>NC_064635.1:133914079-134539079 GCF_023864275.1 Schistocerca cancellata
CAGAGAGAGAGAGTGTTGTTGACAAAGGCTTTAATGGCTGAAAGCTATAATTGTGTGACTCTTGTTGTGCCTATTGCAACTCAGCATCTCCACTATATGGTGAGTAGCAACTTTCCTTCTCTAATATTGTTACATTCCATCCTGGTTCTTCCATTGTTTGATTTGAGCAATTGGTAGGGTTTTTCAAGGTCAATGAACTTGAGACAGGATATTCTGAGTAAACCATCAAAATACTGGATAAAAATGCGGATGTCTTAACAGCAAACTATGCCAGACAGTAACTTTTGACAACTGCTTTACTGTTTGTACCATTGTTGGATGCCCAGCCAGGTGTAGTCTTCATATTATACATATATACAGGAAGGCATACATTGGGCAATAATTAGATAGACACAAAATCTACTCACCAAGCAGCGGCAGATCCCAGACATAAAAGAAATTTGTAATCAGGCAAGCTTTCGGAGCCAGTGGTGGCTCCTTCAGGCAGAAGGATTGAAGGGGAATGAAGAGGGGTAAAGGGAAAGGGTTGGAAAGGTCTAGGAAAAGGGGTGGATTTTGGGAAGTCACCAATAACCACGGATCACGGGAGACTTAATTGGTTGAGAAGGACGACTGAGGAACACCAAAGAGCCATTCCATGTTAAACCAACGCACTTTAAATAAAAATTGTTCATCACGAGTTTAAATTTTACTCAAATTTCGTACACTCACCGTGAGTGCTGAGAGTACGAAAAACATAAAATTTAAATTTTTTATCTGAATACACTTCTATAAAACAGCTATGTAAAATTTTAAAAAACTGGCCAAAAATATGTGAACAAACTTTTTAAAAATCACTCCAGGAGCTCTCCTAATTGAGCTAGATAGCCGAGAAATGTGTTCGACTTTTAATGCTCTTTCCAGGGACATACAACACAAAATACGTTCTAATTAAGAAATTTTCTTCAAAATAGAAATTTTGGGTGATTTAATTTTTTCCAAGAAATAGCGCCATTTTGACCTGACTTACCTTTAACAAATAGAAATTTAATTAAAATATATGGAAAGGTAGCTAAAAATATCAGAAATATCAAAATATCATCTTAAACAAAACTAATCAACATATCCTATAATTAAATTAAGTCGATTGTTTAATTTTATACAATTTAAGCTAATATCCTATTAATCGCTAGGACAAAAATATCAAACATGGGACCTATACCTACAAATTAGAGTAAGTTATGAAAAATTTCGTCAGGTGAGAGTAGGACATGCACATTAAGTGTTCTGTACAAAATTGTGTGTGTACACAGTTCAACCATTCCAGGAATTGAGGAGCTTGACAATTTTTGCATGTTATAGACATTGATACTGACAAGATATCACTCCCAGAGATTCCAAAACTTTAAAGAACATTTTAATTTCAAATCTGAAGTCTGATAAAATGACAAAAGAAATATTTTTTCCGTGTTATGTAATTACTTTTTTCTCCACTTCAAATCTTCTATCTTTGGGGTAAGTCAGATCAATTACTTCTTAGATGCTTGAGCTCTCCTTTTCTCCAAATAGGTCTTCATTCTACCTGATCTCTTCTTTCCTCCTCCGATATCTGAATTGGTTTTCTGGTGTTGATCTCAACTTGGAAACTTAGTTTTGTCTTTGGTTACAGCCTTGGCTGTACCATTCTTTATCACGACTTTGGTAATCTCAAGTTACCTCAAATCCTTTTCCACTTCCTAAAAACCAATTGGGTTTAGTCTTTTTTTGTAAAAGAAGTCAAAGATTTGTTTAGTTGGTCTGTCAGGATTCATTTGGAGTATATGTCCATAGAAATCAATCCTTTTCCTCATGGTTTCCAAGAGTCTCTCCAACTGTGCATAGAGGTCTGTTTCTATAGGGAACTTGTTTGTTATTTTGGAATTTAGGACCCACTATCTTCCTCAAAATTTTGCCCTCCTTGATTTCCAATTTCTCTATTTGCCCTTTCCTCCCCATGATTAGTGTGTCCGCTGCATAGAGTTCTTCTGGCTTAATTACTGTGTTATAATGCCTTATTTTGGTGTTCCAAAAGAGTGCTTTCTTATTGTATGCGTTTTTGGTTTTCTGGAAAGCTAGTTCCATTTTGGTACTTCTTGCTTCCATTGTTTTTCCCTCAAGGTTGTTCCATTCAATCCATTCCCCTAGGTACTTTAAATTCCTAGCCACCTCTATTTTTTGAGCTCCTACTTTAATTCACTTAGGAGTCTCTAGCATATTCGACATAATCTTCATTTTTCATACGAAATCTTAAGTCCTATTTTCCCTGCCTGCTCTTTTAACTCTGATTGGTTCTTTTGCTTCCTTTAACATTTCCACGAGCAGCACCATGTCGTCAGCAAATGCCAAACGCTTAACCACAATTCCTTTTTTTTTTTTGTTCGAAGTCTTATTCCCCCTCTCATTCTTGCATTCCATTCCCTCACAACTTTTTCAAGTGCACAGATAAACAGCATGGGTGAGAGACCATCCCCTTGTCAGACCCCTGTTCTGATCTCAAAAAGGTTCCGATAGTTCACCCATGAATCTGACTTTAGAGGACATACTCTTGAGCAACTCCTTGGTAACGATTGGAGTTTTCCCATCCAAGCTAAACTCCTCTAAAATATTGAACCATGACACTCTGTCTATGGAATCTTAAGCTTTTTGGAAGTCTACACAAGTCACTATATACAGTTTTGTTTAAGATCTGTTCAGGGCAGGATATTCCTTTCCTAAAACCTGCTTGCACTCCCCAATTTGGCAATCTAACTGAGATTCTGCTCTGGACAATATCTTGTAGGTCACATCCTCTAGGGAAATCCCTCTATAGTTGTTGGGATCAGATTTAGGAATTTTTTTGTGAAGAGGGTGTATCAGGGCCATTTTCCATCCCTCTGAAATGATTCCTTCCTTCCATATCTCCTAAAAAAGTTTCTGGAGTAAGACAATTGCACTTTTGCTAGCACACTTCCATAATTCAGCTTTTATCCGATTTTACCCTGATGCCTTGAAATTTTCCGTATGATTTAGCATTGCCTGGATCTCACTTAAAGATGAGGGTTTAGAGTCTGGGTTAGGGGACAACTTCAGTCCACCATCGAACACCATCTTTTGGTGTGGTTCCTCACAGTTAAGAAGATCCTTGAAGTATTCTGCTAGTATGTTACAGTTGCCCCTATTGCTATATGTCATGTACCCTTTTTTTATCCTGAAGTTGGAGAGTTGGGGGAGGGGGGTCATATCTGTTTAGCTTCTCCCTGAAGATCCAATAATAGTTTATCATGATGTTCTCAATAAAGTTGTCATTTATCTTCCTGAGCAGTTTGTCGTTTTGCGCCTTCTTAACTTTCTGGACCTCTTAAGCCACCATGTTTCTAGTTTTCAGAAAGTGCTGCCAGGCACTCTCGTCCGTTGTGGTTTGCCAGATTTGCCACACCTTCTTCCTCATATCAAGTAGCCTATCACACTCATCGTTCCACCACCTGTGCTGCTTCATCCTGGTAACAGGACCAAGCTGCTCTGCCTTGGGTGAAAAACTTCTCCATCTGCTTCCAGTCCTGGTCTTCTACATCACTGGTTAACTTGCCCCATTCCTCCTCCTCCTCTTCCTCCTCCTCCTATTTTCTCTGGATCATTATCTCCTTTGTGCAAGGTTTTTCCTATGAAAGTTACTCTTGGGGATGATCTTCAGTTTCACTTTAGATAGGCAGTGGTCAGAGTCAAGGCTGGCCCCTCCGAGAGCCCTAACATGTTGTATTTTCTTTTGATATTTCTACTTTATCGCAACATGATTTAACTGGAATTCTCCCAGGAGAGGGTTAGGTGAAATCCACATCTTCTGCTTTCTTGGCAATTTCTTAAAGCTAGTTGACTTCAGAACCAAACTGTGCACCTGGCATAATTTGATGAGCCTGATACCATTTTGGTTCCTCCTGTTATGTTCCGGGTACCTCCCCAGCACCTGAACCTACCTCCTCCTCCTCTCTCTCTCTCTCTCTCTCTCTCTCTCTCTCTCTCTCTCTCTCTCTCTCTCTCTCTCTCTCTCTCTCTCTCTCTCTCTCTCTCTCTCTCCCCCCCCCTCCCCCCCCCCCCCCCCCCACTTGGCTGTTAAAATCCCCTAGAAGGATGACATTATGTTTTTCAGGGATCTTTTGAATCTTATCACCTAGTCTGTCCCTGAATAGTTCCACCTTCTTACTCTTTTTGTTAATGTTTATAGGGGCATGAACACTTACATCGGTATATGTTTTGTTGGTCGACTTAAAAGTGAGTGTGGATAGCGTCTCAGAGTTAGACTCTGAGCTTATAATGGAGCCTAATACTTTCTTGTCAATTATGAAACCTGGCTGTCCCAAGGTGGGGGAACATTTTTTATAACTTGTCCTCATCTTCCCCTTAAGTATCCTGAATCCTCCTGCTTCAAAGCTGTCCTCATCCAAGAACCTTGTCTCTTGCACAGTCGTATGTTCATATAATGTGTCAGAGTCTTCAGTTTCCCCACTTTCAAAAGTGAATTTGCATTAAAAGTTGCTAAGTAGTTTGCTTTCCTGTATTTTATTTCGTTTAAAGTTGCAAGACACTCCGATTTGTCTTTACATGACGTTGCAGACTCCCCAGAATCTGGACGTCTGCTTGTGCACTTATTTCCGGCGGACTGACCACCTGGGGTAATTAGTTTCACATCACACGTTTCCACGATTGATAATTCTTTGAGTTCTGAGGGTGACTTCAACAGCCACCTTTTTCTTTTTTTCCAACCGAGATTGTTATCCCCAGAGAATTATTCACAGCCGCCCCCTTACAGGTATACAGACACTGACCAAAGGCCACCCCAACTTGTGAACAGTCACTTTTGGATTTTGATTTGATTTTTAATTCATGGTTAACTCCACTAGGCCGTTCCAATCCCTCCGCCGCTGGTAATCAGATTCCTCTTCTACCTCTGGGACCGCTGACCAGGTTTCATCTCGTAACCCTAGGCAAAGGCCCTTACAGGGTGCTACCTTCCTGAGCCAGATGGACCAAGTTTTTTAACGAAGTGTTACTCCTCCACCTCCTCCTTCCTTGTTGCTTGCGAGATGAAGCCCCAGGCTTGGAACTGGCAAATTTAACAATTTTGTGATTTTTCCTTTACTTGTATTGCAAAACCTTCATTGCTGACAAATTTCATGATTCTATGTCAAGAGTAAGTACCCTACAGGTTTTAATAGGAGTGAAGAAGGGTTTACAAGCAAAGGAGCACAGCAATTTCAAGCATTCATTCTCGACACCACATCAAAATTATTTTTGAAACACTTTTCAGGCGATGTGCAGGGTTGGGAAAGGAAGGAAACTACACCACCAGCCAAACTGAAGTTAGAAGACATGTCAGGCTACAGCACCACAGTGTAAAAAAAGAAGAAGAGCATGTAAAGTGACGTTAGATTTTTCATCCTTGTGGTCCATCTACACCATTCTCCTGTCCTACACCTGCATGCTCTGCGTGCATCAGTTATGGATGTTCAGACAAAATTAAATCCATTTACTCCACCTGGGACAATGCACACTCCTGTTGAAACTGATGCGAGCCAAAACCAACTGGCTTTTTTAAAATGTTCCATAATCTGAAGGCCCAAGAAATTTTTTTTGGGGCTGCTTTCAACACTAAACTTAATTTTCACTCAGGTTCGTGTTAATTTATTTTATATAGACAGTAGTTTAAAAATTACTGTTAGTACCTATTGGACTATATTTAGCTATAAACAGACACCTGTTATTCAAAAAACATGGACCAAATCTATTACATAAATATTTACACTTTTTCATACCTTATTTAAATTTGTTGCTATGGATCCCACTTTCAATATTTTTATTTTGCCAATTAATAAGCTATTAGTTTAAATCTTATAAAGTTAAAGTAAGCAATCAATTTAATTTAATTATAGATTATGCTGTTTGGTTTTGTTCTATGGTGATATTTTGATACTTCTTATATTTAGTTATCATTCTGTATATTTTAATTAAATACCAATTTTTGAATGGTAGGTTTCATCAAAATGGGGCTGTTAGTGATTTAGTGAAAATAAGTCAGGAATAATTTTGCCATTCGATTTGCAACAGTACTAAACATTTATGGAAATATTTTCAAAAGTTTAAATTATGTACTTGTTACGAAAAATTAAATCAAATTTCAATTTGTGTTCAGAAAGAAATTTCTTAATTAGAACCTATCTTGTATTTTACATCACTGGAGAGAGTATCAAAATGATGCAATGGCACCTTTCCCAGCTCTAGCTCAATTATGACAGCTCCTAGGTAACTTAAAGTCCATTCCCACTTTTTTGGGCAGTTTTTGAAAATTTTACACAGTGACATTTCAGAAATGGTTTGATATCAAAAACTGATATTTTTTATTCTCATAGAGGGTGCTGAGACTAATTAAAATACCAAGTTTTTGCAAAATCTAATCTGCAGTTGTAGAATACTTTGTTTTTCGTTTTTTTTTTTGTTTTTTTGTTTTAGGGTGCAAAACTGCTATGGTCATTAGCGCCCGGTCCGTGACTTAGGAAACAGTAAAAACCGAAAATGGAAACCAGCAGCAATGGGAACAAAACTCAAAAAATTGGAGAAACTAAAAGCAGAAGGAAGGCTTAAAAGTCCACTACAGAAAGGGGTTGGCTGTCCCCAAAAAAAAAAGCTTCAAATGACTGACATTTCACTGCACTAAAACTCGAGAACGCGATCGGCCGAGCGCGTGTCATCTGCTAAAATTGACGATATATCAGGCGACAGCTGTAGACGGGCGCGTAACAATTAAAAGGTGTCTTACCGTCCACAGCTGGGAGCAGTGCGGGAGGATCGCCGCTTAAAAGATGTCGATGGCTAAAAAGACAGTGCCCTATCCGGAGTCTAGTTAAAATTACCTCCTCCCGACAACGCGTTCGGGAGGAAGACGTCCAAGCACAAGGAAGAGCTTTCACGTCCCGCAATTTATTATGGGGAAGTGTCGACTAATGTGCGTGCCATAAAAGAACAACACGACGACATAAAACGCTCCACAGATCGGCCAAGGGAATCGATTGAATAGCTGGCCGAAGAAGAGAGACTCCAGCCTTGGCCGCAATATCGGCCGCCTCATTTCCACAGATACCAACGTGTCCCGGGAGCCAGAGGAACGCCACCGAGACTACCCCAGGTGGAGCAAACGCAGACAGTCCTGAATCCGGTGGACCAGAGGGTGGACAGGGTAAAGAGCTTGGAGACTGAGGAGAAAGCTGAGAGAATCTGAGCAGATAACGTACTGTATCCGCTGATGGCGGCGGATGTAGTGGACAGCCTGGAGAACAGCGTAAAGCTCCGCAGTATAAACCGAACACTGATCGGGAAGCCGAAAGCGATTTGGGGTGTCGCCAACAATATAGGCACTCCCTACACCTAACAATGTTTTTGAGCCATCAGTGTAAATAAATGTGGCTTCCTTCATTTGTGCACATAGAGCAGCAAATGCCCGACGATAAACAAGTGAAGGGGTGTCATCCTTGGGAAATTGACAAAGGTCACGGAGCAGGTAGATCCGGGGACGGAGCCAAGGCGGTGCTGTATCCCAAGTTATCAAGAAGGTTTTAGGAAAGCGGAAGGAAAGAGAATGGAGCAGTTGACGGAAGTGGACTCCCGGTGGTAGTAGGGAGGAGGGGCGGCCTGCATACCCTACATCAAAGGAGGCGTAGAAAAAAATGTCATGGGCTGGATTAGCAGGCATGGAAGACAGATGGCTAGCATAACGACTCAGAAGGACTGCTCGCCGATTGGACAGTGGAGGTTCAGCAGTATCAGCATAAAGGCTTTCCACAGGGCTGGTGTAAAAGGCTCCAGACACTAAACGTAATCCACGGTGGTGGATAGAGTCGAGACGACGAAGAATAGACGGCGGAGCAGAGGAGTAAACTATGCTTCCATAGTCCAATTTCGAGCGCACTAAGGCGCGATAGAGGCGGAGAAGGACCACTCGGTCCGCTCCCCCAGGAGGTACCATTCAGGACACGGAGGGTGTTGAGCGATCGCAGACAGCGAGCCGAAAGATAGGAAACATGGGAGGACCAGCACAGTTTTCTGTCAAACATAAGACCCAAGAATTTAGCGACGTCAGAAAACGGAAGGTTGACAGGTCCTAGATGTAAGGAGGGTGGAAGAAACTCCTTACATTGCCAAAAATTAACACAAACGGTCTTACTGGGAGAAAAACGGAAGCCGGTTTCGGTACTCCAAGAGTAGAGGCGATCGAGACATCCTTTAAGACGTCGTTCAAGAAGGCTGGACTGTTGAGAGCTGTAGTGGATCGCAAAATCGGCCACAAAGAGGGAGCCCGAGACATCAGGAAGGAGACAATCCGCAATTGGATTTATGGCAATAGCAAACAGTACAACACTTAGCACGGAGCCCTGGGGTACCCCGTTTTCTTGGGAGAAAGTACGGGAGAGAGTAGTGTTCACCCGCACTCTAAATGTGCGCTCTGCCATAAATTCACGAAGAAAAAGCAGCAGCCGACCTCGAAAGCCCCAAGAGAACAGTGTGCGGAGGATGCCTGTTCTCCAGCAGATATCGTATGCTCTCTCCAGATCAAAAACTATTGCTACTGTTTGGCGTTTCCGGAGAAAATTATTCATGATATAAGTGGAGAGAGCAACAAGATGGTCAACTGCAGAACGATGCTTTCGGAAATCGCATTGGGCAGGTGTTAAAAGACTGCGGGACTCCAGCCACCAAGCTAAACAGCAATTCACCATACGCTCCAAAACCTTACAGACACTACTCGTGAGAGAAATGGGGCGATAGCTGGAGGGGAGATGTTTGTCCTTTCCAGGTTTTGGAACAGGAACGACGATAGCTTCCCGCCATCGTCTGGGAAAAGTACTGTCGGTCCAAATTGGATTATAAAGGCGAAGGAGGTAACACAGACTACGGGTTGATAAATGCAGCAACATTTGAATGTGGATACCATCCGGTCCTGGGGCGGAGGAGCGAGAAGAATAGAGTGCATGTTGGAGTTCCCGGATGGAGAAAACAGTATTATAGCTTTCGCGATTTTGAGAGAAGAAAGCAAGAGGTTGCACTTCCGCTGCACGTTTCTTCGGGAGAAACGCTGCCGGGTGATTTGAAGAGCTCGAAATCTCCGCAAAGTGTTTACCCAAGGAGTTAGAAATTGCAACGGGGTCCACTAACATATCACGCGTGACAGTGAGCCCAGAGACCGGGCAGAAACTAGGCGCGCCTGATAACTGTCGAAGCCGACTCCAAACTACCAAGGAGGGAGTGAAGGTGTTAAATGAGCTAATAAAGTATTTCCAGCTTGCCTTCTTGCTATCACGGATGACGCGACGGCATCGCGCACGGAACTGCTTATAGCGGATACAGTTGGCCAAAGTAGGATGGTGGCGGAAAACGCGAGGAGCATGTCACCGCTCACGTATTGCGTCACGGCATGCCTCGTTCCACGAAGGAACTGGGGGGCACCAGGGCAATTCAGAGGTGCGTGGTACTGAACATTCCGCAGCTGTAAGAATAACGTCGGTAATATGTGTGACCACATCGTCGACACTAGGAAAGTGACGGTCATCGAATGTCACTAGAGACGAAAAAAGTGTCCAATCGGCTTGGCCAAACTCCCAGCGTCGCGGGCGCATATAGGGCAGTTGAGGCTGCAGTCTAAGGATACATGGAAAGTGGTCACTCGAGTGCGTATCATCAAGGGTGCGCCGAGCTAGCAAAACAGTACCGACCGAAAGGTTCAAATGAGAGAAATGTGTCGTGGAGGCAGACAAAAATGTAGGGACCCCAGTGTTGAGGCAAACTTGATCCGCTTCGTGGAAGACGTCTAGCAATAGTGAGCCACGTGGACAAGGATGTGGAGATCCCCAAAGCAGGTGGTGGGCATTGAAGTCCCCAACCAGCAAATAGGGGGGTGGAAGCTGACCAAGATGATGGAGATCAGCTCGTGCCATTGGTGTGGGCGATGGAATGTATACAGCACGAAGAGAAAAGGCATATCCAGAAAGGGAAAGACTGACAGCGACAGCTTGGAAGGAAGTGTTTAAGGGGATTGGGTGATAATGGAGAGTATCATGGAGAAGAATCATGAGTCCTCCATGGGCTAGAGTGCCTTCAACAGAGGGGAGATCAAATCGGACAGACTGAAAATGGGAGAGAACAAAGCGGTCATGGGGACGCAGCTTTGTTTCCTGAAGACAGAAGATGACCGGCGAGTAGGATCGTAAGAGGATCGACAATTCATCCCGATTGGCTCGAATGCCGCAGATATTCCAGTGGATAATTGACATAGGGTGAACAGAAAATGGAGGAGTGTGACCAAGGTTGCCGTCAACTCAACGACTGCTCAGAGCTTGCGACCGACAGCATGGAATGGCATTCAGCCGAAGGCAGAAGATCCTGATCCATAGGCTGTTTGGGAGCAGCTCCTGCCACCAGCGATCAGCCGGTTGATTGGCCGCCAGCAGTGCGCCTCGACGACACAGAAGACGGCCGAGGGCGATTTCCGCCAGGTGGTGCTGTAGATGAGGCACGCCTTGGCGGAGGAGATGAACTGGGTTTCTTAGTAGCCTTCTTGGAAATTAGATGTTTAGATGAAGGAGGAACCGATGGTTGTGAAGTTGGGGTACGTAAAAAATCTTCTCGAGTATGCTCTTTTTTCGAAGTCTTGGTGTCTGACTTTTTGGCTCGAGATTTAGCAGAACCCGATGAAGGGTGAGCTGTAGAGTGGGCAGGCGGAAGTGGTGAGGTTGAATGGGCGATCTTTGCGCTGGCCGATCTGACGACCGTGGCACTAAAGGTGAGGTCGCAAGTCTGCGTGGCCGCCTCCTTTGTTGGCCGAGGAGAGGCAAGGACAGTGCTGTATTTTCCTGTCTGAGGCATGGTGGGCTGTCGACTGGCGAAAAATTTTCGAGCAGCAAAGGTCGACACCTTTTCCTTCACTCTGATTTCCTGGATGAGCTTTTCGTCTTTAAAAATGGGGCAATCTCGAGAGGAAGCAGTGTGGCCACACATACAGTTGATGCAGCGAGGGGATGGAGGTGGACAAGCATCCTCATGGGCATCCTTGCCACACGTAACAAATTTGGCCGGATTGGAACAGGACTGGCTGGTGTGATTGAACCGCTGACACCGATAGCAACGCGTAGGGTTTGGGATGTAAGGGCGAACGGAAATTATCTCATAGCCTGCTTTGATTTTGGATGGGAATTGAACTTTGTCAAATGTGAAGAAGACAGTGCGGGTTGGAATGATGTTCGTGTCAACCCTTTTCATAACTCTATGAACAGCCGTTACGCCCTGGTCAGACAGGTAGTGCTGAATTTTGTCATCAGACAATCCATCGAGGGAGCGTGTATAAACGACTCCACGCAAGGAATTTAAAGTACGGTGCGGTTCCACCTGGACAGGGAAGGTGTGGAGAAGTGAAGTACGCAGCAATTTTTGTGCCTGGAGGGCACTGACTGTTTCTAACAACAAGGTGCCATTCCGTAATCTGGAACAAGACTTTACAGGACCTGCAATTGCGTCGACACGTTTCTGAATAATGAAAAGGTTGACCGTGGAGAAGTCGTGACCTTCATCAGACCGAGAAACAACAACGAACTGTGGCAACGATGGAAGAACTGTCTGTGGCTGAGACTCAGTGAACTTACGCTTGTGAGCAGACATAGTGGAAGGTGAGGAAACCATTGAGGAAGAATCCCCCATGATTACCGGCGTCTCCGATGGCGCGCTCTGAGGGCACTCCCACCATAGGTGATTGTTCACACCTCAGGTCACACCTCCCGACAAACGGACGGAGGGACCAATCGGCACTTTCGGAAGGTATCAGCTCGGGTAATCACCCCTCCCTGGGCCTGGCCATTACGAGGGGGTACGTACGTGTCCTACCTGTCTACCCGGGGCGGGGAATTATGCATTACCCCTATCACCGGCTACGCACGAAAATGCGTGGGTCGGCCTTCAGACAAGCACAGGGAGGAAGAAAGAGAAAGGGAAAAACAAAGAAAGGGAAAGGAAAGAAGAGGTCTCAAACGCCGCAGCGGAGAAAAGGATAAAGAGAAGAGGTAAGGAAAAGAGAAGGACAAAAGAAGGATGAAGACATACAAGCAGAGAAGGCGAAGAATACGTTACATTTATGAGCGTCCGTCTCCAGACGTAGGCACAAACCATACTCCCAGAGGGGGAGAAAGGGAAGGAAAGAGCCATAGGTGAGAGGAGGGGGGGGGGGGGGCAAGATGGGGGATAGGGAAGGATGCGGAAAAGGAAGGTATGCAGCCCGGAAAGGAAGGAGGGCCACATTAGCTCGGGGTCCCGTGCTCGCTACGCACATATCCACGAAAGAGTTGTGGACCCCCTGGGGGGTTGTAGAATACTGCCTGGCTACAGGGAACTATATGAAGAAACTTAAGATTTTAGACAGACATCATCGTTTTGGGACTGTGTTCTGAAGGAGGCTGTTGAAATTTGAGTGGCTGATGGCCTGATCAACAGGCAGTGGCTACACCGTAAGCAAAGCTTGGTACCCAGCACTCAGCCAACTAAAATCACATTGGCCGAGACCCACTTCCACACCTGATGGGAGCTATGGGGATACCGAGGGCCTGGGTTTCGCATTCAGCCTTTAGCGAGTCTGCCCCCTCACCGCTCCACCAGATACACCATATGTGACTGGGTAGTGGGGGGGGAGGGGGAGGGGGGAGATCACAGCAAAGAGGCGGCAAGATGTAGCAAAGACTTTTCCTACAAGTATCACCTAAATATGATGGGCAGGTACACTCTCAAAACATCAAGGGTTAAGAAAATGACTGCACCGCCCCCCTCGCCCGGACACTAAAAAACAGTACAAACATTTTGATTTGGCGGGATAACTCACGATCACTGCACTGTTTTACTTCTTACAATTTGGGACAGTAACTGCCAAAGCAAACAAAGTGACACAATTAGGAAATAAATAAAAAACACGCCAGTACTTCTGCAGAAAATGACAAGAAGGAAGTTCATAGTGCATCAATTTTCTTCAGGAAAGACATGATTAACCACACCACAAAGAAAAACTAAAGGTCATACTTACAAATAAAATGCATAGTGATAGCCAAATCAGCAAGAAATGTTAAAAACCCAGAAACAATTCTTGGTTAGAACAGAACCAAAGGGGCTGTTGGCCAGCAACCAACAAGTACTAATAAATGAATGATGAAGCAATGCAATTTTTCACAATGGTCTAGCTATTTCTGTATATACTGATTACATTTTGTGGACTTCAGCATATTGCAGTTGCAATTTAAACAATCTCCAAGGGGAGCATTTTTTAGCAAAACTTGGAAACACTTTCAAAAACAACGTATGTCAAGAACATGGCTCCCTACACTGTAGCAATCGTTAAGAAATTTGAAAATAAATGTAAACACCACTCAATGATTAGGCCTTAGGCGTGTTCCAAATGGCCGACTTCTGCCTATAAGGCAATATGAGGAACAATCTACAATTTTAACACATACGATCAGCACGTTACCAATTGCTCCAGCTGTCACTGACAGCTATCTCTATTCAAGCAGCTCCTCATCTGATATGAATATGGATGAGTGAACTCTGTTCCAGACCTCCCTACCTCAGGCTAAACCTGAGGAGGTCCCAGGAATCAAAGCCTGATCCTTCTGCACTGAAAAAAGGGATGCTAACAATTAATCTATGGAGATGGTCAAACTTTGAAATGAAAATATTGTTCCAATTTTTAGAAGTGCAACAACTGGAGAAACTGTTACATGCATGCATTATAAACTCTGCCTGTCACACAATGACAGTGTGACGAACTTCTTGGATGGCAGAAAAAACATTTGTAAAGCTTAGTTCACCTTTGTCTAACTGCATACCATAAACAACAATAATTTGTTGGAAATTTATGTACTACAAATATCTTTAATGCTTTCCTGTGTCACAATATGAATGCAATATGTAAAAGCAACACTAGTAATCCCTGGCACCTGGTTATCGTGCACTAATATGCTACAGCACATTATAATATCTCGTTAAAATTATGCCATTTCTCTTCAAATGCAATCAGAAATCACACTAAAATTAAGCTATTTCTCTTTGTGTGCTGGTTTGAAAATAAAATGAGCAAAAACACATTTTGTAGCACTCTCCCTGCAAAAACTAGAAACCATTTTAAAGTTGCTGAAATGACAGTCAATTGTGCTCTTGTCAGCTCAGACAAGGGATGCAGCTGTGGTTTTGATTGTGTATTTTCTGATGCGATACCATCCCTTCTGGCACAACGAGTGCTACATTGCTCACAGCACCAGGTTAGCATTTTTCCACCAAGTACGTATTTTTCTTTGAAATTGCTTATAGATTATTGTGCAAGCACAGAGTACAAGGGGTTTTTGAATAACTGTTACCTCAATGGCACTGTGGCCAAGTTGTCTAGCACACCGACTGGCAAACCAACAACTGGATCGATTCCCACTACTACCAACATTTTTTCCACTGCTCACAATGTTAAATGACTACCACATTTACATGTACTTAAACCAGTTCAACTTATGTACATAGAATTAATATAGTCAATTTAATGACAATTACTATCCTTTTAAGTATAAAGGCTGTAGGTCACCACATTGGAGCACAATGGTAAAATTTTGTACGAGCGGCCACTGCTAGGAATGTCATCAAAAAAAGTTATATGCAGTTGTATACAGCTATTACTAATCATATTTTTTTCTCAAGAACTAAATTTTTAGGTACTTCTTTTCCATTTTGTG
Organism: Schistocerca cancellata; assembly: GCF_023864275.1. NCBI lineage: Eukaryota > Metazoa > Arthropoda > Insecta > Orthoptera > Acrididae > Schistocerca > Schistocerca cancellata. The sequence goes on from NC_064635.1 coordinate 133,928,866, forward strand.
CCCAGTATCCAGAGATTAGGTTACAATCACCCAAACGGTCTACCATAGACAGAACAGTAGGGTTTAAATACAGGGGCTATCTTCTAAAACAGAAATGCTATTCCCATAACTATCAATTCATCAGCTGACAAGTTGTACAGGTACTTACAAACATTACGATTCCTTTTTAAAATTAAGTCTTATTTAGACACAGGCACTTTATTAACAGGGAAAGTTACCTGGATTGTTTGCCTGTATTTCAGTCTGATGCAGTTCGCCACATTCAGCAAGGCTGTGATCCAATGCCAGGGCCAGGAAGCGGCACTTGGCTGGGCTGAGCCGCTTCAGCAGGGAGTAGAGCGCCACAGTACGTTCGCATTCGTTCCACTGGTCAAACCAGGCTGAGACGGTGTTTACCTGCTCGCGGAACATGACTGCTCCACTGCCTACACTACCGTCTGACCGTAGGGAAGTACGGCCCTGCAACAATACACAAATCCTTCATATCAGTATTTAATCATATTATATCTGGATCTTTAAGTGCATGAAAGAGCTGATAAGTCTATACTAGAATTGGTTCTCCACAAGTTCTAAATAAACATTTTGTATTTTTCTAAGACTTGATCCAAAATCTTAAGGTGTTTTCTTCATACATAAAAATCAATAAGCAGATCAAAATAACACATTCAGTCACTCAGTAACCATACTGACAAGTAAAGGAAATATAGTCAGTGCAAAAGATCTTACTAGTGTTCCTGCTCTAACTAGTCTCATGAATGCCGAAATATCAGATACTGAAAATGTGTGACTGGTGTAGAAAATCAATTGAGAAAGCTAAACCGTTGAAACATCATACATCCAGATCAGATGCGGTACAGTAAACCTAGACTAGATGCGTTAGTTGCCAAGTTCTGGCAGTGTGATTTATGAATAAATCTATATTAGACTACTACCAGTCACATTATTTTGTTTTAATTTAATACAATGCTGCATGTTTTTGTCATCAAGTCTCTCTTGCACGCATATGGAAACAAAAGTTACTAAAATATTAACTCCAGATTTATTTGATAATTTACAAACTATGTCAAAGTAATATCGATATCAATTCTGGCATGTACACGGGTGGGCAGGAGGAAGCAGAAAGTTGAGTTAGGCTCCATTTCCACAATGAACAATATCCGCCAACCATCAGAACAACTGGAAGTGCCCAAAGGCACAGACCAAAGTTACTTCTGGCGTATAGATGTGGATTATGTCTGATTGCACCATAGCTACAAGAGTAGGGAAAAAGTCCCAGTAATATATGCTACAAGATTCCAATTAAGGTCACAGAGAAAAGAAAACATTAGGTTCATCAATCCCATTTCGCATATAATACAGAATCTACGGAGTACATACTTATTGTGATGGTCATATCAGGTATCTGCTGTAGGGTCATTCCATGTCAAATCAACCAATTGTACTACATGATTTGAACCATGACCTCTCCGATTTGGACGAATTTTTTTTTCAGGTCATGTACCCACTAACACTAGTTTAAATTTGAGATTTCAAATTTTTCTGATCTATGGTTTTTGAGTCAAGGGTTTAAAAATCGAAAAACCTCCGTTTTTGATCAATCGATGATTGTTTTAAAATGCTGTAGCTCAAAAATTATACAACCTAGAGAGCTCAAACTTGCACCATTGTTTTCCTCTATAAATTCCCTTCAATTTGATATGTAACATGACTATGCTACCTAAATATGACAATTTTAAACTATTCCAAAAAAAAAAAAACATTTTTTGAAATTCCCAAAATGTGTACCCTCTGATTTTTTTATAAAAATTGTATGTGTTGTCCAGTCTAACTGACTAAATACATGCAAAATTTCAAGATGGGATCTCAATGGGTTCTTGTATAAAATAATATTTTACTATCACAATACACACTAGTGAGGTGAAAAGCAGACTATTTCTACGCTATGAAAACTAAGGTAGGCCTATGCAATTCTAACAAACTTAAATTATTCTGTTAGCCTTTTTATGCAACATTACCCTCTTATTGTTTGTTAATTCATTAAATGATATAGTGTTTTAATTTAATGTTCATGATTCTTGTAACTATGCATCAGAAGGAAGTAAACATTTTAATTGGTAATATACGTGCTACAAGTTAAAATTTTTAATAAAGCCACTCACCTTCATCCTTAGTTGTAAATGGCAGAGACTATCTTTTTCTTGGTTTTCCAGGTGTTATTTGTTTTCATTTACAACAAGTTCCTTATATTAGAAATTGGCATGTAAGTAATTTCACATAGGAAAAAGATTAACTAGTCGATATCTGCATGGATACAACTGTATTTCGAATACCAATTGGTATTTGAAAAGTTAATACACATTGTATTTATACAACTTAAGGGTTTAATGAGGGTAAGTGTAACATAATTTAAATGTGCTTCTTTTATGATCTTTTAAGATATTTTACCAAAGCAAGAAAAGACAACTTCATTTCTTTAGCAATTAAAAAGTGTAGGTTCTTCCCATAGCTGTTGATGGATTCGCTGTTTGTAAAAGAGTGTTTCCTGGGGCATCTAATATATCTCATGGTTGTGGATAGTAAAAAGACTGGGCTGGACCCTTTGGGTGTAAAAAATTTACTCGGTACATGTCATTGTATTTTTCTTCAGTGCATCCTAGCCACCAAGAGTCGTCATATGCTACTGTCACAAAACCAGCAGTAATATTTTCCATATGTGACTGTGTTATTTGGTTCAGTGTTGTCCAATATTTAAGGGACTCATCCAGACTAAAATGATAAGGCTTGACAGTAATTTCTCTCTCTGTGCAGGGTTTATATGAGTGAAACTTTTGTGTTCCCACAATCGCTTTTGAGTCACTAAACCGAGGAAGTAAGTATTCTTTGGCAGTTCGTAGTCCTCTGTTGTGCAATATTCAAAATCAATGTTTTTTATGTTTTCCATGGCAAATACATAAAGTGATTTGGGTGTTAAGATTCGTTGGTCATATGGCCTTCGTAAGCTGGCTTTAGCAGCTAGCCACTTAACAGTTCCGCCAAGGCCATCGCATGCACTCTTGCCATGGGATGTTGCAAAGAACTCCCACTCTGCCTCAACATCAAAATCAGTTTTTTGCAAACACAAATTAAGGAAGTTTTTCTTATTTTTTATATTGTGCAGTGCTGCCATCAGAAAAGTATGTAAGCTTTTTAAGTGCGAAAGGCAACTTTTGCTTTATGATTTCTAGTAGTTTTTTCGGGAATACATAGAAAGCGACTGCATATTATGTTTCAGGCAATCTGATATGAAGACATACTGCAGATGTTTTAGTTTTCCCTCCCATTTATAATATATGATGAAAGGATGCAGTGTAGCTTCCCCGTTACATCAAGGTGGCCATAAGTGGGGTAGTGGCCAAAACTAGAATATTAACCCTATATGAAAATCTCACTTTTTTTTATTATAAAAAGTGAATGTCATACAAAATCGTAAGATTCTTAAGTTATTATTTTTTTTATATATATTTTATTCTCACATTAAAATATCATTTAATGAATTAACAAACAATAAGAGGGTAATGTTGCATAGAAAGGCTAACAGAATAATTTAAGTTTGTTAGAATTACATAGGCCTACCTTAGTATTCAAAGCGTAGAAATAGTCTGCTTTTCACCTCACTAGTGTGTATTGCGATAGTAAAATATTATTTTATACGAGAACCCATTGAGATCCCATCATGAAATTTTGCATGCATAGTCACTTAGACTGGTCAACACACATAATTTTTATAAAAAAAATCCGAGAGTAAGTATTTTGGAAATTTCAAAAACTGTTTTTTTGGAATAGTTTAAAATTGTCATATTTAGGTAGCATAGTCATGTCACATATCAAATTGAAGGGAATTTATAGAGGAAAACAATGGTGCAAGTTTGAGCTCTCTAGGTTGTATAGTTTTTGAGCTACAGCATTTTAAAACAATCACCGATTGATCAAAAACGGAGGTTTTTTCGATTTTTAAACCCTTGAAACTCAAAAACCAAAGGTCAGAAAAATTTGAAATTTCAAATTTGAACTAGTGTTAGTGGGTACATTACCTAGAAAAATAAAATAAAATTCCATCCAAATCTGAGATATCAAGGTTCAGACTGTTAGTTGATTTGAGATGGAATGACCCTGTAGTCCCTTTTCAATGGATCCATAAAATACAGTTCATTCACAATGTCACACCACTGTTTATGTTCAACATCAACGTGCAATAACCATTACATACAGAAGGTGGCGGCACAAGCAGTTGAGGTTATATACAGAGTGTAGGAAGCAGCACAGAAAACAGCTCTGTCATTGTCGTGATGTGGAAACAGAACGATTTAAACAATGTCCAAAAGGGCACTATCTTCGGCTTTCATGCCAAGAGTGGAAGCATTTCCGAAACAGCTAAATTTGAAAAATGTTCGTATGCCACTGTGTTTGAAGTAGGCTGTGCATGGCAACATGACACTATTAAAAACAGATGCAGAGGCAACTGTGGTGCATCACGGGCCATAGATTACGGGTGAAAGACAGCTGCTGAGATGTGTACAGGCGAATAGTCATGCAGCTGTTGAGATAATATAGTGAAAGTAAGTAAAGAAAACAAGCCTTCACATTTCAGTGTCAGAGAGAGTGGAGATAATTCTCAAAGTGAAAATAGCAGCATTCAGTTTCTGCAAAAGATTCTGAATGCTATACCTCCAAGAAAGCCATCTTCTTTAAGTCCAACGCACTTCACTGAACACCACCAGACAATTTTCTTTTTCTTTTTTTGTTTGTTAAAATTACATTTCAGAAACTTTTTGTACTGTATTTTGTAAATAACTTTAAACGTTCATAAATGTTAAGTTGGGCCCCTTCACAAAATGAAAATTATTAGCCTATGACGACATCATCATTAAATCAAAATTACAACATGTCCATTCATTCACCTGAGTGGAACAATTTCTAGGGAGACAATATAATGATCACATTAGCTCAGTCATAGGTGATAGAGGCAGCAGATTTCGGTTCACTGGCAGGATACTGGGAAAATGCAAGTTAGCCTACAAAAGAGCACTTCCAAATCACTTTTTCATCCCATCTAACAATACAGTTGAAGTGTGTGGGACCCCACACAAAATAAGACTTAAAATGCACTTAAATAAGGGCAGCACAAATGGTCCTAAATTTGACTCTGGGGAATGTGCCTTGGAAAGGTTGAGAAAAATCACTAGTGGCAGATGCTTTAAGATAAATGTCAATTGGTGAAAGCTTTCTTATAAAGTTTTGAGAATTAGTATTAATGGAGAATTCAGAGAGATTCTTCTTCCTCCCACGAGGATTGGTTCAGAATAATTACGGCACACACAGAACTATTACTTATACACTTGCCTTGCACATTTTCAGTCTATGGTCGCACCACAGCAAATACACGTATTTAGTGCAACAGTAATTATCCCAAGGGACCTGTAACCTGTAACTTGTTTTTATTTTATCACTGTTTTCTTTAACTAGTTCTAACCTATTAGAACACTGAACCAAGACAATCATAGCATATATGTTCAATTTCTATTACTAAGATTCAGTTCTATCAGCTTATCCAAATTGCATTATTTTTCTTTGGTAGTAACTACATGGGTAACAATGTAATCTAAATCAGGCAATGATGAGGGAATTAGCCTAGAAAATGAGAAAGTGATCCACTCCCCACCCCCTCCCCCCCATTGAAATCTTGTGATGACTGACTGATCTGTAGCGCAGTAGTTAGGTTGGAAGGTGACAATTTGGTTGCAAATTGACGAAGCTAACAGATGTTAAAGAAGAAAATTTGATTGTGATAAGAAACCTTGAGTAGTTGCTATAGCCAAATGTTTCCATCTACACCATACTGAGAAATGCAACCAAGGAACCAAGGGGGGGGGGGGGGGGGGGGGGGGGGGGAAGGGGGTCCAAGATTTAACTTTTACCCGAACAGTCAGTCACATTCCTACCTACCTACTACCTAGACACCAGGCTGCACTACAGATCAGTCTGTCACCATGGCCAACATTCAGGTGAATGATGGGGGCTTGGGGAGGGGGGGGGGGGGGGAGGAGGGTTGTCCAAAAAGTAATTTTAACCAGAGTAAACATTGGAAATCAATTGAATACAATGGGTAACACTTTGCAATGCTATGCAATTGGCTACTTAGCTATGTAGGGAGCCTTGATGCACTCAGATAGAAACGAAAAGCTCAACTGGCAACCAATTCAGCAGGCACAGCCATATATCAGTGACCCTATATTCATTGTTGCTCGAGGCCATGCATTAGTAAGTTTTCTGGAAAGCTTCATTCAGTGTGACACCACCTTCACTGTCTACAACATGCATTCTTCTATTATATATGTGACGTAAATACCAGTACCCTCAGCCAGTTAAACCTTGAAAACCAGCTGTGATTACTAAAGCTGTATGAAGATTAATTTATGTCAGGAATTTGTTTTCGATCCGTTTGGTGTCCTTTATATTTTTCTTCATGTACATGTTTATTTCATTAACGCTAAATTCCCTGTGCGTATTCTTTAAAGCGCCAGTACGCACTCCTCATTTTTCTCTCTGGTAGAAATGTTTTTCAGCACCGCCTTCACTTGAAAAAGATTGTTTACGTAACGTTCATCCACCAGAAGTAGACTCGTATCTACAGTGTTAGAGAAGTATTACTTTGTTTACAGTGTCAACAAGGGCACGTGGGTTTAACAAGGTCAAAAATTTATTAATCATGTCACAGCTTAAAACTCTTTAAACAGACGTCTGTCATGCCGGTGTCAACATATCCAAGCGGAACTAATGATAACCACTTAAATGGCACCGTTTAAATCCAACCGCGCATAGACGTTGTGAATCATTTTAAAATGTTCACTGTAAGCGCTGAAATTTTCTTGCTATTTTGACCTCCAACTACGCCCTCCTCCTACCCTTTTCAAAGTCAACAACTCTTTCCAGCGTTGCCATGAGCGCAGCACAAAATGCCAAAAGTCACTTTTACCTCGCTGTCAATACTTCAATAAGAAATGAAAACTTTGTGTTTTGCCGATACATAACAACTTGTGCGGCGCTTAAGCCAGCACCATGATCGTAAACAAGCTTGCAGTGGATTCTAACTGGGTAACATGGCTTCTGCGTTAATCTGCTATCTCACATTCCGAGATAACGCATTCGGTATACCATACACTTTTAGCATTTCTCCTTATGATAAAATAAACTTCACACAAGCAGAACTGGGTCGAATAACTAGTGCAACTTGCACAGAGACGTCAAGATTCAGGTACATATGAGGTTCGCCCACTTCAAAAACCACACGATCCATATTTACAAAACAAAGTTCACTAGCACATACCATCAGTTTCATCTGCTCCACGAATCACTCACCAGATCAAACTGACGCTGCACACATACTCCACTAGCCTCACTCATTCGTGCATCCCTGTACCTTATAACATTTTCAGTCAACAAAAACACCACCACTGCAGTCCACGACTGACGTCATATGTCACAGGATACGTGCCCAATTTACCCACACATATATTTCATGTAAGACAAATAATACATCATATTTGTATGCTGAAGAAGCTTACAGATTTGAAGCATATACGTAGTTCTGTTGAAAGCATCAACTGTTCAATAAATAAATATTATGTGTCACTACATTTTTACTACTCCAAATGCGCATAGCACGTCTCTGGTAGGAAATCTCGCAAAGATATGCCTGTTATTAGCCTCTCCCGCGGTGCATCATGTTTAATTTTGACACTTTCCCAGTTGACGTAGAAAATTTTAAGTCCGAATATGTGCTCGATTTCGTTTGATAATTTATAAGTTGTTGGAAAGCTGTCTCTCTATTTTGCCATTTAGTACCGTTTGTTTATAAATGCAGAAAATACGTGAAGCCCTGGCGAAGTTCTTGTTTTGCATTTATCGGCTGGAGCGTAACTTTTAGCAAAAATGTGATATGTTGCTGTCAACAAATATTCCCAGTTTATTAATACCATGTAAATATTTAATCTCCCCTTACATAACCTTTGTCTTTTGCTCAAAATGTAGTCAACGCTTTGCGTAGTAAAGTATGTTGGCTTCTGCTAAGAATATTTTACAATGGCAAAACGCCGAGATTATCGTGTTGGGAGAATAGGAACACACAGAGCAGTAAGCAGCTTGGAAAAACGGGCTTATATCTCACTTACAAGCTCAGCATAAAATTTTTAAAGGTAACTACGAACAAACGTCAAATAAATGCGTAACGTAGATGTTTAAGCAGACGAAATTAGTTTTGGTGATGTTTTGACATTTGTTTACGTAGAAATATCATTTTTGCTTTATATGTGACTTAATTTTACGCGATCCAGTTAGAAACTTATTGCTCTGTTACAAAATTACAGTGTAAGTTTCATAAATGTGTTGAGTGATGTGCATCTCGACGTAGTCGTAAGATTTGATGTATGCATGGAAAAGCTTTTTGGTATCTTTAAGTGTGAAACCACGTATATGATGCTTTCTGCGCCACGCATAAAAAACATGATGATAATACTGACGGTGAGATAACGAATATTTTTGTAACAGTAACAGTAAATACACAAAACACAAACACGGTAACTAAAGGTTCTCATTGCGTAAGTCCATGCCTAAACGCATTAACTGAACATTTTCCCGAATTTATTTGGATCTGAAATATAAAGAAAATGCAGTCACTTCACAATTTTAGTTTTAATTTTTACCAGTGGTTAGTTCAGAATGGAGAATATACAGCCCAAGAAAACTATTAAAGAAAAAGAAACATTGCATTGTACAATAGATTTTGACTGACTTTATTTCGGGAAAGTATATAACAGCATTTGGAAAAATAAACACGCAAACCGGTATACAGCCTACTATATGATTAAGGCTTTAGTTTCAGTATGCATCTACACTTGTTCCCTGCAAACATCTTTCCTCTTGTGTGGCTGAAGGTAATTCGTATACCGCTATTATTCATCCACTCTACAGTTTTTGAATACTGAAGGAAAGTGACTGAAGCAAAACTTTTGTTTAAGTGCAGTTACTCTGAGTTTGCTGTTGTCATTTAGTTAGATAAATGTGGGGGGGAAACAATGTTGCTAGACACTTCTTGGATCATAGCCTCTCCAAATTTTAATAGTAAGCATTGAGGCAGGTGAATATCTCAGCACAGCTCATGTGGTGATGAAAGGAGCCTTTAAATCTTCTCTCCTGTATTGATCTCGGAAGTCGACTGTACCTACATTACTTAATGGAATGTGGGCTGAATGGTAGGTCAGGTTGAAAGCTGACTGTTTCTGGATTAGTAAAACAATCAAGTGTGAATACGAAATCTTAGGTGTGATGACATTTTGATTTGTAGTGGAGATTGAGTTGCCAAAGCGATATTGAATGTTTCAGTTAATCAGACCACAGTTGATATGTATTCTAAAGTGACAAGTATTACCCGAGGTTCCATTAAATGAGAATTTTGTAAGCTGCATTCTTCGTAGATAAAATACATTTCCTCATGAATCTGTCTGGTATATTTCTGTCTTAAACTTGTTGCATGTGGCTATTCCACCTTAAATTAATGTGAACAAATACCATACTCCTAATTATTTTTACAGTTGTCACTGCTTCCAGTGAGTGATCGTCAGTGGCATAATAGATAACAGAGTGGAACACAGCAAGCCAAGTTTGACACGATCACAGTTCTTGGGAATCTTGTTGATTTTCGTTAGTTATATTTTCTGCTTCTAAAAAGGGAATTAAGTGGGAGGCACAATATGTGTTCTATAATGTGTGCAATAGGTTGGTGTCAGCAATGTGGGCACATTATTGTATACAACTCTTCTTTGAAAATGTCCTTAAAAATGAAAGAAAGAAAGGTGGAAAGATAGAGTACATCCCATAAAGAAAACTTTCATTAAACTGACACATTCCATATCATTACGAAATGTTGTGTTCTGGGTCTGTTGAACAGATATTAATGTAATGTAACATGTCACATATGAAGAACAGCTAGTAGCATATCTCAACAAAGTCTACATGCTAGCTGCAATTCCCACCAGGCTCTCTAGGGAAGATGCAGATAAATTAACTCTAATGTTAGGCAACAATTTATAGTAGTAGTATAATTGAATCAACACGTGTTATTCTGTCCAGATGACTAAACTGTCCTTTGGAACTCGTGAACTATATTATGGAATATGTCCATTAAACAATTTTTCTAAATATTATATGTTCACACATGCTGAACTGTTTTTAGTGGTGGTAATTAACATAGCTCCTGTAAATATTACTGCAAGGCTAATAGTCTGCCACTTGAATTATCTAACAGTGCATGAAATATGTTTAACTTACATGAGACATGTACTTGTGAGTTGCTTGAAAATCCCGTGGTCAGGTAGGAATCTACAATTTATTCTTATTCAGGAGACATAACAAAGACAGCAAGTTAGGGAGACATTCCTCTTGCTTGGATTGACTCATTTCTCGACTAGGGAAAGGTTGTTGCTGGGGAGAGGGATAAAATTTACAAATGATACTACAGGAATAAACTGCATTGGGAGTGGAGAAGCATCTAATGTGGAGTCTCAGAAGTTTCAGTACTTTATCTGCCCATGTTCCTGATGTACTTGAATGATTTCCCAAAGACGGTGGAGGACTCTTCAAAAATTGCAATACTTACTGATGGGGCGCATATACTGATAAAGGTCCCCAAGTGTACCCATACCTAACATAACCAGAACAGTGAAACAGCTTATAACTGGTTCCGAACAAACACATCTAAATGACTTTTAGAAACCAAAAATAGAGATGCATGGACAAGCACTGGATGAGGCTCCGCATGTTAAGTTCTTAGGCATCAAGGTGGGTAATGAACTGGACTGGCACCAACACGTGGATAAATTAACCCATATGCTCAATTCTGCCCACTTTGCACATATTAGTCTCTGTCATTGTATTATTGGTCTGAGTGCAGGATTGGCAGCAAACTTTGCATGGTTTCACATAATACTGTTCCGAGGTACAATTATCTGGGGCAGTACAGTTAATTTCAAGAAACTACTTATTCTACACAAGTACACCATAAGGTAAAAACTTTATGTAGTCTTCATTATCCATCATAATCATAGTGTCTGGTGGGAATGCAGCCATATATAGTAATAATAATATAACCAGACATAACGTCTGAGAAAGGAAAGTAGTAATAATAATAATAATAATAAATAAATAAAATAGCTTCAAGCTGTGTTTATGGTCTCATAAGGTCTTAATTCTGTGATCAATTTCATGACTTCATGTCTCATCTCAGATTTTCCTGTGCACATATTAACAACAATTTTCTATATAGCCTCCACCACTGCACATACAGCATAACATTATTTCTTGTAAAGTATATGTTGTAAGCCAACCCAACTAGTCTACCTATTGTAAGATTAAGCGGGGATCTGGTGCTAGAATCGTAATATATAGGAATTATAATTAGTCATAACAAATATTATTTTCTGTCTTTAGACGTTTGTCACATCATGTTGTTGTAATCATTCTTTAACATTTTTTTTATTTTTATTTTATTTTTATTTTTTATTTTTTAATCATTTGTGCTGGCCATAAAAAATTTTTAATTGGGTATATTGAGAACTATTTGCACCCCATATGCTACCCATTTGAAAAGTGAAGTTATGTTAAAGCAGTTCAGGAGGTACATAATTGTGTTTTATTTTGTCATGTTATCTGTCCAGTTGTATCATATTGGTCACAATTATGTAAATTTGTTATATATTGAGTGGTATTACCTTTGTAAAGGTTCTTTAATTTTGAATGAAAAGGTGGCCACTTACTTTATACCAGTGATGGATAACATGCAAGGTGGAGAATGCACTAATATTTTATGATGATTGTGAATAAGGGTCAACAGAAACATCCGATCTCACGCGTCGGCTTTGACCCGTGACATAAGGGTGTTGTGGTGTGTGATGTCATTACGACGCGGAGTTTGGTTTGAGTGTGTGGCGTGTTTGTAGATGTCGTGTTGTTGTTTGTTGTGCCCTCTGGTGGTATGTTCATGGTTTTCGTTTGTTTGGTGTGTTGGGCTCAGTTTGCTGTTGCTCAGTGCTGAGTGCTGCGTGCGTCTTTTTGAAGCGGAATTTGTATCAGTGACTCAATGGTTTTGTGTGATAGTTAATGTAATGATGATTGCTGTACGTCGGGTGGGTTTGTTATTAAGTGTATTCGGTTGTGGTTTCTTGTTCAGGAATGGATATGAAAGACCAGATTAATAGTTCTCGGTTGAGGGCTATGGTGGGGGAGACTGCTTTAGAGCTGATTAAATTTCTTCAGCTATTTGGCTTAATTGCCGAGGTCGTGAAGTGCGGTGTGTGCCGTGAACCTATGAAATTGGTTAAAGTTCCGGCCTCTCGGACCAGGGACGGTTACATGTGGTGCTGTCGCAAAGATGACATATGGCGTTCCATACGGCGCGGTACCTGGTTCGAGAAGTCTAGATTGGGCATGCGTGAGATTGTGCTTGTTACATATTATTTTTGTTATAGATCTCCACAGAGTTTTTGCGCGCATGAGACTGGTGTGAGTGAGAGGACTGTTTTAGATTGGTATTCCTTTTGTCGTGAAGTGTGTTCGGAATTTATTAAGTACAGGGGTAAGTTGGGGGGGCATGGGGTGGTTGTGGAGGTGGACGAGTCACAGTTTGGGAAAAGGAAGTACGGGAGGGGGAAGTCTGTGGCTGGTCTTTGGGTGTGGGGGGCTGTTGTTCCGGGGGGTGGGGGTTCCGAATGTGTTTTTAGGGTTGTGGAAGGGAGGTCGAAGGCTGAATTAGTGGGGGAAATATATAGAGCCGGGGTCCACAATAGTTTCTGATGCTTTTTCTTCTTATAGGGGGTTGGGTGAGAGGGGATTCAATCATTTAGTAGTGAACCATAGTTTAGAGTTTAAGAATTATGAGACAGGGGCTTGTACTAATACAATAGAATGGATGTGGGGGGCGGTTAAGTCAGTTCTTGGGAGGGGGAAGAGGTGCTCTTCCAACCTTCAGTCTCATTTAGATGAGTACTGTTGGTGGAAGAGTGTCCCAGAGGGCTATTGTATTGTTCGGGTTTTCTTGAGGGCTGTGGGTAAAATGTATAGGCCGAAAGTGGTTAGTTAGGGTGGGCTGGGTAGGTGGGTGGGTGGCTGTGGTTCAGGGTGGTGTGGGTGGTTTATTTTGTTGTATAGTGTTTGTTAAGGTGGGGGGGAGGGGGAGTGTGTTTGTTTTTTGTTTTAGTTGTGGAGGATCTATTTTGTTGAAGTTTTTGTTAAGTTGTAGTGTGTGATTGAGATGTTTCTTATGTTGTGTTTGGTTTTTGTTTTTGTGGGTTTTTTATTGTGGGGTTGGGGGGGGGGGAGGGGGTTGAGGTGTGGGTGGGTTGGGGTTTTCTTTTGGTTCAGTATTTTTTGTTGGTTTGTGTGTGTGTGTGTGTGTGTGTGTGTGTGTGTGTGTGTGTGTGTGTGTGTGTGAGAGAGAGAGAGAGAGAGAGAGAGAGAGAGAGAGAGAGAGAGAGAGAGAGAGAGAGAGATATTGTGGTGGCCAATCTAGTTTGTGGGGCTGGAACTTTCTTGTGGTAAGTTCTCATTTTTTTGTTTTTGGCGTATGTGTTGTATATTGGGGTATAGGGAAGTGTTTCATTGAAATTTGTGGCTGTGGAGGTTGGTATTGGTATTCGTATTGGGAGATGTTTTTGAGTCACATAGGTCAAGGGTAGTGGTCGATCCTAAGTTATGGGATTGGGAGCTGCTGTTGAGCTATATAGTTGGAGGGAAGTGTTCAATCTCAATGTTTGGTGGAGTATGTTGATTTTTGTAATGGGAGATGGGATCGGGAGCTGCTGTTGAGCTATATAGGTTAAGGGAAGTGTTCGATCCCAATTTATGGTATCGGGAGCTGTTGTAGATATATTTAGGTCAAGGGAAGTGTTTGTTCGTAATGTTTTGTGGTGTATTTTGATTTTTGTATTGGGAGATGGGATCGGGAGTTGCTGTTGAGCTATTTAGGTCAAGGGAAGTGTTCGATCCCAATTTATGGGATCGGGAGCTACTGTAGATCTATATAGGTCAATGGAAGTGTCCGATTCCAGATAATAATGTGTTTTGTGGTATTTGGTGAGTTTTGTGATGTCGATTTTTTTCGTCGTCTCGTGTAGTTTTGTATGGCGGTGGGTGGCTAAATTTGTTTATTTTTAGTTTCTCCCCACCCAAAAACCCCCAATTTCCCACGCTTGTCCCGTTAGTCATTAGGCTTTTTGTGAAACCTATGTGTGTGTTGTTTTTCTATGTATTTTCGTCTTTATGATACGTATGCAACGATTTTATATCCGCCATATTGGAATTGTCGTTTATGGTCGTTTCCGCCATATTTGTGACGTCATGGGTCAAAGCCGATGGGTGGGATCGGACGCTTCCGTATTTCCGTGAATAATGACACTGTAGTTTAAACAAAATAGTGGTTGTGAATTTAATAATCTCTACATTATTTCATGATGTTCCCACTAGGAAACAAACACTGCTAATGTTTGACAGCTAGCTGTATTAAATTATGATAATCATTTGCAAATTGTGAGTACAATTGCACAATGGCTATACAATTTACTAGTAATGTATGAAAATTTGTGCTGGTTCAGAACTTGAACCCAAATTTCGCGCTTAACACAGGCAGTCGCCTTAACTATTTTGGCAATCCAATCAAAACTTCCATGTGTCATAGTGTCAGTGTCCCAACAGTGCTTGCATGCAAATCTCATGATTCCCACTCGGGGAGAGACATCATTTTGCACATCAGATTGCCTTGCTTTGGCATGAAATACAATAGGGCAATGTTTATATAGTTCGATGCAGTGTTCCTATGGACGTGCGTGCGTGTCTGAAGGAAGATTGCATCACACTAAACACACACTATAAAATGCAGATTCCGCCCTGCCATAAATAATATTATCTTGTGTATGCACTGACGTATGTAATTTTGAAAACGCTTTTACTATATGCATAGGTACATCTGAAGATGAGACATGAAGTCCCAAAATCATCGTGGAATAAAAATTATAAAACCAAAACTGTAGCCTGATGCTATTTTATTTATTATTGTTATGTAAAGGTGATAACAGAATGTCTTGCAGAAGCCACTTCAGCTGATAGGGACTCCTTCACTTACATGCAAATACTTTTTACTCCTTGATAATATTTGTGGTTAATAATGAGGGAGAAATTATGTTGAACAGTTATCTTCACAACCATAACACTGGCAAATGATTACAGTTTTGTTTTATTCATGAGAGAGTATAATGGAAATGTTTAAAAACCTGAATTTGTAGACTCTTGAAAATAGGCATGTATTATCCTACGAATGAAAGTTATGAAATTTTGGGAACCAGTATTAAGTGAAGAATCTAGTGATATTCTTCATCCCCTCCTTCCTCATCCACAAGTGTTATCTCTGCACAGACAGTGAAGAGAAAATGAGACTAGTCACAGCACACAGTTGGAATGGGCTGAAACACCATCGAGTATTACCATGCTAAGTATCCTCCGCCGTGCAGTTCACAGCGGTTTGCAGAGTATTTATGTAAATGTAGACAGAATGTGCATCCCTTGGAACGGAGCTTAATATTCTGGTGCTAGTAGACATTGGGCAGGAAACTGAAAATCTCTGGGTGTTAAAAAACAAATGTTAGTCTCTCCTGCTATACTTTATCAGAATATTTGAATTGTTGGATGTAAATTATGGTTAAAAACTGATTTTCACTTTAACTTTGCTATATAAAGCTGATACTGCTATGTGTAAAGTTACATAAATGCTTTGCATGAAGTATTGATAAAAGCAGCAGCTGATAGTGGCTCTTTCCTTCAAAATACCTGCTTTTCTGCAAATATATGTAGTAATAAAGTAATTCCAGTTATTATCTATGTGAGTAGATTAGCATTAGTTGTAATTGATTGTTAGCATATTTTACATAAGTTCACTGCAGTGGCTAATTCTCCAAATAAGCATCACATTTCTGAAAGCTCTCCTTCATGTTGGGATTTATGGAATGTTGTGTGAAAGAATCAACAGAGACCTTCGTTAAGTCTGGTGTGTATGGTATGACTACTTCTGCAGACTACAGCAAAGGTCTCAAACTTGTGGTCCATTTGTTCCATGTCTCTCTTTAAGTTAGTTGTGCACCCCCCCCCCCCCCCCCTCCCATGCCCCCAGCCCAGGTATAATGGCATGTAGGTTTTTTGCCACCTTATGCGTAGGTGCGCAAAACCCGACTAGCACTGAATATTTTGGTAGATGACTACCTCATGGCAGACCCAAAGTGTAAAAAAGGGGATCCCACTCAGGTGTTTTATAGACTCATCCCTTCTGAATGCACTGCAGTCACGCCTTTTGTTCTTTTCAATTCATGCAATAGGAATAGAATCAGTACGTAATCAATTTTTAAGATACCTGAAAATTAGCTGAAGAAATTACTTCATTTATGAAAATACTTATTGATGTAAGCAGCTGCTTTCAATCACGCTGCCCAGGATAGCTGTGTGGTGTGAGGTGCCTTGCCAAGGTTCGTGGGGCTACCCCCATCGGAATTTCGAATCCTCCCTCGGGCTTGGGTGTGTGGGGTTGTCCTTAGCGTAAGTTAGTTAGATTAAGTAGTGTGTAAGTCTAGGGACTGATGACCTCAGCAGTTTGGTCCCACAGGAACTTACCACAAATTTCCAATTTTTTTTTTTTCAATCGTGAAGGGAAATTGATGTCGTCTCAGACCCAAAATTTTAGTTTTGAAAGTAATTACTGCAAATAAATTTTGTCCCATTAGGGAAAATAGGAGCAGAAAAGAGATATCAAGTGTCAGGAAGAAAACATTAATATTAACATTGTTCTTGTATTTTGCACTATAAATTTTTTAAAATAAATTTACGTTTCTGTGACAACTGAATTTGATGTCATCCTTTTTTTAAATTTTGTTTTCTATCCACGTAAACTTGAACCTTGTTTATTTGGCCCATGTTAGCTTTTGTATTTGACACCACCCCCCCCCTCCCAAGAAAAAGAGGGAGGGCTAAAATCTTGTGACTGACTGATTTGTAAAATAACCAGAGATCTAAATTTCCTTGAGAGTTGATAAAATTAATCAATCTGAGTGTGAAATAAAAGCTGTAGTAACAGGTTGCTTTCTATATTTGTACTGTATGTATTGCTGTTTGTTCTATTTAACACATTTTTTGTCATCAAAACTAATAAAGTGCCTAATTTCCTTTCCAATCCTCGTGCCCCCTCTCCCCGGAGGCACACCTCTTTCTTTTCTTTCGAATATGTACTTGGCCACCACTGGGCCCCAGCCCTTGCAGCACTACTTTCCTTTCTGTGTTGTAAGATTATTCTTCTATTATTCTTTTTTCCTCTCTGCCTTTCCATTGGATGGTCTACATAGTACCAATTGTGGTTGGATCTTGTTCGTGATTGTCAACATTCGTTTTCTCCTTTCCAGCTTTCTACAGTGTTTTATTCTTAACTATAATATTCCTTGTTGGGTTTGATCTCGTGCAGGGAAGGTTACCCAGCATGATATATATGCCATCTCTTGCGCCTCCTTTCTTTATACCCTTCCTTTCTTGCAAAGGTACTGAACCCAAAACCCAGCACGATACTCATTCCATTGTGTGTGTGTGATCATAAAGTGCTTTCATGGTGGTAGCCCCCTTGATCACCCACACTGTTGGTGTCTGAGCTGGAGACACACGGCAGTGGTTTACTGCTCAGGTTCCTGTTGCTGTGGGTGGTTGGTGCCATTGTGGAAGGACCCCATTCAAAGTGGCTGGAAGATCCATACATCAGTTGAATTTAACTTTCTTTCAATGGTGTATGCAAAGCCCCAGTCTCTTCCCATGGGAAAGATTATTATAATGCAAAGAGATATGACCCCACGTTGTTTTCTTCCTCAGCTGTGCCATAGGAAGAGGGGCAAGCCAGACATCTGAGAATGAAATACTTCACCCAATACTTGGTCTGAACTGACTGATAGGCATACTTTCACTGCAACAAAACCATTATTTTTTGTTGAAAGCATTGAGGACAAATTTGGGGAAGCTGGTTCATTATTAATTAAAACTTCCTCTGCTGGCCAATCTACAGCTCTTTCGGCACAATCTTAAGTGACATTCCTATGACGGTTTCCCCACACAAATGTTGAACGTGGTCCAAGGAATCATCGTCCAGAGATCTTACACTCCAAACAGAGAGAGTAGCTCCAGGCTAATCTCGAGTGGCAAGATGTACTTTTTAGCAGACATGTATAAAAAAAGGCCCAAGGACAATCGTATGGATACAGACACCTTTATGTTAGCATTTGAGGGGATTGTCCTCCCATAGAAGGTTGTCATGGTGTACAGGTGTGATATAAAAACATATGTCCCACTGCCCATTAGGTGCTACAGATGTTACACTTTGAGCATATGTCATAATGCTGTATGGCACACCCAAAATGTGGCAATTGTGGATGATCACTCCATGGAGAAAGTCCTTTTGAACATCCACCTTTCTGTGTCAGCTGTGTGGAACATCACACTCCATGCTCACCAATTTGCCCAGTTTCCAAGAAAGACAGAAGATCCAGGAATACAAATCTAATGACCATCTGTCATATACTGAGGCCATGAAGAATATGAATACCTACATCATGTGAATATGACAATCAGTTACATAAACATCATGACCATCACCGGCCCTCCCACCACCACCACCACCACCACCACCACCACCACCACTACTACTTCAATCTTTCCCAGGCCATATCTCCTATTACCACCCTCTCCTGTGGTTCCAGCATTACCTTCTTCAAGAACCACTTCCAGCACCCTGCCAAAGAAGCATTCTCCTCCTTCAGCTGTCCACTCTTCATCTGTCCCTGCGCTCAGTACGAATAGCTCCTTGAGTGAATATTGCCACCAAAGGCTACAAAGAAGTAGAAGAAAAATCAGGACAAGGCTCATCCGATGCCCCCAGAGGCACCAGATCCCCCCCCCCCCCCCCCCCTGCAGTTGGTTTCTGAGCTGAAGTTTGATGATATGATTCCATCCCCACTGGTGAAAGGCATTGATCCTGCAATGTGACTGTCCCTGCTGGCTCCTTCACTCCTGATCATCAGTGAATGGATCCCCCTTGATACCTCTTTGGAGGCTATAGTAGTGCAGTTGCAAACAGCCTTCATGATTTACCTATTCCAGGCAGTCTAATTACTTCTGTTGAATTTAACGCATTAATCCAACTACTCCCCCCCCCCCCCCCCTTCCTGCTTGAGGACTTCAACACACACCACCCCCTGTGTGGGAGTACCACTTTGTGTAGTAGGGGCATTATAATTGGCAAACTACTCACAGAACATGACCTATGCCTCTATGAGGGTTTTTCCTATCCACATCAGCACCAACACTGACACCTTTTCAGCTGTAAGCTTAATTATCTCTTTCCTCTAATCTTGTAGCTTTGCTACATTGATCACTACACGACAGTGATGGTCACCATTTTCCGGTGATCTTGCTATTTCCTTGCTGCCACCAGACAGCTCAACTAGCACACTGGACACTTCACGGAGCCATCTGGCCCTTGTATGCCTCTGCTGTTATGTTTCTCGCCTCTATGTCAGATTGTATTTATGAGGTTGTGCAAGGTGTATTGACGACGTGATCACCCACGCCACTGGAATTGCTATTCACCTTTCTACAGGTCTGCCCCACCGTCTGTCAGTGCCATGGTGGACCAAAGAAATTGCAATAGCTATTCAAGATCTCTGATGAGCCCTGCTCTGATTCAAATGACCTCTTTCACAGACCAACATTATCATTTTTAGCGTTTGGACTCACTATTTAATGAAATGCATTTAGAAGGAATGCTGGAAGCACCATATCTCGTGTCTGGGAACATATGCCTCTTCATCTCAGGTGCAGGCCAAGCTCCATCCCCCCTGCGAGCCCAGGGATTAGAATAGGCCCAAGGTATTCCTGCCTGTCGTAAGAGGTGACTAAAAGGAGTTTCTCATCTTTTGGCCTTTATGTGATGGTCTCCTATAGGGTTTGACCTTCATTTTTCAAAGTTTTCCCAAAGAGTGAGCCAGATGGGGAAGGGTGCCTTACATGATGCTTGGTGTCCATCATGCGCTGAGACCTCTTGCACCCTTCGTCGACGTGAATCTGCACTTCCGCTCACTCTCCAGCTGTTGGGCGAGGTCACCCTCCTGGGTGCATTTTGCTCCATCCTCTGTGCAGTATCGCTTTCTGTGCTGTCGACGATAATGGACTTCTTAGCTTGTTTGCACCTGATACCCAGCACCGTAGCCAGTCCGTTGTGGTGGGGCCGCCATGTACCCTGTTGGTTGTAGCCCCCTGACTAACAGGGATCGCTCTGCTGATGCCTGCGCTGTTAACTCCCTACATATCCCAAGGAGTAGATGCCCATCACCCTGGGGCATCGGGACTTCCGGCAAAGGCCATCCTGCCAGGTGGCCTTTGCTGCGGCTTGGTGGTGCCCGTGTGGAGGGTCCCTGGTCGGAGTGGGTGACATCAGGGCGGATGACTCGTGATGAAGCGTACCACGTCATCAATTGCTGGTGATCAAATGCCAGTAGTCTCTAAGCATTCCAAGTCTCAATACAATGCAAGGAAGTATGATCCTGAATCATTCCCCTCCATGGCCATACCATTGGAGGAATGCCAGGCTAAGGATAGCAGCGAACCTTATTCACCCCATTACCTCACATGTAGGAGAGCTGATGTAGACTCCTTTGTCTCGATGTAGCCTCAGGTTTTTGTAGTGCATTTGGAGGACAAGTTGGAGAGGTGGAGGGCTTGTCCAAAATGCGGTCAGGGTCAGTCTTGATAAAAACTGCATCCTCTGCCCAGTCATGGGCATTACTCGCTTGTGACAAGCTGAGGGATGTTTTCATTACCATCATGCCTCATAAGAGCTTAAATATGGTCCAGGGTATTATATTCCACAGAGACCTTCTTTCGCAGTCTGACGATGAGCTGCACGCCAACTTAGAGCGATGGGGAGTTAATTTCATCTCGCATGTCTGTCAGGGTTCGAAGGGTAATCAGGTTGCCACCAGTGACTTCATCTTGGCCTTTGAGGGTGACATATTACCCGAGAAGGTCAAGGTGATGGTCTACCACTGTGACATCGAGCCATATATCCCTCCCCCAATGCGGTGATTTCAGTGCTGAAGTTAGGGTATATGTCTTCCTGCTGTACTTCCAGCATCACATGTCGAGATTGTGGATGTCCACCCCATCCCAATACTCCATGTGCCCCACCTCCCATCTGTGTCAACTGCAGAGAGCATCATTCCCCTTGTTCACCAGACTGCAGTATTTTACAGCGAGAAAGGAAAATCATGGAATACTAGAACCTGGACCGATGGACCTACACTGAGGCCAAGAGGAAATTTGAATGCCTGCATCCTTTGACTATGACCTCCTCTTATGCCACTGCTATGAGAACAGTTGTAGCCCCATCAGTTCCAGTCGGCTGTAAGAGCCAGAAGACTACACCTGCCCCCTTGTAGTGGTGGTGGTGGTGGTGGTGGTGGTGGTGGTGGTGGAGGTGGGGCACTTCTCCTCCTGGTGCTTCCACACCACCTACCTCAGGAGCACTGCCCCTCCCCCCCTCCCCCCCCTCCCCCCCAAACCCACCAATTCATCGAGGACACCAGTTCCCGCTTCTCAGGGGGAGAAGGGTAAGTCTTCTTTGGCTCCTCTCACTAGGAAGGGGTCCCTTGGGTCATCCCCTTCCCAGGTTTCTGCTAGTGGGAAAGATGACACCTGCCAGTGGCTGATGTGCCCAAAGGCATCTCATTGTAGGACTTCACAATCATCCTCAGTCCCAGAGACTGAATCATTGAAGCCCTCCCAGCCAGAGAAACCCAAGGATCAGAGAGAGAAATCCAGAAAGAAGACCCCAAGACCAAGGGAATTGCAGTGGCACCCACATCACCACTGCCTACAAGCTCTGCATCTGAGGACGAGGTGAAGATTCTGGTGTTTGCTGAAGACCTAGATCTCGCCAGACCCTCAGACACAATGGATATAGCCTGTTCAGGAAATATTTCGGTAGCAGCAGGTGACCCTGTGGTGTAGGCTGCCACATTGAGTGTTTCATGCCTACCCAGTCTCACGATCACGTGATCCTCCAGTGGTGGTTTTTTCCTCCACTTGGCTGAGCTATGGCAACTGTTAAGCTTTACACCTGCTTCCTGCATTGCCCTGCAGGAAACCTGGTTCCCAGCAATGCGGGCACCTGGTTTCCATGGCTACAGGGAATATTACAAGAACCGTAGTGAATATAATAGAGTGTCAGGTGGAGTTTGTGTTTATTTTCTGAACTCGGTATGTAGTGAACCTGTGCCCCTTCAAACTCCTCTTGAAGCTGTGGCTGTTAGGATATGCATGATACAGGAAATAACTTTCTGCAACGTATATCTCCCTCTAGATGGTGTGGTACCCATCAACATATTGGCAGCACTGATTGATCAAGTCCCTAAACCTTTCCTACTTTTTGTTAATGCCCATAACCCCTTGTGGTGTAGCACCATGCTTACTGGCTGTGGCATGAAAATTTACTCTCCCAATTCGACCTCTGCCTCTTAAACACTGGACCACCACACATTTCAGTGTGGCTCATGGTAGTTACTTGGCCATTGATTTATCAATTTGCAGCCCAGGACTGAGGAGTCCATCTATCCACTGGAGAGTATATGACGACCTGTGTGGTAGTGACAAGTTCCCCATCTTCCTGTCACTCCCCCGGCGTCATGTCCACGGCCGCCTACCCAGATGGACTTTAAACGAGGCAGACTGAGTAGCCTTCACCTCTGCTGTTACTGTTGAATCTCCCCCACGTGGTGCCATCAGTTCGCCTGCTTATAACACGATGGGAACAGGAGGGTTGGGAGAGGTACATGTCAACCATTTGGTGCCGTATGTCACCTGGACAAAGATCAGATGTCTTTTTGGGTACCAGACCCCAACAGATGTCCCTGGCATTAACATTAATGGTGTGATCTCTACTGACGCAAATGCAATTGCTGAGCGCTATGTTCAAGCCTCTGCATCAGAGAACTACCCCCCTCCCCCAGCCTTTTGCGGCCGATTGAAAGGAAACTACACACCTCAGTGAAACCTATAACGCCCATTTACAGAGTGGGAGCTCCTCAGTGCCCTGGCACATTGCCCCAACACAGCTCATGGGCCATATCGGATCCACAGTCAGATGATTAAACATCTCTTGTCTGACTATAAGCAATATCTCCTCATCATCTTCAACTGGATCTGGTGTGATGGCGTCTTTCCATCGCAATGGCAGAGAGCACCATCATTCACGTGCTCAAACCCGGTAAAAACCCACTTGATGTGGATAGCTATTGGCCCATCAGCCTCACCAACATTCTTTGTAAGCTGCTGGAATGTATGGTGTGTCAGCAGTTGGGTTGGGTCCTGGAGTCACGTGGCCTGCTGGCGCAATTTTGTGGCGTCTTCCGCCAGGGTCTCTCTACCACTGATAATCTTGTGCCCCTCAAGTCTGCCATCTGAACAGCCTTTTCCAGATGCCAACACCAGTTTGCCACCTTTTTTGACTTACGTAAAGCATACTACATGACCTGGCAACATATATCCTTGCCACATTATTTGAGTGGGGTCTCCAGGGCCCGCTCCTGATTTTTATCCAAAACTTCCTGTTGCTCCATACTGTCCATATACAAGTAGGTGCCTCCCATAGTTCCCCCCATATTCAGGAAAGTGGCATTCCGCAGGGTTTTCTATTTTCAGTGGCCTAGCAGCGGCTGTTAGGGCTGTTGGTCTCCCCTTCTCTGTATGCGGATGACTTACGCATTTCGTATTGCTCCTCCAGTACTGGTGTTGCTGAGTGGCACCTACAGCGAGCCATTCACAAGGCGCAGTCATGGGCTCTCGCCTATGGCTTCCAGTTTTCAGCTGTGAAGTGTCGTGCCATTCATCTGGAACCTGAACTTTATCTTAATGATGATCCCCTCACTGTAGTGGGGACATACCGATTCTTAGGACTGGTTTTTGATGACCAATTGACTTGGCTACCTCACCTTCGTCAGCTCAAGCAGAAGTACTGGCAACACCTCGATGCTCTCCGCTGCCTGAGCAACACCAACTGGAGTGCAGATCGCTCTACGCTGCTGCAGCTGTACAGAGCCCTTGTTCAATCCTGCCTTGACTATGGGAGTCTGGTTTACAGTTCGGCGTCGCCCTCAGCATTGCATTTACTCAACCCAGTGCACCACTATGGCACTCGTCTAGTGGCAGGAGCTTTTAGAACGAGTCTGGTGACCAGCATCCTGGCAGAGGCTGGAGTCCCTTGATTGAAGGTATGCATACACAACTGCTTGCCAGTTATGTTGCACATGTTTGTGGTTGTCCTGCACATTCGAATTATCATCTCCAACATCCGAATTACCATCTCCTTTTCCCACCCACGGCGGTTCATCTCCCGCATTGGCGCCCCAGGTCAGGGCTCATGATTGTGGTTCATGTGTGATCCCTTCTCTCCAAACTGGAGTCGTTTCCTTTATCACTTTATCACCTCTACTTAATGTCCATTCACATACACCTCTATGGTGTACACCTTGGCTGAAGCTTCGTCTGGACCTTTTGCATGGCTCTAAGGACTCCGTTAAACCCACTGCTCTCCGCTGTCGCTTCCTCTCGACTCTTGAGGTGTTCTGGGGCTCTGAAGTTGTTTACACTGACAGCTCGATTGCTGATGGTGATATTGGCTTCACCTATGTCCACAGAGGCTATATTGAACAGCATTCCTTGCCCGCTGGCTGCAGTGTATTCTTTGCAGAGCCTGTGGCCTTATCTTGTGCACTTCAGTACATCCGTTCTTGTTCTGGTCAGCCATTTCTTCTCTGTTCTGACTCCATGAGCAGCTTACAAGCTATTGACCAGTGCTACCCTCGCCATCCTTTGGTAGCGAACATCCAGGAGTCTATTTCTGCCCTGGAATGGTCCAGTCATTTAGTGGTGTTTGTGTGGACCCCAGGATATGAACTTGCTGACAGGCTGGCCATCTCTGAAACTGACTTGTGTTCTGTCTTATGCCACAAGGTTTTTCGTCTTTGGGAGACAGAGTAGCATAACAGTATGCACAACAAATTGTGTGTCATTAAGGAGACTGCAGATGTGTGGAAGTCTTCCCTTTGGGCTTCTCGCAGGGAAGCAGTTGTCCTTTGTTGGCTCCGCATGGGTCATACGTGGCTCACACATGGTTACCTCCTCCATCACAAGAACCCACCTCGGTGTCGCTGTGGCTCACGAATGACAGTCGTCCACCTCTTGCTGGACTACCCACTTTTAGCCACTCTGTGGCAGACTTTTAACTTTCCTAGCACCCTACTTTCAGTGTTGGGCGACAATGCCTCAACAGCAGCTTTAGTTTTACATTTTATTCACGAGGGTGGGCGTTTAGGGTGAAGGTTTTTAATGTGTTGCAGAGTGGCTGGCTTCTCCTTTTTTATTCTCATGGCCAGCCAGCCATGGTAATCTGATTTCTTGTTTTTAATCTGTTCTTCCTGTTTCTTGCATCTCTCTGTGGTTTTCTTGTCCTCTTTTGTCCATTGTAGTGTTTGCTGTTTTTCTGTCGTTCTTCTGGTTCTTCCTTTCTCCTGTTATTGTGTCGTACATCTTCTTTGTTTTTTTCTTTCCCTTGGGTAATTGTTCTACTGGGAACAAGGGACTGATGACCTCACAGTTTGGTCCCTTTCTCCCCCTTTTAAACCAGCCAACCAACCAAACTCTGGGGTCTTACGGGCTGCCAACGATCAACAGCTGTTCTGGTTCTTGTCCTATGGGGTGGTCTTTGTATTGGTTCATTGGTTCTTGCAGAAAACCTCTTGGCTTCCTTTGTGAGAGCATCAGCATCCTCTTCCTATCTGGCTACACCTCTACTGCAGAAGCAACAAGTTGAAGGTATCCCTTTATATCTCCCTTCCCATCAAGCTGAATCCTATAATGAATCCTTCACTGACTGGGAACTGCTTCAGGCTCTTGTCTCATTCCACAATACAGCCCTATGCCCTGATTCAATACACAGCAGTCACATGATGCAACACCTGAATGTTCTTCAGAGGCAACATCTCCTCAGCTCTTCAATCATTTTTGGCTTCCACTTGCAACTGTGAGACAGCATAGTTGTCCCAATCCTTAAACCATGCAAGAACTGAATGTGTGACTATAGTCTATAGTCTGACCAGTGTACTATGTAAGCTGCTTGAAAGGATGGTTACCCGTTTCTGGAAGGAACGATTCACAACTGGCCATCTGCTTAGGTTGGAAACAGCAATCCTGCAGGCTTTTTTTAAATGCCAACATCTAGTTTGAACTGCTTAAGGTGTATGACACCACTTGGCCTCATTAAGTTTTATTTGCCCTCTGTGACTGGGGCTTTCGAGGGCCCTACCAATTTTTATTCATCAGTTCTTATCCCATCTGTTGTTCCGGTTTGGAGTTGACATTTCACTCAGCTTTCCGCAGGTCCAAGAGAAAGATGGCCTACGGGGCTCTGTGTTGAGTGTCACTCTTTTCTGCATTGCCACTCTTTTCTGCATTGCCACTAATGGATTAGTGACCTTCTCCTGGACCGCTGGTCACCACTGCATTGTATGTCCACAATTTTTGCATTTGTCACTGTTAAGGGGGTAGTGACATTCTGTTAGGCTGCTGGTCACCCCTGTATTGTATGTAAATGGTTGTTACATTTGTTACATCTCCCACTTGGCAGCTCCTGCTGAACGCCAGCTCCAAGGTACCATCCAGTGGGTCTCTGCGTGGGCTCTTTCCCATGGCTTCCAGTTCTCTTGCACAAAAATGCTGATCATGTATTTCTGCCATCATACTATGGTCCATCCTGACCCGGAGCTCTGCTTAGATACCTAGGACCTGGTGTTGCAGCACAGTCCCATTTCTTGGCCCTTCTTTCAATGAAAAGCTGACCCAGGTGCCCCATTTTCATTACATGAAGACTAGTTGCATGCTGAAGCTTAATGCTCTCTGCGTCCTTGCCCCCACATCTTGGTGTGCGGATTTTGCTACTCTCATGTGTATTTACTGGGCCCTGGTTTCACCCTGAATGGACTGTGGTTGCCTGCTTCATGGCTGGGTGGCGCCTTCAGATTTAAAATGGTTAGATCCTGTTCACCAATGTGGCATGTATCTGGCCAGCCTTTTGGACTAGTCCTGTAGACATTCTCCTTGGAAAAGCTGGGATCTTCCCTCTTCAGATTCTACGGTGCCAGCTCTTGATCTCCTTTGCCATCATTGTTCAACAATTCCCTGACCATCCAACCCACCCCATTCTCTTTACATATGAGGGGTGACATCTTCCTGATTCTGACTGTCAGGTGGGACTACCAGTTGGAATACACCTCGATTTTTGCTGCCAAGATCTCTATCTCCTCTCTGTGGATTGTACTCCCCATGTTTTTTCTCACACTCCCCCTTGGATGGTGTCCAGGCCATGGATTAGGATTGATCTCTTCAAGGATCCTAAAGTTTTGGTTACCCCCATGATCTTTCAGCAACTGTTATGTCCAATTCTTCAAGAGTTCCAGGGTGCTACCATCTTTTACACTGACGACTCTAAAACTGTAGAAAATGTGGGATGTGCTTTCACATCTCCAGCTGGTGAGGAATTCCATTTGCAGCTGGGAACACTTAGTGTGTTTACAGCAGACCTGACAGCCATTAACAGAGCCCTCCCTTTTATTAAACGGGCCCTCCTGATGGTGTTCTATCGCCATGTCACTGACCTTCATGTTTGTTGCCTGCTCAGTTGTCTCTCTCCAGGTCCTGAGGCATGTGGGTATATGAGAGAACAAACTGGTTGACCGTTTGGCCAGAGGAACACTTACTCACTACCTGTTTGCTCTACCAACTCCAGGTGCAGATATGCAGGTGCACACGAGACCTCTGCTTCCTCAGAAATAGAACAATATCTGGTTGGCTACTGCCCCATCTAATAAACTCTACCTGGTCAAGGAGACTACTGCAGCATGGTGCTCTTCCTTCAGATTGTCCTAGAAGGAATCCACAGCCGTATGTCATTTCCACTTCAGTCATACCGATTTATTCCATAGTTTTCTTTTGTGTAATGAGCCATCCAAACATTTTGGTTCTGGTGCCATACAGAGAGTAATTCATTTCTTGGTGGAATGCCCCATCCTTGCGGCTCTCTGTGCTAAGTGTGGACTTCCAGAGTCACTGCCTCTAATATTGACAAACGATTCACAGATATACATGAACTGATTCTTAGTTTTCTCTGTGAAAGTGGTTTTTATTCTGTTATGTTTTTTTTTTATCTACATTAAAAGCAGGGCCAAGATGGTTGGAGTGGGGTATCTCCCGCTGTGTGTTAGGACTGGAGGATCCCAAACCTACCTCCTTGATCAGGCTACTCTTTCATCCCTCTTTTACTCTGTTTTAATTGCTTTTAAATTATGTTTGCCTCCTTTCTGCCTCACCCAATTTTCTATTCTGAGTGGATAGTCTTGACTGTGATGAATCGGGGGTGGGACATGTAATGGATCAGGGGTGGGACCACTATGGGTGGGACATTTCCTGTCACATGTAGAGCCCAGTGGACACCCAGCTACTGCCTTTTGTACCTCCTTCATCTTAATTTTATTGTTAACGGTACAAAAAATGTCCATTACGTTTTTAACCTTCTCTCTTTTACTTTTATGTATTTCAAACTAGATTAGAAAATATTCTTGGTGGATGCACCACTGTTGGATCAAGAGGCTGATGACCTTAATCCCCCCACCAAATAAATAAATAAAATCAACCAACCAACCAACACATCCTCATATAATTGAGTTTGATCCTAACCTCTAACATTCCTTGCTTCACTATGACCCATCATATATAGTCTATATTAAAGACAAGTTGGAGTGTATAAACTACAGCCTTAGACTTTTGTTTATGCAATGCAGCTATAAATGAAGATACTCAAGATACCCTTCAATTTCCATTTGCTAAACAACGTTTGACAATGGCCTTTGCAGTTAGGCAACAGTGAAAATATTGTGATTTAATTGTAGTATTAATAATTCTTGACTGAAGTTAACAATATCAAAACACTGTGGACTAACTGTGTGTGATTATATGAAATGGATAGATCATGCTGTTTCTAACGCGTAATATGAACATTGATAGATTATCAAGAAGCTCCAATGTATTTATGAAGTTTTCTTTATTAAATGCTTGTATGTTTTGTGCTGAAATATTGTTAAAGCATGTAGGAGTTTAAGGAGGTGGGACATTGGTAAATTGAAAGAACCAGAGATTATTGGAAGTCTCAGAGGGAGTGTTAGGTGATGCTAGACTGAAATGGAGGGTAAGGAATACAGTAGAGGAATAGCTTTGAGAGATGAACTAGTGAAGGCAGCAAAGGAACACATCAGTAAATATACAAGGTATAGGAGAAATCTTTGGATAACAAAAGGAGATACCAGTTCTGAATGTAAATGATAAAAAGAGAAAATATAAAAAATAATCTGATGAAAGGGAATACAGATGTTTAAAAAGTGAGATTGACAGGAAATAGAAATGGCTAAACAGGAATGGCTAGAGGACAAATGACAATCTGGAGAAACATATATGACAAGGGGAAAAATAGGCGCTATCCACAAGAAAATTAAAGGTATGTTTGAAGGAAAGAGAAACAACAATATGAATATCATTAGCTCAGACGATAAGACAGTAGTAAACAAAGAAGGAAAAGATGGTACCAAATATGTAGAGGGTCTAAATTATGGAAACAAACAAAAGAGAAGATAGGATAAATGAACTTGAGATGGGGGATAAGATACTGGGAGATAAGATACTGCAAGAATAATTTGGCAGAGTGCTGGAATACCTAATTTGAAACAATGACTGTGGAGTAGATGACATTTCCTTAGATTTATTGAGAGCCTTGGGAGAGCCAGCCATCACAAAACTATTCCACATGCAGTGTAAGATATATGAGGTGAGGGAAGTACCCTCAGACTTCAGAAAGAATCTACCAAAGAAGGTAGATACTGACGCATATATATTATCAAACCATCCATCTAATAAGTTATGGTTGTGAAATATTGACATGAATTATTTATGGAAGTATGGAAAAACTGGTAAAAGCTGACCTTAGAGGAGATAAGTTTGGCGTCCCCAAGACGTGGGAACTTGCAAGTAAGTACTGACATTATGCCTTAGCTTAGAAGCTAGATTGAAGAAAGGCAACCATACATTTATAGTATTTGTAGATTTAGAGTGTGCTTTTGAGAGTGTGGACTGTGTTGTAGGCTTTGGAATTTTGAAGGTAGGAGGGATACAATACAGGGAGGAAAAAGTTATTTATAGCTTTCATAGAAACCATGCTGAAGTTGTAAGAGCAGAAGGACTTTAGAGGGCAGCAGTTGTTGCGAAGGAATTGAGATGGGATTGCAGTCTATCCCTGATGTTGATGTTGTTCAAGTTGTTGAGCAAGCCATAAAGAAAGTAAAGGAAAAATTTGTAAAGGGTATTAAAGTTCATGGAGAAAAGTTAAAAACTTGACTTGGAAGAGGAGTTGAATAGAATGGATAGTGTCTCGAAAAAAGGATGTAAGATGAACATTAATATAAATAAAACAAGTGTAATGAAATGTAGTCAAATTAAATCATACAATACTTAGGAAACTAGATTAGGAAATGAGACACAAAAAGTAGTAGATGAGTTTAGCTATTTGACAGTAAAATAAGTGATGGTGGCTGAAGTAAAGACGGTATAAAATTCAAACTGACAGTGCCAAGAAAAATATTTTGTAAAAGAGGAATTTGTTAACATCCATTACAGATTAAAGTCCCCACTATGCTGTCTTTGCATATGCTAAAGCTAATCTCTGGAACTACTGTTGGCATTTTGACATGGTTTTCACTAACAGACCAATTTGTAAGGAAAATTTGTGTATATAACTTACTATCAAATCCAGCAATGCTTCACAATTGCTTCATATGTACGGGAGCTATATATACACTATGTGATCAAAAGTATTCAAATAGCTGGCAGAAAATGACTTAAAAGTTCATGGCGCTGTCCATCGGTAATGCTGGAATTCAATATGGTGTTTGCTGGCCCTTAGCCTTGATGATGGCTTCCAGTCTCGCAGGCATGCATTCAATCAGGTGCTGGAAGGTTTCTTGGGGAATGGCAGCCCATTCTCCACTGACTGTTGCACTGAGGAAAGCTATTGATGTCAGCCAATGAGGCCTGGCACGAAGTCGGCATTCGAAAACATCCCAAAGGTGTTCTGTAGGATTTAGGTCAGGACTCTGTGCAGGCCAGTCCATTACAGGGATGTTATTGTCATGTAACCACTCAGCCACAGGCCATGCATTATGAACAGGTGCTCAATCATGTTGAAAGATGCAGTCACCATTCCCAAATTGCTCTTCAACAGTGGGAAGCAAGAAGGTGCTTAAAACATCAGTGTAGTCCTGTGCTGTAACAGAACTACACAAAACAATAAGGGGTGTAAGGCCCCTCCATGAAAAACATGATCACACCATAACACTACCGCCTCTGAATTTTACTGTTGGCACTACATACACTGGCAGATGACATTCATCAGGCATTTGCCATACCCACACCCTGCCATCGGTTCGCCACATTGTGTACCATAATTTGTCACTCCACACAACGTTTTCCCACTGTTCAACTGAGGCATTATTTGGCATTTACCGACGTGATGTGTGGCTAAGGAGCAGCTGCTTGACCATGAAATCCAAGTTTTCTCACCTCCCGCCTAACCATCGTAGTACTTGCAGTGGATCCTGATGCAGTTTGGAATTCCTGTGTGATGGTCTGGATAGATGTCTGCCTGTAACACATAACGACCCTCTTCAACTGTCGGCAGTCTCTGTCAGTCAACAGACGAGGTTGGCCTGTACGCTTTTGTACTGTACGTGTCCCTTCACGTTTCCACTTCACTATCACATCGGAAACAGTGGACCTGGGGATGTTTAGGAGTGTGGAAATCTCACATACAGATGTATGACACAAGTGACACGCGATCATCTGACCATGATCGAAGTCCATGAGTTCCGCGGAGCGTCCCATTCTGCTCTCTCACAATATTTAATGACTACTGAGTTCACAGGTATGGAGCACCTGGCAGTAGGTGGCAGCACAGTGCAGCAATATGAAAATCGTATGTTGTTAGGGTGTGGATACTTTTGATAACATAGTATACATTCTAATCTCTGACTTCTCTGTGCTTTTCCTCCTCCTCCCCCTCTCTGCCCATTTCCTCCTCCTGCCCACTGTTTGTCCATCACTCCCCCCCCCCCTCTCTCTCTCTCTCCCCCCCCCCCCCTCTCTATCTATCTCCAACTACTCCTCCCTCCTCTCTCTTTCTATCTCCTTCCTTCTATTTATGTCCATTTTCTCCCCATTTCTGTCCTAACCCCCCTCTGACCTTGAATCTAGTTTATTGTTGTTGCCAATGAAACTTTCATAGGAACTGAAGTTGCTTAAAATGAATGGGTAAATTGCTAGGGATCATTGGTATACAGGGTAGGAGAGACCTGTCCTGCTGCTGGATCTGTGAGCATATTAGCTTCAGTGACAGCATTTTGCATAATTTTATTCCACAAATGGGTAGGATTACAAAGTTTCAGGTAATTCAGAATCTGTAGTAATAATCTAATCACATGCCATAAATATACCGTTTCTTTCTTTTGTTAAAATCGAATGTTAGGAAGAAACCGAAATGGCACAGAGTTTTGTACACAATTTTTGTTTGAAATTATACCTAAGGAGAAAGAATATATATGGGAGAAACAATTTTTCTATTGGTTTAAATTCCATGCTGTCACAGTGAAAACAGACTGTGATAAAGAAAACAAAATCCACATCTTCTCACATCACAGCATAGCTCTGCAGTTTCTTTCTCGCATTTGGTTGTAATAGAAAATCTAAAATCATAAATTTAGTACTGCTGACTGTGATGAGAAATATTATGACTAACTATCATGAAACAATTTGGGTATGTTTGATTATCACATTGTTTACAGGAAATTATGAATTTTCCTTGGCTCGTTGGTGTTTTCAGTGTTGTTCTGCAGTTGTGGATGTGAAAATTTACATTGTTTTTGTTGTTGCTGTTGTGGTCTTCAGTCCTGAGACTGGTTTGCTGCAGCTCTCCATGCTACTCTGACCTGTGCAAGCTGCTTCATCTCCCAGTACTTACTGCAGCCTATGTCCTTCTGAATCTGCTTAGTGTATTCATCTCTTGGTCTCCCTCTACGATTTTTACCCTCCATGTTGCCCTCCAATACTAAATTGGTGATCCCTTGATGACTCAGAACATGTCCTACCAACCGATCCCTTCTTCTCGTCAAGTTGTGCCACAAACTCCTCTTCTCCCCAATTCTCTTCAATGCCTCCTCATTAGCTATGTGATCTACCCGTCTAATCTTCAGCATTCATCTGTAGCAGAGCATGATATTATTAAATTAGAGTCCCCAGTCTACTTTCAGTCCCTTCCTCGAATAGCCCTTATTGAACAGGAGAATGGTCTATTACAATCTGATGGCTTGTGAATTCTGGCTCTTTTCAAAATAAATCTGAAACATGGCTGCAGTATCCCTTACAGATATCAGTCTTAGATTTTCACAAAGGTCTCCATGAAATAGGACCTTCTCAAATTCCATGTGATGCAACACAGTGTGATAAGCAATCTTAAAATTATGAATTCAGCAGTGCAGCCGGTGTGGCTGCACCATAATCTGTCCAGCTGGAGAGGTGACGAGCATCTCAGTGCAGTTCTATTGTAGAGTGTCATTGGTATTGACCAATTAGATACCGTTTGGGAGATTTCCCACATTTGTCTCATTGAGTAGTGAACTGGATTACACTTTACCTAAATGATTGAAAGAGTGTATCTTTTGAAACACTTTTTATTTAATTTGAACTATGCCAGTCAACTATAAAAAACAAGTCATGAAAATAATGCAATAAATCCATTAACATGACCACATATGAAGTTTAGTAAGCAAACAAAGTGTTAAGATGTCATCAACATTGAAAGTGCATTTTTAAAATTCCTTCCTCATTAATCAGTGGTAGTTTTACTGACTACTTTTGTTTGCAACAAACAGAATTTTCTAAATTTTGCTGTTATTTTTCCATTTCAGGTTTTTAGGTTTCTGGGTCATTTTAATGTTTTTGGTATATGAAAAAAAAGACTTTTCTGAATTTTTGATAACTTCATTTTGTAACTGATTATACAGGGATGTAATGTCAGATTGTCAAATTGAAGAGGTGGCATCTATTTTCATATTGTTAATACAGAAACCATGCTTTGCAAATTTTAATAAATCATGCTTACCTCTTATGTATCAAAGCAGTCTGCTGTCATAACGCGACGTGAGTTGTGACATACTTACCTATGAGCTCACAATCTGGTCAGAGCTGAAGCGGGATTTTTGGTCTTGATTCCTTGGTACACAAGCAACTTGGTACAGGGGTCAAAAGGTGACAGGGTCAAGCTGAGACTTTTCAGGCCTCTGTAGTAGGAGACCGTACAGAAAGACCTGGTTTTTAGGATAATGGGGTAGATAAGGAGATGATAGAAAATGAGACTCAGTTTACAACTTCAGTAAGCGTAAAATGTAAATGAGGCTTATAATCACTTACCAGAACAGATGACCATCCCTGCCTGTACCTTTGCTAAGATTCGGATATGCATGGTATTATATGGTACTATAGATCATGAATCATGGAAGTATCATATCCTATTGCTCTACTCAAAGTTTTAGGTTCAAATACTTGTCACAATGAAAGTGACATACAGACTTAGGTAATTGTAGACAGATGTATGATGGAAATCAATAACACTTATAGAACGTGACATACATAAAGCTTTGGGTCAAGGCAGTCAGTTAGATGCAGTATTCCTTGATTTCCCAAAAGTGTTTGACTCGGTACCACATCTATGCTTATTGTCAAAAGTACAATCACATGGGGGATATAAAGCAAAATTTTTGACTAGATTGAGGATTTTTTTGGTAGGGAGGATGGAGAGTCATAGTCAGATGTAGAAGTAACTTTGGGTGAGTCCCAAGGAAGTGTATTGGGACCCATGCTGTTTGTGTTGTACATTAATGACATTAATTAATCTCAGAGTTGTGGCAGTTATCTATAGTGAAGTACTATCTGAAAGAAGCTGCATAAATATTCAGTCGGATCTTGGTAAGAT
Source organism: Schistocerca cancellata (assembly GCF_023864275.1). Lineage (NCBI taxonomy): Eukaryota > Metazoa > Arthropoda > Insecta > Orthoptera > Acrididae > Schistocerca > Schistocerca cancellata. Next base: position 133,964,198 of record NC_064635.1, read on the forward strand.
TTTAGAATAGTGCAAAATTCAGCAACTTGCTTTAAATGCTCAGAAATGTAAAATTCTGAACTTCATAAATTCGAAAAAACTTAGCCTCCTATGACTAAAATAGCAGTGAGTCGTAGTTGAAATCGGCCAACTCCTACAATTATGTGGGTGTAACACAGTGCAGCAATATGAAAAGCCATGCTCACATAGGCCAAGTCGTGGGTAAAGCAAGTGGTAGACGTCAGTTTTAGTAAAATACTAGGAAAATGCCATCAGTCTACAAAGGACATTGCTTACAAATCACATGTGCAACCCATTCTGAAATATTGCTCAAGTGTGTGGGACCCATACCAAATAGGACTAACAGGGGTTATTCAACATTAACAGAGGAGGACAACACAAATTGTCACAGGTTTGTCTGAGCTTTTCGACAGTGTCACAGATCTGCTGCAGAAACTGAACTGGCAGATTCTTAAAGATAGACATACACAAACTATTGTGAGAAAACCTGCTGACTTTAAATGATGGCTCTAGGAATATGCTACAGACTCCCATGTATCACTCACATAGGGATCATGAGGACAAGATTAGAGACATTCAAACAATCATTTCTTCTCATTCTCCATACATGAATGGAATGGGAAGAAACCCTAATAACTGGTACAAAAGCATGTACTGTTTGCCATGCAGTTCACATTGGTTTGCAGAGTGTAGACGTACATGCAGACAGGCCTAACACATCTGTAATACTTTCATTGCCGCCTTGGTTCAACAGGCTTTTCGAATGAGTGTGAGGAATGTGGAACCCAGTATGTGGTGACCTTTGTCATGTTAAAAGAATGCTGTGCAACATGTTTAAACTGATCTGGGACTGATTTTCATCTTTTATACTATCCCCTTGATGGTGATACACTGGTCTTTCAGCACGGTTCCCTCCAATCATCTTGCAATTCCCAGTTCTTCACAGAAAGGTGGCCTGACACTTCATTCTTCATTACTCAGGCTTATCGGACTACACTAGAAGCATCTCCTTCAGCAAACCACTGTGCCATATTGTGGTGCATTTTGCCACACACTTACACCAACTCATTGTGGATTGAGAACGAAGTTTTATTGTGGTGGAAATACTAACAAAGAGATAGAGGGGCTGGCCAGTACTTACCTCAGCTCAGTACAGCCGATAGATACACAAAACAGAACACAAAATTTACATTCTTAGCTTTCAGAACTTTGTTCCTTCATCAGGGAGGAGAGAGGGGGAGAAAAAGGGAAAAAGGGAAAGTGGATTCAGTTACTCACAACCCAGGTTATGAAGCAACAGGGAAAGGTAAACAGGGAGGGTAGCAAGGATGGAGGCATGGAAGCTTCCCTCTGACAACCATGCCTCCATCCTTGCTACCCTCCCTGTTTACCTTTCCCTGTTGCTTCATAACCTGGGTTGTGAGTAACTGAATCCACTTTCCCTTTTTCCCTTTTTCTCCCCCTCTCTCCTCCCTGATGAAGGAACAAAGTTCTGAAAGCTAAGAATGTAAATTTTCTGTTCTGTTTTGTGTATCTATCGGCTGTACTGAGCTGAGGTAAGTACTGGTCAGCCTCTCTATCTCTTTGTTAGTATTTGTTTCACATCTTTATATGAGATTTTCCATTAATCATTTTTATTGTGATGGCACTGTTGTGTAAAACATTCTTGTACTTATGGGTGTATAAATTCAGGGTTAAACAGAGAGCTTTCAACAATTACCTCCATCATCTTCGTCAGTAGCAACTGATAGTCTAAACTGCTGCTGTTGTGACCTGATAGAGACCATTGATGGCTTGTGATTGTTCGGTAATTATGCAGTGCTGTGGCAGATGGTGTCAGAGTCTGCCCTGTTGGTGCCGTAGTAACATAAACATTGCAAGGAGTATCTCTGCCTCTTCTTTGCAGAGAGCTGGCTTCTGTGCACAGCTAAGATTATATCCACTGTCATGGTTAAAGTTCCCCTTGCACATTCTTATTTCTACAGTCTTTTTAATCCCAGACGCCTGGGACAAAACTTTTGTTTTTTCAAACTATATTTTGTGTTTGTTAGTAAGACTGTGCTTAGCAACTGAAGATTTTTCCAATTCTCGATTTTTAATATGCCGTTGACGATCTGCACAGCAATCAGAAATGGTATGGGTGGACTGACTGCTGTAATTACATCCAGAATCACAAGGGATATAAATCCCAGGGATTGTGAGTCCAAGACTGTCCATGACAGGGTGTACCACCCCCTTTGTCTTCTAAGGAGGTCAAGAAACAGGTCTTACACCTTGTCTTCCCAGGAATCTGCCTATTTTGCTGGACATAGCACCACGGGAAGGAAGGAATACAATCAGTGGCTCATCATGTGAATCTTCAACCTTTTCACATATTCTTTTCTTGGAGAACACTGACTTCGTATCACATGAATTGTAGCCTTTCATTCAGAACATGTACTTCAGATAATTAATTTTGGAATCCACGTAGTCCTTATCAGAAACAGTTTTTGCTCTGTCTACCAATGTATTTAAAACTGCTCTCTTTTCAACTGGATGATAAAAACTCTGGATGCTAAGATATAAATCAGTGTACCTTGGCTTGTGGTACACTTTGGGGCTTAGATGTCCATTGACTTTCGTTGCACCGAAACAACTAAAAATGGGAGACTTTCTTCTTTTTTTGTCTTGACAGCAAACTGTGTGTTTGGGTGCTTGCTGTTAACAAGTTCAAGGAAAGTGTTCAAGAGCTTCTACACTGTGTGGCCAGCCGTAAGCTTGTCATCACTGTAGCAATAAAATGAAGACGGCAAAGGGGAGCCAAATTTAATGCACCCCCTCAAATTGTTCCATAAAAAGTTTGACCACTGCTGGAGACAATGTAGAACCCATAACCATTCAGTCCCACATTTTGTAAAATTTACTGCCAGAATTCATGTACCTTTAGGTGAGCTGATTATTAAAGCTATATGACTACAGTGTTCATTACTGCTACAAATAAACACCTGCCTTCTCCAGAACATTTTGAGGAGCATGCATTAATTTGGTCCCCTTCATCCATCTTCATTTTATCGCTGTGTTGACAACATGTTTATGGTCTGACCACATGGCATAGAAGTCCTTGACCACTTCCTTGTATATGTGAACAGCGTGCAGTTTGCTGTTGAGGCAGAGAAAGAAGAAAGGCTGCTATTTTTAGACGTTTTGGTACAGGCTGTTTCACAATGTTTTGACAATTTCAAATTTGAACAACACACAAACTAATCACAGAAGAAAGTTGAACATTTTGCACAACATACAACATTGATTCGAATTTACTTATGAAATACTACATAGGACAAATGATAATCATTTGTAGATACACAATATCAAGGAGTTTCACCCAGTTTTTGAAGACATATTTTTTTACTGCTGGAGAAATTCTGGAGACATTGTGAGCTTCATCTTTTAACTGTTGCAAGCTTCTCGGCTTCTCAGTCTTGAGACAACCCCATTGTAAAAGTCTGGCACGGTTAAACAGGTAAGCGAGGCCTGTTCTCGGGAGTTTGGATGGTTTTCTGTGGGCTGGTTGTCTTTAAGTTCAATGCACTGGCAGTTGCACACAAGCTTCTTACCCAATTCAATAATATTATGAAAAGGAATATTGCTACTCACCATATAGTGGAGATGCTGAGTCACAGTTAGGCACAACAAAAAGACTCACAGTATAATCTTCGGCCACACACACACGACTGCAGCCTCTGGCAGCTGATGCCACACTTCATCTGCCAGAGACTGCAGTTGTGTGTATGCGTGCATGTGTGCATGCGTGCATGTGTTGTCCATTTTCAACAAAGGCCTGGTTGGCCGAAAGCTTATAACAGTCTTTTTGTTGTGCCTATCAGCATCTCTGCTATATGGTGTGCAGCAACTTTCCTTTCTGTTATATTGTTATATTCCATCCTGGATTTTTCATTGTTTGATTACCCAATTCAATATTGTTTAATGAGCAGGAATTCCATATCGTGCTTGAATCTTGAATGGTTATAAAAGGCACTTTGCACGCCCACAGCAGGTTCATCATAGTGAAAATCACACTCCACCACAAACACACATTGTTGCATAGAATAATATGACATGATTGCTGACCTGTATAGAGGATAAAACCTGACATTCTGCACTACTAACAGATTGTGCCACTACCACTTTTAGTGTGCATTATTCAAATTTGAAGTTGGCGAAACATTGTGAAATGCCCTGTGCAACAAAGGTCGGATGGACATCTCAACCATTAAGTGTACCACAACCCAATGCTCACTGATTTATATCTTACCGCCCAGAGTTTTCATCATCCAGTCTAAAAGAGAGCAGTTTTAAGTACATTGGTAGACAGAGAAAAAACAATTTCTGACAATGATCACTTGGATTCCAAAATTAATCATGTGAAGTACATGTTCTGAAAGAGGTGCTGCAATTCAGGCAATATGAAGTCAACATTCTCCAAGAAAAGAGTATGTGAAAAGCCAGAAGACTCACATGATGAGCCAACGATTGTATTCCTTTCCTTTCTGCATCCAACAAAACAGGCAGAGTACTGAGAAGTGTAGGTATAAGACCTATTTTCGACCACCTAAGAAGATAAAGGAGATGTTGTGCCTTGGTAAAGACAGTCTCTGGCTCATGATCCCTGGGATTTATAACACCCTTTGTGAGTGTGGAATTAATTACATGTCAGTCCATCCGTACTGTTTCCGAACACTGTGTAGAACATCAAAGACAAATTAAAAATCAAAAACTGGAGAAAAATGCAGTTGCTGAGCACAGCCTTACAAACACACACACAATATTGTATGGCAAAACAAAAGCTTTGTCCCAGGTTTCTACTACTGGGATTCAGTACTTAAAGAGGCTGTAGATATAAGAATGTGTGAGAACTATTTCAACAGTGTCAGTGTATATAATCTTAGCAGTGCATGGAAGTGAGCTCTCAATGCACTAAAGAGGCAGAGGTATTTGTCACAACGTTTACACTACTATGGGAGTGGTGGCACCACCAGTGCAGGCGTTGAGACCGTCTGTGACAGTATTACATAATTACTGACAAATTGCAAGCCATCTGTGGGCAATATACGGCCACCACAACAGCAGTTTAGTCAGTCAGTTGCTTCAGGTTAAGACTCTGGAGGTAATCATTGAAAGCTCAAGGTTTTATCCTCATTGTGGAGTGTTGCAATGTTTCTCTCTCAAATGCAGAAAAAAGAGTTACTGCACAACAGTGCTCTTTATCATTGGGCTGTGCCTTTTGTTTTGGCACTGCTAGCAGTGTGCTCTGGTACTGAGGTACAGACATTTCAGCATGCACCTAACCTGCTACAAATAAAGACACATGCCTGTATCTTTTATTGTGTTTCATTATTGGATTGTTTGAATCAACAACTGATGGAAAAGCAATGTTGATTGCTGAACAAAGGGGTGCTCTGTAGAACAACAATCCAGCAGCCACAGTGACATAAGGTACCAGTTGAGATTTGGGACTACCTTCAACATATTCCCAGAACTGAAAAGCTAGATTAAGGTAGTTGTGCAGTAGACTTAGCCTGATGTATCCACTATCCTGAAAATATGCTTCTGATGAAATGCCGCATTACAACAGGGTATTATATTTGTACACAGTTTGAGTGGATAGCATTCGTGACCACTAGTCTGAAGAACAAAAAGTTTTCCCATATACCGAAATATGCTAATTCATTGAATGATATCTGTCAAAAAAAATGGGCTGTAAACTTTGGTCTTGCTGAAAATGCAAAGGAAATATTGAACCTACCAATACCACCTGCAGGCTTTGACCCATTGCAGCAACGAAATTTCATATGGAAACAACTCATCAAAGTCCAGTTTGTATAACACCACATTCGTTGACTTTGCCAACTCACAAACCCACTGTTACCTTCTAACCTACACCTCGGCCTGTACTGCAGATCTGTATGGCATCACAACCTACATTCCAAGTAAATTGTATACGAGGATAATAAATATTCGTTGTACCGTGCTATCTCTGTTTGACATCACACATCACAGCGACATTGTCAGAAGTGGTAGCTGATACCCTGTGTTTGTAAGTTCAACCAAACCATTGTGAAAGATACTAATTTTGGGCCTGTCAGGCATGGAACCTGATTATTACAGTTTATTTTTACTGCTCCAAATCAGGCAATTGTGTGTTCTTTTTCCGCCACATAAGTTGAAATTTGATGAACAGGGCAAGAGAAAATTTATACCTTCACTGTGTGAAAGCAGTGGTAACATTACAAATGACACTGCTACCTAAGCAGAGTTACTAAATATGATTTTCCAAATTTCCTTCACCAAAGAATTAAACTCAAGAACAGCTGCCAAAATGGGTAACTTAAAAGTATACCAGTTAGGCTCCTTTTGGAGCATGCTGAAGAAGCAGCTCCATTTTTAACAATCGTATACAATCACTCACTCAACAAAAGATCTGCATTTAAAGACTGGAAAGCTATGCAGGTCACACCAATATGCAAGAAAGAAAACGGAAGTAATTCTCTGAATTCTAGACCAAGATCAGTGATATCAATTTGCTGTAGGATTTTGCAACATACACTGTGTAAAAACATTACGTGAAATACTGTACCCTAACAAAATTGAACTGTTGATACATAGGGAGCACAGATTCAGAAAATATTGTTTTTGTGAAATGTAACTGCCTCTCTGTTCATGCAAAGGGGTGAGTGGCATTGACAAGGGAACTGCATTTCCAGATGGCTTTTGACACCTTTCCTCAAAGGCAGCTTCTAACCAAATTGCATGCCTATAGAGTATTGTCTCAGTTGTGCAGCTGGATTCCTGAATTCCAATAGAAAGATCACAGTTCACAGTACTTAATGGGAAGTCATCTAGTGAAACACAAGTGTTATCTAGGGTTCTGCAAGGAAGTGTTTATAGGCCCTCTGACGTTCTTAATCTAAATCAATGATTCAGGAGACGATCTGAGCAGCACTCTTAGATTGTTTGCAGATTATACGATCATTTACTGTCTGGTAAGGTCATCAGCAGATCAAAACAAACTACCTAATGATTTAGGTATAATATGATATCTGTAAGATGTAAAAAGTGGCAGTCAACACTAAACAACAAAAAGTTTGAGGTCCTCCACATGAGAACTAAAAAAATTCTGTTAAATTTCAATTACACAAATTTAAAGTCTGTTGATTCATCAAATTATGTAGGGTTTAGAGTTTCACACAACTTAAATTGGCATCATTATATAAAAAATTTATGTGGAAGTGAATCGAAGCCTTCATTTTGTTGACAGAACATTTAGAAGGTATAACAAATATAATAAAGAAATTAGCTATACTATGCGTGTCTGTCCTCTTCAGGAGTATTGCTGTGCAGTATAGGATTCTTACCAAAGAGGACTGACAGAAGGCATCGAAAGAGTTCAGAGAAAGAAAACTTGTTTGTTATTATGAAATTGATGGGAGGAATGTCACAGGTATGATATGCATGTTGGGGTGACAGTCATTAAAACAAAAGCATTTCTCATCGCATTGAGATCTTTTCTTGAAATTTCAATCACCAAATATCTCCTGCAAAAGTCGGAAATATTTTGTTGGCTCCCACCTACATAGAGAGAAACAGTAATAAATTAAGAGAAATCAGAGCTTGCACAGAAAGATTTAGGTGTTCATCTTTCTGACAAGCTATTTGAGATCAGAACTGTCCGAAAGTGGTTCTGTGAACCCACTGCGGAGGACTTAATTATGAATTACAGAGTAGTCATGGTGATGTAGATGATGAATTTCTGTATATTGTTTTCCGATACATCGCATATGTGCTCAAGTGGTTAGTATTACTGCCTACTGTCCCAGGGGTTTAGGGTTCAGTTTCCATCTGTAGTGTCAAACTTTTCTGTGGTGAGGACATTTGGAACTGAATCCACTCATCAACAAGATGTGAACTAAGAAACTGCCAGAATAATGTGGTACCAAATTGAAAAGTTTGCACTATAATGAAAGTCACCCTATTTATGTTCTAATAAACTAAACAGAAACAAAAGACACTGCATCATCTAATTTTTAACAGTCAAAGACTTAGACTAAAATCCAATTTGAATGTTATTAAATTCCAACAAACTCTTCGTTAACCATATTTTGTCGATGTTGGACTGTGATGCACAAATTGTGCCTGTTTCTGATTCAAAATACTTGTTAAAATCCCAGAATGTATTCTGAACTCAAACATAATGAGGTAGATTGAACAGAATGACCTCCACGCCAGCCAGCACGGATTCAAAAAATATCGATCATGTGAAACACTTTCCTTACATAACATCCTGAAAGCCTTGCATTCAAAGCAGTCAGGTGCCCTCTCTAGTGGTGTCTGTCAATGGAATTTGATATGCACCTCCATAATGCTCTTAGGCTTTATACCTACTGCGTTCCACCTCCACGTTCGGTTCTAGGTGCTCCATCTGTGGTTGGTTCCAGGTAGAATAATCGTAAGGCATTCTGCCTTCTGTCCGATGCACCTGTTTCTGGTCCAGTGCGTCTGTTCTCAGTTCATCTTTTTGTTGAGTTCTGCTGCTGTAACCATTCACATTTTTGGCAACTTCAGAGCAGGAAGAGTGACGGCACTGTGGGAAATTCTGTCTATCGCAAGCCCACTCACACTGATTTGTATTTGCATTCTTCAAGTTGCCATCACCCATCCCAGACTATGAGTGTACTTAAAACCCTTGTACACAGGGCACACACAGTGTCGGATGCAGAGAATTTGCCTAAGGAACTGGCACATTTGAGGACGGTGTTCAGAGACAATGGGTGCTCGACCCGGAAAATTCACAGGGCCTCCTCAACTAGAGCCAGGAACCGGGAAGTGGATAAAGAGGAGGATGTGCCAGCCAAGTCCCTAGCTTTTTGCCCTTTGTCGGAAATATCTCCTTCAAGATAGCAAGGATTCTTAATCATTTTAATGTGAAAGTGGTTTTTCATCCGCCTTCTAAGATTTCGGATTTGCTGGGATCAGTGAAGGATGATTTGTTACTGCGGAAGGCGGGAATTTACAAAATACTGTGTCAATGTGGTATGGCCTATATAGGACAGACAACACATACAGTGGAAGAGCAATGTACAGAACATTAACGTTGCACTCGCCCACAGTAAGTCTGCAGTTGCGAAACATTGTATTTCTAACGGACATTCAATGGAGTACAACAAAACTTCGATTTTGGCCACTGAAACAACTTTTTGGGACTCCATTATCATAGAATCAGTTGAAATACGCATTGCGGGAAATCTAATGAACCGTGACAGTGGTTACCAATTGAATAACGCATGGAATCCCGTCATCTCCAAAATTTGCTCGAGTCGAAGAAGCCAGAAGACTTCAATAGCTGCGGCCAGCAACAATACCGATGGCAGTTGAGTACTGCAGTTCCACCAGCGAAGGTGCTGCCTCTGGGCGGTGTGGCCCTTCTGTCTCTGCAATTGCAACGCATGCGCGGCAGTACTATCAGCGCACTATATAAGCTGGAGTGGAGAACGTCTTCGTCAGTCCTTGTTCAGCTCACCTGAAGATGGCTGGCAGTTGTCCAGCCGAAATACCATGCAATCAAGTTTACGGCGACCAGCTGCAAGCCCGAAATCTTTTTGAACAGTTGATTCGCTGGAAAAATTTCATATTTTACTTCAGAGCAGGAACTCTGGCTTTGCTGAGTGAACCCTTGTTTTTTCCTGTAGTAAACCTTGCCAGTGTGGCATGTCTTATTTTGGCCAAACAAATAGGACAGTGACCATCAGATGCCAAGAACATCAGTGACATAAGCAGATCAGAAAGGTAATTAAATCAGCTGTTGATGAACACTGTCTGTAACTTAATTGTACCATGATATATGAAAAAATGGGGGATCTGGCACAGATCCCCAGATACTGGGAGATCATTGTAAGAGTCGATGTAGATATTGGTAGTAGAAAATAACCTCATGATCGTGGCACTAGGTACTAACTCGGCAAAGCCTGGGATCTGGCACTGTAGTTACTAAAAACACAACATTTCAGCTGCAGAAAAAAAGAGCTGAAAATGTGGTCATGGGGAACGAACCCCACACAGAGCACCATCTGGACTGTACAGAGAATAGAACACCAGGACAAAAACTGAATGCTAGCTCTTGTCCAGATGCAACCGACTGAAGGCGGAACATCACAGGACACCTCTAATGGAAATGAACCACAGATGGAGCACCTAGAAACAACCATGGAGGGGGAAGCTCATGGGTATAAATGTTGGAGCTATTCCAACCAACTAGCAGTCTCAGGAAGCTCTTGATGAAGGCAAGAAGTCATATTGTCAAAATATTTTTCAAGGACAACTCTGATATCTGGGAGAACACCTGATACCTCAAGATGACAAGTGTTTTGTAACCCACTTCTTTTGCAGTTCCTCAACATTCTTGCAAGGAATCATCTTTTACTGCAACTAATTTCGTGTAGTCATTCCACTTTAGGGGGATACAAAGAGATATCCTAGATATTTTGCAGCCTTTTTTTCCCCAGTGTTTGATCGCCAGTACTGTAATCAAACAACTTTGTGTCTTTCCACCTACTTCTGGGTATTAGTAAATGGCTACATAATTCTGTTTCTGAATGTCCAGATATTTCACTGTTTGTAATGAGTAAAGATTAAAAATACTTGGTATCAAATATTTAAACATTAATTCATTTGTAGACTAGTCACATATGTTCTTTCATAGATGGGAGTATAATTCCTTAATGAATCGGGGGTTTCATTTCTTTGCGTTAGACAGTTTCACTCTTGCATTGAACCTTTACTGGTTATTGGACATTTCGCTATAGTTTTATGCCACAGCAACATTCTTGTAGGCAACAGCACCATTGATGATCAGCCACACAGAGCTTCCAAAGTTGTTAATCAGATCATTTACACATACACTGAATAGCAGGGATTAATATGCTATGCAGTTCGTCCCTGATGTAGGCCTTTATGCCCAGTGTTTTATATGACAAACTTCTCCGCTATGCACAACACATCTCTTGCAGTTTCTATCACTGGAGCTGAATAAGTGTTAAAGTATGTCTGCTCTTCCTGCTCAAACCTTTTTTTTTTAAATTGGCCCTCTTCTGATGATATTCTCTTCTTCCTTTGTTTATTTTATGTGGTAAGAACCTAACTGTTGGGAAATACCTAGGAAACACAGAGTAACGTAACGACTCTCAGATAAAACATGTACACTTTGTGGTTGCCATTACTGTGGAAACAGACCAACCAATTGTCACCATGGTGCTCATTTGTGGCATTAAATGAACCCATGTTTGAGGTGTGTGCATGCCAGTCTGCTGTGTATCACTGCTAGACAAACAATCCCGAGACTGGACCGAGCAGTACATGAAAGCAGGCTTAAGGGCAAAGAATAAAGTTTGTGATCATCAACATTAGTGGATGGAACAATTTTTTTTTTCCAAGCAAGACATACAGCACCTGCAGCCAATATTTGCACAGCTGTTCTTATATTTTCAGTACAGCGCAGATACAAAGATAAATGGAGGAAAGAAATGGAACAAAATGTGATTACTATGCAATGAACTGCAGCAGTGAGTTCCTTATAACAAAGTACTCCAGATCAGCCTCCACAATTTTTTAATGGGAATTATAAGTGACTGTATATGTGGGCATCGTGTCACAATACTCTAATCCCAGATTGGTCTTGTTTGTTTGTCACTGCCATATTCTGGGGTTAGCACCTGGCCACATTTTATTGTTATTGAAGGCTGTCATGCCTAGTTGATGAACCACAGAATTGTAATCTGTTCCATACACCATGTGTTGTTACCATGAAAGACTCTAGGTACCATCTGTGTGTTGTGTTCTCAGACATGTTTGCCTTGTACTGCCTGTGGGACAATATAGCTCTTCTGTAACATGCATCTCAGTCATTCAAGCTTCCATTCATTCACACATTATGTTCTGTGAATTCCATCATGAAAGAGAGCCTTCAAAAGTGGGGAACAAGGCAAGTTATGCCTTATCTGGCAGTATCATCCACTGTTAATTGCTTCTATATTAATTTATGAAAAATCCAGATTGGAATAATATTGTCTAATTTGTTTATATATTCTTAGTAAAAGGAAAACAACTACTTTGGAAAAACTCTCACCACCTTCTCATACACTACTCAGTTGTTTTACATCTCTAAGTCCAAACATTCTGCTAAATTATAATAGTAATCTGCTACTCATTGTTTCAATATCTGACAGTTTTATATGGCTTGTTTGCTGTCAACCAGCAATCTATAAAGGACAGTCAAATGACAACCGAACACCTGCCATGATGGAATCGTGGAATGGTTCCATTCAGAAGTAATCACCACACATATTAAGACATTCATCCATTTCTGTTTTGTAGAACATGATCAACCTCTGACTGCTCGACAACCACACCCGCTCTTGCAGTTCCTCGCCCGGCTGATACCATCGTCCATGCATGTCTTTCCTCTGGTTGCCAAAGATGTAAAAAATCACCAAACATAAGATTTGGGCTGTACGGAACAGGTTGCAGTATTTCCCAACCAAATTGCCGAAGTTTAGCCTTCAACTGATTGACAGTGTGGGGGCAGGTGTTATCTTGCAGTGAGTTCCTCAAACATGGAATCACACCAGTGCACTGTGCTACAAAGACACTTTGCTGAAAGTGTGATGCGGCATAAAGTTTAAACACCCAAGAATGCTGTCAGATGGAATCATCCTGTTGCATGATAATGCTTGCCCCCTCACTGCAAATCTGCTAAAGGCTGTGCTTCAGTGATTTGGTTGTGAAACACTGCAGCATCCTCTGTATGGCCCAGATGTTTCACTGTGTGGTTTTCACATATTTGGTGACATGAAGAAAGACGTGCATGGATGTTGGTTTCATTATAACAGGAAAGTGCAAGAGTGGATTAGTTGTAGATCTGTCAGTGGCTGACCACATTCTATGAAACGTGAATTTATGATGCCATTTTCTGAATAGAACCTTTTATGATCCAATTGTGGTAGGTGTTCAGTTTTCATTTGACTGCCCCTCATATTATAGACTTTTTGCACTAAAATATAACATTCCGTATTAAACCTTCCATAGAAATGCATAATTTGTGTGGAAATTAGTTTTGCTTCTAGTATTTTGGTTTTTAATTGCAGAGTTCATCCTAAATTCAGCTTTGATATTAACATATCAACATATGTAGTAATAGGAAGCCACCATACAACATTTTGTGCAGTGCCTGTACCTCACTGCCAACCCTCTGCAGGGCATTAATTCGCAGAACCATTCTGTTTTGTTGTAGGTCTGGGAATCATTCTCTGAAGTTTGTTACAAAAGTTTAGAAATGCCCTGTATAGTCTTGAGAAATGAGATCCAGTAATTCTCTCTCCCTCCTAAGACCATGCAGCATGTTTCCTCTGTCTTTAAGTAGGCATTTGTAGTTTTGATTTTGGGGTGTGCAGATGGAGTCAGCCCAGGCAAATATTGATCATGATATCATGCCATACCTAGTGTCAACATAAAGTGGGATTATCTGAAGCACGTTTGGAAAATAAATACCATTTTAGAAAAAAAAACCATAGCAACCTTTTTTCAAACCAAATTTTTATTTTTGCAGGATAGGTCATTTCTTAAACCAATGAAACTACATGGTTCCAGGGGCTTTCCAAATCTTAACCATCTATGATGTACAAACACAGTCTGAAGTGACTTAAAAAAATTTGTACAAAGGTCTGCTTTCGAACCAGAGTCCCTTGCTCACTAGGCAGATGTACTAACCAGTATGCCACTCTGGCACAGTGACTTTGCCCAACTGCATGGACTACTCCAGCATGCCTCCCTCCTCAATCTATATTCCTATTGGTGCCTCAACCCACTTGGTATTCCCCCTAAACTTGAAAAGTATTGTATAGGCTCTCCAACTGCATTGGAATAACACCTCAGCAGTCTGCGTATTATATACATCACAGATGTCTGAGACTCAAATAGGTCTTTCGAATCGTATTGTTTCATTTGGTTAAAGCACATATACCTGGGTTTCAGGCAGAACCCACATTTTGTTCAATGCTGAGATGCTATTCCAATACAGTTGGAGAGCCTCTGCAGTGCTGTTTTACTTTAGGAGGAATATAAAGTTGTCTGAGATGTGAATGAGAATTTGGATTGAGGAGAGTGGTGTGCTAGGGCAGTCGGTGCAGTTGTTCAAAACCAGAATGCCAGGGTGCTGTAGTGGTTAGCACATCTGTCTAGTGAGCAGGAAACCCAGTTTCGAATCCTGGCCCTGGTACAAATTTTAATTCATCACTTCGGTCTGCACATATATTTCTTAAACCATTTTTCTATGTAGTTGCTACCATTGTTCACACATTTCATAGAAAGAGACCACCATTAAAGACAGCCACAGCTGAACACAATTTTTTGCATTGTCATCACTGTCAAAGCACCTCCTCCGAGTGGTAGTCGGAAGACGCGAGATTGGGCCTGTATCGTGAGTGATTGAGCTACTTCTCAATTAATTGTTATAAGGTTTTGACTGGCACCAGCAAAACGGGTATGTGCATTGTCAAGGGTCAACTCAATACCTTGACTCAGCATTCCATACCTTTTGTTTTGAATTGTGCATCTTAGTATTCTCAATATTTCACAGTATCATAATGCGTTGATGCTTTCACTTCTTGGAAGCTGGGAAGAAACTCAACAAGCAAAATGCCCTGTCTGTCCCAGCACACAGTGCTCTTGATTTCTTATGCTGACAACATTAACTTTCTTTTGGGAGGGGGGGGGGGGGGGGGGGGTGAGTGCTTCCATTCCATGGAGTGTTGTTTTGATACTGCAGTGACATGTCAAACCCAAGTTTCGTCACTGGTCACAGTTCTGTTTTTAGAATTCATCTCCTTCATCACTGTATCTGGTAAGAAATGTCAAAGCACTGCCAAGTCGCTTCTTTTGTGGACATCTGTAAGGATTTGCAGATCTCACCAGGAACACAGTTTGCAAAAATTTAACTAATTTGTAACAGTTTCGTGCAAAACTGCTTTTGAAATTTGTGGAAACTCATCACAAAGCAGTCTTCTTATGAACCATTGGTTTTCACTTTCTAATTCACTTTCTCAACCAAATTATCGTTGACTACAGAAGGCAACCCATTCCATGTTTTGTCATGAACATTGGTTTGTCCATCATTGAATTGTATCATCCACTTTCTCACCATTCCATCAGTCATTGCATTTTTACCATAATTCTTTACAAATTGATGATATATTTCAGCTGGCATAACATTCTTTGTGTTAAAAAACCATAGTACAAAACATTTCACTGCCCGCTAGCACAGACATTGTTGTTAACATTTTGGATGATCACTAACAAATGGAAACACAACACAGACTTGCTGTAATGGTGTCAGTGGAAAGAAAATGAACCAGAGAGACGAGAGCAAAAGTGTGACACTAGTGTTGTGGTGGCAGTTGAACAAAATGTTACTTACTTCCCGGACACGCCTCGTATGTACCAGTCTGATGGAGTGGACGCAAAGTAGTCTAGTGTGACATTTGGTTTAACAATGTGTATTAACTAGGACAGTAAAACACAAAGAATAAACATTGCACCAGCGGCACCTAAGTAGTATTGCTGCATGGTGCTATATACAGGCTGCTTTACTATTATAGGATCAAACAAAAGTGATGAGTAGAGGGAAATGAAATGAACAAGTAATCCTAATAAACATAAGTCTAGAATCCGACAGCTACCTCGACATGGTGTTTGCACAAGTGTAGCTGTGCCAGTGTTAAAACACTGTTACTGTGTAAGGCTACATTAATTTCAAAATGCCACAAGTGATGCATAAATTACAATGTGATAAATTGCCCTCATTTTGATTTTTATCATCATTTCGGAAGATCAAGTACTGTTAAACAGTGTTTCACCACCAAGTCTATCAGTAGAGGTTTCTCAATACCATGTCCTCCCAGGTCCACTGACTTCAACCAATCGGATTTTTTTGTGTGGAAGTTTGTAAAAACTTTTGATTTATTCCCATCCTGTCGACAGTGTAAGAGAACTCCGGGAATGAAAAGTGGATGGTTCTCAGTGCTTTCAGAACTAGCCTGGGATCTTTGACTATGTATGGGCATGGATCAGGTGACTTACTGAAACCATTGGTTTCCAGACCTATGTTTATCAGGATTATTTACTTGTTTCATTGTTGTTCACTTGAACCTTTCGTTTGTGGCTATAATAGTGAAACAGACTGTACACCATATACACAGCACAGCATACAAGACAGGAAGTGAAGGGGTGAGTTGGGCAAGGGAGATGTGACAAACAAATGTTTACTTATGTTTTGGTGTCTATTGCTGGTCCTGACTGTGTTAGAGACTGACTGAGAATAATTAAATTTATTTTCAATTTTGGAATCTTTCCGACATTAGCTGAGTTAGTTGTGAAGATATTACCTATTGGTGACACATGAAAATTTGTGCCAGACCGGGACTCAAACCTGGATTTCCCACTTATCATGAGTGGTCGCCTTAACCACTTCAGTTATCTGGGGCACGATTCCAACAGCAGCCCAGATCTCCATTTGTTCTGCTGTCTGTTCTCCCTATACTATCATGAGTCCTGCACAGGGCAAAACACCGTTTTCTTTCATTATTGCCTTGATGTGGCATGAAATACTGCACTGTAGTGTCTGAGAGGCTGCATTGACAATCAGCAGCTACATTCAATTAAGGATGAACTTGCAGATTGTGATTATGGTTTCGCATCAGCTGTGGAATATTTCAGAGCAAATGAAAATTTGTGCCAGACTAAGACTCAAACCAGATTTCCCACTTGTTGCGAGCTGTCGCATTAACCACTTTAACTGTTCGAGCACACTTCTGGGATCGATTCTAACCTTCCTACATTATACTGTCTACAAGCCCATTACTTATGACTTTGCTTGAATTCCCACCACAGGGTTTCAGGGAGACAAACGTATGCAACATTAGTATTGTTTGTTCTTGTGGTCTTCAGTCCAGAGACTGGTTTGATACAGCTCTCCATGCTACTCTATCCTGTGCTAGCTTCTTAATCTCCCAGTACCTACTGCAACCTACATCCTTCTGAATCTGTTTAGTGTATTCATCTCTTGGTCTCCCTCTACAATTTTTACCCTCCACACTTCCCTCCAATACTAAATTGGTGATCCCATGATGTCTCAGAATATACCATACCAACCGATGCCTTCTTCTCATTAAGTTGTGCCACAAATTTCTCTTCTCTCCAATTCGATTCAATACCTCCTCATCAGTTATGTAATCTACCCATCTAATCTTCAGCACTCTTCTGTAGCACCACATTTCGAAAGCTTCTATTCTCATCTTGTCTAAACTATTTATCGTCCACCTTTCACTTCCATACAAGGCTACACTCTACACAAATACTTTCAGAAATGACTTTCTGACACTTAAATTTATACTCGATGTTAACAAATTTCTCTTCTTCAGAAACGGTTTCCTTGCTATTGCCAGCCTACATTTTATATCCTCTCTACTTTGACCATCATCAGTTACTTTGCTCCCCAAATAGCAAAATTCCTTTACTACTTTAAGCGCCTCATTTCCTAATCTAATTCCTGCAGCATCACCCGATTTAATTTGACTACATTCCATTATCCTCATTAAGCTTTTGTTGATGTTCATCTTATATCCTCCTTTCAAGACACTGTCCATTCTGTTCAGCTGCTCTTCCAGGTCCTTTGCTGTCTCTGACAGAATTACAATGTCATCGGCGAACCTCAAAGTTTTTATTTCTTCTATATGGATTTTAATTCCTACTCCGAATTTTTCTTTTGTTTCCTTTACTGCTTGCGCAGTATACAGATTGAATAACATTGGGGATAGGCTACAACCCTGGCTCGCTCCCTTCCCAACCACTGCTTCTTTTTCATGTCCCTCGATTCTTAAAACTGCCATCTGGTTTCTGTACAAATTGTAAATAGCCTTTCGCTCCATGTATTTTACCCCTGCCACCTTCAGAATTTGAAAGAGAGTATTCTAGTCTATGTTGTCAAAAGCTTTCTCTAAGTCTGCAAATGCTAGAAACATAGGTTTGCCTTTCCTTAATCTATTTTGTAAGATAAGTTGTAGGGCCAGTATTGCCTCATGTGTTCCAACATTTCTACGGAATCCAAACTGATCTCCCCTGAGGTCGGCTTCTACCAGTTTTTCCATTCGTCTGTAGAGAATTCATGTTAGTATTTTGCAACCGTGGCTTATTAAACTGATAGTTCTGTAATTTTCACATCTGTCAACACGTGCTTTCTCTGGGACTGGACTTATTATATTTTTCTTGAAGCCTGAGGGTATTTCACCTGTCTCATACATCTTGCTCACTAGATAGTAGAGTTTTGTGAGGCCAGGCTCTCCCAAAGCTGGTAGTTCTAATGGAATGTTGTCTACTCCCGGGGCCTTGTTTCGACTTAGGTCTTTCAGTGCTCTGTCAAACTCTTCACGCAGTATCGTATCTCCTATTTCATCTTCATCTACATTCTCTTCCATTTCTATATTATTGTCCTCAAGAACATCGTCCTTGTATAGACCCTCTATATACTCCTTCCACCTTTCTGCTTTCCCTTCTTTGGTGTGAACTGGGTTTCGCTCTGAGCTCTTGATATTCATACAAGTAGTTCTCTTTTCTCCAAAGGTCTCTTTGATTTTCGTGTAGGCATTATCCATCTTACCCCTAGTGATATGCACCTCTACATCCGTACATTTGTCCTCTAGCCATCCCTGCTTAGCCATTTTGCACTTCCTGTCGATCTCATTTTTGAGGCGTTTGTATTCCTTTTTGCCTGTTTTATTTACTGCATTTTTATATTTTCTCCTTTCATCAATTAAATTCAATCTCTCTTCTGTTACCCAAGGATTTCTACTAGCCCTCGTCTTTTTACCTACTTGATCCTCTGCGACCTTCACTATTTCATCTCTCAAAGCTACCCATTCTTCTTCTACTGTATTTCTTTCCCCCATTCCTGTCAGTTGTTCCCTTATGCTCTCCCTGAAACTCTGTACAACCTCTGGTTTAGTCAGTTTATCCAGGTCCCATCTCCTTAAATTCCCATCTTTTTGCAGTTTCTTCAGTTTTAATCTATTGTTCATAACCAATAGATTGTGGTCAGAATCCACATCTGCCCCTGGAAATGTCTTACAATTTAGAACCTGGTTCCTAAATCTCTGTCTTACCATTATATAATCTATCTGAGACCTTCCAGTATCTCCAGGCTTCTTCCATGTATACAACCTTCTTTTATGATTCCTGAACCAAGTGTTAGCTATCATTAAGTTATGCTCTGTGCAAAATTCTACCAGGCGGCTTCCTCTTTCATTCCTTAATCCCATTCCATATTCACCTACTACATTTCCTTCTCTCCCTCTTCCTACTATCAAATTCCAGTCACCCATGACTATTAAATTTTCGTCCCCCTTCACTATCTGAATAATTTCTTTTATCTCATTATACATTTCATCAATTTCTTCGTCATCTGCAGAGCTAGTTGGCATATAAACTTGTACTACTGTAGTAGGCATGGGCTTCGTGTCTATCTTGGTCACAATAATGTGTTCACTATGCTGTTTGTAGTAGCTTACCCACACTCCTATTTTTTTTATTCATTATTAAAGCTACTCCTGCATTACCCCTATTTGATTTTGTATTTATAACCCTGTATTCACCTGACCAAAAGTCTTGTTCCTTCTGCCACCGAACTTCACTAATTCCCACTATATCTAACTTTAACCTATCCATTTCCCTTTTTAAATTTTCTAACCTACCTGCCCGATTAAGGGATATAACATTCCACACTCCAATCCGTAGAATACCAGTTTTCTTTCTCCTGATAACAACGTCCTCTTGAGTAGTCCCCACCCGGAGATCCGAATGGGGGACTATTTTATCTCAGGAATATTTTACCCAAGAGGACACCATCATCATTTAATCATACAGCAAAGCTGCATGCCCTCGGGAAAAATTACGGCTGAAGTTTCCCCTTGCTTTCAGCCGTTCGCAGTACCAGCACGGCAAAGCCATTTTGGTTAGTATTACAAGGCCAGATCAGTCAATCATCCAGACTGTTGCCCCTGCAACTACTGAAAAGGCTGCAGCCCCTCTTAAGCACCACACATTTGTCTGGCCTCTCAACAGATACCCCTCTGTTTTGGTTGCACCTACAGTACGGCTATCTGTATCGCTGAGGCACGCAAGCCTCCCCACCAACGGCAAGGTCCATGGTTCATGGGGGGTGGGGCGGACATTAGTATTACGATTGTCATTTAGCCTTTGAGCAATAAGATCATAAACAGTGTGACATGTGCAAGTTATGGTTAGTCCTGGAAGTATGCTGGGACAGCTGAAGTGGTTAAGGCAGCCACTCATGTCAAGCAAGAAATAGGGATTCGAATCCTGCTTCAGCACAAATTTTTGGGTCACCAGTAAGTAACATCTTAATATCTAATACAGCTAATATAAAAAAGATACTGCATTTGCAAATAAATTTTATAAATTTAGTACACCTACAAGATCATCACCAATGTCTGGGTTTCTTTAGACATTAAAACTAAGTATTACAAGCCTTGAGGGGGCAAGAATGGTGATAGTAATACAAATGTTGAATATGTGTGTCTCCTTGAAACCATGTGGTGGGAATCCAGATAAAGTTGCTAGCGATGGGGTCATAGAAAGTATGACATATGGAAGTTTGGGTCATTCCTGAAAGCGTGCTCAGATAGCCAAAGTGATTAAGGCACCCACTCACGAAAAGCAGAAAATTGGGGTTCGACTTACGTCCAGCACAAATTTTCATGTCTCATCAGTCAGTAATATCTTAATACCTAAAGCAGCTGTCAGAAAGATTCCACAGTTGTGAATAAATTTCATAAATTTAGTACAGCTGCAAAATCACCAGCAGTATCTGTTTTTTCAGACATTGTTAAAAATAAAAAAATGACCAAAAATAAGCCACATTGCTACAGTTCTAACACAGACATTTTCACAGAATGGTCTCATGTTTCATATTCCACACGCATAGCACAACAGTATCTACTGGTTTTTCTTTACTATGCTTTTCATTAAAGAGACAGCCAGCTAAAATGTTTTTCACACTTATAATATTGATCTACACACTGGAAAACTACACTGCATATATCTGACAAAACACCAGAAAAAATCTGCTGAACAACTTTTAACCCTTTCAGACCCTCTGGCTACAACTGCATATGTTAACTTCGACTGTGTCTTAATTGCAACAGATGTACTTTTTCCTGATGGAAAAATGAGGTACACATTTGTGAATGTTCATTATCCACAAGTGTTGCCAACTGTTAGGAACCACTGTGAAAACATCAGCAAGTCAATGTAGCGGTGTGCAACAGCTCATGACCAACATACATGGTGGTGGTTGGTCGCTATATTCCTCATTATAATTGAATATTGTTATTGTTGTTTTGTGTGGTACTTATCAAATGATCATTTTACTGTTCATCACAATAGAGGATATTTCATAATTAGTTATTTTAACCCACAAAGTGAAGCCAAGTGTACAGAGTATGTTTTGAAGACGAGTACATGTTTTTGGATAAATCTTGTATGTAAAATGATTAAAAAATCACCTAAGAGATTACCTTATAAATAAAAATTTTCTTTCCTCCAGAAAAAATTCAGCTCTGAAAATGTTAAGAGAGATACCCAGTGCACTGGCCTGCTGTTAGCTGTATGACTGAACAGTGTTGCCCATGTAGATGATGCGCATTAGTAGGGGCCACTATTTAACAACATTCAGTCTACTAATGATAAAATCTTTCAGTGGAAAAAAAAGTGAGTAAAACATACTTTTGTAGATGCAGTTGCCAAAGAGTGACTGCGAACAGCACTGCCGTCAGTGAATCATGCATTGGATGGCTCACCAGGCTCGGCAATCATCTTGCTGCTATTAGAGAAGAATAGGCTGCTTGCTGCCTGGGAGTTTGTCCCTCTCCATTCTCTCACCATCATATAACACAAACGTGACACCACACATCCAGTACATTCACCTTAGTTAACACATACTATTAGAACACAACTCTCATACATCATAGGAAAGGAGCCACTGTGTGTGTAGCAAGAAGAGCCTTTCTGATTACTTTACTGAACCTACCCATAGGGCTACCCAGCAATACCCTATGGTTTTTCCCTCCTCCCCTCCCCTCCCTTCTCCCCCATCCACACCCCTTTTCTTCTGTTGTAAAAAACTACTTATTTATTAAATGCTAATTGTTTTGATGATTCAGTTTTAAAGTGCCAGACTGCACATCCAAAAGTCCGGGGTTCAGTTCATAGTCAGTCCTAGGATTTTTATCTGTCATTTATCACATCTTTCACCCCCTGGCAATGTTTGTTAATGAGAGAAACAGCAAGTTTCATTCTGGTTGAGAGTCCGTATTATACTGTAGGTCCCCTCTGGGTAAGTCAGTTCAAAGATTGGAGGAAGGCAGCAGCATGTCACCTCAAACAGGACTGTGTCTAGTAGAGCACTGTGCTGTTCAAACTAACCTGCAGGTCAGTGGCAGCTTTAACTTAATGTCAGGATTGTGATACTCTCCGAATGTGACACATTATAACTGATGTTTCCCTATCTGTGATCAAATTGTAATGGTCTCACTTTCAGGTAACTGTTGTGGTTTCTAGCACATATAAAATCTTATCCTCACTGTACTCCTTTCCAGGATACTAATAAAATTTTGCATTTCCTTGTGCTCAGCCAATCGGAGCGACAATGGCATCTGCAGAGAGTGGTGCGGACGAAGACGAGGAGCGGCGCATCATGTCGCTGCTTCTCGGTCCGGGCAAGATGGAACGCGACCGAGGCGCTGTCGAGCTGCAGCGCCTGCTCAACTCCGGACCCGGGGACGGTGGGGGTGGGGGCGTGCACCTCCGCCTCGGCCCACAGCTGCTGGCCAGCGCGGGCTCACTCATCCCCACCTCGGTCGCCTCCCCGTGCGAGGCTCGACTGGGCGCCCTGGTCGGTGCCAAGGTTCTCGTCCCCCATCTTCACCCAAATGAGAATCGGTGTGAGGCCGAGCTGGCAGAGGCGGCCCGGGATGTGGCACTCCGGACACTCGATGACCCGGAAACTAGGGTGCGGGTGGCAGCTGGTGAGTGTGAACACTTGTCATGTAAGTTTTATACTGGGCACAACCCACAGTTCAAATCTCTGAGGCAGAACTGACACAAAATGTAGGTTAAAAGCCGGCCGGTGTGGCCTTGCAGTTGTAGGCACTTCAGTCTGGAACCACGTGACCGCTATGGTCGCAGGTTCGAATCCTGCCTCAGGTAGGATGTGTGTGGTGTTATTAGGTTAGTTATATTTAAGTAGTTCTAAGTTCTAGGGGACTGGTGACCACAGATTTTAAGTCCCATAGTGCTCAGAGCCATTTTTTTTGTAGGTTAAAATGTCTTTTTCAATAATGAGAATATAAGGAAAAAATACAGATTCCTACTAACTGTATAGAAAATGTGATTTTCAAGTGAACGAAAGCAGTGATCTGCAGAAGGCAGGGAAGGGGATGGGATAGCAGGGTAAGGGTGAGGGGAGAGAAGAGCACTGTCTGGCAGTGTGTGCAGGGACCAGATGGAGGCATGACAGTACAGTCATGAGGCGCAGCATCAGGAGGTGGTGGGGCAGGGAGGCACAGGGCGGAAGGAGAAGTGGGAAAGAAGAGGAGCAGTGTAGGGGAAAGTTGGGCAAATGCAATGGCAGAGGGTGGCACACAGTAAGGGTGGGGACATGAAAAGGACAAAGAGGGTGGAAACAGTTGGGTGGAGGGTTTGAGGACTGTAGGTGAGGCAGAGATAATTTCTGGAGTGGAGAACATGTTGTAAGGATAACTCTCGTCTGCATAAGTAAGAAAAGCTGGAAAGAAAATGAGATTCTAGATGGCCTAGATTGTGAAGCAGTCATTAAAATGAAGCGCGTTATGTTTAGGTGCATGTTGTGCCACAGGGTGCTTTACGTTGCTCCTGGCCAGTTTGGCAGTGGCCGTTCATCCCAGTGGACAGCTGGCTGGTAGTCATACCAACATAAAAAACTGTGCAGTGGTTGCATCAGAGCTGGTATGCAACTCATCTGTTTTCACAAGTAGCCTGGCCTCTGCATAAGATAAGCCGGTGACAGGACTGGAATAGGAAGTGCTGGGTGGTTGGATTAGGCAGGTCTTTCATCTGTGTATTCCAGAGAGATGTAATCCTGTGCAAATGGACTGTGATTGGGAATGGCATAGGGATGGAATAGGGTGTTGTGGAGGTTGGTTGGGCAACAGAACACCATTTTAGGAGGGGTGGGAAGGATTTTGGGTAGGAAGTCCTTCATTTCAGAACATGATGATAGGTGATCAAAGCCCTGATGAAGTAGTTTGTTCAGCTGTTGTGGTATTGGGTGATGATGGGGCACTCCTTTGTAGCTGGTTCTAGGGGGGGTGGTGGGAGGATTGGAGGTGTGTGGAGAAATGGCACGGGAGATCTGTTATCGGAATGAGTCTGGGGGATAGCATCTCTCTGAAAGCCGTGCTGAGACCCTCATCATACTGGGCAAAGGAGTTCTTGTCACTGCAAATATGCCATCCACAGGTGGCCATGCTGTACGGGAGGGATTTTTTTTGTGTGGAAGGGATGACAGCTGTCAAAACAAAGGTACTGTTGGTACTTGGTGGGTTTAATGTGGACAGAGGTATGGATGGAGCTATCGTAATGTATTAGGTGTTTTTAAAAAGTGTAAAAGCTTCTACTTTTCTACATAAGCCGATGAAATGTGGGAGACATTCTTCGGTGGACGTTTGGTGGGAGACATTCGTGCATTTTTTCCCAACAGCAGAAAGCTTCAGTCATTCGTTGGCCTATGAATGATGACATGTAGTGAGTGCTTGTTGAATTCCAGTAAGTTGTAAAATGATGGAAAAAATTGAGGAGCAATATTGCATCAAAAGCTTGACAGTATCTAGTTTCCAGTATCCAAGTGGAAACCATTTGCTAAATTCAACAGGATTTTGCGAATGATACTGTGAGCAAATCATCAATAAACGACTGGTAAAACTGTTACGAAGATGACTGCGTATTGGTGGACTGACTGCGTATTGGTGGACTGAGAACAATGTTCCGGTAGACCGTCAACAAGCCGGAATGACAATATCATTGAGCAACTGCAGACTTCAATAGTGGAAGACCATTACATCACAGTACATGAGAACTTGGAATGGGACAGAGGTGAACATAGGACCTATATATTCAATTTTGACCAACAATGTGTGTATGAAGATAGTGTCTGCAGAATTTGTACTGAAACTGCTGTCAGTGGATCAGAAGCAACATCATCAGGAAATCGCACAAGACATATTGGAGAATGCAAGTAGTAACACCAAGTTCCTGAATACTGTGATCACAGGTGATGAGACGTGAGTTCATGTGTGTGACACTGGAACCGAGATGATGTCATCACAGTGGACATATCCAACATCCTCATGGCCAGAAGGGGAGCACTGCAGGTTATAAAAACTCTGTACTCTCCCAGATCGGATCTGAAATATGGATTCCTGTTTCAATAAACCACTAATAATGTCATCTTTCCAAATGTCATACACTTACTTGAAAATTCATAGTGCTGTTTAATTGCTATTATTTTAGCACATGAATCAACAAGCTGGAAAAAGAGTGTGCTATATGCTTGGTAAGATCAGGTACTTTGCTACAGTAATGTTGGCATGAAGACCTTTTTGTAGGTTTAACCGTGCTCATTCTGCTCAAGGAACTCCTAAGGTGGTTTTCATGAACCAGAGCTAATTAGTATAATTAGAGGCTATTTATTACTGTAGCTTTTTTTTATTTCTTTAGAAATGAGAGGATAGTGTGATGGACTTTTAGTACAAAATATTGTGTTTACATATGATGAAAAAAATTACAGTTGAAAAAATTAGTCTTGAATGAAATATAATGTTGTAACAGCAATGATCCAGATGTGTCAAGTGATTCAGCCATAAAAACATATCACAAATATAGTTTTGATACTATATCAAATAATACGAAACAAAGATGGCATCAGTCTGTTCATTTTGTTAATCTGGTACGTGTTACCTTAAAAGACCCACAATGTTATCAAGGTTATGTTGTTAATTTTCTTCCACTGTCTTGGGGTAGTGCATCATCAACTTCGTGGTACTGTGCTGCACAAACGACCGGATCTGTGGGAACAAAAACTTGGCAACTCCTTCTTTATTATTACCTGCAGACTCAAAACACAGGGTGCACAGACAGCCTTCTTGTGTGCCATCTTATCTCCTATGATCATGGCAAATGAATCACTAACACTACAACCCCCTAGTATACGCGTACCCCTCATACCACTGAACACTGTGATTAAAGGTGTTGCACACCAGCCCCCCCCCCTCCCTCCTCCCCCAGCAATGTGGTTGCAACAAGTGGCATTTTTTATTCTGATTATATGACCCAAGTAGTCTAGTTTTCTTCTCTGGATGGTACTGAAAATTTCTAAATCTTTGTTCATGCACAACAGAACTGCCACATTTATGACTTTATACATGCAAGGTATCCTTAATATCCTTTGATACATCTACATTTCAGATAGCTTCAATTCCTTACCCAATAGTGTGGTAAGTGTCCAAGACTCAACTGCACAGAGTGGGATAATGAATACACAGCATCAAAGTGACTAAGTGCAGAGTGTAATACTGATGCCATGGTTAGCCAGAATTTCCTTCATTTTGTTGAAAGAACTTCTAGCCTCTTTAGTTCTGCTATGAATTTCTTGAGCCAAATCCCTGTTGTAATTGATTTGACACCTCAAATACTTATGCAATGGAACCCGTATGATCTTATCATTACTGAGTGCAAGAGTGACCTGATATGTCTTCTTGACGTTTAAAAGTAATCCCATGGTATTGCTCTCTACAGTAACAGTATTTAGTAGTTCTTGCAGATCTTCCACTCTAGGGTTGCAAATAAGACATTGATCAGCATATCTGATGGTGCAGATGACAGCTTCATTAACCACTACTCTCTTATATTTTATATCAGGAGCTCTTGGAAAATCTTTTCAGAATAAATGTTTGAAAAGTAATGGAGAGAGTATGCAGCCCTGATGAACTCTTTCCATAATCAGACATTCTTCTGAGAGAAAATACCTACCTCAGTATATAAAGCTACTCCATTCAGTGGCATTGCATCATACAGTGATCACAGAAAAACTTTGCCTGCTGAAGAAAATAGTGGAAGAGGAACTAAACTTACAGAGAGGAGAGTACATTAGAATAGACTGTTAGTTCTCATAACAAGACCATGGTCATGAAAGGAACTGCTGAAAATAACATGGCATTAAAAGACATTGTTTAAAACAAACACACAAACACACAAACACACACACACACACACACACACACACACACACACACACACACACACACACACACGTAGAAACACCTAAAATAGAACACAGCACTCCTAACGATTGAAACACATTCCTTCTTCAGGGAGGACAGCGTAATGGCAAATAGTGTTTTACTGGTTTCAAACCAAAAGGTTCATCTTCAGATGACTGTTCACATTTATTTAATTTAGTGTGTGCCAGCATGAGTAAGTGAAATAATAAATACAAACAACCATGTGAGGATGAACCTGCCAATTCAAAACCAGGAACGCCACTGTTTGCTTGTAATAAATAGTTTTACGAATAGTGGCTGGCTGCGGTTTTTTTACTTTTTTAACTTGTAGTTTTACACAGTCACATTCTCTCCATGACAGTTTTTGACAAAGTATAATAAAGGTAGCTCAAAGGTACACCCCCTCATGCCCTCCCTCCCACCTCCTCCCCTCATAGTAGATAGGTGGGATTGAAATGAAGTTTCCATTTTATTCCACTGTGCCACTGGCTGTATTTGTAGAAAACAATGGACCAGAAACAATGCTAAGGTAAGTGCATTAACAAAGTATTTATGGTAGAGGTCCAATTGCCTAATTTTTTGTAAATCAGAAGTATTCAAATAAGAGAGTTCTGCAGTGCAGGGAGCATGCAGTCTCTGTAAAGTCTGCCTTTTCACTGTTTGCTGCCACAATGCCAGAATCCATTTACTTATCTCATCCCTCTGCAACTGAGCTAGTACTCTCTTTGCCGGGACCTCGATGTTGACAAGATGTGAAATTCTCACCCTAATTCCTTTTTCTCCATTTGTTTGTTTACACTTGGTATTAAACTCTCCTTGGGGCTCACTAACGATTTATAAGTGTGTGTGGCATTTAGAAAAATGAGAGGAAGAGTATTTTGTGTGTACATGTACGTCTCTGTGTGTGTGTGTGTGTGTGTGTGTGTGTGTGTGTGAGAGAGAGAGAGAGAGAGAGAGAGAGAGAGAGAGAGAGAGAGGGGGGGGGGGGGGGGGAGAAAGGGTGTCAAAGAGGGAATGACAGGTGACTGATGGAAGACAGTAGGGGATGGAGAGAAAGGTGGAGAAGAGATGGGATGATCAGAGAGAAGAGGAAGGGGAGTGGGAGAGAGAGGACAAGGAAAGAGCACAATGAAAACATAGCAGTGGGATGAATGAAGAAAGTGGAGTGTTGAAGAGAATGAGGAGAGGGAGTTAAGGGAAATGGGAAAGAGAGGTAAGGGGAAGTGCGGTAAGTGAATTGCAGGAGGGGGAAAGGGAGGCGGAGGAAGAGAAGTGTGGGAAGAGGGAGAGGAAAGGGGAGGCTAGGAAAGGCAGTGGGAATAGGAAGGGGTTGGATCAGGAGTGGGGAAGAGGAGAAATGGGAAAGAGGTATGGAAGAGTGAGAGAAGATAAAGAAAGGGGTGGGGATAATAGTTGTGCAGCCTGACAGAGGAGTACACAAAAAAACGGAATAAGATTACCGTGGGCAGAGCTTTTGTAGTACGCATTTCTGGTGCTAGGCATGCATAGCACAACTCGTTGCCAGTACAGTGCTGCCTGTGTAGTCAACCTGGCTTGTGATGTTCATCTGCAGTGACTGTTTTTGCTAGCACTGCTTTGTTCTTGTTTCATTTCTTATGATGGCAAGTTGAAGTGAACAATGTGCAGCTGTGAAATGTTGTTTTCTACTCAGTAAAAATGCTTCTGAAACTGTTTTAATATTGAAAAAACCTTACCAAGATGATGCTATGGGAAAAATCGAGTGCACGAGTGATTTGCTCGATTTAAAAATGGCGACACGGCAATTGATGGTGAACCTCGTTCTGGACGTTCATCGACTGCCTTAATCAATGAAAATATTTTAAAAAATTCGAGAGCTTGTGCTCACAGACAACAGTCATTTGATCAACTGTCAGAGATTAGCGGATTATCTTGGAACTCAGTTTAACAAATTTTAACAGATGATTTGGCAATGAAAAGGGTTGCTGCCAAGTTTGTTACTCTGCACCTGCACATACAGCCATCTCTGTTAGATAGTTTTTGGCTAAAAATGGCATGGTTTCCACTGCCCCACACACCTTACTCACCTGATCTGACTCTGTGTGACTTTTTCTTATTTCCACACATGAAAATGGGTGCAAAATGGCACTGATTTGACAACATTGAGGAAGTTGAGAAAAAAATGAGAGAGTTACTGTCAATCATTTCTAAAGATGACTTCAAAAAATGTTTCAAACAGTGGAAGCACTGTATTAGTTTTGGTGGGGAATATTTTGAAGGGGATAAAGTTATTTTGTAAACAATTTGAAAATACATAGCTTATAAAAAATATAAATAAATTAAGAGAATATCGTTTTATTACTAATTTCTTAAGGTACACTTAATGTTGGAGGTGATGCCAGCTTAAAGTAGAGAATATCATTTTATTACTTATTTCTTAAGGTACGCTTAATGTTGGAGGTGATGCCAGAGAAGTGGGAGGGTGAAGTTAGAGAGAATTGGTGAAAAGAAGAGGAAGAGAGAAATAGAGAATAGCATAAAGTACACAGTCTGATGGTGGTGGCACAGATTAATAGCAAATGGTCAGAATTTAGTTTGTAGAACACATTGAGACTTGCAGATGTGACTGTGTACAACATAGCATACGAGGCACATTCAATAAGTAGTGCAAAACTTTTTTTTTCTGAAAACAGGTTAGTTTTATTCAGGATAATACACCATATTGTTGTCCAGTCATTTGGCTCTAAAAACCTATTTTTCAACATAATCTCCATTCAATGCGACAGCTTGTGCCACTTTACTGGCTAGGCCTGTACGCTCGTACGGTACTACTCTACTGGTCGATGCTGGAGGCAACATCTTGTTGCATCAATACCCTCCCTATTATCCGTTTACTGCTTCCTGTGGTGTGCACCCTACATTGGACCAAAGAGACGGAAGTTGGAAAGTGCCAGTTCTGAGCTGTAGGGTGGATGAGAAAGAACAGTCCAGTGAAGTTTTGCATTTTCTCTCAGGTATGCAGACTTGCTTGAGGCCTTGCATTCTGATAGAGAAGAAGTAGTTTATTTGCATTTTTGTGGCAACAAACCCAATGAAGTCTTCTTCAGTTTCCTGTGGGTAGCACAATACACCTCAGAGTTGATTGTTGCACCATGAGGGAGGACATCAAATAGAATAAGCCCTCCATAGTCCCAGAAGACGATTGCCGTGATTTTACCAGCTGATGGTGTAGCTTTGAACTTTTTCTTCAAATTAGAGGTGGTGTGGTGCCACTCTGTGGATTACTGTTTTGTTTCCGGTTTCATTGCCTGGTAATGTTTAACAAAAAGCTGTCACAAGCAGCCTCATAACATGCAAGCAATTCCACACAGATACTCCTCCGTTGCTCTTTATGGTCTTCTGTTAGGCAGCAATGAACCATGCAGCCACACACCTTTGAATTTCCCAACTGGCAGACAAGTGTGTCAGTGTTATCAACAGAGACTTAGAGTTGTTCAGTGAGGTGTTTGATGGTGATATATTGATCACCTCGAATGGGAGAATCCACACGTTTCAGCATTGCAGGAATCACTGTTCTGTGCAACTGGTCGGCATGTGAGATATCTAACAGGTTTGTATTATCTTGTAGTGACAGTGAGGCACTTTTTGCCCAATAACTCACCATGCTTTTGTTCACTGCCAGGTGTCCATAGACATTTGAAGCCGCCTATGAACATCTGTGATGCTCTGGCTTTCTGCCAAAAGAAACTCGATGAGAGCTCTCTGCTTGGAATGCACCTCTGTTACAGACACCATTTTGAAGGCTACGTATAGCACTGCCACATATTGGAACTTCATGAAACTGTAGGGCCTAAAGTGGGGATATTCCACAATGTACCACAACAAATTCCACAGTTTTTCAGCTGAAATTGACAGAGAAAATAAAGTGTTGCATTACTTATTGATCTTATATAATTATTCATGATCTTTGGAATGTTTGAAATGCATTTTTTTAATCTTGCTTGAAGAAGTTCAAATGATGACAATATAAAGCACTGTCTTGCTGCATACTTTTCAGGTGAAGTTTTGGGAGCACTTTGTAGGCAGACAGGGGTACAGACGTTCCTGGAAAGCCGTGAGGTGCTGCTGGACATGATTAGGTCCAGCATCGAACAGTCCCCGGTACCTGCCGACGAGGAGGAGGCACCACCCCCGCCGCCACCTCCGTCGTCCTCAATGCTGCTCGATGTTCCAGATAAGATGGGTCCACTGTCACGCAGGGTAAGCACACGTAATACTGCCCTGTGAGACACTCTGACTTGCCGACAGAGACCAGCTGTGTGGACTTTTCAGAATTAATCTTTAACTCTGCTGTTGGGTGTGTACTGTTTTGAAACTTTCTGACAGATTAAAATAGGAATGACGGAATGGCTGTAAGAGTTAATGGACATTTAAGTGAGATGTTCGTTGAGAAAGGAGTGAGACAGGGTTGTAGCCTAACCCCAATATTATTCAATTTGTACATTGAGTGAGTGGTAAAGGAAATCAAGGAGAAATTTGGAGAGGAAATTGAAGTTTATGGAAAAGAAATAAATTTGAGGTTTGCAGATTACATTGTAATTCTGTCAGAGACAGCAAAAGACTTGTCAGAGCAGTTGAATGGAATTAGTGTCTTGAAAAAAGGTTCCAATATGAATGTCAACAAAATTAAAATGACAGAAATGGAATGTAGTGAATTAAACCAGGAATATTAAATGATGTAGATTAGGAAATAAGACACTAAAAGTAGTAAATGACTAGCTATTTAGGCAGCAAAATAACTGACAATGGCCAGACTATTGAGAATATTAAATACAGATTGGCAGAAGCACAAAAAGTTTTTCTGAAAAAGGAAAATTTGTTAAGATCTAATATGAATATAAGCATTGGAAAATCTTTTCAGAAGGTATTTTGTCTGGAGTGTGTATTGTCCATGTGAATCGTGGACATAAGCAGTTCACAAGAGAAGAGAAGAGATGCTTTTGAAATGAGGTGCTACAGAAGCATGCCAAATGTTACATGGTTAGCTTGAGTAAGTAATGAGAAGGTACAGAACCAGATCAGGGAAAAAATGAATTTATGGCACAAATCGACTAACAGAAGAGATCAGTTGATAGGACACATCCTGACGCATCAATAAATAGTCAATTTAGTTATGGAGAGAAGTGGGGAGAAAGGGGGAAGCAAAAACTGGAGGGAATCAAGTCTTGAATACAGTAATAACCTAGCATTGAGAGCCTGTAATGTTGCCATCTGGTAGTTCCAACTAATAATAATCATTATTCGACATTTGCAAAAATTAAGTTGTATATTTTAAGTGACTTTATTGGGACAGCAAGCCAATTAACATCACCAAGACATAATTTAATTCAATTGTAACATAAAAACTAATAAATTTTTATTAATGTACTTAACTTTTGGGATGTTGAACTGTTAAGTCCTGTGTGTTTTGCTTGTTAATTTGTAACTGAACAACTATTTGCATTAGATCATTTTTTTAATTTTTTCCAGTTGTATCATTTAAATACAAAACTTTGTACATCCTCATTTTTACTTTTAAATTTGTTATAAAATTGAAAACAAATGTGATGTAAAACTTGAACAGGCTGAAACTCTTCTGGGGGCACAACTGCCCCAGCATATTTATGAATGAGAGATCCTCATTAAATGAAAAATTCAATATATTGTCATTTTCTGGATACAACATGTTCTACCAAGTCTGAACTTGTGTGAAGTTTATAGTTTTGACATTCACAAACAATTACAGTACTGTCAATAGCCAGCTTATGGCATGCACCTTAGCCTGTTTCTGAAGAAATCACATATGGATTTTCTGTGTCTAGAATGTTCACAGCAGAAAAATACTAACATGAATTCTTTACAGATGAATGGAAAAACTGGTAGAAACAGACTTCAAGGAAGATCTGTTTGGATACCATAGAAATACTGGAACACATGAGGCAATACAGACTCTACGACTTACCTTAGAAGATAGGTTAAGGAAAGGCAAACCTACGTTTCTAGCATTTGTAGACTTGGAGAAAGCTTTTGACAATGTTGACTGGAATACTCTCTTTCGAATTCTGAAGGTGACAGGGGTCAACTACAGGGAGCAAAAGGCTATTTACAATTTGTACAGAAACCAGATGGCAGTTATAAGAGTCGAGGGGCATGAAAGGGAAGCGGGGATTGAGAGGGAAGTGAGACAGGGTTGTAGCTTATCTCTGATGTTAGTCAATCTGTATATTGATCAAACAGGAAAGGAAACAAAAGAAAAATTTGGAGTAGGAATGAAAATCCATGGAGAAGAAATAAAAACTTTGAGGTTTGTCGATGACATTGTAATACTGTCAGAGACAGCAAAGGACCTCTGAAGAGCAGTTGAACAGAATGGACAGTATCTTGAAAGGAGGATATAAGATGAACATCAACAAAAGCAAAACGAGGATAATGGAATGTAGTCGAATTAAGTTGGGTGATGCTGAGGGAATTAGATTAGGAAATTAGACACTTAAAGTAGTAGAAGAGTTTTGCTATTTGGGGAGCAAAATAACTGATGATGGTTGAAGTAGAGAGGATATAAAATGTAGACTGACGATGGCAAGGAAAACATTTCTGAAGAAGAGAAATCAGTTAACATCGAGTATAGATTTAAGTGTCAGGAAGTCTTTTCTGAAGGTTGACTAGAAGAAGGGATCGGTTGGTAGGACACATTCTGAGGCATCAAGGGATCATCAGTTTAGCATTGGAGGGAAGCTCAGAAAGTAAAAATCATATAGGGAAACCAAGACATGAATACACTAAACTGGGTTCAAGTTCTGCCTCGGCTCAGATATTCACTTACCACCGATGAATTCGTTTCACTGCCCAGTTGTAGCCCACATCAGAATTTTCGTTTTCATCATATCATATCATAGTTCAGTTGAAACTGATTTTTATCATCGACAAAGGGTAAATGTCTGGGGAAGGAGTGAAATTAAGTAAAGGAAAGGAAAGTGACTGAAGGTACATCGGTGGAATAGAAGGCTGTGTAGTTTGGAGGTGTAGGTGGGAAGGGCATAAGTGGGTGAAGGACAAGGACTAGATTTTCCATTGTTTGAGTTCATGTGTATTTAGTTGTTTATTACTTGTTGAAGTTTCAAATGCCAGTTCTGTATGTATATTGTCCCAATAATGTTCCTCAAAAATAACATCATCTTTCCTCTAGGGATTCCCATTGAGTTCCAAATACATCTATATAATACTTGCATGGTGTTGTTCCACCTCTGAATTGATTTGGTGGCCACTGATCTGAAAACTCTCGCCATCTCTGCCAGAACTGTTTCCCGGGAGGGAAGAACTGACGAGTGGTTTTATTTGTTTATTGTTTACTAATGTTCCAAATAGTTTTTGTTTTTATTGTTAGTGTGTGTTGTTCTTTCTCAATTTTCGCCCTTATTTCTTTTAGGGGAATACAAGCTTCAAAGTGCTGTAGGTAGATGTGTAAGAAAAAGTTAAATTTTCCATCAACTCTGATACAATCTTCTCGGGTTGACAGCCGAGTCAATGCGTCATTCTCCAGCAGTGTTTCAGCGAGTTTCTTACTTGCCATCTTCAGGCAAAGTGTCTGGTTCATGTTTCGTTCTGGTCTTTATAGCCGCCGGACCACGGGCTTCTCTGCATCCTTTGCGCTGTCGGGCCAATCGGACGTGAGTGGAATTGGCGCGGCATCACGTGGTGGGGAGGAGACTCTGGTGCCAGGTCCCTGCGCCTCATCTTGGTGCGGCCCGTTTATTCCATCTGATGCCCCCGACCTGCCTCCGTCGGTGCACTCTCGCCGCATTCTTGCTAATGTTGTGTTTGACATGGAGCCGAGTTGGAAGCCACTGTCCCGGTTGACCAGATTATCACTGACTCGTATCTCCACTGTCTCTTTAGTAAAAGAGTCACAGAAACCTTTCGCTCTACCCAGAACCTTGGTTTGCTCAAATTGAAATGTGTGTTCTTCACAGAGGCTGTGCTCCACTACCGCGGGATTTTCCTTTTGTCCGAGGCGAACACTTCTTACGTGTTCAGAGATGCGTCGTGTGATGCAACACTGTGTCTGTCCGATATATCAGTTTTTGCATTCACAGGAAATGCTGCAGACACCCGATGCTCTTACACCCAAGTTGTCCTTCATTGAGCCCAGAATATTCCTGATTTTCATTGGAGGACAGAAGATGGATTTTTATCTTGTTTTTCTCCAGTATCCCGGCAATCTTTGCCGTGGGCGGCCCTGCATATGGGAGGAGTGCCAGACCCTTGTTTTCTCCTCTTCCTGAAGCTCCTCCTTCTTCTTGCTCATCTTGACTGTGTCTATCTGCATTTTGGTGTAGCCATTTTTCTAGAAAGTTTTCTTCAGGTGCTGAATCCCAATAGATAACTATCCTTGTCGTGTACGTCACGAGCTCTGTGGACAATGTTAGTGAGCGTGGATTTCCGTTTTGCTGTGTGATGGCAGCTATCAGGTCTGAGGTACAGGCCTGTGTGTGTTTTCTTACGGTAGACGGAGTGTCCCAGTGTGCCATCCATTTTCTTCTTCACTAGAATATTGGGGAAGGGTAGGCACCTCTCATGTCTCGTGTATGCTGTTCAGATGGTTGTGAAATTCTATTAGTGTGTCCTTGCCGTGCGGCCAGACCGCAAAAGTATTGTCCGCGTACCGATAGAAGACCTTGGAATTAAGATGCGTGGTTTTCAAAGTGATATCCTCAAAGTATTCGATGTACACTGGCGATGCATTGTACCAGTGGGGATCTCATAGTGACTCCATCTACCTGTCGATAAAACTTGCCCCCCAGACTGGAAATAAATGGTTGTGATTGCATGGCAGAATAATTCCACTGTGTCTTCATTGAAATGATTCTCCAGTAGTTTCAAGGAGTCCTCCTATACCATCATGGTATGTGATAAACAGTTATTGTTTACACCATGCCGATTATATTTCTATGATTTTTTTTCATATTTTATTAATGCATGTCTTGACTGGATCCACATCCCTGAAGTTTCTTTCTCTTGATGGGGTCTTTCTTTCTTTCTTTCTTTCTTTCTTTCTTTCTTTCATCAGTCTTATGACTGGTTTGATTAGGCACATCACAGATTTCTTTCCTGTAACAACCTTCTTGCCTCAGAGTAGATATTGCAACTTACATCCTCAGTTATTTAATGGATGTATTCTGATCTCTGTGTTCCCCTACAGTTTATAGCTCCCTCTAGTACCATGGAAGTTATTCTCTGATGTCTTCAGAAATATCCTATCATCCTGTACCTAAATTTTGTCAGTATTTTCTGTATGTTCCTTTCCTCGCCAATTCTTTGCAGAACCTCCTAATTCTTTACCTTCTCAGTCCACCTAATTTTCAACACTCATGTGTAGCAACACGTCTCAAATGCTCCAGTTCTCTCTGTTCTGGTTTTCCCACATTCCATGTTTCACTACAATACAATGCTGTGCTTTGAACATACATTCTCAGAAGTTTCTTCCTTAAAATAAAGCCTGTGTTTGATATTAGTAGACTTCTCGTGGCCAGGAACACCCTTTTTGCCAGTGCTAGTCTGTTTCTTGTGTCCTCCTTCATAGGTTATTTTGCTGTTAAGTTGCAGAATTCCTTAACTTTGTGTACTTTGTCATCACCAATTCTGATTTTAAGTTTCTCACTGTTCTTATTTCTGATATTTACTTTTGTTACTTTTAACTTTCTTCAGTTTACTCTAATTCCATATTCTGTACTCATTAGACTGTTTATTCCATTCAACAGGTCCTGTAATTCTTCTTACTTTTGGTGAAGTTAGCAAAGACACCAGTGATTCTCTTGGTTCTTGTACATCTTGTATATTACTGTCTTTCCCTGCAGCATACCCTATGAGGTGTATAGAACGCAATGAATCAATGAATGAATTAATTAATTCATTAATTAATTAATGAAATTGCTGTTGATCTTTTGTAGTTACACAGACTACATACAGACAGAAAGCTGACTCTGTAATATAACAGTTTGAGGTGAACCAACTGAAGTATCAGATACTAATTTTTAGTAAAGAAGCTGATACATCATGAATTATGCATGTAAATACTTATTATTGAAAATTTTGTTTTTTACCCACTGTAACTGTTGATTCATTATATTATATGCAAGAATAATATTATCACTTAATTCTATACAATGAATGTTTGTTTGTCATACTAACAGTGTCATATTTCTGGTGTCTTTGTAATTTCAAAGATAAGTTAGGACATTACATAACTCTATTCAATGTAAACAGGTGTCACAAATTTTCATTACATAATTGGAAAAGTAATTATACGTTTAATTAAAATTTGATAATTTCTGAATTTTAGGAACACACATCTTATGAAACTGAAGTTGAAATCATTTATATTTTGTAAATATAACTAGAGAATCTCCATTTATATTTAATTAAGTATGCTATGGTGTGTTCTAGTAACATAATAATTATGATTTGGTTAAAATTCTGTTGTAAACAGTAGCTTGCATTACTAATAATTTTTGAGAATGTAAAAGTAATTCGGCAACTGCACCGCCAAAGTAGTGCATGTTGGGTGCACGTGAGTGCAACTTGTAAAAGATCATGTTGGTACAGGGATGTTAAAATTGTCTTGGTTTTGTGAAAAGTTAGTGAAGCTATTAAAGGAAGCATCTAATAATATTATTTTTTTACATATTCTGATATCAGGCTACTAAAACGCCCAACTTTGAAACTGAGGACTTTGAAATTACTTCAAGCAGATGTAGTTTATTGTTATTGTTGACAACTGGCTGTACTGCCAAAGTAATTTGTAAAATACAGTTTCCTTCTTTTTTATATACTTCAGTTGTGGCTAGCTTCATAATCTCACAGAAGCAAACACAATTCTGATTAACATTTTTATCTGAAGTTCACTAAGTTAAGGAACTTTTATTCCACCATGTGTGATGCATCATAAATTGTTATAATTGTGTAGAGCTCAGTTAACAGTTATGATATTGCTGCTGTTCCCCAGTTTTCAGGTCACAGTGAACTAATAGTATAGTGTGAATTTGTGATTCAGCGTGGGAGTGAGTTGGTGGGATTACGTCCACTGGACGGGGAACGCGGTGGAAGTGGCGCTGTGACAGTAGCGAGCCGCCTAGAGACGACGTTGCGCTGTCTCCGTAGCATGGCGGACGGCTGCGGCACAGCCCTGCAGCCACACGTAGATCGGGAACTGCTGCTGGTGGTGATATCTGTGCTGGCTCACCGTGACCGCTACGTCAGGGAAGCGGGGTTTGCGGCATGTGCAGCAAT
Organism: Schistocerca cancellata; assembly: GCF_023864275.1. Lineage (NCBI taxonomy): Eukaryota > Metazoa > Arthropoda > Insecta > Orthoptera > Acrididae > Schistocerca > Schistocerca cancellata. The sequence goes on from NC_064635.1 coordinate 134,002,972, forward strand.
AATGTCCTCTTGTATCTGGGGTAAGTTAAGTAACTATAGAGCTGACTAGAACAGCGAGGCCACTGGGCATGGTTTTTACAAACTGTTCCCAGATATCTTTGATAGAAAGAAACTGCTGTATATAAAACAGAGTAGAGGTGTGAGCCTTTTCGTAATGGGATAATGACCACATCCCCCTGTATCTGCATAAAATAAGCAAAAGGTGCTCAGACAGATGTGGAGAGGTCAGAAAAGCAGATCATTTTGTATTACGGCATCTTTCAAACAGTGATATTGGGGGGGGGGGGGGGGGGGTTAACAACATTGCTATGCCTGAAGAGAACCTTTTTCCTCACCAACAAAGTACCTCGCAGGGACCTGCTAAGGTTCAGGGCACAAAGAGATGCAAATAGTTGACTTGTCAAGCACTTCTCAGATTACCTCAGCTACATTTTCGTGATATTTTAGTTTCCAGCCAATGGGCCCTTCATGATAATACTGTTCTTTTACTTAATATTTAGAACACCATATTTAATAGTTGTACAGTTGTTGCCATTCTTATTTTATTTCTTATTTTAGTGTTTACAACTGGAATTGCTGTTCCATTTATTATTAGTACAGACAGATTTAGTTTGCTGTAAGTTCATAACTTTCATACATACTGTTGTAAACTAAATGAATAGTGGCTCATACGAGATACTGTGACTTGATTCCTACTAAGTGTCACAAAACCATTGTGATTCTTGTAGAATAAAAAATGATATCCAAAAATTAAGTATAGATGGAATCCCATAATGTGTGCTGTGACTCACGTTTTACTAAGGCTGGCATAGAACGAAAGACCAGTCAGAGTTTATATTGAGAACTTGTGTTAGTTTGTTTATACATTATATTGCAGATTTTTGTATCAGTTTTGATAATTTAAGAATATACGGAGCACAACCCCTGTGTATCTGACAGTTACTCAAACTCAGGACCTTGTGTTTCCGGCATTTCCTGCCCTCATTATGCTGTTACTTCTCTCCTACTTTCCAAACCTCACAGAAGCTCTCGTGCATGCCTTTTAGGAGTAATGCTCCTGGAAGAAAGGTTGTTACAGAGAAATGGCTCAAGCAGTCCTCATGCAGAATGTGATCCTCATTGTGAGCTGTGATCACAATGCTCTTCAGTGGCAGTTGTCAGCAGTATGTGGAGCACACGAAACACATATAAACAGACATGCATAAAATAATTATGTCAGTTCTATTGAAACTCACAATTTTTTCCCACTCTGTATGTTAGTCATGTTTTACTGTCTGCAATATACTTAATGCTAAATTGTAAGGGAATCATCTGGCGACATAGACAATAACCTTGTAATTCATTGGTTTATCTTTCTGGTATGTTAACTAAATCAAACAAACACATTTCTGAATGTAAAGTGCTCTTATTAATATGCGACAGTGAAAATTCCAGAACATTCTTGTGTTAAGCAAGAAAGCCCAAGAGTCTTCTAGAAAATATAAAGACGAATAAAAAAGATTACAGAAAGCATGACTCAAACCCGTGACTCTTTATACGAGGGCTATCCACAAAGTACATTACGTTTTGGAAATAAAAATAAATAAAGTATTGGAAATTTTTTTCTATTATATACAGATGAAAGCCACACTTAAATACTACTTTTCTACATAGTTGCCATTTAAATTAAGGCACTTATCATAGCGATGGACGAGCTTAGAAATTCCTTCATCGTAAAATTTGGCCGCCTGCACCTTCAACCACGTGGTTACCTCTTCTTTTGGGACAGAAAAGGTGTGATTTTTGTGGATTTCCTGGAAAGAGGCACTACAGTAAACTCTCAAAGGTATTGCCAAACTCTGCACAACCTCATAAGAGCAATACAAAACAAGTGCAGGGGAAAGTTGGGCTCAAAGATCTTGCTGATTCACGACAACGCCCGGGCTCACACGGCAAATGCCACTCGTGAAGTTCTCGAATCTTTTAAGTGGGAGTTGTTTCCTCATCCGCCGTACAGTCCCGACCTGGCACCGAGCGACTTCCACTTATTCCCAGCAATGAAGAAGTGGTTGGCTATGCAGCGTTTTGATGACAACGCACAGCTTCAAGAGAGGTAACCACATGGTTGAAGGCGCAGGCGGCCGAATTTTACGATGAAGGAATTTCCAACCTCGTCCATCGCTACGATAAGTGCCTTAATTTAAATGGCAACTATGTAGAGAAGTAGTATTTAAGTGTGGCTTTCATCTGTATATAATTTAAAAAATTTCCAATACTTTATTTATTTTTAATTCCAAATCGTAATGTACTTTGTGGATAGCCCTCGTAGTTCATAGCCCAATTGTCTATCTACTACACCACAGTTGACAGATGTTACTTGGGTCAGTGTCTTTTATCTTACAATATCCTTAAGGCTTACACATACAGTATATTATTACCTGACATTTGATTATAACAAATCATTTAAAAATGATATATTAGTAATAAATCTTCAATGTTCCAATTGTTTGAAATGTCATAGTTACATAGCATATGTCATACAAAAAGCCCTAACCACTGATATGTCACTTTAGTGTAAAAATGTACAAAAAAATATGTTCTAGAGAGGCACTTAATGTGCTGGTGTTTAGAAACAACATAGCACAAAAATTTTAATATAAAATGCATCAAATATAACTGCAAATGATGTAATCCGATATGGCATCTCTTACACTCCGCTTACGACATAGAAATCTGTTTTACATCTCACTGTCCACATTCCACTGATTCTGCCTTTCACATTTGAAAATGCTCTGCCGCATGAAATCCTGTCACAAAACTTGTCCAGTTCCATATCCACATCCTCTTTCACTCCCTGTATGAGGATGGCTTTAGCCACAAACTGGGTGATTACCAGATTGAATCTTTCATTCTGCAGCAAAGCATGTGCCATTTTGAGTGGGTGTCTTTCTGACTGTAAATGTTGAAGTGATGTGTGTAACATGCCTGCCCTCAGTGCTGACAAAAATTTATTTACAATTGCAGTTCACTCCAATAAATTGATTTGCTTCTAATACCTTTAAAGTTATTTAAAAGCAGGAAATGATATGTATTTAATACTTAGCTTGAAGAATCAATGCTATCAGCAGTTGTTGATTGTGACTAAGCCTTATTTTTGTGGAAAAAGTCTTGGATTTTAATTACTTTGCATACATCATGTGGAACAGGTTACTTTTAAAATAAATTTTGACAGCCAAATTCAATGATTTTTCCATGTATTCTCAACTTTTGAACCACTTCCATAACAGCTAACACCTTGCTCTCAAACAACTACTTCTATTTTACAAACTTCTGTACTAGATTTTGCACTGATTCAGATAAACAAAAATTGGTGAATACTTTCATCTTGTTGCAATTTTAATTTATCATGATTTATAATGAAGAAACATCGGTTTAAAACATTTTAAATATGACAAAATATTCTGCAAAAGTGATTAATAAATTTGAAAAATATATTTTTGTTAGGAACCTGTACTAAATTTTGTAAAATGTTTAATTTTAACAATTAACATTAATGTATAAAATATCAAAGATAAAAATAAAGTACTTTAGATCTGTTCAATTGTAGCATCTGAAATGTTAAAGTTATATTGTTTTGTACAAAATATTGTCTTTAAAATCATCCTGAACGTTGACAAATACTAAATGTTTGTATTTTTCAACATCTGACTGCATCATTTTATAGTAAATTCTAGTTCATTTGATTAAAACATTCTGAGTATTTTACACAAAATTAGCATTTAAAGACTAAAGCACTACCTTTTTGGACTTAATGTTACTCAGATGACAGAATGGGAGCACGTATGCACAAAGTTTCAGTTTTTATAGGATTGTAAGTCATAAATTGCTTAAAATAGTGTTAAACCATGGTTAATATATGATACAGATGTAAATATGAATGTAAATACACAATTAAATAATAAAAATTATGGCTCAAGAGGAATGTTCGATTTGACTTGTTGGCTTTGGCCATTGACGTAATGTTGTGCTGGGATATCTTAAATCACTAATTTGTTTGTGGCATAGTTGACAACTACTACTCATTTTCCAATTATGCAGTAGGAATTAGAATTAGATCTACAATAAGACATACACATAGGGCATTGGCTACCACAACGTGCATTGTGTTGCAGATGGTGAATCAGAATTTGAGCAGGAGGACATGAACCCTGTGTTTGCAGTGGGGCACGAGCTGTGTGGGCACCTGGCAAAGGGTCTGGAGGACACCTGGAGTCAGGTAATAACAGTGCTGCCTGCTGGCCATAGGCAAAGACTGAGTTGGTGGCAGATTCCTTAAATGGGTGCAACATTGTATGAACTGCAATCTTACCTATATAATTATTGTGTCAGGCTGCACTGAAAAAACACAAAATGTGTATGTACTTGCATTGTACTGAAGCAGAACATCATCTTGGCAGTGGGCGTCAGTGTATACAGTGTGAAATCACTGATCGCACATCATTTTTTTTGTCACAAAACATTATTTTTAAGACATTATTCATGAGTTACACACTGATAAGCCAAAACATTTTGTCTGTTTGCTGAAAAACTGGAACACAATACAGGAGCATTTCTGCATGGCATGAATTCCACAAGTCCTTGGCAGATTTCCAGAGGTATGTGGGACCAGATTTCCACGCACAGGTCGAGCAGTTTCCTTAAATTATGGGCCACCCATTTGTGAGCACGGAGCTGGCACTTGTTACTGTCCCAGTTCTGTGCTATTGTGTTAATGTCAGGTGACTGTAGTGGCCCTAGTCAATAACACAAGTTCACTGTCATGCTGCTCAAACCACTTTAGCTCAATCCTGGCCTTATGGCACAGACAGTTATCCTGCTGGAAGATTCCATCGCCATCGGGGAGGATGTTGAGCATGTTGTCCGCAGTAGTGTTCATTTAGCCACAGCTGTCGTGATGCCTTCGATTAGTAGCACAGAAGCCCGAGTGAACATCCGCCCCTACCCTCCAACACTAGTGTGTTTCTTGGGAGCAATGCATGTCTCCATCAGTTGTTCTCCAACAACAGAGTAAAGAACATTTGTTTCTTCAGACATTTTTATTCAAGACAATGAAACAAAATTTATTTCACACATTTTTATACCTTAGCTATTTTTCCACATAATTTTCAACCAAATCTAAAGATTTGTCACAGGCCTCCACGAGCTTTCGACTGTAGACAGTGATACCTCAACGAGCTGCGTCAAACCACATGGAATGAAAAAGGACATCAGAAACACAGGGATGATGATGGCATTGAAACAGAGGATGACACGCGTAAAGCTGAAATACTAAACACCTTTTTCCAAAGCTGTTCCACAGTTCCTTCTCTAAATCCTCGCATGAACGAAAAAATGGCTGACATCGAAATAAGTGTACAAGGAATAGAAAAGCAACTGAAATCACTCAACAGAGGAAAGTCCACTGGACCTGACGGGATACCAATTCGATTCTACACAGAGTACACGAAAGAACTTGCCCCCCTTCTAACAGCCGTGTACCACAAGTCTCTAGAGGAACGGAAGGTTCCAAATGAGTGGTAAAGAGCACAGGTAGTCCCAGTTTTCAAGAAGGGTCATCGAGCAGATGTGCAAAACTATAGGCCTATATCTCTGACATCGGTCTATTGTAGAATTTTAGAACATGTTTTTTGCTCGCGTATCATGTCGTTTCTGGAAACCCATAATCTTCTCTGTAGGAATCAACATGGATTCCGGAAACAGCGATCGTGTGAGACCCAACTCGCTTTATTTGTTCATGAGACCCAGAAAATATTAGATACAGGCTCCCAGGTAGATGCCATTTTCCTTGACTTCCAGAAAGCGTTTGATACAGTTCTGCACTGTTGCCTGATAAACAAAGTAAGAGCCTACAGAATATCAGACCAGCTGTGTGGCTGGATTGAAGAGTTTTTAGCAAACAGAACACAGCATGTTGTTCTCAATGGAGAGACATCTACAGACATTAAAGTAACCTCTGGCGTGCCACAGGAAGTGTTATGGGACCATTGCTTTTCACTATATATGTAAATGACCTAGTAGATAGTGTCGGCTTTTCGCAGATGATGCTGTAGTATACAAAGAAGTTGCAGCATTAGAAAATTGCAGCGAAATGCAGGAAGATCTGCAGCGGATAGGCACTTGGTGCAGGGAGTGGCAACTGACCCTTAACATAGATAAATGTAATGTATTGCGAATACATAGAAAGAAGGATCCTTTATTGTATGATTATATGATAGCAGAACAAACACTGGTAGCATTTACTTCTGTAAAATATCTGGGAGTATGCATACGGAACGATTTGAAGTGGAATGATCATATAAAATTAATTGTTGGTAAGGTGGGTGCCAGGTTGAGATTAATTGGGAGAGTCCTTAGAAAATGTAGTCCATCAACAATGGAGGTGGCTTACAAAACACTCGTTCGACCTGTACTTGAGTATTGCTCATCAGTGTGGGATCCATACTAGGTCAGGTTGACAGAGGAGATAGAGAAGATCCAAAGAAGAGCGATGTTTTCTGTCACAGGGTTATTTGGTAAGCGTGATAGCATTACGGAGATGTTTAGCAAACTCAAGTGGCAGACTCTACAAGAGAGGCGCTCTGTATCGCAGTGTAGTTTGCTGTCCAGGTTTCGAGAGGGTGTGTTTCTGGATGAGGTATCAAATATATTGCTTCCCCCTGCTTATACCTTCCGAGGAGATCACGAATGTAAAATTAGAGACATTTGAGTACGCGCGGAGGCTTTCCGGCAGTCGTTCTTCCCGCGAACCATATGCGACTGGAACAGGAAAGGGAAGTAATGACAGTGGCACATAAAGTGCCCTCTGCCACACACCGTTGGGTGGCTTGCGGAGTATAAATGTAGATGTAGGAAAAAAAACAATTCAGCCTTGAGTGTAGTGAATCAAAATCAAGTGTTTCTCAAGATGGATTATCGACTAATATGAACAAAAAAGACAAAACAAACAGTGCCACCATACAACATTCAAGTACCGATAGGCCTAAAAACAGTTATTGTATGATATGAAAACAGCAACAACAAATAATGACTTTTTTGTGGTCTTAGGAGGAACGAATTATGTAGCAAAAAACAAAGCGAAAGACCTAGTAATCTCACTTAAAAGGAGGCTACATGAGCTGAGAAGCTCAAACGTGATCGTCTTCTCTGTTCCACATCGACTTGATTTGCCAGTCTGGTCGTTGTAAATAAAGAAGTGCGAAGTGCAAATAAATAGATCCTAAATATATGCACAAGATTCAAAAATGTTATATTTGTGGACTTAAGCTGCATAGGAAGAAGGACTTAGTTATAAAATGGATCCAAGAAGAAGTGAACAGAAAATCGAATGTGCAGTGTTGTGCTACAGAGGCCATCCCTCTCAAGAACAAAAATAACGAATACTTGGGAGAATCAACCATGAAATGCCAGGTCAGTAATAAAACAATACATCGGCAGGACAAGAGCGTTGTTTCTTTTTAAGACAATGAAACCTTCCACTAGCGCAACACCAAATGCAAGTGCATGTGGTTCATACGTGCCTCAAACAGACGTCAATCGACATGAGAATAATTTATCACTTGTGCATTATAATGTACAGGGTTTAGTACAGAAAATAGATGCTTTTGAATCATTTATCACAGGACTGTCTTCATATGTAGAAATAGTTACAGAGTACCAGAAAACAATGGGCAACATTCAATATTGCAAATTAGAGGGCTACAACCTAGCTACGTTCTACTTCAGAACACACAATAAAGGTGATGGTTTTGCGATCTACTCAAGAAAATTTAAGTTAATAACCACCACAGAAAAAGTGCTATGGGCAAACAATTTCTGTGTTGACAAAGATTTTGAAATTACAGTTCTTGAAATCGCATTTTGCACTGTTCCTTTCTATGTCATAGGTGTATATAGATCTCCCTGTGGAAACTTTTATGCTTTTCTGAAATCACTTGATGGATTTTTAAGTAAAATATCAGGCTGTAGAAGTGTAAATCTTGTTGTACTGGGAGATCTGAATGTCAACACTTTACATGACAGTCAGGGAAGCAAACATTGTACAAATTGTATCCTGTCTTATGTGGCTAAAGATCTTGTTGGACTACCCATCAGAATAGCAAACACACATAGTAGTTCAATTGATCATGTTATCACAAATTTTGACCGCATCACAAAAGAAGTCGTAAATGGTCACCTCTCATATCATTTAGGCAAAACACTAGTGCTAAAATTAATACCAAATTCAGACCAAGAAAAATTTATGAGTACAGGCGAATATTATCTGCAAACAACACTGCTACACTAAGACATAGCTTAAGGCACAAATCATGGAAATCAGTTATGGCTACCATTGGGGTCAACAATAAGCAGAACATGTTCACAGAAGTTATGACTGAGCACATAAAAAGAGCCATGACATTAAAATAAGTGAGTATCCAGAAAAATCAATCTTCAAAATCAAAATCTGTGCCATTAGATTTTAAAACAAAAGATCTGAAAGAAAAAAATGGGAAACATGTATAGCTTGATTAGCCAAGAGTTACATAAAGAAGTCTACACTCCTGGAAATGGAAAAAAGAACACATTGACACCGGTGTGTCAGACCCACCATACTTGCTCCGGACACTGCGAGAGGGCTGTACAAGCAATGATCACACGCACGGCACAGCGGACACACCAGGAACCGCGGTGTTGGCCGTCGAATGGCGCTAGCTGCGCAGCATTTGTGCACCGCCGCCATCAGTGTCAGCCAGTTTGCCGTGGCATACGGAGCTCCATCGCAGTCTTTAACACTGGTAGCATGCCGCGACAGCGTGGACGTGAACTGTATGTGCAGTTGACGGACTTTGAGCGAGGGCGTATAGTGGGCATGCGGGAGGCCGGGTGGACATACCGCCGAATTGCTCAACACATGCGGCGTGAGGTCTCCACAGTACATCAATGTTGTCGCCAGTGGTCGGCGGAAGGTGCACGTGCCCGTCGACCTGGGACCGGACCGCAGCGACGCACGGATGCACGCCAAGACCGTAGGATCCTACGCAGTGCCGTAGGGGACCGCACCGCCACTTCCCAGCAAATTAGGGACACTGTTGCTCCTGGGGTATCGGCGAGGACCATTCGCAACCGTCTCCATGAAGCTGGGCTACGGTTCCGCACACCGTTAGGCCGTCTTCCGCTCACGCCCCAACATCGTGCAGCCCGCCTCCAGTGGTGTCGCGACAGGTGTGAATGGAGGGACGAATGGAGACGTGTCGTCTTCAGCGATGAGAGTCGCTTCTGCCTTGGTGCCAATGATGGTCGTATGCATGTTTGGCGCCGTGCAGGTGAGCGCCACAATCAGGACTGCATACGACCGAGGCACACAGGGCCAACACCCGGCATCATGGTGTGGGGAGCGATCTCCTACACTGGCCGTACACCACTGGTGATCGTCGAGGGGACACTGAATAGCGCACGGTACATCCAAACCGTCATCGAACCCATCGTTCTACCATTCCTAGACCGGCAAGGGAACTTGCTGTTCCAACAGGACAATGCACGTCCGCATGTATCCCGTGCCACCCAACGTGCTCTAGAAGGTGTAAGTCAACTACCCTGGCCAGCAAGATCTCCGGATCTGTCCCCCATTGAGCATGTTTGGGACTGGATGAAGCGTCGTCTCACGCGGTCTGCACGTCCAGCACGAACGCTGGTCCAACTGAGGCACCAGGTGGAAATGGCATGGCAAGCCGTTCCACAGGACTACATCCAGCATCTCTACGATCGTCTCCATGGGAGAATAGCAGCCTGCATTGCTGCGAAAGGTGGATATACACTGTACTAGTGCCGACATTGTGCATGCTCTGTTGCCTGTGTCAATGTGCCTGTGGTTCTGTCAGTGTGATCATGTGATGTATCTGACCCCAGGAATGTGTCAATAAAGTTTCCCCTTCCTGGGACAATGAATTCACGGTGTTCTTATTTCAATTTCCAGGAGTGTACATCAGTACAAATATAAGTACCGCAAAGAAGTCAGGAGATTAAAATCAGAAAGAATCAGCCAACATATATGAGGTTCAGATAAAATTTCCAAGACTTGCTGGTCACTTGTAAATAAAGTGAGAAACAATGAAACAGAAGCTAAAAGTAATAATTTACAATATGAGTGATGAAGATATCTCGGATCCTCTTCCAGTCAGAAATATTTTTAATAATTACTTCAATATACCTAAAAACAAGGATGATGTGACTTACCAAATGAAAGTGCTGGCAGGTCGACAGACACACAAATGAACACAAACATACACACAAAATTCAAGCTTTCGCAACACTGTTGCCTCATCAGGAAAGAGGGAAGGAGAGGGAAAGACGAAAGGATGTGGGTTTTATGTGTGGATGGATATGTGTGTGTGTGCGCGCGAGTGTATACCCGTCCTTTTTTTTCCCCCTAAGGTAAGTCTTTCCGCTCCCGGGACTGGAATGACTCCTTACCCTCTCCCTTAAAACCCACATCCTTTCGTCTTTCCCTCTCCTTCCCTCTTTCCTGATGAGGCAACAGTTTGTTGCGAAAGCTTGAATTTTGTGCGTATGTTTGTGTTCGTTTGTGTGTCTGTCGACCTGCCAGCACTTTCATTTAATAATTACTTCATATATACAGTCGAAAATGTCTCTATGAAACAGGATATACAGCACTTATTTGAGTCCTGTAACAAACAGAACTGCAGTACACTACCCCAATAAGTACATATGACATTCTGAAATTTATTGATAACCTCAGAAACAAAAAATCAACAGGGTTAGATGAAATTTTCCCATATCTATTGAAGAAATGCAAACATGAACTAATGAAACCACTAGTTCATCTAATAAACTGTGTTCTCGAAGGCGATGTGTTCCCTGACAAGTTTGAACTGTCTGTAGTGAAAACAGCACACAAAAAGGGGGAAGTAAAACGTGTACAGAACTACAGACCCATTGCCCTAATCTCAACTTTCAGCAAACTGATAGAGAAAATAATAATTTAAAAAAAATCTTGGAACATTACAACAATTCTGACATATTAAGTGATTTCCAGTGTGGCGTCAGAAGAGGTTGAAGTACTATGTCAGTAGCAGTACAATTTGTCCATCATGTATCTGAAAAAATAAATGAAAAATCCCAATCGGCAGGAGTATTCCTGGACCTCTCGAGGGCTTTTGATAGAGTACATAATGATGTGCTCTTATCAAAAATTGTGAAGAGTGGTGTCACTGGAAAACTGATGCAATCGCTAGAAATATATTTAAAGGATAGACAACACTGCATGGAAATTATGTACTCTAATGGAGAAATAGGGGAGAGGAAAAGGTTGTAAGGTGCCTTTTACATGAGGAAGACGTTTTTACCAGTTTTAATAAATTATTGTCTCTTATTGATGTATTCATGATAGTTAGGAAATGCTGTAGTCCATAGCCGGCCATGAATTGTAGAGCATTTTCCATGCTGGCTGTCTAGGTGATGAAGCGACCATATGTCGCACGTTATGGCATGGGGCTCAGAGCTGGACCGTAGCAACAAACGTTAGCCTGGGAAATATACATGACGGGAAGTACTGCCATCTTGGCGCCAAAGTCACTGATTTTGTTTATTTATATTTAATAATTAGTCATTTATGACAACATGAATACTAGGAGGAGCCTCTGGATGTTTAAAACTATTTATCATAATTTTGCCTCGTTAAAATTCACACCCGTTCATTAACAAATGCATATCTTAGTAAGTACAAACTTGATCGGAAATCCATGTACTGTGATGAAACTAGTAAGAGAGATGGACTGCGCGCGAAAATCGGTGTTAAGAGCTCTTCCTGTCTTGTTCAATGGTAGCCATGCTCTCGGTTATGAGTAGTTTGTGACATGAGTGTTTCATTATTGATCTAATAGGAATAAAAGTGGTATTATGGCATTCTGAATGTTAATTTTGAGTAAACAGATACCCCAAAGTTGATCGACAGTAATTTGAGATAATTAGCTTCCATTGACAGAGACATCCAATGCACCAATGAAGAATCTGCACTGGACGACATTTACGAGAGCTTCACCGTGCACAGGTAGGAGGAAATTTGACAACACAACCCACCAAGGCGGATCAAGGAAGGTCCGACTTACACTTGCAAATTCCAGGTGGAAATTCTGACCTGTTATACTGTACATCACATACACCATCCTCTATGGACTCGTGGCTATGCTGAGTAATGACGGTATCAGTTTAGAAGTGAAGGGATCTTGCAAGGTCAAGTATAAGAAATATTCATTTTGGTGTTCCTCAGGGCTCCATTTCAGGTCAAGTCCTATTCATATGCTATGTGAATGAAAATTGTCTCGTCAATAAGCAAGCAATTGATCATTACATATGCAGATGATACATCTGATGTCTGCTATGCAGACAATGAGCCCAGCCTAGTTGAAGAGATACATAACTTTAGTGCAAGAGCTCACTTTGAGAGAGAGAACCTAAAAGTAAACATAGAAAAAACTAATAATATTCATTTTAAACCAAGTAGTCCAAACAGACAGAATACTGTGATTGAAGAAATTTTACCAAAAACCTGTGCAGATTGTAAATTCTTGGGTTTATGCATAGATGACTGACTTTCATGGAAGCAGCGAGTTGATTATGTCTGTAAAAATATAACACCCAGTCTATATGTATCAAGAAGATTATCACAGTATCTTAATTCTGAAACCCTAAGAACTGTATATTATGGATTAGTGTATCCTTTCTTGTCTTATGGAATAGTACTATGGGATGGGACATGCCAAACTAATATGAAAAGTGTTTTCATACTGCAGAAGTGAGTCTTGAGGATCATAGCAAAAGTAAAACCAGGAACTTATTGCAAACCCCTAATCATTAGACACAAGATTCTTACAATTTATGCCATGTATATACTAGAAATTATAATGCTTGTGAAAAAAAGACACTAAGATCACAAAAAGAAACAAGGATATTCACAGCTATGAAACAATGCATAGAAAAGATTTTTAAATGGTTAACAGAAGATTAACTTTAACAGCGAAAATCCCCTTTGTCAAAGGAGCTGTTTTTAATAACTTGTTGCCAAATGAAGTTAAGATATTGACAGGGGATACTTTTAAGAAGGAAGTTAAGCAGTGGCTTATCAAAAAATGTCCTTATAACTTGAATTTATCATGAATTACAATGTAATAATAAATAATGTAAACTAAAAAATGTTACTTGTAAAAACTTTATACTTAGTTGAAAACACACATGCATATAAAATTATATGTTATGAGCAATAAATTGAAAGTACATCCTGCTGGATTTTATCCACAGTTGTTGGATTCTTCAGTCACAACTGAAGGTCGACCTGTCCATTCTACGACATGAATGTTCATTCATCCAGCATTGAACACGATGCACCTTTTTGAAATGAAACTTTATTCATCACATTTCAATAAACTTCAGTTATCTGTGTGTAAATTTTGATACACCAAATTTTTGCATTCAGAAACCATTTTACACTAGAACATCACATGTGTCTGGACCACTAATTTTATGATGCATTTTAAAATTGTACAAAAAACTGTATACAACCAGTCCTTCTCACAGTTATCATCATGCCTGCACCATCAAGTAGGAAGGTCTTTGATATGGCAGCAGGGGTGGATGAAAAATTGCATGGCTCGTATTATCAATGTTTTTACTTTTAGAATGACCTTTGCATATACAGGGTGTTACAAAAAGTTACGGCCAAACTTTCAGGTAACATTCCTCACACACAAATAAAGAAAAGATGTTATGTGGACATGTGTCCGGAAATGCTTACTTTCCAAGTGTGTTACCATGATTTCATACGGGATACTCTACCTGTGCTGCTAGAACATGTGCCTTTACAAGTACGACACAACATGTGGTTCATGCACAATGGAGCTCCTGCACATTTCAGATGAAGTATTCGTACGCTTCTCAACAACAGATTCAGTGACCGATGGATTGGTAGAGGCGGACCAATTCCATGGCCTCCACACTCTCCTGACCTCAACCCTCTTGGCTTTCATTTATGGGGGCATTTGAAAGCTCTTGTCTACGCAACCCCGGCACCAAATGTAGAGACTCTTCGTGCTCGTATTGTGGACGGCTGTGATACAATACGCCATTCTCCAGGGCTGCATCAGTGCATCAGGGATTCCGTGCGACGGAGGGTGGATACATGTATCCTCGCTAACGGAGGACATTTTGAACATTTCCTGTAACAAAGTGTTTGAAGTCACACTGGTACGTTCTGTTGCTGTGTGTTTCCATTCCATGATTTATGTGATTTGAAGAGAAGTAATAAAATGAGCTCTAGCATGGAAAGTAAGCATTTCCGGACACATGTCCACATAACATATTTTCTTTCTTTGTGTGTGAGGAATGTTTCCTGAAAGTTTGGCCGTAGCTTTTTGTAACACCCTGTATATTTTCTCACTACGAGTGCACACCTATAGTAATGAACATGACACTTCATTACCTCAAGAGTACTGGAACAGGAAAACACTTGTCACAGAGTGGCTGCCCTGCTAGTCTCATACACATAGGCAGAATGTAAACATTTGACTTAGGGTGAGCTGCCTGGGCCTGACTCCAATAGCTGTCGGCTGGGGGTAGAGTGAACTATTGAGAGTCTGTGCTCCCATCTGAGAGCGGGGGCCTCTGCCACTGCTAGCATATTACGACATCTGTGGCACGCCGTACAACTGTGCACCCGGCTTGCGGGTGTCGAATCTCGTGTGTGTCACTACACTCCTCCTCCTCCTTGGGGATGCAGTGTCACTGATTTCTCAGGCAAAGAGTGGGCAATGTAGAGATGGTGCTCACATCTGTGGAAGGCTTAGATGTGAGAGGAGAGAACAACTCCTGGTTGATGAAGATCTGGGAATGTGGGCAAAAGAGGGCAGTGCGAAGAGTGCCCTGATGCCACCCTGTGTGAGCATGAGATGGGTATTCTGAGCCAGGATCTGTTTCAATGTCTGGTGGCAGTGGGAAAGGTGGAGATGACTCCGCCGTAGGCTGAGGCCACGTGGGAGACACTGAACTGGTGAGGAGCATGCCACTGGCTGGGAGGCACCAGTGCTGCTATCGGAGGCTGTGACATCGTAGGCTTGTCAGGCAGTGCTGACACAGGTGGAAACTGAGGCTGGAACACAGGCAGATAGGTGGCACTCAGCAATGGGGATACTAGTGAAGGCTGTGATGCAGCCAGGACAGATGAGCTGATTTTGATGATGCCGGGCCTCCTGAACTCCCGTCCAGACAGTGTAAATATGTTGGCCATTCTGACACACGATGGTTGCCAGTAACTAGTGCAGGTGCCAACCAAAACCACATGCCCAGACTGTCGTCCGTGGTGGAAAGTGCTGTACAGTAGAGCTTCATGGCAGGTGAGAACCCGGATGGAGGACTGATGACTGATACCTTTGGAGAAACTCAGCAGGGCTGTGGGAACCAATAGAAGTCATCTGGTAGGCCGTCAGAAAAAACAATAAAAACCCTTCTCGGTGGCAAAGTCCTGCAGATGTTTTTTAATCCATCTTTTATAGGTGTGAACCATGCACTTGGCCTCCCTATTAGACTGGTGAAGAAAGGGAGGTGAGTGAACGTGGTGAATGCCCTACCGTATATAGAAATCATGAAATAACTGGGATAGGAGCTGAGGTCCATTTTCAGCAACAAGAGTAGTGGGGAGACTTTCCCAGCAAAAATTTTTGCAAGGGCCTGAATAGTAACTTCGGTAGTGGCCAAGGAGCGTCGGTCTACATACGGAAAATTTGTCAATACAATTGGCCACAACGCATTCAGAAATGGATCCACAAAATGTACATAGAGGCCTTCCCAGGGCTGGGTTGCTGGAGGCCTGGGAAAAACAAAGCCACGGGAGCCGTCTGTTGACTAGTACACTGGGGACATGCAACAACCAAATGCTGCAGCTCCCGGGCATTGGTGGGCCAGTAAACATGTCTGCAAGCCAAGGCTTTGGTGTGGAAAAGCCCCCAGTGACCTTCATTCAAACAGGTGTAGGACCTCCCACTATAAACTTCTGGTAGTGACCAACCTGGGAGCTGCACCATCTGTCGAGAGGAGGAGAATACTGTCCATGTCTGATAGACGATGGCCCGAAATGAAGTAGTTAGGAAGTGGACAGGAAGCATGGCCCAGAGGATGAAACGACCAAGCCAGCTGGATGATGTGGATGACCTGCTAGAGGCTGGAGTCAGATGCTGTAGCCTTGTCGATATGGATACTAATGATAGGAACGCCATCTACTTCTTGGTGGGAGGCCATATCCAAATGAAAACACACAAGCTTCTCTCTGTCAAATTTGGGCTCTAGTCCGACGGGCACCCTGGATAAGGTGGCTGCACTGTCATGGCACCCAGTGGGGTGAAAATGGATATCGTGGTGATATTTGGGGAGGGACAATGCCCACACTGCAGTCAGTGGGCCACCATATTTGTTGTCTGAGCAGATGCACTGAATAAGGAAACTCATGGCTTGTGGTCCGTAATGAGTTGGAATTTGATGCCATACAGGAACACATGATATTTGGTGACCACATAAACAATGGCCAGAGTGTCCTTCTCAACCTAAGAATAGTAGACCTGTGCTGAACTGAGAGTTTTGGATGCAAATTTCAGTGGCTGCTCAGAGCCATCTGCATTCTGATGGGTGAGGACTGCCCCCATGCCGTACTGCGAGATGTGTATAACCAAAGCCAATGGTTTGTTTGGAGCAAAAGGAACTAGACACAGTGCTGACATGAGGTGGTCCTTTAGCATGAAAAAGGCATGGTCGCACGCAGTAGGTCATACGGAGGAAGCACCCTTGTGGAGAAGAAGGTAGAGAACACCTGATCGGGAGTGGGTCATGACGATGACACTTCCTGGGTATTTGTCCATGTTCTCTGATACTGCATTCTGTGCTGTCCACAGTGTGGACTTTTTATTGACACTTACAACAGACAGCCCAACGCTAGGGAAATACTGATCTAGCATGTAGGGAGTAGTAAGATGCACACGATGGCGACAGGGAGCGGTGGCTGAAGCGCTGTTTACGTGCTGCACGAAAGCCAATGGATCGGCCAGCTTGTACCACTGACACGTCGGCTTCCCCAGATGCAGTGCACGCAGCTGAGCCACCCAGCTTCCAGCTGCCAAACAGTGGCGTGTGAGACCTCATAGGACTGAGCAATTGATAGCACCTTGTCAAGGGTTTTCTTATTGCAGGGACCATTGCCGGACTTCTGTATCAGAGGCAGAGCAAATTATAACATCCTCAAACATGTCATCCACATATGACTCTTTTAACTTTGATGTGACAAAATGAAACTTGTGCCTAAAGGCATGGTGAATCGCGGCTGATAAGATTGATGGGACGTTTTCTTGCATTGATAGAATTCAACCCTAGTGGGTACAACGTGCCTGCGGTGGCAATAATAGGAAGACAACAGTGAGCATAAATTGTCAAAAGACAATGAAGAAAGTTCCTGTAATGGGGCCAACTACCGCAGCACCTGACACAGGGTGGGAGAAATACATGACAAAAAGAGTGCAGACAAAAACTGTGCGTGACATACCGCCCCACGGTGCCATGCATACGCTTCCTAATCTGCCACTTCCTCATAAAATAGTGAGAATGGAGGAGAAAACATAGCCGGAGATGAAGGGGAGAAAGCAATGCCAGCACAGCCAGTCACGTGACCATAAGAAGTTCTGTCTGTTGTTACACCAACGTTTGAAGTAGAGCTTCCATGCCACAATAAGAAAATGTTCACAACCCAACGACAAAAGCAACCACACAACAAAGCATTCAAAAAACAACCTTACTCATCACCAGTGAGTTCTGACTACAAAAACACACATTTAATAACAAACATGGCCCTTCATTACTTCAAGAGTACTGGAACAGGAAAACACTTGCTATGGAGTGGCTGCCCCACTACTCCAAGACATGTAGGCTGAATGTAAACATACGACTGTTGGCGAGGCTGGCCAGACCCGACTCTATAACCCATTGGTTGGCAAGTAGAGTGAACTGTGGAGAGATTTCATATGCCTCTGAAAGTGGAGGCCTCTGTCAGTACTAGCATCTTGCCACTCCTATAGTGTGCTGCACAGCTGTGCCCTCAGATCGCAGGTGCGGAATCTTGTATTGGTCACTACAATATACAATGCAGGTTCTTTCATTGCCACTGTTGCAAAATACTAATACAAATTCTTTACAAATGAATGGAAAAACTGGTAAAAGCTGACCTCGAGGAATATCAATTTGGATTCTTTAGAAATATTGGAACACTCGGGGCATTACTGACCCTACTACTTAACTTACAAGGTAGGATATGTTGACTGGAATACTCTCTTTCAAGTTCTGAAGGTGGCAGGTGTCAACTACAGGGAGCGAAAGGCTATTTACAATTTGTACAGAACCCAGATGGCAGTTATAAAAATCGAAGGACATGAAATGGAAGTAGTGGTTGCGAATGGAGGCAGACATGGTAGTGACCAATCCCCGATGTTATTCAATCTGTATATTGAGCAAGCAGTAAAGGAAACGACAGAAAAATTTGGAATAGGAATTAAAATTCATGGAAAGGAAATAAAAACTTTGGGGTCTGCCGATGACATTGTCTTAAAAGAAGGATAATAGATGAAAATCAACAAAAGCGAAATGAGGATAATGGAATGTGGTCAAATTAAATCAGGTGATGCTGAGGGAATTAGATTAGGAAATCAGAAACTTAAAGCATTAAATGAGTTTTGCTATTTGGGGAGCAAACTAACTGATGATGGTCAAGGTAGAGGGGATATAAAATGTAGACTGGCTAGGGCAAGGAAAGAGTTTCAGAAGAAGAGAAATTTGTTAACATTGAGTATAGATTTAAATGTCAGGAAGTCTTTTGTGAAAGTATTTGTATGGAGTGTAGCCATGTATGGAAGTGAAACAAGGACGATAAATAGTTTAGACAAGAAGAGAATAGAAGCTTTCGAAATGTGGTGCTACAGAATAATGCTGAAGATTAGATGGGTAGATCATGTAACTAATGAGGAGGTATTGAATAGAATTGGGGAGAAGAGGAGTTTGTGGCACAACTTGACTAGAAGAAGTGATCGGTTGGTAGGACATATTCCGAGGCTTCAAGCGATCACCAGTTTAGTGTTGGAGGGCAGTGTGGAGGGTAAAAGTCGTAGAGGTAGATCAAGAGATGAATACACTAAGCAGATTCAGAAGGATGTAGGTTGCAGTAGTTATTCGGAGATGAAGAGGCTTGCACAGGATAGAGTAGCATTAAGAGCTGCATTAAACCAATCTCTCGACTGAAGCCCACAACAACAGTTTTCAGTTAGTGATTTTCAATTTTGTTATTGAGTATCTTTCAGATGTCTGTCATCTGACATATATTCATTGCAGTGTTCCCCTTATATTGAATTTTACTCCTTTTTTTCTGTCTATGTAATATGGCAAGACTTTGTTATAGAGATCTTAATTAATGCTGATTTATGTTGCTAATGTAGCTGGCGTGCTACTATGTGCTCATTAAATCTAATTTTGAAAGGACCTTTTTAAATTTATGCAGGTGCGGCTTGCAGCATGTGTAGCTGTGCGGAAATTTTTCCTGGCTCTGCCGGAGAAGTCTCGCAATGCCTTCTATCCCCAGCTGCTGCCTAGGATGTGCCTGAACAGGTAATGAAACCTTCATCTCTCTAAGATTACTATGTGTGGTTCAGTACAGGAGTCGGTATTCTGTTGCTAAGGTCATTAACAGTAACAGGTTTTTTACAGATATATGACAAGAAATTGTAATCACTGAAAATTTTATAAAAATCATTTTATGAAGTTATTGTATAATTTTCACATACTTGAGAAAATACTCCATACTTTGTCAATGTTTCACAAAATTGTATTTCACACAGCCTAAGTTTTGTATTATAAGCCCATTATCTATGTTACAATTCAAAGGCATTAATTGTGTCTTCTAATATACTATAAAGCAAAAAATCAGTAACCAAAAGTAATTAAGTGACAATACAAGCATTGGTGTTGTAATATCTAATAGATTAGATGTTATATTTATGCAGTATTGGCATTGGGTTAAATAGGTTCCAGGTTACTTATAGAATTCTGACAATCCACTATTCTTACTGGAGTACTGTTTACTACACAACATGAACCCAAGGTTGTTTCAGCAATTTTCAGAGTATCTGGGGATGGAGTGTTATAAAAATTAACAGCACACTGTGGGTGGGGGAGTAGGAGCAAAGCTAAGTATTTTCTTTTAGCTATTGTGCAGTATCCAGAAATAGTGAGGAAGTGTTGGGTTGGGTTGTTTGGGGGAAGAGACCAAACAGCAAGGTCATCGGTCTCATCGGATTAGGGAAGTCGGCCGTGCCCTTCCAAAGGAACCATCCCAGCATTTGCCTGCAGGGATTTAGGGAAATCACAGAAAACCTAAATCGGGATGGCCAGACGTGGGATTGAACTGTCGTCCTCCCGAATGTGAGTCCATTGTGCTAACCACTGAGCCACCTCACTCGGTAGTGAGGAAGAAAAATTCGTTTGGTCATTCAGTAGCAGTTCTGGGTGGCTCTCCAGATGTTTTAAGGTTTCTAGCCTGCCAAGCCCTGAAAGTGTCTGTCCTCTGTGTCACGAGTGCTGCATTTTGACACTGGTTCGATATAAAAAAAAAGTGTTTGTTTGTGTAAAAATTTATTTTATGTTGAAAGACATTCCAGTCTGCAGTACTCTGAAAAAAAAACATTAGTGATTGCAGTGCAAGTCATAGTAATTTTTCACTCATTTTACAAATATAGCCCTAATGATACAGTTTATTACATTATGAAAAAAAAACATGAAAGTTCATTCATATTGAAAGGAACAGATTTTATTATATTCTTACTGAATGAGTTTCAAGCATAATTGCTGCTGGATTTACTGTGTAATAAATCACCCAATTTTCAGACAAAAAATACAAAAATTGTTATAAGTGACTTCAACAGTAATAGCAATGTATGGGGATAAGATCATGAAGATGAGAATGTGACATCTGTGCAAGAATGGCAAAAATGAAGCATCTTACTTTAATCAATGATGCAAAATTACCTGTATCATTCAACAGAGGTAGGAGGCACACTTACAGTGCTGACCTCATACTCAATAACAAGAGTTTCAGCTAACAGTGTAAAATCTGCTCCCCAATATCTAACTCGCAACATAGACTAATGCTGTGCCAAGCTTTACTGTGGTCAGGCCACAGAAAGTACTCTTTTGTAGAAGACAGAATTTTGAAAAGGCAGAATGGTTGAAATTTGCAGAAATTTTGGATGTTAAAGTATCTTCAGTAGAATATAATCCAGAACCCTATAATATCTTCACTGCAGCTGTAAAGAGATGCTCCAGAATATCTATACCTTGCAGCTGCCAGACATATTATAGCAGTGGTCTCATCACACGTGAAGCTGCTCTACTTTCAGAATACCGCAATTTATTACACAAAAATCCATTTAGTGAAGCAACTGTGGAAACTAGAAACAAGTGCTTATTACTATAAAAAAGAGAAAAAAGGCTCAGTAGATTAGAAATATTGAGGACTTAGATATGAGAAGAGACAGCTATCAAGCATGGAG
Organism: Schistocerca cancellata; assembly: GCF_023864275.1. Lineage (NCBI taxonomy): Eukaryota > Metazoa > Arthropoda > Insecta > Orthoptera > Acrididae > Schistocerca > Schistocerca cancellata. The sequence continues at coordinate 134,024,628 of NC_064635.1, forward strand.
ACTTTTAAGACATTTAAGCAGTGATACAACAAAGACCACTGAACATTATAACATAACTGACAACTGAATAGCACATCAGTTATTGCTAAATTGGAAGGCCACCCATAAATCTAAAATGCCCAAGCTTTGTGGAGAAGAGCAAGAGGAGAGTAGTTAGCTATCAAACAGAGTAAAAATGGAAAATGGAAAAATCAGTATCCAAGAATAGTCACCCTAATGCTCTGCATGCTTTCTTTTATATATGAGTTACATTTCCCTGAAATTCTTCCTGTAAACTGAAGTAAACCGTTCGCGTTCCCTATTACCTTCCTTCTGTGTTTGCTCTATTATGTGTCACTCTTTTGTGTTGACCAGCACACTACTAATGCTGTATGCAAACATTAAGAGATTAGTTTTTCCTACTCATCTGCATTAACTTACATTATTTATACATTTAAAGCGAGCTGGCACTCGTCACACCAACTAGTAATTCTGTCTGTCACCTTGTATTCTCCTACAGAAACTCAACAACCTACCCGTACACAATAACATCAGCAGCAACCATCTGTAGATTGCTGCTCACCCTCACTATCAGATCATTTATTTGTACAGAGAATGAGAGTGGTCCTATCACACTTCCCTAGGACACTTCTGGCGATACCCTCGTACTTGCCGTCAACCTTCTACTAGTTGTGCCAGCTGACAGGTAGCTATTCCTCAGTTTGCCAGGTGCATTTTGTGGTAATGTTTGTGTTTCAGGCTATTAAAGATTCGTGTGGACTGCTCACTGAACATTTGGGAAATATAAATGAAAACTTTGATCCTAAACATAATTGTAGGAGGACTTTAGTGTTCTATGTGCATGCATGTAAAAGATATACCGTTATGAAACTGGATGATTCTTTTTAGAGTGAAAACATTGTAGTCAGATGTGTAAGTAAAAATTTAGACCAAGTTACTACCTCCATTCACGTAGGAGATAAAGATTCGTGAAACTGGATGAATCTTTTTGAAATAGCATGTGCACTGTACAGTAAAACCCTGTTGCAGGTACTACATGGTAGCAGAAGGTGTGAGATTGTATTCGCAAGAAACGTGGCGACAGGTAGCGGGAGCGGCAGGGGTGGAGTTGGTGGAGTCACACTTGGAGGCAGCGGTCGCGTACTACGAAAAGGTGGCGCTGGACGCAGACGGCGACGCCGCAGCCAGGGAGGCTTCCTGCTCGTGCTTCGGGGAGGTGGCGGCCAAACTGTCCCACTGTGTGGTGCGGCCACACACGGGCCGCATGCTCAAGGTGCTGCTAACCTGCTTCAGGGATGACTGCTGGCCAGTCAGGGATGGTACGTGTGCTGACTGTTACTGTGTGTAGCTCTCAGGGCCAGGTTCTCACCCCAGCAGCATGTGCTGTGTATTCTGTGTCTATACTAGCCAAATACTTGGCATTGCCTGGTTGCTTATTTTCTGTCACCTCCCTCCCAACAGTGCAGTGAAATTGTAGTGATTCTTTTGTCAGTAATCTTTCCTCAAATTGCAGGGTAATGAGTGTTTTTTATAAAAGACGGCTATCTCAGAAAATAATTAGTAATGATTCTAGTTAACTTTGCTTATATGTACAGACTGTCCCATGAGGAACGGTGAGGAACAGTCATTCAAAGCAAAAAAGTCTAGTAAACGTGAGCTCTAAAATGTTTACCTTAAGAGCTATGAGTAGTTCTTCACCTACTAAAACAAGGAAAAAAAATATTCAGCAAACATGGGCTCTAAACTGCAAACTTTAAAAACTATGAGTACTTGTCCATCTTCACTACTGTGAAACACATCTCGTACACTGATCAATTGCTCATAGCTCTTAAGCAGTAAACAAAAAAGTGTTTTATTTTATGGCCAAATTCAGTGCTATTTTTTGCCAATTTTGGTGCTATTTTTTGCCAATTTTGGTGTTATTTTTTGCTAATTTTGCTATGTTTTTTTGCCAACTTTGGCATTATTTTTTGCCAAATTTTGTGCTATTTGTTGCCAAATTCAGTGCTATTTTGTTGCCAATTTCTCTGTTACTTTCTTGCCAATTTCACTTTTTTTCCAAATTTCATTGTTGGTGTTTTGCCAAATTGTGTGGTGCTTTTTCTACCAAATTTGGTGTATTTGTTGCCAATTTTTGTGTTATTTCTTGCCAAATTTGGCATTTGTTTCCAATTTCGGTGTTATTTTTTGCCAAATTTATTGTTTTTCCCAAATTTGGTGTTATCCCAGATTCCATATTACAATTTTCGTCACATTCAGTGTTCCTTTTGCCAAATTTCATATTTTTTTCTAATTTTAGTGTTTTTTTGCTTTACGTCATTGTTTGTTATAACGGAAATAAACTGTCATTTTTAGATCATAGATGATCCTCGGCCTTGAGAAATATAGAAGGCAAAATGTGATTTCAGTGTTCAATAAATAGCAGTTACGGACATTGGTAAATTCTTGTCCTCAGTGGCCGGCCGGTGTGGCCGTGCAGTTAAAGGCGCTTCAGTCTGGAACCGCGTGACCCCTACGGTCGCAGGTTCGAATCCTGCCTCGGGCATGGATGTGTGTGATGTCCTTAGGTTAGTTAGGTTTAATTAGTTCTAAGTTCTAGGCGACTGATGACCTCAGAAGTTAAGTCACATAGTGCTCAGAGCCATTTGAACCATTTTTTTGTCCTCAGTTTTATAACATTTTTTGTATGAGAAAATGACAGATTTCATGAAATTTCATAAAAAGCACTGGTTTTGAATTATTTTGCTGAAGACCACCAGTTTTGCATTATTTTTTGCATTACTATTTTCGAAGTTTTTCCTGGTACTACTCCTTAGATATGAATTTTAGAACCCAGGTTTATCAGCCAATTTTTTCTTGTTTTGGGCCTTCCTACCTCCTCTCAAAATATGGGAAGCAAAGAACTTGCAGTAGAAAAGATCTGTTTTGCAGTATCAAAGTTGAAGAACTGCTCAGAGCCCTTAAGATGCATTTTAGGGCTTTTCTGCTTCAAAGATGACTGTCACATCTGAGTATTGGCTAATTCTCCTGTGACAACCTGTAAATAAAAATTTTGTCCTATACATATTTTCGGTAGAACATGGACATCAAAGAAGTTAGTGCAGTGGTTGGGGTTTTGCATTAGAATACTCAACTTTGAGAGCTCAAGTCTAGACCAAGGTGAAATTTTTTTTTTACTCTGACTGCATGATATGGTATCAGGATTCTTAATCGTTATACAGCAATTGCAGCAGATGTTATACAAAATGATCAGTTATTTAATATTAACATAGAAATGAGATTACAATAATTAGTTTATTAGTTAATTTTTAAAGATGTATTTTGCGTTTAAGTATTGCGTGGTTGCCTTCCACACTCAGCACCCTCCATGTTTTCCTCCTCTTGAATATTTCTAACATGTCTGACCAGTGATTGTTATTTTTAGTGTTTAAAAAACTGTAGTTGTAGTGTGGGATGGCAGATAAAGTTAATGAGGTTCCTCAACACTGTAGACATGCAGATACTGCACTTGCTTGCCTACAGTAGGACAGGTGTCATTTAAGAAACAGTGTATTGTATAGCACTAATTGGCAGATCAAAATCAGGAAAATAGTAAACCTAGACCTCTTCAATATCTCTCTCTCTCTCTCTCTCTCTCTCTCTCTCTCTCTCTCTCTCTCTCTCTGTGTGTGTGTGTGTGTGTGTGTGTGTGTGTGTGTGTGTGTGTTAGTGCAACAGATGTGATTAACATGTATGCCTTTTCTTCCAAGCCTTATATATAACAAAAATTTGAAGAGAAGAGATTGCTACACACCACATAGAGAAACTGTCAAGTGGCAGACAGGCCCACTGAAAAAGATAGCTGTGTGCTGTATTATTAGCTATGAGGCTAAATTCTTCATCAGAAGTAGTGAAAAACCACACACGCACACTCACACATTCACACTCTTGCAAGGTATGGACTAGCTGTCTTCACTTTTCTTCATAGGTGCAGAATTTGAATGTGTATGATGCAGTCTTTAAAAAGTTCAGCTTTGAAGATTATATTATTTTTGGGCACTGTTAAATGTAAAACACTTAGAGCATTTAAACAGAATAACTGGTAGCTGACTGTGCATTCACTGTTCCAGTTCTCACAAGTTACAGCTCTTTTTTGTGTTTATTGACAGATGGAGATATTAATTCAGAAAAACTGAATCATAGTTTTTATTACAGTTTATAGCTTTTTTCTTTTACTTACTGATCACCTGAAAAGATCTGCCTCCAGAGCCAAGTGTTTAGTGCATGTGATTCTCGTGCAGGGGAACTGGGTTCAATTCCTGGTAGTGCTGGGAATTTTTCCATGGCAAGGGGACTGGAACAGAGTGCATTCAGCCTTGTGATGCTGATTGAGGAGCTACTCGAATGGGAAGTAGTGGCCTCAAGATCTGGAAAGCCATCAATGACTGGGAGAGCGGAGTGCTGGTGCAATGCCCCTCCATACTGAATCCATGTGTCACATAGCAGAGGATACATGGTGGCCACTTGATACAGCATAACTTTCAGGGACTGAGCATTGAGTTTACTTTTTTTAGTTTTAATTGCATGAAACTTGAAGTATCACAATAAATTAAAGTTTAGTATAAAATTTCAAAATCTGTAATAGAAAATAAATTATGTTGTTATCTCTAGAGACTCAACAGTATTATTGAGGTATGTAATTTTTTCATTTAATGATAAGGCACTTTGCTTGTCTATATCAAATTCTAACCGATTTTCACACAAATATTAACGAACAATAAACATGATGTTTCTCATAAAACATTCTGATAAAATAATTGTAAAATAATGTTTCAGTGTGACAGAAAAAATGAAACAAAATAATTTTGTTACTAGTGGGAATAGAATTATCAATTTCCGAATTACAGGACTTTCGTGCTATGCAGTCAGCTACTGATGACTGTCAAAATGTACAAAATGTTTGTTGCTTTTTTTCTTTTCTTTTCTTTTTTATAGTTATGTCATACTCTTTTCTGAAACTGGTGTTCAGACACTGATGTTCAAATCCTGTAAGTATGGATAAAATCAAAGAGAATGACTCCATAAGGTACCCTTGTTAGATATTTTCCCCAGTAAGTTGATTCCACTCATGGAAGGGAATTCTAGAAGTTCTGTGTACAGGTATAGCATGTGTACGTAGTCAGAATGGGCTAGGAGTGGACATCATTGGGGCGGGATAAAGGAGAGGGCAAAGAGCTACTTTCAAAAATATTGGTTTATTCCTTTATAGTTTACAGTAGGGTACACTCCAGTGGTCTGCCAGGCCATCAACCAGTCTTGGTGGAACTAGAAGCTATTTACGTTTCCAGACTGAGCATTTGGGAGCTAGGCCCATGTAGGAGAAGGGAGGAAGCACAACCTCGCTAGCACAGAGCCAGTACAAGAGAGAACGAGCAGTCTGAGCCAGTTCTCCTTAGCAGCTCCAAACAGGAAGTTTCTCCCCCTAAGTCTCCTGCTGGCTACACACATCTTGTTTGTAGAGGGCATTTTCACTGTCAGACATTTGGGGAACAATCAATCTCTGTTGATGCAATGATTTTGCCACAGAATGTAGACCGTGAGAAATTGTGGGACATCAATGAGAGAGAAAATTTTGAAATTACACCCATAAGGCACCTTTACAGATTAGCACACTTAGATTTTCTTCATATATACATGATTTGAAGGTCAGTGCCTGAACATAAATTTTGTAAGCCAATACGATGCATTTCTCAAAAACCTCAAACAAATCGACTCCAGGCAATGTTAAGAATAAAACATTTCCAACACTTTTAACAGACCCTACTGTAGCTGAGTGTGTGTATCTTAGTCCTCCAACTATGATGTCACTGATTTGATTAGTGGCAACTGTTATTAACTGTCATCTTAACTATTTATTATCGAATTTAAGTGTTAATTAACAGATATTGATTTGCAATTTTTAATAAAAATGATGTCTTTTAATTTGTTAGTACTAATTGCATGAAAATGTAATTTAAAATTTTGGACAAAGATGTGAAATGTCGTATCATATTTTCTGTGTGGTGTTTCATATTTTTGGACCAAATTTTAAATTATTGTGAATACTTATAGTTTGGAGTGATTGTTTTTCCTGTTCAGTGCGTGGCCTGCTTTTTCGCGGTTTGGCAAATTGTGTTGTGTTATTCAACTATGTGGCATGGTGTCCTTCTTGATGGCAGAAGTCACCAAGATACCCTAAAGGAAAGAACGTGGGAACAAAGCATATGTATGAATCATGTAAATTTTGTTCCATATTTTATTGTACTTTAATTCCTTGTGTATTGTATTCTCTGTAGTGGAATTTGGGGAGTGGTGTACCCTGCCTACTTGTCGAATATGGGCTGCCTGGGAAACCTGCTTTGTCATATCGCTAGAGAATTCTTACCTTCGTTCCGATGGAAACATACAGATTGTATATGTCTTTGCTTGGCACATGCATCTACATCTACATCCTTATCCATACTCCGCAAGCCACCTGACGGTTTGTGGCGGAGGGTACTTTGAGTACCTCTATCGGTTCTCCCTTCTATTCCAGTCTCTTATTGTTCGTGGAAAGAAAGATTGTCGGTATGCTTCTGTCTGGGATCTACTCTCTCTGATTTTATCCTCATGGGATATACGTAGGAGGGAGCAATAAACTGCTTGACTCCTCGGTGAAGGTATGTTCTAAAAACTTCAACAAAAGCCCATTCCGAGCTACTGAGGGTCTCTCCTGCAAAGTCTTCCACTGGAGTTTATCTATGATCTCCATAATGCTTTCGTGATTACTAAATGATCCTGTAACAAAGCACGCTGCTCTCTGTTGGATGTTCTCTCTCTCTTCCATCAAACCTATCTGGTACGGATCCCACACTGGTGAACAATATTCAAGCAGTGGACAAACAAGTGTACTGTAACCTACTTCCTTTGTTTTCAGATTGCATTTCCTTAGGATTCTTCCAATGAATCTCAGTCTGGCATCTGCTTTACCGACAATCAACTTTATATGATCATTCCATTTTGAATCACTCCTAATACCTACTCCCAGATAATTCGTGGAATTAACTGCTTCCAGTTGCTGACCTGCTATTTTGTAGCTAAATGATAAAGGATCTATCTTTCTGTATATTCGCAGCACATTACACTTGTCTACATTGAGATTCAATTACCATTCCCTGCACCATGCGTCAATTCGTTGCAGATCCTCCTGCATTTCCGTACAATTTTCCATTGTTACAACCTCTCGATATACAACAGCATCATCCGCAAAAAGTCTCAGTGAACTTCCGCTGTTATCCACAAGGTCATTTATGTATATTGTGAGTAGCAGCAGTCCTACGACACTCCCCTGCGGCACACCTGAAATCTTTCTTACTTCGGAAGACTTCTCTCCATTGAGAATGACATGCTGCGTTCTGTGGTCTAGGAACTCTTCAATCCAATCGCACAATTGGCATGATAGTCCATATGCTCTTACTTTGTTCATTAAACGACTGTGGGGAACTGTGCTTGCCGTGACTGACAGTCTTGGTGTTTGTGTTATGAATAGCACCAAGGGAATGACTTAATTCTGTTCACCTGCATAACTGCTTGTTTAGAGAACTGTTTTCATAGAGTGGTGCATGCAGCTGTTGCTGCCTGATGGGCCAGTCACTAGCAAGGATCAACTCAACCTGACAAATTGGTGGCTGCACAAACTTACCGGCTGACAGGACACCTGCACCTGAATTGTACTGGTCTAGTGTTTGCACTACATGTTGAAATGATGGATTGGACTGTTTCAAAATCTGTTCTCTAAGCTCGACGTTAGGTACATTGTACATGATTGCATCACGCAACATTATATCTGAATATAAAGCACCACAAGCACATTTGCATTTGCATTTCCTCATCATACCCTGAAAGCCTGTTGCACACTCATGATAAGTTTGTTCTGACTGTGTCATGCAATTACAGAATTGATGCCTAGCTGCCACCACATTCGTTTGTTGGTCATAATAGTTAGCGAATTTACAACCTTAACGTATGAAAGTCCACTTGTAGTGGCGTTATGGAATAGCTTCCAAATGAGTCTGAACACTGCACTTCCTCCTGTGGACAAGAAATAGAGAAGTTTCACAGTACAAGATACATTGTGAGCAGGTACTTGGGCTTCAAACTGTTGCAACCACTTGAACCATTCCTCTTCTTGTTCATGAAACTGGTGAAAAGGTGCTATAGCAGGGAACAGTCCAGCTTTTGCCTAAATGCATGTGGGAAACTGTCTAAAAACCATACACAGGCTGGTCGGTGTACTACTTGAACCGTGTCTGGCACACCTCTTGTCTCACAAGTTGGTGCATTGCACATTACACTATAGAGAAGATTGCATTTTCGTGTGATTAAAAATTAAAAACAAAGAGCTTATTATTATTATCATCATTATTATTCTTAGTTTTGATTCAGTATTTGTTAATTAACTATTCAGATGATGGAAACTCTGGGTAGGAATATCAACAGTGTAGGAAAGACAGATGCTACTTACATCCTGTTGCAGACATGTAATTAAGACACTCACATAAAACTTACAGCTACAGCCTTCGTCAGTAACACACACACACACACACACACACACACACACACACACAAGCAAGCAAGCACACCTCATGAACACCCAACCACAAACTCCAGCACCTCGGGCCAGAATGCATCTATCACATGGGATGCAAGCAGCAATCTGGTTAGGGTGGGGAAGGGAAGGGATAGTATTGTATAGCTGGGGGAGAGACAAATGCTGTCTGGTGGAGTGTGCAGGAACTAGACTTCTCATTTGAAGAGAAGTTGTATAAACAAATCCATGACACTATGGGCACCTGCATGGCACCCTCATATGCCAACCTTTTTATGTGCCATCTAGAGGAGACCTTCCGAACCTCTCAAAACACCAAATCCCTGTTATAGTTCAGGTTAATTGATGATATCATCATGATCTGGACTCAGGGTCAAAACACCCTATCTTCATTCCTTCAGGACCTCAACACCTTCTCTCCCATCCACTTCACATGGGCCTCCTCAACCCAGTGAGGCACCTTCCTAGATGTTGACCTCCTCCTCTCTGGTGGCTCCTTCCGCACCTCTGTCCATGTTAAAACCACCAACCACCCACAGTACCTTCATCCCTTTCACACCATAAAATCCTTCCCAAATAGCCTGGACACCCGGGGATAGTGTATCTGCAGTGACAAAAACTCTTTCTCAGTATGCTGAGGATCTCACTGAGACTTTCACAGACATGCACTATCCCTCAAACCTAGTCCACAAACAGATCTCTCATGGCAATTCCCCTCACACCTCCAATCCTCTTTCCACCTCCAACAACCAGCCACAAAGGAGTGTCCCATTCATCGCCCAGTACCACCTTGGGCTGGAAAAACTGAATCATATCCTTCTGCAGGGCTTTGTTAACCTATTATGGTGCCCTGAAATGAGGGACATCCTACCTGAGATACTTCCCACCCCATCCTAAAGTGACGTTCCATCGCCTACCCGACCTCCACATAATCTTGGTCCATCCCTATCCCACTCCCAGTCCCAACCCCCTTACCACAAGGATCATATCCCTGTGGAAGACCCATGTGCAAAATCTGATCAGTCCACCCACCCAGCACTTTCTATTCCATTTCTGTCGCAGGTTCATCCTACTCCATAAGGGACTCGGCCATCTGTGAAAGCGATGTCATTTACCAACTCAGCTGTGATCACTACACAGATTTTTATATCAGTATGACTATCGACAAGCTGTCCACCAGGATAAACGGCCACTGCCAAGATGTGGCCAAGAGCAAAGTAGACCACTCTGTGGCACAAGAAGCTGCTGGACATAACACACTTGATTTTGGTGGTTGCTTCACTACCCGACCCATCTGGATCCCTCCCTCCCCCATCAGCTTTTCTGAACTGTGCAGATGGGACTTATCCATACAACACTTTCTCCACTCCCGTAATTATCCTGGCCTCAACCTACAGTAACATACTGCCCCCACACACTCCACCCACCCTCTCTATCCATCATCTCCTCCCATTCTCATCTCCCACCATGTTTATTTGGCCGTCTTTCCCCACTCCTCTACTTTTTTGCTCCTTTTTTCCCTACCTCCGTGCCCAACGCCTGCCCCACAGCCTCCTGACACTGTGCCTGTTGGCAGTCTAGTCCCTGGACACTCCACCAGACAGCATTTGTCTCTCCCCCCACCCATACACTACTATCCCTTCCTCTTCCCTGCTTCTCTATATTGCTTCTTGCATCCCACATGATAGTCGCATTCCGACCTGAAATGCTGAAGTTTGTGGTCTTGTGTGTGTGTGTGTGTGTGTGTGTGTGTGTGTGTGTGTGTGTGTGTGTGTGTGTGTTACTGATGAAGGCTGTGGCCGAAAGCTTTATGTGAGAGTCTTTTAATTGTGACTATCTGCAACATGACTGGTCTTCTTTATGGTAAGTAGCAATCTGTCTTTTCCTACATCATTAATTAACTATTCAATTTGATAATAAATGCAAATTACAAATAAAACTATAAAACAGTTGCTACTAGCAACTTTACAGTTCCACAACTAGACCACTACTCACTGAGCTGCAAACGTCTCATTTGAAATGCGTGAACTTTGTAATATTTCCAATCTTAACAGCACTTGGAAATTTTCAAATTTGAGTCTTTAGTATTCTTGAGAAGAGTGTGGTAGTGCTTAATAAAAGTAATGTTTGTGCACTGACCGTTGATTCATGTAAGTATAGGTAGCACTGTCACAATCTCTGCATGATCTACATGTATATGTACATGGATACTCTGCAAATCACATTTAAGTGCCTGGCAGAGGGTTCACTGGACCACCTGATAATAACAACACTTCTCAGCCATAAAGTTCTTTAGGCGTGGAAATAGGCGACTAGCGACTCAAGTGAATAGGGTGGATATTCCAACAGTTTGTACTTTAAATTTCTTAATTTTGTCACTGGCAAAGCATATTTGTTGTGTAATGTATCTGGGACCGAAGTTCATTTCGGTGGGTATCAGTCTCTTCATTTTAGTTGTGGTGTGGTGTCGAGAAGTTCAGCTTGGCATTTTCACAGTCAAAATCCAGACAAGTCGTTACAGATTCACTATTAAAGTAAGGATTGCATACATAACCAGTATGTGTGAAATACTGTCACATCTGGAAAACCAGCTATTAATATTTTTCTTGTATTTTACTATTTTTTTATTTACCAACTCTAATGAAAAAATGTGCCAGAATAATAAGTTCATTTTACAAAATTAATTTTCATAGTTTTAAGTTATTGTAAAGATTGTACAAAAGAAACATAAAAACTAGAATGATGACTAATTTTTAAACTATGAAAACCTTTGTAGCACATATCCTTTGAGTGACAATATCTTTGGTTTGAAGTGCTTGTTGATTTGAGATCATTGTAAGTGGGGAGTTTTTCTTAGCAGTACGTGAAGTTGTCACTGAGCAGTCACAGTGGAAAGATGTGTTTCTAATGTTAAATGTGCAAGAAAATGTGACAAATGGAAGAATTCGTGAATTTTGTTGTTGTAATTAATTCAGAAGTTGCCAGTGCTACAGGGTGTATGTAAAATAATAATACTTGGGCTTCCTGCAAGTAAATGAATGACAATGATCAACAGTTGTAGAGAGCATTGATTTATGAGATTCAAAATCAAATATATTTCATTTCCTGCTCTTGAATAATTTTAAATGTATTACAGCAAACTCATTCTTTTAGGATAAACCACAATTACAACTAAATTTGTCTTATTCTTCATCTACATTGAGAGCAGGAGCATTATAGCAGGCAGATTCATTGTCATGATTTTTCCTCTTTGGCAATACAGGTATCTCCTGGCATATTCCTCTTCATATACACTTGCACACAAATGCTTACTTTTTGCAGAAGTTTGCATACTTCCACAGATTTTTGTTTCTTCTTAAGGAGTGATATTTATTTGCTCCACAGCAATTTCTATTGTTTAGCCTTAATTATGAATTAATACTGTGCTTTGGAACAACTTGAGTCTGTAGTTGAACAATTCTTTGTATAAAGTAACTGGATCCGAGAAAGCAGCCCTAATGTTGTTTGTGGGTTAAGTTGTTTTCTTTGTTGTGTTTTTCATTTAGATAGGTGGTCAAGTATGGTTAGTGAGGAATCAGTTCTGGAATTTAGGAAGCAAAGAGAGAAAGAGCAGCAGTGCAAGTTTATTGCTTGGTTTGTGAGACATCCTTGGATTATTCATTGTCAAGAACATCGTGTGTGAAAATTTCTCTTCCTCCCTCTATCCCTCTCTCCCCCTATCTTCTTCTTCTTCTTCTTCTTCTTCTACTACTACTACTACTACTACTACTACTACTTCTGAATTTTTATTCTAAAATGCTAATGTGACTAAAACTTTTCTGTTTTGATACGTTTCCACAGCTTATGAAATGCAATTAAACTTGTGTTCTTTCAGCTGCTTGCATGGCGTGTGGCAGTTTGGTATCCTGCTTTCCAGATGAGAGTCGCAGTTCTCTGCCAGAGATGTTGCCACTCTTCCAACGCAGCTTACAAGACTCTGTTGCAACGGTAAAGTATCCTTCATATGTCAGCTCTGAACTCCCTGTTCCTTGAAAAACAATTTGTTGTTAAGCTTGGTAAGGTTGGTATTTTCTGACACTTGTGGAACTATAAAGAGATGGGGGAACAAGAAGGGAAATGAAATCCAAATATTATTAATTCTGTGGTAGATTCTTCTTTAAATCTGAATGTCTGGTACTAATTATAGAAAAGAGAGATTGGGGTATTATTTGAAGAATCATACATTTGTAATTTTTCAGTTTTCCCCATTGTACATTATCTGTGAAAAGTTCTTCTCAGATTAACAGTTACACTGCAGTTGCAGTTGCACTGCACAGTATTTCATCTAGAAAGGTCAGTTTCAGTGATGGACTGTCTTATATACCCTGCCACCAGTAGTAAAATATGTAATTAAACAGTGCTATTAAAAAAACGTATTATTTTTTGACCAGAAGTGTATGGGGTATTTTTAAATATTTATATTACATATTCAGCTTGTTATTGCCTTTTGTCAAGAGATACAGGAACCTATACAAACTACAGAATGAAGCACTGACTTTTGTTTCACATTATCACATATTTTCTGTTGTGACTCACCGATCATTCAAAGCGCCCCCACGCAATTACGAGCATCCTCTACGTACGGCGCTGTCTGCAAGCCATGCAGCAGCTGCGCCACCTAAGCGGCCAGCCGAGCAGCGGCCGCTAGACTGGGACTCAGTGCTCATTCGAATGCTAACGTGTACACATGTCTTGCTTGTCAACTTACTCTGTGACTTATATGTGTTGTGTTGTTCTGAAATATATTTGTTAAACTTGACGTTATAACAATTGGCGATGAGGTAGTGGATTTTTCCTTTTCACCATTGACCCACAGGGTTCCATGGCTACTGTCGAGCAACTATTGCAAAATCTCCTTGAACAGCAAATTCTTCTAACAGCAGCAATTCGCGATTTCGTCGCAGCGTCAAATGCGGGGCGTTTCTCGTCGTTGGCTGTACCTCCTTTTCCTCCTTACGACGAGACGGCGGAAGACTGGTCTGATTATGAAAAACGTCTTCGAGAGCACTTCTTGGCATTTCATGTCACAGACGAACAACCATGTAAGTCTCTGTTTCTTTCCTGGATTTCACCTCAAATGTATCGGTTGTTGTCGCAATTGGCTCCTTTGAAGGATCCTGCATCTTTTCCCTTTGCTGAAATGTGCTCACTTCTGTCTACCTATTTTCAAAAGCAAACGCATGTGGTAGCCTCTCGTGTTGCCTTTTATCGTTGTCAAAAACAGCCACATCAGTCCTATCGCGCTTGGGCTGCTGAACTTCACGGCCTCAGTCGAAAGTGTCAATTTGTTACTGACATTCACAAAGAATCCTATGCCAATTTCATGGTACGGGATGCTATTATCCGGTCGGCGCCAGACAAAGAAGTTCGGCAACGTGCCCTTCAGTTGGCGAATCCGACTCTAGATGAAGTTCTCTCCATTGCGCAGTCTTTTGAAATTTCTCACGCCGCTGGGGCGCAAATAGAGGCGTGGGGTGATGTCGGGGAAATACAACCTCTGTGCGCTGTTGATGACGCGTGCAGCGCGTCCCCGCCGGCCGACGTGGCTGCAGTGCGCTTTCACGCGCAGCCTCGGCCTAGCTGTAAACAACCCGCTAAGAAACTGCAGCAAAACCCCCGGCAACTTCCTTCATGTCCGCGGTGTTTTACGAAACATTCACGCGAGGATTGTCCCCAACGTTGGGCTGTGTGTCACAATTGCAAAAAGAAAGGTCATGTGTCTTCCGTTTGCAAATCCGACTGCATACATGATGTTCATGAACATAACGCTGATTCTGATTCTGTGTTGTCTGTCAATTGCACTGTTTCCCTTTCAGGGAAGTTATTCCTCACTGTCCAAATTCTTGGTCGAGATGTTCGCATGCAAGTGGATACCGGTTCTGCTGCCACTATAATTAATTCTCAGACGTATCTTCAGTTGGGTTCTCCACTCCTGTCACCTGTCACTCGGCAATTACGGACGTACAATAAACAGAAGATTTCTCTCTCGGGACAGTTTAATGCTGAGGCATCTTACAAATCCATCGTTCGCACTGTTCTCATATTTGTGGTTGACCAGAGCAACACAGAAAATCTTTTTGGTTTCGATGCCTTTCGCGTTTTTGGGTTCTCCATAGATGACTCTGTCAATATTGTCTCTGATGCTATTCCTTATGCTCAACTGGATTCCTTGTCAACGACATTTTCGTCCCTTTTTTCTCCTGGGTTAGGCTGTGCAAACGACTTTGAAGCTCATATCACGCTCAAACCCACTGCTCGGCCTAAGTTTTTTCGGACTCGGCCCATTCCTGTGGCCCTTTGTGATCGGGTAAAACGGGAGTTGGATCGTCTCACTACTTCAGGGGTCTTGTGTCCTGTCACTTCCAGTGCGTGGTCCTCTCCTGTCATTGTCGTTGCTAAGCCAAATGGTCATATTCTTCTCTGTGGCAATTTCAAAGCCACTGTAAATGCTCAATGCCTCATCGACACTTACCCTATGCCCCGTCCTGAAGAACTGTTCACTAAACTTGCTGGAGGCCAGTATTTTTCTAAAATTGACCTGTCAGAAGCTTATCATCAACTTCCTCTCGACGCTGCTTCCCGGCAGTTTCTGGTCCTTAACATGCCTTTCGGCCTCTCTCAATACCAACGCTTGCCTTTTGGGGTTGCTAGCGCCCCTGCTCTCTTTCAACGATTCTTGGAACAATTATTGCTCCCTGTCCCTGGGTGTATCAATTACATGGACGACATTGTTGTCACTGGCTCCACCACTGAAGAACATCTTCAAAATCTCCGCACACTTTTTCATGTCTTACAGACTGCCGGTCTTAAGTGTAATCTTCAGAAATTGCAATTTTTTCAGGCATCTATCACGTACTTGGGGTTTCAACTCTCTCGGGATGGTATTCGTCCGCTTCAGCAAACTGTCACTGCGATCGATGCCCTTCCTTGCCCTACATCTGTTTAGGAACTGCAGGCCTTCTTGGGGAAAATAGCATACTATCACAAGTTTTTACTGTCTGCAGCTTCGGTGGCTTAGCCGTTGCATCGTCTGTTGCATAAAAACGTGCCTTTTCACTGGTCCGCGTCATGCGATGCGGCTTTCCAGAAGTTGAAGACTATGCTGAAACAGGCCCCGTGCCTGGCTACTTATCGACCTGGGCAACATCTTGTTCTTGCCACAGACGCCTCTCAATACGGGGTCGGTGCAGTCCTTGCACACCGTTTTTTTGACGGTTCGGAATAACCCATTGCTTATGCCTCCAAAATGCTCACGGATGCCCAACAAAAGTATTCTCAAATTGAAAAAGAAGCTTTGGCCATTATTTATGCTCTTCATAAGTTTGGTGTTTTTCTCTATGGCTCAAAATTTCATCTTGTTACGGATCACAAACCACTTGTTTCCTTGTTTCATCCATCAGCGTCACTTCCCGACAAGGCTGCAAACCGCCTCCAGCGTTGGGCTCTTTACTTGTCTCGTTTCAATTATGAGATTCATTTCTGGCCAACGACTCAACATGCAAATGCTGATGCACTGTCTCGCCTTCCCATGGGTCCTGATGAGGCATTAGATAGGGACAAACTTTTATGTTTCCACCTGGATGTTGCCCAGCAGCGGGTTGTGGACGGGTTCCCCATCACTGAGGACAGGCTGGCAGCTGCTACGGGTTCTGACCCTACCCTCTCCCGGGTTTTACGCTGTATTCAGAAGGGTTGGCCAGATCGCCAGTCTGCTAATACTTCTGATCCGTTGCGGAACTACTACGCTTTGCACTACCACCTCACAGTTAGGGATGGTGTTATCCTCCTCTCCACTGACAATGCTTCGCCGCGTGTTGTGGTACCTATGTCTTTGCGTGCTTTGGTCTTGCGCCTCCTTCACCAAGTGCACTGGGGTGTGTCTCGCACAAAATCTCTGGCGCGCCGTCATGTTTACTTGCCTGGCATCGACTCTGAAATAGCACACATGGTCGCTGCCTGTGGACCTTGTGCGTCACAGGCCGCTGCCCCGAAGTCATCTTTGTCCCCGTGGCCTTCACCTGAGAAGCCCTGAGAACGCATTCATGCTGACTTTGCGGGACCCTTTTTAGGTACTTATTGGTTCCTCATAATTGACGCCTACTCTAACTTTCCTTTCATTGTCCGTTGCACGTCGCCTACCACCGCTACAACCACCAGTGCTCTCGCCCGCATTTTTTCTTTGGAAGGCGTCCCCTCTACTCTTGTTACTGATAATGGTCCGCAATTTGCCTCTTCCGACTTTGCGGATTTTTGTGCTCGTCACGGCGTTATGCATGTCACGACCCCACCGTTCCATCCACAATCCGATGGTGAGGCTGAACGACTGGTCCGCACATTTAAGGCTCAGATGCGGAAACTTCTGACTTCTTCTGCTGCTGATGATGCGCTTCTCCAGTTTCTGGCGTCTTACTGTTTCACCCCCATGGGCGACCACAGCCCGGCTGAGCTCTTACATGGCCGACAGCCCTGCACGCTACTTCATCTTCTGCGGCCTTCCACCTCATGGCCGCGGGTGCCTTCACTTGGCCGGTTCACCGCCAACGACCTCGTCTAGGTACGGGGATATGGCAAGCGGCCAAAATGGAGCCCGGGCCGCATCTTAAGACACCGTGGCAGACGCCTGTATGAAATCCAGACAGACACGGGTGTTGCAGTGCATCATTCGGACCAGCCTCGGCCTCGTGTGCCAGCAATGCCTGTTCCAAATGCCGCTACACCACCTTTGGCTCTACCTGATGCTCGGGATCTTAGCATCTCTCAATACTCACAACGCAGCCCTCTCACCGTCATCGCGATGCCAGCACAAGAACGGACGCCACCAGGAGACGTGCCCATACAGGAACTGGATGACCATCCTCTGTCAGAGCAAATCTACTCGCCTCATCCTCCAACGGATGCCGACACATCACCCATGTCTCCTGTCATATCAACTGGACTTGCCGCAACGGGTGGATTGGTGCATGGGGCCCCAGCAGATTCGACCCCTACGAGACGTTATAATTGGGGACATTTCCGTCCGTACAGGAAGCCTCCTCCTCGAGACTTTACGGCGAGTCAAACAACGCCTATGGACATTAGCCATCTCCAGGACACCTCCATCAAGACCAGTGCAACAATTTCAAAGGGGGGGGGGGGGGGGAGTGTTGTGACTCGCCAATCATTCAAAGCACCGCCGCACAATTACGCGCGTCCTCTACGTGCGGCGCTGTCTGCCAGCCATGCAGCAGCTGCGCCACCTAAGCGGCCAGCCGAGCAGCGGCCGCTAGACTGGGACTCAGTGCTCATTCGAATGCTAACGTGTACACATGTCTTGCTTGTCAACTTACTCTGTGACTTATATGTGTTGTGTTGTTCTGAAATATATTTGTTAAACTTGATGTTATAACATTTTGATTATAGACTGACATGAAGAGTGTTTCAGAAACATTATAGACAAACAGCTTTTAACATGTGATAGCACTACCCTTTACATATTCAAGCCAGCATGTATTACCAGTAAATCATGCTCAATATAAAATACTAATTTTATAGACAAAATATTTATAGTTTCCAATTGCTTTCATTTACCAATAATCTGAGTGAATTAATTACATATTCACGAAGCGGTTATCTTGTTTTAAATATTTTTCTAGGTAGTTTTTTGGGGCAAATTTAAGCCACAGTGTTGTAGTAAATAATTTGATTGCCACTTTAAAGATGGGTGCTCATCAGTGAAGAGTTCAGGTAGGCCTCAGTATCCACAAATAAGGTTGTTATTGATGACATAAGGAACCTGATGGTGCAGGATAGACAAATCACAATCAGAGAACTTGCAGATGAGGTTAAAATTAGTACCGGATCCTTTCATTCGATTTTAACAGAAGATTTGGATCTCAGGAGGATCTTAGCAAAATTTGTGCCAAAGTTGCTAATGACGGAGCAAAAGCAAATTTGTTTGAAGATTGCACAGGACATGCTGTATAGTGTGAACAGTAATCCTAACTTTCTTAACACAGCAATCAATGGTGATGAGTTCTGGGGTTATCAGTATGATCCTGAACCCCATTCGTTGCAGAGGAAGCATCCCTCATCCCCAAGACTCAGAAATGTGAGGCAGGACCTGAGCAATGTTAATGTCATGCTGACCAACTTCTGGGTATGGTCCATCGTGAGTGCACCCGAGGACGTACTAACATCAACAAGGAGTGGTACCAAGAGATTGCTACATTAAAAGTTCTTGGTGCACTTGTCCTTTTGAAACAGTGAGAGGCAAATGGCTGGACCTGTGGGCACCTTTACCACGATAACTCACTTGCTCATTGTTCTCAGTTTATTCAGAACTATTTGGCTAAACACAACACGGCTGTGGTTTGTCAGCCTCCATATTCCTCTGACATAGCACGAATTTATTTCTGGCTTTTCCATAAACTGAAAGAGACTCTGGAAGGGATCAGATTTCAGAACAGGGAAGACATTGTGCAGAATTTGATGGAGCACCTGCACACCCTAACAAAAGAGGCTTTCCAGCAGCAGTGGCAGCAGTGCTGGGAGAAGTGTGTAGAAGCTGAAGGGGGCCACACTGAAGGTGACTAGTGTCAAACAATTGTATCTGAATAAAGATTGATTTTATAAATAAAAGTTGGATACTTTTTGAACAACCCCCATATATTGGGAGAAAAAGATCTACTTTAGGAGAAGCCACTGCTTCTTGGCCTATTATCTCACATGTTGTGGTTACACTGAATGCTTCTGGAAATTGGTTGTGCAAGCAGCCTCCTGCTTGGAAATATTCAGGTGTAGATCATGGCTTTTTGGTGCTATTATATGAGAGGTGATGCATCAATCACACATCATTGGCAAGGATGATGTATCTGTAACTATTGTAGGTGATATCTGTTCTTCAGAAGACGCTGCAACCAGTGCAGTTGTGTAGGCTTTTATATTTTGATTTTTGTTTAATTGCAACATGTTGTTGTGTTTAGATGCACTTGAGAATGTACAATGCTTGAAACTAGTTATCAGTACTAATATTATAAATGCAAAAGTAACTCTGTCTGTTATGCTTTCACAACTAAATCACTGAACCGATTTTGATGAGATTTTGTATGGAGGTAGCTTGAACACTGATACAAGATATTTTGACTTTTGAACGTTATCATATATGTAAAAATGCTTTTCTTGGTATATACATTCTACACAATATGATTCACCATAGTGAATACAATGCTTATACAATATTCAGGTTGTTTAATCCATACTTCCATACTATATCAGTCACAAGCCTGTCACATTCTAATCGCTGCATATCACGTGTCTCTTCTAGCTTGTGAATCACTTGAAGTTTCACAATGTTAGCCTCACTTAAATTCTCTATGACAAACAGAGAGGCAATGTACCTTTATGTGCAGGACATGGGAGGCTTTCAGTTATCCTTCATTTGATTAGGTATGTGAACACAGCTGCGGGTAACAGCTTAATAAATTACAACTTTGAAATACAGCTTGATGGAATGATGTTTTTCTTCAAATTTATTGACACTGTGGTTCCTGCCCAGAAGAAATCATTCATCTGTCATTTTCCTCTGTGTATAAGATCTTTAACTGCTTTTGACTAAAGCCTGCATTACAGTTCCACTATGCAAAATATGCACCTAATGCAGTTTTGGTAGGAACACCCTTTAAAGCAAATATCGAATGCTCTATCTGTCTGTAGTGTAAATGATAGGTGTATTTTCATTTTCAATGCAATGCTGCTGATAAACAGTGAAATAAGATAAAAATAAAAATGAAACAAATAAGCCAAAATAACATAACACAAAAAATTCCATTAACTAATTATGTAACCTAAAAAAAGTAATGACACTGCAAGTGGTAAAAAGAAATTAATCTTTCTTCCTTTTTTTATCTTATTTACTACAGGAAACCCACATGTTTTCTTTATGAATAACAGCCAAGTAATGTCTACCTGTGCCTTTATAAAGGTGCGGCAGGGGGCGGCAGCGGCCTTGGCGTGTGTGGTGCGCTCCCTGGGCTCGGATGCACTGGCGGCCGCCATCCATCTGCTGGAGGAGGGCCTGGCTGGTGTGCAGCAGCAGCCCGCCACGAGGGCGGGGGCGGGGGCGGGAGTGGGCATGGCACTCGAGAGCACTGGTGACAATCGACCCCTCAGGCAGGTGAGAGGTAACACGCCTGTCACCAGTTCTCTCCTGTAGCTTGCATCTGTCCACTAAACTATATGTAAAAAGTTAGCACTCTATTCAGAAACGACACATGTTCCTTATTTGTAAACATCACAAATTTTATCATTTATATGGCAGTGCTTTAAAAGTATTTGAAACAGAAAATTATTTTAATAATAATAATGTAATAATTTGTTATCATTATTATTATAATCATCATCATCATGATCTGCCTGCTGGATCACAAACAGTACAGCATCTCCTATGACACTGCACATCTTGGACCTAATGTTATACTGTATTTATTTACATTTGCACATTCTATACAAGCACGAAGTCTTTCACATAAGATTTGCAGTGTTGGAAGTTCTTGGTGCACTTGTCATTTCACTTCTCTGTTAAAATCCTAGCTTTCAAAAATATTTACCAGCAACTGACTGTCAAACAAGTGAAGGAGTCGCACAGATAAAACTGATGTAGGAGTGAAATATTACTCGTAGAGTCGTCATTTCCATTGCAACATATAAGGGGCATTCACATGAACCTCGGTCACTGGTGTAAAGTGATGGTAACGATTTTATCAACTCAAAAATGTTGTTATACACAGTGCATATACTCAAAAATAGTTACCAAAACTGTTGGAACCATTTATCCCATTGTGACACTAGCTGGTCGATTCCATCCCTGAAGAAGCTAGTAGGCTGCTGTCGGATCCAGACCTGGACCCAGTCACACACTTCATCGTCCGTTGTGAATCAATGTCCACGAATAGCTTGTTTTAGTGGTCCAAACACATGAAACTCACGCGGTGAAAAGTCGGGACTGTATGGTGGATGTTCCAGCATTTCCCACCGAAACTGCTGCAATGTCGATTTCACTGAATTGGCCATGTGTGGGCAGGGTTAACATGCAGAAGGATATCGCCCTTGGACAATGTGACTTGGCGTTTTGACTTCATGGCTTGTCTAAGGTGCTGTAAAGTGGCTTGATAACTCTGGGCGTTGATGGTGGTTCCCCGTTCCAGGAACTCGAGAAGCAGTGGGCCCTTGTGGTAAAAAAAGGAGGACATCATGACCTTATCAGAACTGGTATGCATGGCCTTTGATTTCTTTGTAGGTGGTGAAGTCACATGTTTCCACTGCTTGCTTTCCAGTTCAAAATGGTGACACCATGTTTCATCACCTGTGTCAATACACAACAGAACGCCATTTTCCTCCTCGTGATAATGTTGCAAATGACTCAAAGACAGTGCCATTCGAGTATTGCGCTGTTCAGCGATCAGTTGGTGGGGTGCCCACTGTGCACAGATTTTTCAAAAGTTCAAGTGTTGATGCATTATGGTGTGAGTTGTAACCGATGGATCTCGTCCACAGTGATTCTGCAGTTGTCTAAGACTAAAGTATTCTCTTCCACAGCCATTTCTAGTGTGATGACACAACGAGCCTGTCCAGGACAAGCATTGTCTTCCAGTGACTCGCACCACTCAAGGAATTGTTGGCACCATTCCACAACACTTGAACGACTCAGACTGTACTCACCATAAACAGCCTTCATCTGTCGATACATTTCACGGCCTCCAACTCCTTCCACCACCAAAAATCAAATCACTCCTCATTGTTCCTGCTTACTCACCTGCATGTTTGGTAGTGGATGATAATTTGTGTGACCACCTTCCCTTCGGCATGAAACCACGCTGGCACTGTGCACCCACACCAGTCTCTCTACCAATAGATGGTGCCACATAGCTGCAGTTACGTGATGTCACCTTACATTTAAGGCAAAGATAGATGCACTGACCAGGTTTCATTTGAATGAACTTCCTATAATAGTGGACATACCCTTGTGTAGTATCAGTACGAAATGTGCACCTCCCTGCAGTCTGAATCCCATACTTGTATTAAGGTTGTTATCACATATTTTAATTTCCACAGACTCTTGATGACCAAGACTCAGGAGTTTGAAGTGTTTGCTCAAACAAGACTATCCATATTCATAAGTATATTAATGGCAACAGCATATTTTTATGGATTTCTGCACTTTATGTGTCCAGTATAGCATTTTTCAGTATATAGCACAGTTCAGTACAGCATTGTCTAATGGTTTGAATAAACTGTCCCATACCATATTGTAAACTCCTGGTACTATGAGACCATGAATATCCTTCACAGAGCACATCATCTCTTTGACTTTCTTAGGCAGCAAAAAAAAAAAAAAAAAATTATCCCATGCCTGTTAGGATTCCAAAATTTTACCCAATGTTGCTCCACAGAATTAAAGGGTTTTTGTTAGCTGATCTTTTTGTGTTTTGATGATTAAAATTCTTCTGTATGTTGTGTTCTGTCATTGTATAAAAACTTTGAATATAAACTATAAAAACCAATGTTTTGACCATATTAAAAGGCGTTTTGCAGAAAGGACTGGGTTTGCAGGAGGAACGGTACCCCTATTTATTGCAGACAATTGGCACCAGAAACTTTATTGGCTGCAGAATGCAATGGGCTTGTCAGGACAAAAGGAAGAGGGCAGGAAGGAAGCTATTCATGGACTGTCCATCTTGTCAGTGATTGAAACTTAGTGATTGGTGACAGTCTTCAAATCAGCACTTGGTTTCTGGTGGGCGTGTTTTATTTCTGGTGTGTGCAGAAATGCTGTGACAGTTCCTCTATACCAAAAGCCAAGCCCTGATTTGCCGACTGTCACCAATTGTTGACTAGCCAGGTAGTTCATGAATAGCTTCCTTCCTACTCTCTCCCTCTCATCATGACTACCTTGTTATATTCTAGGGCCAATAAAGTTTCACAAATATAATGCATTGATACTGGTTGTCTGCGATAAATAGGGGCATCTTTCTTCGTGCAAAACCAGTCTTGCCCTGAGGAAGACCACTGTAATTTGGTCGAAATCCTGGTTTTATAGTTGATGGAGAACAAAGCCCAGAAGAATTTTAATCATTATGACAGTGGCCACGAAAACGTAGTCATCACCAGGAACTCTGATGGGATGCTAAGGAAAGCTCTCAGAGAACATTCTTGAGTTACACAATGAACACCTGGCTTTACAGTCACAATTTGGGGAAGTTATTTTCTTTCACTTGTACAGGGAGCCGGCACACCTTCGCTTAAGAACCATCTCAGTCTTGGGTGGAAGTTCAAAGCCAGAAGGCTCAGTCAAAATGCGTGACATCTTATTCATTCCAAAGCAACATTACGCTGCCATATGTGTCTCTAGCAGTCATTAATATTAGAGCTGTTGTCAACTAACATCCTTGCAGTTTCCAGAGATGGGTGACTAAAGAAAAGCCTTTCTTTGTAATCGTTGGAGTGTCTGCATGAACAAGGTGGTGAACATTTTTCTGTGGTTTTTTGTACTTCCGTACAAGTGCACTTTCCCATCAGTATGTGACTAAGTATGGATAGCCAGAAACAGGTGTAGGGCTGATTGTACCAGCTGAAAGACACACAGTATGGTCGAGCTGTGTGTCAACAAGTCTCGTGTGCATACAGTTCATGCAAGCAGAGTGTAATATTTCACAACAGGGTAAACCAATACCAGAGCTGAAGTACATAATGTCATTATAGAGGATCCATGTGGTGTACCACAGATTTCCTAGAGAATATTATATCTTTTTTTTTATTTTGGCAGCTGTTCTTTTCCTGTTGCTTGAATAGATTTGAATTTTCTGGAGAGAACCAACTTGGTTTCACATGTCTGATAGCCATTTTGTCTGAACATAGAGATTATTCTCTTCCAGTGTGCTTCTAGCTGTATGTGTCAGCATATTTACTACAGCTCTATTTTGGACAGGATGATGGAAATTGTGCCCATCAAGATAGCAGACTGTGTGGGTCTGTATCTGTGATGAATAAAGGTTTTTGGAAATAAGTTGAACTAGTTGCCATTTGCTCTGATTCAGTTTTTATTATATCATTAATATTATGTAGTATAATATCGTAAAATAAAAATTGAATCAAGCAAAAGGTGACTGATTGCTGTTATTCCTGAAAACCTCTTGATTTATGATATGTCAAGTGACTAACTGTGGCTCAACTAGGGTGTTTAAAAAGGGTAGCTGTCCTTCCTTCCTTCCTTCCTTCTGCAGTGAACTTCATATTGGGATGTACATTGCTCATGTGAGCAATAAACTGTTGCAATGTTTTCTTTACGTGAGACCAAATAAACAAGTTATAATCAACATAATGATTAAAACCAGACAGGGATAATTGCACACTCTTTCATAGGTTAAAGGAAATTCATGCATGCAATTATGTAAAATGCTAGAATTTCACATTTAATTTGTGTATAATGAACTTAAATGCCTATTACTTTGACATGTTACCAAAATATTCTCTTGCTAATTAGGTGGAGTGGTATTCTGGTATGTCCTTATTTGTCTCTCAGACTTTTTTTTATGTCTGTGATAGATTTCATAGTATTAGGAAGTTTGATGTACAGTTTTATCACCATGTGACAAGTTCACTTTTGACATCTAATGGTGTTTGTATGCATAACACAAAAGCATCTTGCTGTCTTGTGCAGTGATTGTCATATCCTATTTCTTTTCATATCTTCCTTATTAATGTCACTTGTCTTTGTGAACAGTAATGTTTCCATGATGTGCATACAGTGTGTACCATTTTGTATTCTTAAGCATACTGCCCGTTGCACCTAGGTTTACATGCCTAACCACTGCTCAGCACCCTCCTTGTACCCCTCAGCAGTTGTCTTTACGTGTTTCACTGTTCACATTTCATCTGTGATTTTTCAGTACAAGTAGTGTGGAACAATGACATGATGTTAGTGGTTGATAAAGCAAATGGTAAAGCCAAACTTGTAATCTTCCTTAGGATCTTGGAAAACTTTAGCTTGTGTTCAAGAGACGAAAGCTGACAATACATTTGTACAGTCCAATACTGGAGTAGGGGGAGGGGAAAGGTTTCATACCAGGTTGGAGTAAAACAGGACATTGAGCAGGTGCAAAGGAGGTCTTTGTGAGTGGCCGCAGGAGAGAGTATAGTGGAAATGCAGAGAAAATTTAACTGACAGGCACCTGAAAAAGTGGTATATTCTTGCAAAAACCTGCTTGAAATGGGCTTTCATAATGGAGGCCAGGAATATTCTTTGGCCCGTATTTATCAATTCTGCATATCATCATGAATGTCAGATTAAATTAATAACTTTTCACATAGATTTGTAACCAATCAGTCTTTCCACATGTTATTAATTAATGCTAAAGAAAGAAGTGTTGCTATATGTTACACTATAAAGTACCCTCTGCTATTATGGTGGTGCTTGCTACTGTTGAAAGTAACAACATGCCCCACTCCCTTTCTACTGTGCTAATGAAAGAGGGTCATGTAGATACCTTAATTTATGGTAGCAGTGGTAGAGGAAAGATGGAATACTGTGTGTGCATTTTTTATCTATGCATAGAAATGAAACACAAATGTAAGCACAGTACAGACATGAGACATGATGGAGAGTGAATGTTTTACTGGTGGGAGAGCCGTTTACACTTTGACATTGTGATTTTGGGGTGTGTGGATATCAAAGAAGACGAATGTGGGCCGGCAGAGGTTGTTGTTCTGAAGAAGAAGAAAACAAAAGAAGATTGTATGGAATTAGATAATTACTTACTTACTTACTTACTTACTTACGGGATACTAATGACCTGTCTGTTGATGAGTTTTGTTATTAAGAGCTTAAATGTAAATGTTTAATTGATGTGTTGAAAGTGTTATGGGGACTGCTAAATACAGAAGGATATTGGAAAGAAGTGTTTATGTGATTTCATAGCTAGTGGGTAGCAAACATAATTTTCCATTATCACAGTGCTTTCCTGCAGACAGTGAAGAAGTTCAAAATAGCTACAGTTGGCTCTGCTTAGCAGGACTACAACATCATGAAGTGACCCAAGTGCAGAAAGAGAAGATTTAAAGATAAACAATATGACGGATATATCACTGACAGGTCACATTCAAGGAATTGGTATCCTGGTTAAGTAATCTCCAACAATGAACCCAACGGTAATATTCCACTACACACTTTGTAATGATTCACAGAGCATACATGGTGTCATAGGTCTTACGAGTTCTCATAGGATGTGGTGAAAACTGAGTTTACATTATGAATGTTTGGTGCATGTATTACCATTTAGATTAGGAAGAAGCCGAAACAAGCTTTTGGCTATGTAAGTCACTGAAGTGTAAAAGTGAATCACTTCATAACAGTCACCCCACCTCTAAACATTATGTTACAACAAGTTAAGCCATCATATGTTGACAGTATGTTTGAATGTCAGTAATTTCTTGTCATTTCAGATATTTATGTCTGCATCTTACACTCAGCGCATTGGCCGAAGTGCTTCCACAACGGGTTGGTCAGATAATCCTTTCAACAAGCCAACCCTGCCATGGCACTTTGCTGATGGGTCAGTACCAGTATCTTCCCTTCTCTATACTTCTTTACATCACAATGTGCACTTTACAGTTTGTTGTAATACTTGAAACCGTGGAATAGTCACCCCCTCTTTTGCGTCCACCCTAGTTGCCCCCAGACCCTGCGCCCCCCGGATCCTGTGCCCCCACATCCAGTCACCTCTGCAACCTGTTGTTTATGCAACGTGTTGCCTCCACAACTCCTATTGCTACTGCTCCTGTCTCCTGCAGCCCTCATTGCTTCCACACCGCACCGCCTCCGATCCTTGGTGCTCGCGACCCCCACTACCTTCACACACCACCGCTTCCACACTCCACTGCCTCCCCACACCATTTCCTCAGTCGCTTCTGCCCACCCCCTGCCTCTGCCCTTGCGTCCACCTTGTATGGCACATCGGCCTCCCTCCCTCTGCCCTGCCCTCACCTCCCCTGTCTGCCCCAGTTCCTGTTGCTTTCACACTTCTCTCCACATATGACCATTCTTGCCCCATTTGTCTACCTCTGCCCCCTGTGCTTCCATCTCCCCACCCCCCACCCCCCTCCCCTCTCCCTCACACACACACATTTATTGACATCAGTTGTAGTTTGTTAAAATAATTTAACTGTTAATAACTATATCTCTCAGTTGTCATCAGTAAGTTGTTTGACTGAGATATCTGTAGTAAGTTCATAATCTTTCTGTAGGGTGTCCTTTACACATAACACTTAGAAAAACCTTAACTCAATATATGCTACACTCTTACAACCTAAAGTACTTTCCAGTCCTCCTAAAGAATGTTGTGTATATATTCAGTTGATATTTACATTTGATCAAGTTATGCAACCTGTTCTGTGGCAAGTTAAAATCAGTTCACATTAATACTATATTATTTTGTTCACTGTAATGACAAGATTTTTTCTTCTGCATGACCATATTATAGCAACTCTACCATTCCAATAGGTGCATCCACCTCCTCACTGAGCTGGCACAGGTAGCAGAATGTGTGCCTGCCGTCATCGCTGCCGTGCCGTTGGCTGCTGAGGCGTGCCAGTACCGCCACTATGAAAGCCACGTGTGCTTACTGGAAACCGTGTGTAAGCAGCTCCCACTGCTGGCAAAAGCTGTTGGCAAGAAGAGTTTCAAGGCACTACTGCCCGACTTCCTGGAGCCTGTCTTCTATGCCCTGGTTGGTCTTCATTAATGTTTTCATAAAAATACTGTTAAACTACTTGGTCATGGATTTTCATGTGGTCATTTCCCTTCACGCCCTTAGTGCTACTATTTGACTGCTAGGAAAAGACTTTGTGGATTAACCTCAACTTTTCCTGTGTCCAGCATCCAATATTACTCAGACATTACTCTAAATGGATAACCCTGCAAACTTCATTTCCAATTAATGCTGCAATGTTTTCCTTTTAGAAAAAGGATTCTATTTTGCATTCTATTGTATGTCAGTTCAGTTCAAAGTTTATTGTAGTAGTTCACTGTAATATTATGCATAGCTGCAACTACTAATCAGCTACTTTTCCTTGTTTTCCAAAGAACTAGAATAATTCAAATAAATGCTAACTCTCCTCTGTATTTTTGTAATGGGTCCGTAAAATGATCAGACACATTGCTTTTATCCATTTGGTTCCATTATGCAGCTGCCACAACTGCTCCGATTGTTGGTGAACTTCCTTGTTCATTGGGAGCTATAATTGCACAGTAGAAGCCCTAAACTATGTGGTCTTTTGTTCACCAGATTATTCTGAGTGCAAGACACAAAATATAAGTAAAAATTCTCTTAAAAACGCTAGTGAGTTTTTCATTCTAACTCCGTTCACAGATAGTTTTAGCACCAAAATTAAGATGTGGTTTTATAAGCCTCAGAGTATGTTATCCTAACATAACACTACATTTGAGGGAAACCATATTGTTCCACTGTAAACAGTTAGAACTCAAAATGAAAAAATGACACAATGCTTAGAAAAAACTTGTATGTTGCTCTGTTAGTGATGTCTTGAAATTTCATATATTTGTGTCTGCATTTTCACTCGGTGCATGTCGTTTATATGCTATTACTCATACTGGGGTTGTGATCAGGATAGAAGCAAAACTGTGGGCCCCAGCCCATTGTAGTTAAAAATATATTAGCTGATACATAACTTTAGTCCGGTCTTTGTAGTATAAGTGGTGAGTGTGTAACAATGGATGTAATTTGTCAAAAAAATTGTCATTGATGTAAGTGTACATTAAACTATGGATTGATACCTAAGAAGTTGAGATTATCTTTGCCTTGACTTCATGATTACATATGTATTATGATCTTTGGGAATCAGTAATGTACACTACTGGCCATTAAAATTGCTACACCACGAAGATGACGTGCTACAGACGCGAAATTTAACTGACAGGAAGAAGATGCTGTGATATGCAAATGATTAGCTTCTCAGAGCATTCACACAACACCTACAACATGCTAACATGAGGAAAGATTCCAAACGATTTCTCATACACAAACAGCAGTTGACTGGCGTTGCCTGTTGAAACGTTGTTCTGATGCCTTGTGTAAGGAGGAGAAATGGGTACCACCACGTTTCCGAGTTTGATAAAGATCAGATTGTAGCCTATCGCAATTGCGGTTTATCGTATCGCGACATCGCTGCTCGTGTTGGTTGAGATCCAATGACTGTTAGCAGAAAATGGAATCGGTGGGTTCAGGAGGGTAATACGGAACACAATGCTGGATCCCAATGGCCTCGTATTCGTATCACTAGCAGTCAATATGACAGGCATCTTATTTGCATGGCTGTAATGGATAGTGCAGCCAGTCTCGATCGCTGAGTCTACAGATGGGGACATTTGCAAGACAACAGCCATTTGCAAGAACAGTCCGACGACGTTTGCAGCAGCATGGACTATCAGCTCAGAGACCGTGGCTGTGGTTACCCTTGACACTGCATCACAGACAGGAGCGCCTGCAATGGTGTACTCAATGAAGAACCTGGGTGCAACAATGGCAAAATGTCATTTTTGCAGATGAATCCAGGTTCTGTTTACAGCATCATGATGGTCGCATCCGTGTTTGGCGACATCGCGGTGAACGCACATTGGAAGCGTGTATGTGGCATCGCCATACTGGCGTATCACCTGGCGTGATGGTATGGGGTGCCATTGGTTACACGTCTCTGTCACCTCTTGTTCGCATTGACGGCACTTTTAACAGTGGACGTTACATTTCAGATGTGTTACAACCCATGGCTCTATGTTTAATTCGATCCCTGCAAAACACTACATTTCAGCAGGATAATGCATGACCACATGTTGCAGGTCCTGTATGGGCCTTTCTGGATACAGAAAATGTTTGACTGCTGCCCTGACCAGCACATTGTCCAGATCTCTCACCAGTTGAAAACGTCTAGTCAATGGTGGCCGAGCAACTGGCTCGTCACAATACGCCAGTCACTACTCTTGATGAACTGTGGTATCGTGTTGAAGCTGCATGGGCAGCTGTACCTGTACACGCCATCCAAGCTCTGTTTGACTCAATGCCCAGGCGTATCAAGGCCATTATTAAGGCCAGAGGTGGTTGTTCTGGGTACTGATTTCTCAGGATCTATGCACCCAAATTGCCTGAAAATGTAATCACGTGTCAGTTCTAGTATAATATACTTGTTCAATGAATACCCGTTTATCATTTGCATTTTTTCTTGGTGTAGCAATTTTAATGGCCAGTAGTGTATTTGAAAATGGGCTTATAACCTGAAATCTAGGTTGTGCTATAACATTAATAATAAATTGTGGAACAAGGCTAAAAACAGTGTTTGTTTAGTTAATGTCAAAGATTTGTTAACTGATGTCAATGTTGATGACAACACACAGAAAATAAAATGCCACATACTCACATGAAAGTATTCACAGCTTCATGTTAGGTGAAATATAAAATTATTATTGTCAAATGGTAAAACCATGAGTCTTCCAATAAATGGGTAGCTTTACTCTCAAGGTACACAGATCACAGTAGTAAATTTCTTAATTGTGTACCTAAGTGACATGTGCTCCGTCCAACTCTTATTTTTACTATTCTACATAACCAGTTCAGTGATAGCATAAAAATCAAATCAAATCAGATACAGTTTGTAGACACTGAATTTATTATACTTTAGGTTAATAAAAAAAATTCCCTATGTTGTCAAAAGTTCATCCTTAACACATGAGCATTCACACAATTTTGTAACTTCACTAAAGTTAGCCATTGCTTTTCATAAAAAAGCTAACTTGAGTCAATAATTAATATCTTTCACACTCTGATGTGCAGCTTCACATGCCATGCTCACCTGCAACCCACTCTGCTGGCTCCCCAAGACTAAACTGCCTTGTAGCAAATTGGCAGGCACAAAAACGCCCATATAATGGGACGGTGGAGCGTCCCTGAGCCATCTGTGAGCTTCGGACTGGCAGAGATAAATGAGGGCAAGATTCTGTATGTAGAAACTATATAGATCTCTGTACCATTAAAAAGTGAATTTTCATGGGTTTCTAAACATTTACATGCAACAGAACTGCCAAGAACACATATTTTGTGACATAATTGAAGGGGACAAAAAGTCAGTTTGTCAAACTGGCACACAAAAATTTGTTCACACTAGTAACAGACTGACAGCCTTATTCAGCATGGAAACCACTGACCCTAACTGTGATGTGTGTGTAGTTTTTTTTATTTTATTTATTTATTTTTATTTCTAGCCAGTCCTTGTGAAATACAACAATGAAAGCATTGTTCTAGTTCTCAGGATTTATCCTTGATTGCATATGTTAACATATAGATAATATGTTGTTAGCAAAAGCTCTAAAATGGAAGGGTATAATTATTTGGAAGAATGATTTTTATGTAAACATTTTTGTGGGGAAACTGGTCTACACTCAGTCTCAAACCCAAGATACTGTGAAGAATCAGATTTAAGGGAAAGAACCTCAAGTACCAGATGCTGAATAATTTGCATAAATTACCATATAGTTTGGTCCATTTAGGGTGCTCCTAGCAGTAGTAAAAAGTACACTGGTCAGAAGAGCTTACATCTATTTGTATGCACATATTTTGCAAGACATTATATCACACCTGCCAAAAGGTACCATGTTGGTTTCTTTTTCTGTTCCACTCATAAATGGAGTGAGGAAAGACTGTCTCTGTGCTTCCATGTGAGCCATGATTTCACTTATTTTACCTTCACCGTCCTTGTGCAAGAAGTTTGTTGGTGTTAGTGGGAGTGTCCTGTAGTTCCTCACAAATGCCAGTTCTCTAAACTTTCTCAATAGTGTTTTGGGAAAAGAAAGTCTTTTTCCCTCTAGGGATTACCATTTGAGTTCACAGATCATTTCCATAACATTTGTATGTTGATATAATCTAACGGCAACAAATCTTGCAGCACAGCTCTGAATTGCTTCAATATCTTTCACCCCATGCTGTGAATTCCAAACTGTCAAGCAGTACTTTGGAACAGGTCGCACCCATCTTCTGTATATGGTCTCATCTATAGATGAGTTATACTTTTTAGAATTCCCCCAATATACTGAAGTAGACAACTCTCCTGGCCTACAGTCAACCTTGTGTGTTCATTCCATTTCATGTTGTTGCATTGTAATATTATGCCTAGGCATTTAATTGCCATGACTGAGTCAGGCAGCATATCACTAATACTGTATTCAACCATTACAGGACTTATTTCCCTACTTGTCTGTGTTAACTAATATTTTTTCACATTTAGAGCAGGCTGCCACTCATTCACACCAAATAGAAATTCTTTCCAAGTCATCTTGCACCCTCCTACAGTTACTCAACTGTGCCACTTTCCCATATACTCCAATATTATCAGTGAACAGCCACAGACTGCTGCTCACTCTATCTGTCAAATTGTTTATATAATAGAGGGAAAAATATATCTAAAAACAAAGATGATGAGACTTACCAAACAAAAGTGCTGGCAGGTCAATAGACACACAAACATACACACAAAATTCAAGCTTTCGCAACAAACGGTTGCTTCGTCAGGAAAAAGGGAAGGAGAGGGAAAGACAAAAGGATGTGGGTGTATATGTCTGTGTATATGCGGATGGATATGTGTGTGTGTGCGAGTGTATACCTGTCCTCTTTTCCCCCTAAGGTAAGTCTTTCCGCTCCCGGGATTGGAATGACTGCTTACCCTGTCAAATTGTTTATGTATACAGAGAACAACAGTGATACCACACACTTCCCATGGACACTCCTAATGATACTTTTATCTCTGAACACTTGCCATCCTAGATGATGTACTGGGTTCTATTATGTAACAAATCTTCGAGACATTGATGCATACAAGAACCTATTGTGTTTGTGTGGGCCTTTGTAAACAGAATGCAGTGTGGAAGATGATCTTTTCTGCTACTCATTACATATATATGCAGCAACAGACTCTCCAGAAGCTGAAATGAGATTAATCAGGACAATGAATTGGAAAGCCATGGTGCAATAAGATGACAGAAATGTGGAAGTTGGAGTTAAAATTGCTTTTTTTATGTTTTAGGGAATATCAGACTTAACTGGTATGACCACATAGTGACAAAAAGTAATACCAGAACAACAGAGTAGTACTTCTGTGGAGAAGCAAAATGAAGAAAACTGAGGAAGTGATGACTGGAATCTGTGAAGTCAGCGTTTGAGAGAGGAAGCCAGAGTGGGAAGACATACAAAAGAAATTAATGTGCATTGTCATCAGAAAATGGCAAGTGCTGGTGTGCAAATGTGGGGAAATGGGAGTTACTGTAGGTGGTGGTCATTTTTGTGGTGTCTGTGGTGGTTAATGTTTCTGACATTGGTGATGTTGTATAGGAGGTATAAAATAATGTGGAAGGCCTTTGATCTTATCATAGCTTTTAAATTTTCAACATAAACGCTAATGTGAACTTTCTGGTTTTCCTGGTCACTGGAGATTTTGATCATACAGCCAAGTGTTGGTAATTTCAGGTGTTTGTAAGATTTGCATGTATGAATGTGTTTGTTTTCCTGTATCTGAGGAAGGACTTTGCCCCATACCTTAAACTACTTTTAAAAGTACTTTAAATACTCCAGTCTGGCTCTCAATGCCTTGTCTACGTGGTAAATAGCACTCTATTGTATTTCATTGGAATTATTCCATCTTGAATTTTCCATTATTTAATTTCTTGTACTGATATTTTGGCTTTGTACTCTTCAGCCAAACATATATTTCATTGCTAAGTGTGTACTTTCTGGGCTGTTATGGGTCCTATAGGCCAATGTGTATCAGAATGTCCAGCTTATACTAGGCCATATGGTGTTCTGCAGCAACGAATTTTGATGGATATCTGTGACTGTAATGCTGTGTGGCAGCAGTTACAGTAGTGTTGCCCACAGTTAGGCTTAGCTGACTGGGATATTAGATTTGATACATTGATTTCAGCAAATAACATAGACTGCAGAAACTGCAATACATAATGTATGGAGTAAAGGTAATAATTAATTAACTGAATAGTTGAGGACCTGAGTCACCAGTAAGCAGTCAGACAAGATTGAAAATTTTGCTGGCTTTTAGACAATATCTTCTACACACACACACACACACACACACACACACACACACACACACAAATTGCATTGTCCAGCATACTAGAGCCAGGAAATGTACTGATCACACACTTTTGTTTGACCTCTGGGTGATAGGTGGAATTCGACTGACTTTGTGCCGCTCCAGTATGTTTACGCTTGCTGGTATCTAGTTACACTACAGTATTGTCTCTCATAACAATAAGTAGGCATTATGTATATAGTGTTGATCTGTGTGCGCTGTTGGTGTAGTGATCGTTAATATTATTTACAAAAATGAGTGGAGGGACTGTACCTATCCTCCTAGTGATTCACTATAAACTTCTGCGATGCATCAGTCCATTACACATTGATTTCTTTTATACGCTAGAAGGTGGCTGCTCTGAAAAGGAGGCAGCAAGGGTTTATCTCAGCAGGCAATGTGTTACGAGGTTATCACATGCTTCTGCTCCCAGCATCCTCCTTTCAGGGGCCAGGTAAAAGTGTGTGATCAGTAGGTGTGCGTGGGGGGGAGGGGGGGGACACATGTGCTGAAATTTAATAGAGTCACTGATTGAGGATTCCTCCAAAAACTAGAAAAACTAGCAAATTTTTCAATCTCCTCCATGTGGCCTACCTATGACTCGGCTGGTATTTGGCGAGTTGTAGATTGTAGATTGTATTTTATTGGTCCTGTTGTCTACATAGCAGCTTATGCATAAGACATTGGACAAGTCAAGTTATAAATATACAGGCTGAAAGTAATTTCAAGGCATACATATTTAAGCTTACAATAATACACTTTACACACAAGTATTTATATAACACATTTCATAAATTTAAATATTCTTCAATGGAATAAAAGCAGTGATGCTGTAAATATGACTTTAGAGATTTTCCAAATGTATTGACCTCAGTGATAGCTTTTATGTTTTCAGGAAGTTTGTTATAAAGCTTAACTCCCATGTGAAAAGTACCTTTTTGGCACAGTGCTGTGCTGATTCGAGTCATATGTAAGTTCCTGTTTTGTCTGGTAAAGTGCTCATGTATATCACAGTTTTTTTGTAGCCTCTGGTCCTTGCCTATTACATTTAATTTAAAGAACAAAAGGGTTTCCATAATGTATACACACGGTAATGGGGGAATACCAGATTTCTTAAACAGGGGTTTACAAGAGTCTCTAGGCTTGCACCCAAACAAGATTCTAATGGCCCTTTTTTGTAGTTTAAAAGTGCTATTAGCTATTTTAGAGTTTCCCCAGAAGGTGACCCCATATTTAAGACGAGAATGAAAGTACGCATGATATGCATTCAATACTGTTTTCTCACTACAGCATGATTTTAATGAACAAAGAAGATAACATGTTTTGCTCAGTTCTGCATTGAGACATTCAATATGCTTATTCCATCTGATGTTACTCTGCAGCCAAAGTCCTAAGAATTTGGTTTCAGTACTGTTACCAACTGGTTCGTCATTGATAGAGACTGATGGGATAAACATGTCCTTGTTAGGAACATTGTGGAATTTTAGAGCAACAGTTTTCTTACTGTTTATTACAAGCTGATTACTCTGTGCCCAGCTGCTAAGTTGTTTCGTTACCGTGTTTACTGTCTGCTGTAACTGTTCATCGTCGTCTCCTTTTAGTAGAATCGTGGTGTCATCTGCAAATATGATTGATTTGTGTGCATCAATATTTAAGCTTAGATCATTTATGTACAGAAGAAACAGAAGGGGTCCCAATACGGATCCTTGGGGTACACCACATTTTATTTGTTTATGGTCAGATAAGTGATTAGATACAGTTTTTAGTTCAATATTTGTGTGCTTGACGCACACTGCCTGCATACGATTTGTCAGGAAGGAACTGATCCACTTGTTGGACAGACCTCGAATACCATATCTTTCTAGCTTTGATAGCAGAATTTTATGGTCCACCATGTCAAAAGCTTTTGACAAGTCAATAAAGACTCCTATTGTTTCCTGTTTTTTGTCCATCAGGTTTAGGATGGAATTGATGCACTCATAGACAGCAGTTGTCGTTGACCTCTTATTTCTGAATCCATGTTGTTCATTACATAGGATGCTGTTTTTATTTATAAATTTCATAAGTTTCTCATACATAACTTTTTCCAGTACTTTAGAGATGCAGGAGGAAATTGTGATGGGTCTGTAGTTATTTACATTGTCTTTATCCCCTTTTTTATATACAGGAATAAGCCAAGTCACTAAAGCTTACTAAGTTTGATATAGAAAAACCTTCAACTTGCAACCAGTTCACAGTTAAATTTTTTATATTTCATGAAAGACTCTCCTACCATATTTACAATGTCAGCACATTTATTCATTATTTTATTCAATATAGGGCCAGTCTAGCAGTGGCCTATCTATACACAAAACGAAGTCCAAGAGCCTAGTCCTGTGGACCAATGCCACTGCAGCAGATTAGTGCTCCCTTTTGACAGCACAACAGCCATATATTACATGGGGGGGGGGGGGGGGGGGTCAGCTTACAGTGGTGTAGAACTTCCAAGACTGTGGGGGCCTGGTCAGTACGTTGGTAACATCACTGCCTTCTGTGTTGTCAGCTGGCAGTATAACTGCAAGAGTAGTGTGTGACAACATAATGCAAAACCAGCAAGTCCAGACAGAGCTTCCAGAGTTACTGGTCTTTATGGAAGTAAGTGATAGGCTGTTACAGTACCACAATGATAATCCTCAACTTATCCAGAAATTGGCTGAAAAATCCTACTGAAGATATGGAATACATATTACTGCAGGACCAAAATTTTATTAATAAGGAATGATAGCATGTGGCCACTAGTATTTTACACCTATTGGTAAATAGACACACTGAAAATTGTTTGGACAAAATCAGAATGCTGTATCTGGAACTCTGCTTGTGAGTGTAATTTTATCCTACCAATTGTGTTTCCAACTTGTATTAGTAATGTTTTTTTATTGTGGTTATGGAAACTAATGTAAAAATGAACTAAATGTTTTTGACTTGTTCCATATCCGTGCATTAACACGCAGAACTGGATCTACGGAATATGCATTGCAATAAAAATAAATAAATTAATTAACCACTAGCACATAGCAACCCCTTTCATGCTAATGATGCTGGACATTGCAATGCAACACGGACTCCTCAAGATGCCGAAAACAGTGGCAGCTGTCCCAGTCCTTGTTTGCCCAACTGCCATTTGACATTTACGGGGTCTAGTTGGTGCTGGATCTGAGGTGTACGGATCTCTCTTGATAGTGTCCCAGAACTGTTGAATAGGATTGGTATCAGGTGACGTGGGCTGTTACAGTGCCCACAGTTCGTCTCTCAGGCCATCCTAACACAATATGCGAGTGAAGTATTGGTGCATCGTCTTGCCAATGGTATAGGTCACCTGCAGGATGATACAGGCAAGCTAATACACACACTAGGACAGTAGGTTACTCTGTTGTTTGCCAATGAGACACAGTGAGATGTGAATCGGTGTCTCCATTTTATCCTGTATTTGCATCCATCATGCAAAAATATCTCCATCAAATCCCCAAATTATGACACCGAATGAGGTGGGCACAGTGGTAAGACGTGAACTTGCATTTGGTAAGATAGTGGTGTGAATCCTTGTCTGACTATGTTGATTTAGGTTTCCCCATTTAAATCTTCACAAAGAATCAATATTCAAATCAAGCTGCAGGTGCATAAAATTCGTATAACAAGCGACACCAGTACAACATGTGCAGTCAATACAGAAAGGGAGTTACACTCGTACTTTTCTTTCTTTTTGTAATTTCGAGGTACAGGGTTTTTTGTTCGATTAGCAAGATGCAAAATTCATCTATCTCAATTTATTTTTTGTAGCACAACACTCTACATTCATAATAACATATTGACTTACCTTGACTAAAACTAAACAATAAGGAAGCTGTGTGGTCTGCAGCATAAGAGTATAAATAATCTTTGAACAGTCATTCAAAATATTACATTATCATGAAATCTTTTAGTTAGTTTTCTTATACAAAAACAATCTTACAAAAGTGCTTGTGTGGTAAATTATTTAGCATATCCGTCTATAGTTAATAACGTTATAATTTTTAGTGAAAAAAGGACAGATTTCTACTCACCTAAAGATGACACATTGAGTTGCAGACAGGCACAATGAAAAGACGGTTACACATTGAGCTTTCAGCCAAAGTCTTCTTCAGGAAAGAAAACACTTCACACATTCACTTAAGCAAGCACATCAGATACATACGTGACTGCTTATCATGAGGTAGTTGCCCATGGCAGTTAACTCTCATTGGAGGTAGTGGTGGACTCTGGGACTGGAGCATTGCACATGCAAGCATCTGTGTGGCCGTTATCAAATGAGCTGGTTTCATGCATCTCGTGTATAGTGTACTCAGTTATCATAGTGATGGGCAATTGTTAGGTCTGGCAATGCCAGATCCATGTGGCTTGCTGAACTGTTGCTGTGGCATAAAAAGTAGTCGCTCTATTCAACAAAGCAGCTATATCTGGTTACTGCTACCAACATATCATCTCGGTTTTAAGGGATGCGGCCAACATCCAACCATTTCATCTGTGCAACTACACCCTTTTTTTGGAACGGAGATATAAAAAAACTGACATGCTTTGCTTTAGCTTTATTCTGTTATGTCATATGATATTATATTTTGGGGTAATTCAACAAACCAAAAGATTTTACAATGCAATAAATGTTAATCTAAGTCAAAGAATTGGATATATAACCTGTGATTCTGAGTACATTTATTCCTTACTGAAGTTTGTTGTAAGTAATTCACATTCCTTCAACCAAACTATCTTCTTTTCAGGCAAGCTCGACCAAAAAAAAAAAGACTGTCAGTAATAATACTGATTATTACACAAACATTTTTTTGAGATCTGTCAGTCAGGGAATTTGAACTATCGGCAGTACTTCATGCGGTTAATATTTATGACAGTGATCACAGACGAAATATAGAAGGAAACAGGCAGTCAGTAAGGGTGACGGGAGGATTTTAAAAAAAAAAAAAAAAAAAAGAATGCTGTAATACAGGATATCCAAGGAAGAGTTGGACATCCCATCTCTTGTACAGTTGTTCAAAACTACATGGTGCTTGTTGAAGACCGAGACACATGACAGTCACACTAAAACATTTTCCTAACGAATAACTGGAGCACAGATTACAAAAAATTAAAAAGTTGTTTATAAATACTTTTGTGTTCGTGTCTGAGTATCTTTTTGAATAAAGCTACCTTATGACATCTAGGAGGTGGTATACAGTTACATGTTAAGAGTATCATTGTGTACTAGTTTTATCTCTGTGATTCACGAGCATGGTGAAAACATTAAAAGTGGATAGTATTTTTTAAATGAAGTTGTTTAAAACTATACACCTGTGGTGCATTCCTCCGGCTCTTTCTTTAATGTATCAGACATTGCTGTCCTTGCAAATTTCAGTGTCACTTTTTTTTACCATTATGCTTGCATGTGGTGTATGCATAATCTGAAAAGTGTATGTGATGAAACACACCATGTAATGTGAATTGTATAAGAAAAGTCAACATGTAATAATATTCTTCTGTTCTCCCCAAGTCTCACTGGCTTTTCTTTGTGACATAACACTGCTGATGGAAACTCTGTAATATATGCTGTCTAATGTAAGTGTTTTGCCTTTTCACTGGCACAGGAGTGTGAGAATTCCCTAACTTCAAGTGCATCGAGCCAGTGCCTGAACCAGCTGGGATCGATTCTGGGCCCGAATGTTCTACGTGCTATGGTACAGCAATTGAATCCCAGGTGAGAGGAGCATATCTCATGTTTGCAAAAACAGCATTCATGCACTGGGTGATTTAAGAGATCATGCAGAAATAAAAGTAACTAATGGTGGAATTCAAGTACAGTTTCCTATGGACATGACATCTCTCAAGGATTGCTTGTGGAGCAGGGCCAAAAATTTTGTTTATTGATGTTGCCTGACAGATGAAAGTGCATTTCATCACCTAGGCAATAGACTGGTGTCAGCTGCAACAGCTTCCATGATAAACACACACTGCAGTTGGCCCAATCACATTCACCAATTTCCTGCACACTCACTGTTTTGTACAAAAGGAGGTTCATATCTGTGTGTAAAATTCTCCTTACAGTACTGTCTGAGAGTCCTGAAGCAACTGCACACCAAAGATAGAGGCATATTTCACTGCAAGGATGTTCTCTGGCATTTGACAGAGCACTGCAAGCACACGCCCAATCTGCATGGCACCCATGCAGCTATTTGTGTGTGTGTGTGTGTGTGTGTGTGTGTGTGTGTGTGTGTGTGTGTGAGAGAGAGAGAGAGAGAGAGAGAGAGAGAGAGAGAGAGAGAGAGAGAGAGAAAGTGCACAAATGCACGTCGCATACTTTGGCAATGGTTGCTAATGCTGCCTTGCCTAAAGACTGCCGAAGGAGCAATTGTACGTGTCCATGCAGATGTTACATACTCGCATTCAGCTGTGCACAGGCTGCAAATTTACTGTGTGGGCATGTGGCACATATTTTTGCTTAGGACCAGATTTGTTTAAAATTTATTCGAATAATGAATACAGATAAAAATTATTATTTGTTATTCATTAATAACAAATATTATTTGAAACATTGTTCACTCACACACATAAAAACATATATCCAGCATCTGTTAAAAAAAGGTGTTATGGACGATAGATAAAATTTAAATCCAGTGACATTTATTGTTCCAATTCTTTGTTATTTATCAAACAAATATTGTTTTTGTTGTATTTATATTAGTTATTATAAGAACATTTTTTAAAGATCTCATCGGAAACTTCGTTTTTTGAAAATTTGACATTATGACACTAAAGAAAATGCATTCTACACATGCAGAGAGGAAATCTGTGCATTATATTTCCCGAGACTATCTTTATTTCATGATAAAGATGTATGATTTTCAACTCACAATGTTCTTCAGCAAAAATTAGGAAATAATCAGTTCTATTGTAGTTTTTGGCAAGTAATTCATTGTGATTCCATGTCAGCTTCACTTCCCAAATCACATTCAAAATATAATTTTCTTTTTATGTCATAAAATTATTTGAAACTCCTGACCCCGTTTTGGCTATTATGTGTCTGTAATTTGTTGTAAGCCTCCCTCGGTCATGAACAGCAATACAGGTGAACTGTAAGTTTTTAAATTGTGGATAAGATATGACTGCAATAATTCCAGTTGATGTTGTTGTTGTTGTTGTCTTCAGTCCTGAGACTGGTTTGATGCAGCTCTCCATGCTACTCTATCCTGTGCAAGCTTCTTCATCTCCCAGTACCTACTGCAACCTACATCCTTCTGAATCTGCTTAGTGTATTGATCTCTTGGTCTCCCTCTACGATTTTTACCCTCCACGCTGCCCTCCAATGCTAAATTTGTGATCCCTCGATGCCTCAGAACATGTCCTACCAACCGATCCCTTCTTCTAGTCAAGTTGTGCCACAAACTTCTCTTCTCCCCAATCCTATTCAATACCTCCTCATTAGTTACGTGATCTACCCACCTTATCTTCAGCATTCTTCTGTAGCACCACATTTCGAAAGCTTCTATTCTCTTCTTGTCCAAACTAGTTATCGTCCATGTCTCACTTCCATACATGGCTACACTCCATACAAATACTTTCAGAAACGACTTCCTGACACATAAATCTATATTCGATGTTAACAAATTTCTCTTCTTGAGAAACGCTTTCCTTGCCATTGCCAGTCTACATTTTATATCCTCTCTACTTCGACCATCATCGGTTATTTTACTCCCTAAATAGCAAAACTCCTTTACTACTTTAAGTGTCTCATTTCCTAATCTAATTCCCTCAGCATCACCCGACTTAATTTGACTACATTCCATTATCCTCGTTTTGCTTTTGTTGATGTTCATCTTATATCCTCCTTTCAAGACACTGTCCATTCCGTTCAACTGCTCTTCCAAGTCCTTTGCTGTCTCTGACAGAATTACAATGTCATCGGCGAACCTCAAAGTCTTTACTTCTTCTCCATGAATTTTAATACCTACTCCGAATTTTTCTTTTGTTTCCTTTACTGCTTGCTCAATATACAGATTGAATAACATCGGGGAGAGGCTACAACCCTGTCTTACACCCTTCCCAACCACTGCTTCCCTTTCATGTCCCTCGACTCTTATAACTGCCCTCTGCTTTCTGTACAAATTGTAAATAGCCTTTCGCTCCCTGTATTTTACCCCTGCCACCTTTAGAATTTGAAAGAGAGTATTCCAGTCAACATTGTCAAAAGCTTTCTCTAAGTCTACAAATGCTAGAAACGTAGGTTTGCCTTTCCTTAATCTTTCTTCTAAGATAAGTCGTAAGGTTAGTATTGCCTCACGTGTTCCAGTATTTCTACGGAATCCAAACTGATCTTCCCCGAGGTCGGCTTCTACCAGTTTTTCCATTCGTCTGTAAAGAATTCGTGTTAGTATTTTGCAGCTGTGGCTTATTAAACTGATTGTTCGGTAATTCTCACATCTGTCAACACCTGCTTTCTTTGGGATTGGAATTATTATATTCTTCTTGAAGTCTGAGGGTATTTCGCCTGTTTCATACATCTTGCTCACCAGATGGTAGAGTTTTGTCAGGACTGGCTCTCCCAAGGCCGTCAGTAGTTCCAATGGAATGTTGTCTACTCCGGGGGCCTTGTTTCGACTCAGGTCTTTCAGTGCTCTGTCAAACTCTTCACGCAGTATCGCATCTCTCATTTCATCTTCCTCTACATCCTCTTCCATTTCCATAATATTGTCCTCAAGTACATCGCCCTTGTATAGACCCTCTATATACTCCTTCCACCTTTCTACTTTCCCTTCTTTGCTTAGAACTGGGTTTTCATCTGAGCTCTTGATAATCCTACAAGTGGCTCTCTTTTCTCCAAAGGTCTCTTTAATTTTCCTGTAGGCAGTATCTATCTTACCCCTAGTGAGATAAGCCTCTACATCCTTACATTTGTCCTCTAGCCATCCCTGCTTAGCCATTTTGCACTTCCTGTCGATCTCATTTTTGAGACGTTTGTATTCCTTTTTGCCTGCTTCATTTACTGCATTTTTATATTTTCTCCTTTCATCAATTAAATTCAATATTTCTTCTGTTACCCAAGGATTTCTACTAGCCCTCGTCTTTTTACCTACTTGATCCTCTGCTGCCTTCACTACTTCATCCCTCAAAGCTACCCATTCTTCTTCTACTGTATTTCTTTCCCCCATTCCTGTCAATTGTTCCTTTATACTCTCCCTGAAACTCTGTACAACCTCTGGTTCTTTCAGTTTATCCAGGTCCCATCTCCTTAAATTCCCACCTTTTTGCAGTTTCTTCAGTTTTAATCTACAGGTCATAACCAATAGATTGTGATCAGAGTCCACATCTGCCCCTGGAAATGTCTTACAATTTAAAACCTGGTTCCTAAATCTCTGTCTTACCATTATATAATCTATCTGATACCTTTTAGTATCTCCAGGATTCTTCCATGTATACAACCTTCTATCATGATTCTTAAACCAAGTGTTAGCTATGATTAAGTTGTGCTCTGTGCAAAATTCTATCAGGCGGCTTCCTCTTTCATTTCTTAGCCCCAATCCATACTCACCTACTACGTTTCCTTCTCTCCCTTTTCCTACACTCGAATTCCAGTCACCCATGACTATTAAATTTTCGTCTCCCTTCACTATCTGAATAATTTCTTTTATTTCATCATACATTTCTTCAATTTCTTCGTCATCTGCAGAGCTAGTTGGCATATAAACTTGTACTACTGTAGTAGGTGTGGGCTTCGTATCTATCTTGGCCACAACAATGCGTTCACTATGCTGTTTGTAGTAGCTTACCCGCGTTCCCATTTTCCTATTCATTATTAAACCTACTCCTGCATTACCCCTATTTGACTTTGTGTTTATAACCCTGTAGTCACCTGACCAGAAGTCTTGTTCTTCCTGCCACCGAACTTCACTAATTCCCACTATATCTAACTTTAACTTATCCATTTCCCTTTTCAAATTTTCTAACCTACCTGCCCGATTAAGGGATCTGACATTCC
Source organism: Schistocerca cancellata (assembly GCF_023864275.1). NCBI lineage: Eukaryota > Metazoa > Arthropoda > Insecta > Orthoptera > Acrididae > Schistocerca > Schistocerca cancellata. Next base: position 134,069,477 of record NC_064635.1, read on the forward strand.
ACGCTCCGATCCGTAGAACGCCAGTTTTCTTTTTCCTGATAACGACATCCTCTTGAGTAGTCCCCGCCCGGAGATCCGAATGGGGGACTATTTTACCTCCGGAATATTTTACCCAAGAGGACGCCATCATCATTTAATCATACAGTAAAGCTGCATGCCCTCGGGAAAAATTACGGCCGTAGTTTCCCCTTGCTTTCAGCCGTTCGCAGTACCAGCACAGCAAGGCTGTTTTGGTTATTGTTACAAGGCCAGATCAGTCAATCATCCTGACTGCTGCCCTTGCAACTACTGAAAAGGCTGCTGCCCCTCTTCAGGAACCACACGTTTGTCTGGCCTCTCAACAGATACCCCTCCGTTGTGGTTGTACCTACGGTACGGCTATCTGTATCGCTGAGGCACGCAAGCCTCCCCACCAACGGCAAGGTCCATGGTTCATGGGGGGGGCCAGTTGATGTAGAGAAGTAAAAAAGTCTTCCAATCATCTTTTGACACTTCCTTGATTTAAAAAAAAAAAAAAAAGGTTGCCAGTGTGTTGCAATATTATGAAGTCTATTCTATTCTCAAATCCAGTGTCTCTACCTAAATTATTGAATCTTGAAACTTTGAGTGAATGCATAGATACACATCAGACCAAAAAACTGTTCCATATTCTAGCTGAAAACTTACTCAGAGTAAATCCTAAAATGCTTCTGGATGACTGTGGATGTCCAGCAACATTCAATAAATCTTCTAGGAGTTCTTTAAATGTAAAGTATACTGATGTTAGTTATTAGCAAACCAAGTACTTCTTCTACTCACTTATTTTGTAGCACTACAAACACAAATGATTTGCTTAATTATTTTGTCAAGACACCTGTATGTAATGTTGTCATCGATCTTGGTACAATGGAGGGGAGTGCTGCACTTTAAGAATTTCTGTTGCATGCATTCTCATCATTGGCTTCTTAATGAAGACTATTTCTGCATGTTATGGGGGAGGGTGTCCAAGTGCAGAGTAAGTTGAATTGGGCTTTGTTGGTTATTTAACTGCTAACTTGCCATTTTTCTCATTGCTAGAGATATAAGAAGCTATAAGTAATGAAAATACAGTGGCATTCTACATTGTTTGTTCTTTAAGCTATAAATAATTAATTATGAATAAATTTGTTTGAATGAGGTATTTTTTGGTATAATTATCCATATTGAAATTTATTCAAATAGTGCTCATCTATGCTTACCATTACGCCTTGTGGTTTCTGCCTCCTTCCATTTATTGTAGTTAATATTATCAACTGTAAGGAGTCTTATTAGTTTATTTGCTCGATTTACTCAAAAGAGAATATAGTGTAAATGTACTGAAGCTTTTTTTTTAATTATAAAGAAAACTGAGAATTACAATCTGTCGTCATGCTGCACAAAATAAATCCTTTCCATTTGTTCTGCCCAAAATATGTATCCAAGCCAGTGTGATTTTTGCAGCAGACTGAATGCAAGCATTACTTTATCAGCTATTCTTTCATGCCAATTTACAGTTCCACAGATAAATCAATTACCTTCTGTAACATTCAATGATCAGTTATCACTTTGATTTTCAGTGGAGAAAAGAACAGCAATAGAGTGTGAAATCCATTGTTTCATTACAACGGTACACTGTACACTACCAATATCATGAACTATGTGATGCTTTGGGGTAACTTCACGTGTTGTTAAATGCACTGAAGATGACTATATAACAGTCGAAATCTAGATCTGCTAGAATAAAACAATGGATTTTTCAATCAACTAATGTTCTCTTCTCCATTGTCTATATTCAATGATCGCTGAACACAAGGGTATCATACAGATTCCAATCTGATTTCTGTAATTTTCATTATACACAATTATACTCAGTTGCTGTAGTAATACTTGGTGGTGGATCTCAGTTATATAGCATACGCTTTCTCCATAGAAAACTTGTAAAATTGACAGCTAAAAGTAATTCTAACTCTAAATGCATTCCAATGCTTGCTAGGCCCATTAGTGTTGCTACATTGTAACAAAGCTGCATGACTCCATCTTTCCTTAGCTGCATGGCAGGACCTCTCACCCATTCCCAAGTACTCAGGAGGTACAGACTGTGTGGTACCGAGTGAGGTAACCACCGACCATATGCATCCACATGTGCAGAGTGAGTGATAGGTAGTGAGCGCTGTGCACGCTGTTCCACCACACAGATGCATTGTTCTAGTGTTTGGACGCTATGAGGCCCTACAGAGCAGCTTCATTTTAACACTCACATGCTGATTTCTCAAATTAATGACCCATACCAGAATGGTTTCCCTACCTGGAACTATTGCAACTTGACCTAGCCTAAAGTGTTTATGAAATAAATGCTGTGTTGTGATCACACTCAGCATTTTTTTAATGAAGTCTCAGTCATGAAATCATGATATTCTCCACTCCAGACCATGCTAGTGAGTAACTAGTTGTGACGATGTGGTGCACATGTTCTCCAAGGCCTTGTCATGAACAGCTGTGGCATAGCAATGTATGTGATATAAATGTCGAACTCTGCATTGAATTTGTCAGTGTCATTTTGTATTGTAGTGTTATTTACATTTAAAATGTGGGAGCTGCATCATGTGTAGCAATTTATGAATGGGGATCTTTGGTCTAGAACAAAATTCTACACTAGGATATGCCAGGGAGTGGCAAAAATAATATTCCATATGTTCTGCAAGTAAAAAAGTTTGTTCCTCCAGAAATATTTATTTAGGGATAGTTAAAGAGAACTTCTTTTACAGCATATTTTGACAGCTTAGTTATTTTGCTACATAGTTGACATTCAATTTTAAATATTTGTTATAGTGCTCCACAGGCTTTCCTATGCCCTCTACATACATACTCGATTGCTGCCAAGTCACTAACACCCTCTTTCAGTTTGCTTCCCGCCCCAAAATCCTTCATTTTGGGAAAAAGATGGTAATTACATGGTGCCAAGACTCGAGATTGACAGGAAACCCGCTGTTGTGATGACGAGGGGAGACAAAGGTAAAATGGGGGTTGTTAGAGTAGGAGGTCAAAGGCAGTACATTGGTAGAACATAGTGAGAACTAAAGATGGATTAATAGGAAGAGAATTGAGAAGGAGAATGAATAGTGTGATTAATAAGGAGGAGGAAAGTGGAAGAGGACATGGGGAAAACAGTTGGAGTAAGAGAGGGTGGGACGAGAGGTGATGGAAATAAATGTAAAAAGAAATAGAGATCCAATGTGAAAGGAGGAGGGCATGGTAAATCCAGTAGGGTGGTACGGTGCAAGGTTATGTGAGAGAGTCAGTTAACATCTCTGCAGTTCAGGTAAACTATGTGGTCCTAAAATAAATAATGCTCCAACATTTTTAAAGCTGTTAGTATACTTGGGAAAACATACTTTTAGGTGCTTCCAAGTTTTTGTTTCTTTGGCACATATGTGAAGTCTTGAGCAATTCTGACAGGTGGCAGAGACATAGTTAACCATCAAAATGGGTCTGCACAAGACACTCATTTCTAGCAATTTGCTGTAATCGAATTGTTGGTTGCAGAAAAAGAAACTGTAGTGAACATCGTTAACCATTTGTGTGTAGTGTATGGTAATGATGCAGTTGATAGGAGTAAGTTCCACAAATGCTTACAACGGAACACAAGATTCAAAGAAAAATCATTTCATCTGAACTATTGGAGCAGTTTGTACCAATGGAGAAGCTTCCTATTGTGGATTGTTGCAGGTCACAAAACCTGGAGACATCACTGGAAACAAATGGCAGTCACTGAAGTGACAGCACACACAATCACCAAAAAAGAACCAATTTGATGCAGCTCCCTCTGACAGTTTTTTGGGATACCGATTGTGTTATTCTCTTGGATGTGTTGCCAAAAAGGTTAACCATTAATTCAGAGGCATATGTGAAGTGCTACTGGGGACTGCACAAGGACGAGGTGGAGAGAAGGTAGGGCAGCTAGGTACAGTCAGGGGGTTAGTGCAGGGGAGAGGTTGGAGGGAGGGAGGGAGCAGAAAAGGAGAGAAGTAAAAAGACTGGGTGCGTTCGTGGAATCAGGGCTGTGTAGTGCTGGAATGGGAACAGGGAAGTGGCTGGATGGGCGAGACAAATTACTAACGAAGATAGAGGCCTGGGGTTACGGGAATGTAGGACATATTACAGGTAGAGTGCAATTCAAAAAAGCTGGTGTTGGTGGAAAGGATCCATATGGCACAGGCTGTGGAGCAGTCATTGATTGAAGGATGTGGTGTTGGGTAGCATGCTCAGCATCAGGGTCATCCACTTGCTTCTTGGCCACAGTTTAGCAGTGGGCATTCATGTGGACAGTCAGCTTGTTGGTTGTCATGCCCACATAGAATGCAGCACAATGGTTGCAGCTTAGCTTGTAGATCACATGACTGGTTTCACCAGTAGCCCTACCTTTGATGGGATAGGTGATGTATGTGAGTGGACTGGAGTAGGTGGTGGTGGGAGGATGTATGGGACAGGTCTTGCACCTAGGTCTATTACAGGGATATGAGCCATGAGGTAAGGTGTTGGGAGCAGCAATTGTGGAGGAATAGACGAATATATTGTGCAGGTTCAGTGGATGGCAGAAGACCACTGTGGGAGGGGTGGGAAGGATAGTAGGCAGGACATTTCTCATTTCAGGGCATGATGACAGGTAGTCCAAACCCTGGTGGGGAATGTCATTCAGTTGCTCCAATCCTGGGTGGTACTGAGTTTTGAGGGAAATGCATGTTGTTAGTAGGTTTCATATGGACAGAGGTACTCACCCTCAATCCAGATCGCAAAGATGTCATCAGTGAATCTGAACCAGGTGAGGGGTTTAGGATTCTGGTTTGTTTAGGAAGGATTCCTCTAGATGGCCCATGAATAGGTTGGGATAGGGTGGTGCCATGCGGATGCCCATTGCCATATCCCGGATTTGTTTGTAGGTAATGCCTTCAAAGGGGAAGTAATTGTGGGTGAGGACATAGCTGGTTGTGGTGCTTAGCAAGGAGGTTGTAGGTTTGGAATCCGTTGGGCATTGGGAAAGATAGTGTTCAACAGTGGTAAGGCCATTTGGAGGGATTCCATGAGCCAAGCAACAATGCAGGAACAGTATGTGGGTCTGGGTTCTGGCTAGGGATAAGGAAGCTTTTCTGTATTGGTGCAGATGGAAGGAGCAAGAATCCATAGTGGTATAAATACAAAAAAAATTACGCAAGTAATGTAGAATTATGTCCAAAAAAATTAGCAAAAATACATGCAAATATGTGATAAAAATCACAAAAAGTGAGACTTGGATGAAAAAGGGGGACACAAGATGAAACCTTAGGACGCTGACAATAGTGAAAGGCAAGCACTCGCTAAAATTGGCATGAAGTCACAATGAGATCAAAGAAAAATATAAATAATAATAATAATAATAATAATAAAATGTTTATCTGTGGGTAGCAGGTCAGAGGGTGGACAAGTGTGAAGAAGAGGGATAACAGATGTGACTGGATGAGGTTAAATTAGTGGGAACGAACCAGGATAGAATGGGGAAAGAGTGGGGGGTTGGGAGGGGTTCGTAGGATGAGATACAATATCATGTGGGAAATAACACATGAAAATATGGGAGAGTGATGTATGGAGAGCGATCAGTTTAAAGGTATAGGATTAATGATATTGGCAGGAGTAATGTGGGACATAACATGCTGTACCAACAATCAGCATGGTGTTGTAGCTGCCTGTTGTGCATAGCCAAAATGGTTGATACATTGTGACTCGTAAGCAGAATGTAGAGTGCAGTTTGTAAGGCGACAAGAGAAACACAGGAATGAAGAGAAAGAAGGATGGACATTGAGTATAGTAATGTGTTAGAAAATAGTAACAAGGAAAACAGCACTGGGTTTGGATCAAAGGAAAGCCGTCAGGCAAGAATCTAACAATGGAAAATTCAGGTTGGAGTGTAACAACATTATGAAAAGGGAAGTTGAAACTCACTATATAGCAGAGATGCTGAGTTGCTGATAGGCACAACAAAAAGACTGCCATAATATAAGCTTTTGGCCAACAAGGCCTGTGTCGAAAATATATCTCTCTCTCTCACACACACACACACACACACACACACACACACACACACACACACACAAACAAACAAATGCAACTCACACACATGACTGCAGCCTCTGGCAACTGAAGCCATACTAGGAGCAACAGCAGCAGTACATGATGGGAGTGGTAACTGCGTGGAGGTAAGGAGGATGCTGTGGCAGGGAGGGGGAGGGGTAGCAAGGGAGGGTGGAAGCAGTGAAGTGCTACTGGGGACTGCACGAGGACAAGGTGGAGAGAGGGTAGGGCAGCTAGGTGCAGTTGGGAGATTAGATGGACTGCAGGGGAGAGGTTGGGAGAAGGGGGGGGGGGGGCAGAAAAGGAGAGGAGGGAAAAGACTGGCTGTGTTGGTGAAGTGAGGGCTGTGTAGTACTGGAAGGGGAACAGGGAAGGAGCTGGATTGATGAGAGAAATGACAGGACATTCCTCATTCAGGGCACGATGAGAGATAGTCGAAACCCTGTCGGAGAATGTCATTCAGTTTCTCCACTCCTCGGTGGTACTGAGTTACAAGGGGAATGCCCCTCTGTGACTGGAGAGTGAGACTTTGGGAGGTTGTGGGAGACTAGAAAGATAAGGCACGGGAGATTTGTTTTCGTGCAAGTTTGGGAGGATAATTATGTTCTGTGTAGGCCTCAGTGAGACCCTCGGTATATGTTGAGAGGGGCCACTTGTCACTGCATATGTGATGACCGTAGGTGGCTAGGCTGTATGGAAGGGACTTCTTGGTATGAAATGGGTGGCAGCTGTTGAAGTGGAGGTATTGCATGTCGTTAGCAGGTCTGATATGGACAGAGGTACTGATGTAGCCATCTTTGAGGTGGAGGCAACATCTAGGAGGGCGGTTTGTTGAGTTGATTTGGACCAGGTGAAGCAAAGGGGGTGAGGCTGTTGAGGGTCTGGAGGAGTGTGGACATGGTGTCCTCACCCTCAATCCAGATCGCAAAGCTGTAATCAGTGAATCTGAAGCAGGTAAGGAGTTTATGATTCTGGGTGTTTGGGAAGGATTCCTCTAGATGGCCCATGAATATGTTGGCATAGGATGTGATTGTATCTATCTAATTGTGAACCGCTGCACCATGGTTTGCTTAGTGGCTAACATACCTGCCTAGTAAGCAGGAGACGCAGGTTCAATTTCCAGCCTTTGTACAAATTTTCACTCACCACTTCAATCTGTATACATAAAATCACATCTGTATGAGACCAGTAAAAGTCTCTAGAACTATATAATTGCATTTGCAAAGCAGATGTTGATGGGTTGATGGTACTGACTGAGAAGTCCAGTACTTGTACCATGCAATTTCTATATTGTAACCAAGCTAAAAGAACATCTGGGAGAAAGGAAGATAAGAACCAAAACAAATGCATATGTAAAGCATCCCATACATTGTCAATATATCATAGAAGATTGGAAATATTTTTAAAAACCGCAAAGTAAAAGTTGAGTTTTCTACAGAAAATAAACTACAACAAAAACTAATACATAATATAGTGTAATCGTGACCTATACTCAGACTTTGAATATACTAAGTAACATGCCAGGAATGCTCCATGCTCTACCTAGGACAAGTAGGCCAAAATTTCAACACCACGTACTCAGAGTACCTTAAAACCTGCACATACAACAGACACATATCATCAGCAGTAGCCACACAGGACACTCATTTGGAAAAGTAGACCAAAGTGTGAAAGTACTCCACCGACTAAATAAATGGCATGAACTGGATTTGTTAGAAGAACTAGAGATACATTCACATTACAGAAAATACGAAGACAAAAGCAGAGGACCTGGACATCACCCAACAACCTCTTAGGAGAATTTCAGATTGATCGTTGTGCATCTTAAGGAAATCCCATAGAGAGATCCACAATGTAAAAGTGTTGAGAAGAGCAAATTTGGACCACTATTTCTCCAAAATAAAGCTGAGATTTCTGCCTAAGAACACTAAGCGAGCCAAGTCACTAAAGCTTACTAAGTTTGATATAGAAAAACCTTCAACTTGCAACCAGTTCACAGAGAAATTGGAATAAAAAGTAGAGATTGGGATGAATTGAGGAAGAGCATAGGGAAAGTTGCCACATAGACTGCACCATTACTGAAACAAAAGAAACATGCCTGGTGGACAACTACCTGTGAGGAAGCAGTAATGCTGAAACAGATGGCCTGGCTGAAGTGGAACTCACAGAAGGCACAAGAGAACAGAGACAAGTTAAAAGACCAATTGACACAACTGGATGACGACTTCAAGAAAAACAACACTAGGAATTTCTACAGCAGTTTTAAATGGAACCTAATCCACTACAGTCCACCTAGCCTCCATTTCAGAGGACCCGATGGGAAGCTAGCCTACAACGATATGGACAACTGCCATCTCCCGGCCATGTACTTTGATAATCTCCTGAACTGTGAGTCACCTGTTACATTCTTTGATTACCAGGACAACACCAAGCATCCAAACTCGCAACCACCGACAAAAGAAGAAGAAATAGAAATTATCCAGTCCTTGGAAAACAACAAAGTATCAGGAGAAGTGGCCAAACTATGGAAGCAGGCGGGAGACAAGACTGTAAGCAAGTTGACGGAAATCCTAAAAAACATTTGGGAGACTGAAACATTACCTAGTGACTGGATTTCTGCCTTGATTCATCCCTTACACAAGAAAGGGGACTTGACTGACATCAATAATTATCGAGGAATCTCATTGGTACCTGTCACATACAAGATTTTCTCCAACGCTTTATTAAACAGAGCCGAACCTCAACTGGACCCATGTTGTTGTTGTTGTTGTTGTTGTTGTGGTCTTCAGTCCTGAGACTGGTTTGATGCAGCTCTCCATGCTACTCTATCCTGTGCAAGCTTCTTCATCTCCCAGTACCTACTTCAACCTACATCCTTCTGAATCTGCTTAGTGTATTCATCTCTTGGTCTCCCTCTACAACTTTTTTACCCTCCACGCTGCCCTCCAATGCTAAATTTGTGATCCCTTGATGCACAAAACATGTCCTACCAACCGATCCCTTCGTCTACTCAAGTTGTGCCACAAACTTCTCTTCTCCCCATTCCTATTCAGTACCTCCTCATTAGTTACGTGATCTACCCACCTTATCTTCAGCATTCTTCTGTAGCACCACATTTCGAAAGCTTCTATTCTCTTCTTGTCCAAACTATTTATTGTCCATGTTTCACTTCCATACGTGGCTACACTCCATAAAAATACTTTCAGAAATGACTTCCTGACACTTAAATTTGTTAACATCGAGTATAGATTTCTCTTCTTCAGGAACACTTTCCTTGCTATTGCTAGTCTACATTTTATATCCTCTCTATTTCGACCATCGTCAGTTATTTTGCTTCCCAAATAGCAAAACTCATTTACTACTTTAAGCGACTAATTTTCTAATCTAATTCCCTCAGCATCACCCGATTTAATTCGACTACATTCCATTATCCTCATTTTGCTTTTGTTGATGTTCATCTTATATTCTCCCTTCAAGACACTGTCCATTCCGTTCAACTGCTCTTCCAAGTCCTTTGCTGTCTCTGACAGAACTGCAATGTCATCGGCGAACCTCAAAGTTTTTGTTTCATCTCCATGGATTTTAATACCTACTCTGAACTTTTCTTTTGTTTCCTTCACTGCTTGCTCAATATACAGATTGAATAACATTGGGGAGAGGCTGCAACCCTGTCCCACTCCCTTCCCAACCACTGCTTCCCTTTCATGCCCTCGACTCTTATAACTGCCATCTGGTTTCTGTACTAATTGTAAATAGCCTTTCGCTCCCTATATTTTACCCCTGCCACCTTCAGAATTTGAAAGAGAGTATTCCAGTTAACATTGTCAAAAGCTTTCTCTATGCACTGGACCCATAGCTAGGGTAATACCAGGCAGGATTTAGAAAAGGGCACTCTTGTACTGAACAAATACTGAACCTGAAGTCAGTGCTACGACAAGTAAAAATGGCTGGTAAGAAGTATGTCATCATCTTCGTTGACTTCAAAAACGCATATGACTCAGTCGATAGATCTACTCTCAAGAACATCCTTCAAGAACTAGGGCTAGGTGACAAGACCCACAGCCTTATCCAACACACTTTAAGTAACACCAGGTCATGAGGAAACCTCTCAGAAAGTTTTGAAATCAAATCAAGAGTAAGACAGGGAGATGGTCTGTCCCCTCTCCTCTTCAACTGTGCCCTGGAAAAGGTAATAAGAGAATGGCAGAAGGAGTTAGCTCGAGAGTGGATTGCAAATAGTATCTCTTTGGGACATAAGTGCAATGGATTTGCCAATGACCTAGCACTTCTACCAGATTCAATAGAAACTTCAGTGAAACAACTCGAAGTCCTCAGACAGCAAGCGGTAAAGGTTGGGCTTCATGTATCACTTGAAAAAATGCAGTACATCACGAACATAGATGAATCTCATAGTGCACTGCATTTAAACCAGGGAGAGAACAAGAAAATCAACAGGTTTAAGTATTTGGGAGAATGGCTGGAACCTAATCTATTTGAAGGAACAGCACTATCAACTCGAGTCAACAAGCTAGAGCTGGCATACCAGCTGACCAAGAATACTTATGATAAAGAATGTCTCTCCCGTAACACTAAATTGAAGCCCTACCAGACAGTCATCCATCCTGAAGCCTTATATGCTTCAGAATGTTTAGTACTCAATAGGAAGGGACTTACTGAAAAACTTGAAATCCAGGAGAGAAAAATAATGAGGAAGATAATGGGGTCAGTCAAGGAAGGTGACAACTATAAAAGGTGATCCAACCGAGAGCTCTATGAGTACTGTGAAAGGATCACAGATGTAACTAGGAAAAGGCATCTAGCGTTTTATGGGCACATTTACAGGATGCATCATGACAGATTGACCAACCAGCTTCTCTGTTACTGGCAAAAGAGGAAGATCAAGTCACCATGGTTGATGGAAATGGAGAAAGATCTTCAGGAACTAGGAATAACAGAAGGAAACTTGAAGGATCAGACAGTATTCAGGAAGAAACTTAAACAAAAGAGGTTCCAGGACAGACTACCAAGAAAGGAGACTAGTGCTCTCTGGACACAGGAGAGGAAGGAACAACACAGCCAGAGGATGCGTAACTACTGGGCAAACATCAAAGCCCACTCCAAATGCAACAGTTGAATATCTTGGTCCTTAGTTGGCCTATAGGAAATAATAATAATAATAAGAAGAAGAAGAAGAAGAAGAAGAAGAAGACAAAATACTAAATGAAAAACCTGAAAGTGAATCAGTGAATTTCTTCAAATGCTTTGACACAATATACTTAATGAAAAGAGTAACACATAGCACTAAGAATGATTGTAAAATAGATTTAAGTAAATTATTATCATATTATTGAGATAAACACCCTCTGAACAAAAGCATATCATACTCTTCAGAAGACCTGTAACATTAAATCTTTGAAATACATCTAAAAACATCTTTTCATCTGTTTGTTTATGTAAGTTACTCTCGATGTATACTGTGCACTGACAGTTGTGTGTGATGTTTAACATGAGGAAGGCTCTGCACAAATGGACCATAAGAAAACAGTAATTATGAATTCTTCCAAATTTGGCCACTAACTACATATAAAAATCAATGAGTAACTAAATGTTGGGCATTTTTTATATATTGCAGTAAAGGCAAGAAAACAAAGCAGAATCTCATACATTAAAAACATTACGTAAAAATGGCATAGTACAAAGAGAAATCAGAATTGAAAAGGGGAATCATTTCCCAAAATATGTCATGTAAAATATAAATAAAATAAAATTGTGGCTGGTAGCAGAAAAGTTATTTATAAACGAACCCATTGTTCCCTCAGTTGCAGGCCTTCACAAAACCATTTATAATAGACAAAATCAAATTATTTGTATGGACACAGTGAAGTGGATCAATATTATTCATTCAGCAATGAAGAGACATGGATTGGGAAACTTAATAATAATGATAAATAACAATGAGAACAACATTGACAGCAACAACAATAATAATATTGTTATATTTATAATAATTATAGAGATAATTTGTTAACAATATGTGATCACATTTACGTATGTTCCAGGTTTCTGCAACATCTAGATGCCAATGTATACATTGCTCCGTTTTAAGGCGGCAACAGACACGCTCGTTCCGCACTGACCTCTTTCTGTCCTATCTTCTGTGATATGTTGTGCTGTTGGTGTGCTGGTGCACACAGCCTCAGGTTTCCTGTGTCAACCGTGATGTAGTTACCTGTCTCAGAATTATAGTATTGGTGTTTTTCTAGTCATTATTAATGTGTGTGACTGTATGAAATAAGCTTTTATGAAAACAAGTGTTTTTCTTATAGTTGGTAAATCTTATTGTAGTGCCTCAGAAAGATCTGTAAGTATTATCAGAGCTGAGTTTTAGTGTGATTAAACCCCCCCCCCCTCGAAGAATCCTATCTCAGCCTGTGTTACGTACCTTGCATAATTTCTTCTGTTGTTAGCTGCAGATTAAATAGTCAGTAGTTCTGTTACCATTTGTATCAAATATTCTAAATCCTTGAAGGAAGATATATTTTCAGTTGATGTAACAAATCAGCCTTTGTTTGTATCATGTACATTTATTATTATCTGTTTTCCATGTTGTTTAACAATTTTAATCCTTACATAAGACAGTACTTCTCATTATATGAGTATTTGTGTATTTTTCTGTGTGCATGTTTATATGTATAGATAATGATGTGTCAGTAAGGATAAGCTCTATGTTTGTGACAAAAGAAACTTGTGCCTACTTCAAAACGTGACCTGAAGCAAATGGCAGCTTTGTGAGGTGGTTTTCTCTTGCAGAATACATTAGTGACACTGGAAAGTAATATATTTTCCATTTATAAAATGTGCAAGAAGTCTGCAGGAGTTCAGCATAGAAGGCAAGCTGTTGCATTACGGATGATGTAGTATTTGTTGCCTCATCAATAGTGGAATGTCAGTGATGGAGAGACTACTCATTGTGTGCTGTCTCTTAGTCATTGTACAAGAGTTATTGAGCAAGTGAGATTTCTTACTGCCATCAACAGTCACAGAATATAAACAAAATATCTTTAATGACAGATGTGTATTATTAAAATTTTTTGGTGCACTCGCCGCATTAAGTTCCTATAAAAGTTGAAGCTTTTGACAAAATCCACCATTTTCTTCATCAGTTGCTTTCTGATGAAGAAGAGCTCAGAGTTCTTATAGAAAATTAATTTGACAAGTGCACCAAGAAAATTTCATACACTAGGAGAACATGTTTATTTAAAAGCTTTAGCAGAAATAGATACAGCTGTTATTCAGCAATCCCTTAACATATTCACACTGCAACTGAGATACTTGCAACTGATGCACAGTGCATACCAACAGAATGGCATGACCAAACATCGGTGGGGGTACACTAGGTAGAACACGAACATGATGTCACATTGTACAACTTAATATTGGAGGTCAACTGAAATTGTTAGTACTGCTACTGTACACACCACAGGTGATAAGAAACTTCAGTTCAGTGGACATCGTTGTTTTGGACTTTCTACAGAAAGTGTAATAATGATGTCCTAGAATTGATATGATCACCCAAAATCAAAGACAACCTGAAGATGGTGTACTCTAACACCTTAACAATTTGTGTTTGAATAAAACCAGTAAATGCAGCTGATGGTGTTGTCCTCACAACTTACAGTGTGATCAGAAACAGTCTGAAAACCTTGTAAGGTTATTGCAGGGTAGGTTGTGCGGAGATATAATTATTAAGGAAAAAACTAGATATGTTCCACCTCTTTTGAGCTGATCAGCATTGAAGATAGTCAAGCAGGCTGTAGTGTGCGCAAGTTCAAGTGATCTGCCAGCTACTATGTCACCAATTGTGTTCTTTATTCAGTTTGCTAAAACTTAACAACAGAGTGATACAAAAATTGGACATGGGATTATAGTAAGGATCGAACCTGAACCGAAGGCTGAGCAGTCTCGGGCACTATCATCTATGCTATGAGAACAACTGACACTAATTATATCTGGCAGGCCATTTAAAATAAATGCATGATGGCCTGATTGACAGACTTCAATGCAAAGTAACTCTGAAAACACACAAGGTACTGAATTTTTTTCTTAACAATTATTTCTCAGCACAAGCTACTCTGCAGCACCCTGACAACCTTTTCAGAATGTTTCTGATCGCAATGTGTAAGATACAATAACAGCTATTATCTCAGTGCTGTAAGTTGTGTGACACTGGCAGTCTTGCTGCAGTTTGTTCCTCGAGAATACCAGAGATTTGCTGGCAGTTGTCTTTGACAGTTACTCTTGGACTCTCACGGCAGTAATATACAGAGTTTTTCAACAGTTATAACTTTTGAGAGAGAAAACTGCAAAGTCCTGTAATCTGAAAACAATGGTTTATAGAATAGGATAGATTGCTGCTCACCTCATAGAGGAGTCACCGAGTGTCAGACAGGCGCATTGAAACAACACCTGCCTTCAACTACTGCTTCACGGCCAATCCCATCTGAATTCCTCCCACCAGTACCCGGTTTTCTGAATTGCAAAGGCATGACCCCCTGGCCACCACCTGCCTCTGTCTCCTCCTCTGCTCTCACCTCGGTGTGATCAGATAGCACAGTATGCAGCGCAGGACCCCTTGGTAGAGTCCCTGCATGGCAAACAGTTTTAATTCATCACAAACAATTGTTAATGATACAAGGTTACTCATAAATACCTGTGGTACATCACAAGATGACTGCACAAAAACTACAAGATGTATAGAAAAACGACATCAGTGGATAGAGCATCAGTCCAAGTTTGGATTCGTCATATGTGCTGTGGTATAGTTGAAGAGTGCATCACTGAGGGGCAGGTGTGTCAGAACATATAGACGGGTCATCCTTTCTGTACTGCCACATTTATTAGCTCATACCTGCAAGTAGGCAACCTAGTGAACAGATTTCCAAGGTGGACTGCTGTCATTGCACCTTCCTGGGTGGCAGTGACTTCAGTGAATTGATACTAGAATGGTGAAGTTTCTGACATCCCTAAAACTGTGGAAAGGGGCCATTTTGAGCCCACATAAATTTTTTTCATGTTGACTTTACTACTGTATTTTATTGTGCACTAATGCCTAGCTTTTTGCGAGTTATATCATTGATTATTTAACACTATTATTAAAATATTACTTATGTATTTCAACAACAAGAAAATCTTACCGATTTATCATTGCTGGTGCTACCAGGTTTCCTAAACTGTTGACTTTCATATACTGACAATTTGTAGAAGGTTCTAGGCATATTTAACATATTTGGTCCATATTATACACACGAAAGTTCTATCCGTGGCTCCGTTGTACTTTTTACTCAAGTCATTGGACTGTGCTAGATGCTCTTAGCAAAGATGATTTCTGTTTTACACACATACATTTCCTGCACACAGCTTTGTGGCACTTTAACAGCTGTCATTGGCATTGTTGACTTTGCAGAAGCAGATTTTACACTACTACTGCTTTGTAGATGATTTTGATCCCGTATTCTCTTCTTTTATCTGTTCTTCTTCCTGCTCTTTCTCTCCTTTGAGTTCATATGTTAGCTGAAAAAATAACTTTTTCCTCTCATTTTCTTGTTCATTACAATTTTGTAGATGACTCGTATTTATTGCTGCCATGCCCAACAAGTAGAAAGACATGCACCAGCCAAGTCCTGCATGCAACCTTTGCAGTTTGTTTACAGGTCATTTGATCAATTACATCCACTCTATGCTTTGCAGCATTGTAGAATGTTATGGTTTCAGGCTTCTTGTTTCACTCTTTGGTTACTGCTACTTCAACATGCAGTATACTCAGAAGAATGATTTTTTCTCCTTTTCTTGATGTACAGTCTTTGTTTCCAGTCTGGTGCAACATGGGTGTGGAAAGTATTTCAGCATTTGGCTTCTCTTCCTCAGCAGGAATTTCATGATGTTCATTGTACCAGCTAATGAAGTTCCCTTTTTTTTTAAGCTGCTTAGCAAGTTGAAAACACATGACAGAGTTGTCTATTATCACATACCTTCCTCAGTTTAGAAATGTCTCAATGAGATGTAGAACAATGTACTCGCCAAACGGTTGCTTCACTGTCAACAATCAAAAATGTGAGACTGTGTTTGTTGGGCATGAATTGCCTGAACCTGCATCTTACACCTACCAATTTTTCCACTTCCTCGACTGACACAGTAGAGTCCCCCCACCCCCCTCCCCTCTTTTTTAAGTACTTTTCAAGCACTAGATTCCATGTGTTTCTTCACGGGAGTGTAGCATTGCTTTGTAAAAAGAAAGACAGATTGCAGTTATGACAGAGGCATCCACCCATTGGCAAGAGTACAAGTGTCAGGACCTCTTCTCCTTTAGAATGTTCTCAGCCAATCTTCATCCAGTAAATAGAAAATTAGCAATCTTCCACTTGGTTACATCTGTAGTGACTATCTTTGTAGAGGCATTCAACTGGGCCTGCTGTGGTGGAGGAGGTGAGGATTGACATAGAGCAGCATCTAAATCCTCTTCCACTCATCCTTCCTGATTCATCAGTTTCTGATTCAGCATCAGAATTTTCTAAGAGATACAACGTTTCTTCATCAGAACGTCCATGCTGACAAGACTTGTTTGAAAATGTCTGTCATACAGGAACTGTTGCCTGAACAGCACAATGTACTATAGCAGATTGAAATGTGCATGTGCCAAGATGCAACAACATTCAGTAACAACTCTGCACAGTTGTTGATTATTCCCACTTTGTAGTTGTATTATTTACATATATTTGCAAGAGATATTACAGTGGTGTCAAATTGACGACTTCTAGTTATATTGAATGAAATGTCCAAGGAAATATAGAGATAAATGGTTGTAGCTCTGTCATAAGTTGCATTAAGAAGCACCCTATTTATTTATTGATGCTGACTAGTTTCAGACACCTATGTCCATTTTCAAACCATCCCTATCTCAAGTGTGACAATGCAGGCAAAAACCTATGTATAAAAATTACCCCTGCAGCGATGATCAAAGTGACACTATGGCCGACTCACAAATAGTAAATAGACCACATAGGACAGATATTGGAGATTTAATGCAACTTATAAAACAAGCTGTGGATCTATTTTCACCTGCAGCATGCTGCAAGGTTGTAAAGTATAAATATTATGTAGATCCTAATACATCATCATAAGGAGGAGAAAAGATTAGAAGTTGTATTATTTCATGAACAAACTAAAAAGAAATTGGATATTACATTGAGAAAACGAAAAAAAGGTCATCTTTACCCCCTCTACTGTTCTAGTGTTATGCACATATTTACATTTGCTGTAGCATACAAATGCGCCCATACTGAGCACTTGTAATGTTATAGAGATGCTGTATCCACTGATATGCGCCTTTTTTTTATATATATCTTGTGGTGCTTTTGAATAATGTCATATACACGCAGATGCATTGTTGTAATGCAGAAATTACTGAGTCTCTTCCACTCACAAGTCTCCTGTTCTCAAGAATCTGTGTCTTATGTAAACTTGAAGTTATAATATTTTGTTTGATAAATCATATAGATTACAGCGAGAGAAATAATCTGTGTGAGAGGCAAATGCAATATTTCTGAGTGTTGACAGAATTGTAAACAGAATGGACTCGTGCACCTCTCTCCCGTGATGACTGACCATTTCTCAGTCCACGAATGCCAGTGTGCCAACTTCTCGGCAGTAAAGATTTGTCAGATGCTATATACGCTTATCGACAGCTCATTTGTCTGTGCTGACTCCTTCCACTGCTGCCTTAAGTTAACACACTCCCAATTAGACTGACAATGGGCCTAATAAATATTTTGGCATATTTATTGACAAATGTAGTGCTTGCTATAAGTCCTGAGTGTAATGATAAGGCATTATTTGAAGTATAGCACAGTGTCTTTTGTTTACAGTATTAGTGAGTAATTAGCTGCATCAGTACAAATGTAGAAGTGGTATACTCATTCAGGTAAAGAAAAACCATCTGGTATGACAAGATCTCCATTTTAACAAGCTATTAAGAACAAGTACTGTTTGACTGTAACTTGGCACTGCACTCACTGCAGTGTAGGTTTCATTCTGTTACATTACAGTGGAAGCTGATGCAATTCTATGTGCTCAAAACTTACTGCAACAGTAAGTCTTAAAATTTATGCTTCAAAATTTTTATCGAAAGTGACATCGTGAGCCTTCAGATAAACTGTGTCACAATTTTTATACCTGTGGCAGGAGTATACAAGTAACTTACTTTCCGTACTAATAGTTGTAACATCGAACAAAGAGGATTAGTCGTGTTACTTGCCCACCTGGTTATTCTTCAAATGCTGTATTTTATAGATCTTCAGACTCTCAAAGTGGTGCTTTCTAATCTGTGTGATGCAGTGAACATTGTGGTCTCAAAATGGGTGCCTTTTCACTTGTGTTGTGAAGTATGGCTCCAAGGGATGCCACTGGGAGAAGGAAGAAGACCTAAACTGACCATGATGAGTCTGTTTATCAGTGGACAGAGTAAGTAGTGTTAGAGAGAGCTTTACATGTGATGCCAGGGGCAGGTGTGTTAAATGAAACGAGATTTTACTTAACTGCAGGTTATTCTTTCCCACTGTAAACTTTGCTGTTTAATTTATATATATTGTATTGGATTCGGTTGGGTTCTCTATAGCACATGTGTGGTTTGATCATTAATGTGCCATATTATAAATAGGGAAGAGCAGATTTCGAATATTATATGATGATGATGATGCTGTCCCCCCACCTTTAATGTGCACACCTATTTGTCTAGTGCACAATGATAGGACATCTGGTCATACATTGTTCAGGTTCCACAAAGATTGGGTATTCTGTTAAGAAGATTGGAGGAAAACAAGAGCAGGCTATTTCTTATTAGCCACTGCAATGCTAATCCAATATTGGGGTAATGGGCTATTTCTTTTATGTTCAGAGAAAAAACTTAAAAACACTTTTGTATCTGATGTGGAAGGTGTTTTTTGTCTCAATGTATTCCTCCTCCACATTATCCACCTTAACCTCTGATAATGAATTTGTGTACCCCCCTGTCGATGAGAATATTTTCTAAATGTTTACGAATTGTGTAAGTGAAGCAGGGATATGGGGAAACTGCCCAAAAATAAACCCTTGACTGGCTGGCACACTGGCTATCATCATTAGTCTGCTGGGCGGATTTGACCCGGGGCTGCCACACCTCCCCACGGGTGCCTAAATGTATACCACTGATATTTGTATATAAAGAATAAGTCCAAATCAGTGTACTAAGCTTACTGCTTAACACACCAACTACAAGCTGAATGGTTGTGTTTATTACGTCAAGCCATTGAGGGTGAGGGGATGGCTCATGAGAGTGAAGAAGGCTCCAATACCTTACACTTGAATGGCAGTAGGTGAAAAACAGAGCACAGATTCGCAATTGAATGAAGATCTCTGTGATGTACATAAAAATTTCAAAAGAAATATTACCTGAATGAGTTTACTGATGTAGATTAGTGTCACACAATATAGTTCTGTGTGTGTTATCAGACAAACATTATAAGCAAATCAATCATATCATAGAACTGAACCAAAGGAATTTAACTGATTGTGATATGTGACCTCTTAGTGTACTTCATTACTTAAAGCTTTAAGCATGCTTGATTATGAAAATGTGGACTTTGAGTGTGCCAAAGGTATTGTATGATAATATTGTAACTTTCTAATGATGGTTGTGATCTGTACTGAGAGCTATACCTATTCTTTCACTTATTTTATAACTGTCAGAATACATGTACCACATAAGTGGATTTTAATGGGATTTGCACAGTGTTTGTAAATACATGTGGAAAAAGAAATGTTTTATTGAGTAAATTTTATTATCTCTTTTGTACTTTACAAATTCAAGGTACATAGTATAACAACTCTACAGTTACAAATATCACTTACATTCTATATAGATCAAGTACATAAATGTATATTGTTCATTTTTATTATTTTGTAAGACTGCCAAACTTGGAACCAGTTACTTTTCAGTTCAGGTATTTTTTGTAGCAACTGCAAGTCACTGTCGTGTTCATGAAATCCGTTGCACTGGATTCTATATGAGGTGCTAATAAATAGCTTTGTGGCCCCACTGCTGAAATTTCAATGACATTTCTGCGGACACACAATATTTTTATTCACTTGCAGTGTTCCCATGCTTTAACTAAATCTGTGGGCAAATAGCCAAGCCAACTGAAGTTCAATGACACAGAATAACTGAGACCATTTTCTCAGTGTCTAGCAAAGTGAGAAATAAGTATCTGTGGGATACTAACTACAAAATGGAGGTATGATCACAACAAAGAAATCAACACTCAGTATTGTTGCAGTGAAACTGTAAAAAATCTTAAAATACAATAATGAGCAACACTGATGTCAAATTTTGGCTGTATGTACAAATGAGCATTGAAACATTTGAGCTGGTGGTTTAAAATCTTCAGGCTGATTACGTGGATGAAAAATATTTTCACAGTGGCTATGGAATCATCATTCATTACCTCCCTGAAACAGCTTTTGGACTCAAGTGTCTTCTTGCAAAGGGGCACTCAGTCATAACTCCCTAAAGATGTGGTAAGTTACATGTGTTTGGAAGTAAATTTTTCTTGCTGTTTGCAAACTCATTTCCAATACAGTCTGGTTGGTGTCAGTTTTCAGACATCATAATTGGATTGTTTATCAAATGTAAACACAAAATTTTTTTAAATAATATCCTTGTCCTAATAATTGGCTTTAATGGAAGTTTATATGGGTGGTCAATTGTGTTACCACTAAGAACTTTTGAGAGTGGTCTTTTCTGTACACTGCAATAACAATTGGTGTGAAAATAAAATTTTATCAAAGCACGGATGCCTAACTTCATTAAAAATGCCTGCAGTTATATTCTCAGCAGTGGCAGTGCGAGAGAAAAAGCAATTTGATCTCCTCTGATAGCATAAACGTGCTTGCACACAGGCCTGGGAGAACTGGTACCAAGTGAGGCCTTCACAAGAGTTCTTACTTTATACTAATCTTTAAAAAGATGCATCACAGACTGACAAGACAACACACCAAAGAAAAAAAAGGTTTCCCTTTTATTTCTGTCACTTCTTATGTACACAACCTGAAAGTCATTCTCAAAATACAGCATTCATATTTCTATAGTTAATATCACATTAAACATAAGAACACTCATTCTAATTAAATATGTGCCATCTGATACCTTATGGCAGTTATATGGAAGAATATTAAATTCTTTAATATAAGTAATAACTATTTGAAAGTTATGGTTCAACAGATTTCCTGTGGCTGTATGGTCCACATGTTTAATAATAAAATGTACAAAAAATCTCAACACAACATTGCACAGTCCTAAATTACAGAAGATTCTTAAAAACAATTTCTTTTCAACAAAGACTGTTTTACCTCGCACACATTTGAAAATGCAGCGAGGATGGATATTTTCTACACACATCACAAGAAATGACCTTAACCTTATGTGAAGATCAATTTAAGTGTCACTTCTATATGCAAATTAAGGGTAAATTAAAAAAAGTAATGATAATTGTATTTAAAATCAGTTGGTCATTGTTTTGGTGTTCATACAAGTTCAGCTGTTGCAGTGTAAAATGGAAGAAAATTGACAATTTTAAAAATGAGACACTAAGAAATCGCTCACTCTCACACCAAAAACTGTGACAGAAACAAGGAGATGACAGACAAGAGAAGTAGGCAGGATAAGAAGCATCTCAGAAAGTATGTGTAGTCACAGACAGACATTTATGGGGTACTGTCCAGCAACTTAATGGGACTAATGTAAAAAGAAAGACTCGCGATTGTGTGCTTATTCACAGTCTACAGTGCCAAACGTTTCTAAGATGACCAGAAATTCTAACTGCAGCATTCCATGACCTCAAAAACAGCTCAGGTGGTGTCTTTTTTCTAGCTTTGATATAAAAAATGGCAGAAAAAAGAAAAACTATAAGCCCTTTCACTAAAATCAGGAACAAATTTCTTTCAACTCAATCATTCCGAAAAAAACAATGTATGTCAAGTTTTTTCAGGATGTTCAGTGAACATAGATTACCCTTTAACCAACCCATTTTAATTGAAATAACTATGTTATCAGACATTATGATGATGGCAAAACAAGTACAAGCAGGTGGAAATAAAAAATGTAATTGTGTGCCCAGTCACCTCATAAATACGGTTGATAAGCCCTAAGTCAAAAGAATTCAACTTTGTCAAGTACGCAATCCAGGTAATAGAGAAGCCAAAAAAAGAAACAGAATGCAGTATATTGCACAGAAAAATGCAAAAACACTCTCACTGTGTGTGTGTGTGTGTGTGTGTGTGTGTGTAGACGTGCATGTGCGCATGGGTGGGTGGGCATGCACATGCACACTCTATTACATTTCTTATTAACAGCTAAATTTGCTATGGCCTAAACCCAAATAATTCCTTTACTTGTCAAACTGCATAATGTATTAGTGGCTGCATCATAGGCCAATACCTTATTGCCATATCTGTTTGCTATTCCTTGAGTGTTCTTATGTGGTACAAAAAGGCAATTCACCGTGTAATTTTTTTGTTTTTTAGTAATTGCATATTGAACCTTAATTTGTTGACTGATAATTGGAGTAATTATTTCAACAAGAATGATCCAAAAGTGACTTGTATGGACAGTTGGACATATTTTAAAAAAATACGTAAAGTAAAAATGATGAAGAATGAGACTTCAAGTGACAACAAATGCCACGAATACTTAATGGACGTAAACAACTTTTATGTTAAATTGTTGTGCATCAAAACAAATGCAAATTAAAAATATATTCTCTTTTTAAACTGCAATTTACACTTTAAACATTTTGAAAGGCATTTGAAAATACTAGAACAACTTGTGTTCCATCCAATTACCAATGCCTCTTAAAAATTAAACATTCATTTTATAACTTGTCCCAATGTCTGATATGTTTTGCACATCATGTTGGTAATTACGTAATTAGACTTCCTGGATGACTTCCTAAGCTCCTGCGATATCAGCAAAATTTCACACAACACAAATACTGGCATAGGCAAGTGAAACAGTAAACCATCAGCTGAGGCATAGAAATTTCTCTACACTCCTCTAACGACTTATTTCGTGCGTGAAGAATTTGGTGAAAGCTGTGTAGAGCTATTGTCTAATTTTAGTCACAGAGGCAAGTGACAATCCAAAATATTAAAAAACATTTTTTTTGGCACTATCTGTAAAGTGCTTCGTCAGCAATACAACGGGTAGCAGATCACAGAATTAGATTACACCAGTTTATTTGGAAGTTCAGTGCAGCCAATCATACATCTGGCAGAACATTTCTTCAATTTTGACATCTAATTACTGTGATTAAGGATCTTTAGTTTTTTGTGAACATAGCGGTCACTGTCCAATATTTCCTTTTTCCACCAGCTATGATGTCTTTTAGTGGACGGTCCTCACAGCACATCAGTTGTCACCGACGTGCTCATCCATACCATCGCTCTCCGTTACGAGTGCACGCTCGAGAATGACGCGCCCCTCCTTGTAGCGCTGATTCTCCTCAGTGGCAAATTCGTACACCCAGCCCAACTTGGCATCACAATTCTTGCAGGACACATCGCGAACCATGTGTCTACCAGTCAGCATGACGCGGTCCTGCACCTCACTGTGCAGTCAGAAGACAACAGGCAATAAATGATCAGCACTTGCTCCACACACAATTTCACAAGCATGCAAATGAAATATACAACAAACAATCACTCATTTTATCATTTATTTAAACAGCCACCACAGTGGTGAGCACATAAGAAGGTGCAGTAGCAAGAGTTAGTGTGCCTTGTAATGCTCCAGCCGATAGTGTCATTCTGCTGTGTCTGCCTGTAGCATACATATCAGGGTGCATGTAGAATACACAATATCAATTTTCATGTTAGATTAGATACAGTGAGGTTCCTTAGCTACTACAGTGTTCATTATCAGTGGCATAAAGCAAACACGACACGTATTATACTAAGAAGCAACAGCAATAGTTTTCTGACCATATAAATTCTAGGCTGATCATATTTCAGGGACAAAATACAGGGACACTTGTGTCTGTACTTTATACCTAACTTCATAACTTACGCTCAGCTCTCTTGTCAGTTATTGGAATATTTTGAAACTGACAGTAGGCCTGTAACGATGCAGCAACTTAAAAACTCATAGTGAGAATGTTTCTTCATTTTGTGAATTGGGAAGAAAAATGTAAGTACATTACACATGAATAAAATTCTTTTTTAAAAAAGACTGATATATACTTTTTCATTGTAATAGCCAGGATGTTTTTTCTACCATGTCTAGTCATTTACTAGGTACTTTGGTACAATCTGTTACTCCAAGAAACTATGTAATATTACTAATCAGTGATCAGACACAAATCATACATTTCAAACTAAAATTTAAGATTTCAGACTGTTACGGCAAGTGCGCATATTGACAAACAATATTCAATAAGCACTGTTAACACATGCTGCACCATTCACGTTATTGACAAAATTAACTTCCATACGACTGCAGTCCCGCTAGAAATAGTTTCAGTTAACTGATGCTCCTTTATACCTCCTTTAGTTTTGTTTTTTTCTTGTCTCAGGGCCATAAAGTGGAAGGTCAGCAAGTTAGAGATGAGGGGTAGCTAATACCTGCTTTTCAACATCTCTCTTACTATTTCTGTAGCTATAAGACAAATTAAACCAAATGTGGGGAAAATATATATTTCTGTAACATTCTCCTTCTATGAAACTTGTTTTTCACAAATATTTAATGAAATGAAAAGTAGTATTGAACACACTTTGTTTCCCACTTAAAAACTGAGACAAATATGTGTCCCGAATGATTTTCTCAGGATACCAGGAGATGTATGTGAAAAATAAGACTGTTCCAGCAAAAATAAAATTCTGCTAGGCAGAATCTAAAGCAGAAACAGTGGCCTGGTGTAGCACTCACCCCTGCATTCCCAATTACCAGGGTAGGCAAGGGATGGAAAGTTAAATGTGGGACAGATTGTGAAGTGTGGAACGGATGGATGGAGTCCCAGGAGGAATGTTCAGTATTCAGAGATATCACAGGAATGTTCAATTCAAACAAAACACTTTGTATGTCCTATTCCGAATGGTTTCTGAGATAAGACACATTTAATGTACATTCTTGCTGGAACTGACGGCTTTACACACAACTGGTTTGAATCATACTTAACAAACAGAAAACAAAAGGTTGTGCTAAATAACTCGAACAATGTTGAAAAGGTAGAAAATTTTATTGACTAGAGAAGAATCACAAAGGTTCCAATTTTGGGCCCATTCCTATTCCTATGACAGAAAGACATCCTGTTTAAAGTGGCTGAAAGCAACAAGGCAGATGGGACTAGAATAAAATGTCAAAGAAGTCAGGTGGGTGAGACACACACGTGTGCCACTTGCCGAAAAACAAATTTACATTAAGTGTGTTCTATCTCACAAACCATTCAGAATACTGAATATACCTACATGAAGTCTTTTGCATCAAAAAAGCATTCCTGTCTTATCACCGAATGTCGACCACCCTCCTGGGACACCCCGTATACAAATAATGGCATACTACTGATGGCCACGTAACACGGTGTGAGAACAGTGGTCATAGAGAGACCCTAACTGACAAAGACTTGGGACAAGTGCCACGCCTTGTTCATGACAATCAGTTTTGAACATGACAAGCATTGCAGCCCTCCAGTGAATGGGTCCATTGCAACTATTTTACGAACATAAACAGCAAGGGAACTGCACCCAATAGAATTTCGACCGAAGTACCTAGGACATGGCCATATTGCAGCTGCCCATCTTCGGTGCACATCTTCAGTGGGCAAAAGAACACAGAATCTGGACAATAACCAATTTTAATGTGGTGCAACGAGTGGTGATTTTGCCCTTTTTCAAATGATGCAAGTTGTCAAGTAATAGTGATGGGACAAGAAACTGATCAAGTAATTGCCTTTTTTTTTAATTCAGTTTTTTTTTTTTTTTTTTTTTATTTGAATGAAACAACCACATGAAACTAGTCTCTGGCCACATCAGCTACATGAATATTTTTCGCTCATTCTCTGGGTTTGAGTGGTTTCTATCAATGTGAGACAACCGAATATGGAAGTTTTCATTCAGTCTCTCTGTTTGAGTGATCATTAAGCCTTTTTTCATCTGGGGCAGATCGAACAATGTCCTTTCGAGCTGGATGTGTAGCACCATCACCGGCAACCTTTGACACTACACAGCCAGGACTGCAGCAGGTGTGAGAAGCTGCTGGCACAGTGTGGATCACCACCTCGTACTGGCTGTGCAGGACACGTGCTTAATCGAGGAGGATTACTTTGGCGTACCCACTCAGGGGCAGGACTACCCTCTGGAGGTTTGCACTTACTCCAGTAGTATACTAATTCTGAAAGTGCTACATAACTGGGTTCACTTCACTCAGAAGAATTAACGAATAGTTCAGTCAATTAAAATGGTCAAGAGTGTTTTCATCTGACAGAAAAACTGCTGACTGGTTTCATTTTAAAAGAACAAATGAATAATAATCCAAAACAATATGTAAACTACACATGACCAAGTCAACTGTTTTCATTCGCTTGTTCCCACCACTAGTCCAGTACACTGGCAGCCCATTTACGTGATTAACCCACAGGGTATTGATAGTGCAGCTCAGGTCAGAGGTAGTTCTGTGATGTTTTCAGGGCGTTTTTCTCACTGTGACTAAGCCCTCTTATTCAGGTTACCATGAATGTAAACCAGGATGTTTACTTCTAAACTCACAGTGACCAAGTCTCAACATTTCTTCTACCTCTTCAGCACGAGTATGCTGTGGACACTCCCATTTTCTGTAATGGCAACAGCTGCTTTCACACAGCTGCACGCACACATTCCCGGTTTGACAAACACCCAGGCTTGCTATTGTGGCTCGACTGGTCCACTAGTTCACTAAGATTTCAGTTCGGATTATTAAGTGAAATGTAGCAGTTAGCTTCCATGCAATTTGGTTACTGGAGGCAGTGTGACATAGTATTAGTGTGATACTCATGGGGGGGAGAGGGTGACTAATGTTTGCGTCCAGTGACTTATGGTGAGACACACAACAATAACAATGCTTTGCTCAACAACAAATAATTACATACTTACTGCCCAACTAGCCCCCCCCCCCCCCCCGCCCTCCCTCTCTTTCTCTCTCTCTCTCTCTCTCTCTCTCTCTCTCTCTCCCCCCTCCCCACAACAACAGGAGGCCATCAGTGATACTGGATGGTAGTTCCGTGGATCACTTTTGCTACACTTCTCGAGTCGGGTGTAACTATGCTTTCTTCCAACCACTGGGCACAGTTTCTCATTGGAGGGATCTATGGTGTATAGTGGTTAAAAGGCAGGTGAGTTCAGCTTCGAATTCTGTATAGCATCTGATAGAGATTCCATCACATCCTAAAGCCTTGTTTAATTTTAGTGATTGCCTCTATTTTTGTATGTCACTGATACTAATATCTACAACACTGAACATTGCAGTGGAATGACAATGTAACTGGGACCGTAAATCTGTACCTTCCTTTGTGATGGAAGGTTTGAAAACAGTGTTCGGCATTCCTGCTTTTACTTTGGCTATCCTCAATTTTTTTTCCTGGGTCATCTGGGACTGCCTGAACACTAACTTTGGAATCACTAACAGCCTTAAAATACGACCAGAGTTTCTTTCGGTTTTTACGAGAGATCTTGCTTTAAGATTTTGCTGCTGTTCGCATTAGAGGTACTGCCATTTTGAAAGGCAAACGTCTTTCATTCAGCATTTCTACCTCTTCACATCCGTAAAATATTGCAGCAAAGAAGATAAAAACCGAGAACATCTATAAGAGGGCAAAATTTGATGTGGAAACTGTTACACAGGAAGCTGCATGTAGTAGAAAGGAATGGAAGGAACATGTTCTGTGTATCCAAGATGGATTTTCACTCTGCACTGAAGTTTGCACCGATACGAAACTTCCCGGGAGATTAAAACTGTGTGCCCGACTAGACTGTCAGAGCAAGTGCTCTACCAACTGAGCTGCCTCAGCATGACTCACACCCTGTCCTCTCAGCTTTACTTCCACCAGCACTCTTCATCTCCTACCTTCCAAACTCCACAGAAATTCACTCTGGAAACAACCCGCAGATTGTGGCTCTGCAATATCCTTCCTTCCACAAGTGGTAGTCCTGCGAAGTGACTTCTGTGAAGTCTGGAAGGTAGGAGATGAGGTACTGGCTGAAGTAAAGCTGTGAGGATGGGTCACGAGTTGTGCTCGGCTAGTTAATTGGACAGTGCACTTGCTGGTGAAAGGGAAAGGTCCTCTGCATACATCGCAGATCAAGATCCGAAAGCAAGAGCTAAAGTGCACTTATGGTGACCACAGCTCTTCTGTTGTGTGCTGTTGTTGGTGTATTGTTATCATTGGTCGTAATCAGTGGATGACAGAATGTGGTAGCCAATGAGAATCTGTCAATTTTTAATTGTGACTGTCACATACCAGTATATTTGGCTGTTTTTTTCCGAATATGTTGCAATTTCTGAGGTGGTGGTTAGAGTGGGATGGGACCTAATAGTTCAGCTTCATTTACAAAGCATATGACATCATGAACGAGCAACTTGGTTGGCTACCACGTCCAACTCATAATTTGTCATGTTCATTTCCTGTCATTCATCACGTGAATGGTTACCGAAAACAGCTCGTAACAGAACAGCCCAAGAGGCCAAGAGTGGGCATTTGGCCAAGGCAAGTCTTATATGATATGCCTTGAGGAAGAACTGATTTTAATTCTCTTTAATCACAGACGAGAACTGAAAAATTGACTGAAGAGAATGAAACTCGACATTCTATTTATGGTGAAGATCAGTGGGCCAACAGAAAACCACATGATTAAACCAGAACAGTATTACCTTCTACACCTACATTCGCACTCTGCAAATCATTCTATGATGTGTGGTGGAGAATTCTTCTGGTACCACTATCTGATACCCCTTTCTTGTTCCATTTGCACATGGTTCTGGAGAGAATGGCTGTTGGTAAACCTCCTTAGGAGCTCTAATTTAACTGATTTTTTCCATTGTAGCCATTTTGCAAGATGTGTTGGAGGAACTAGTACGCCGCCCAGATATTCTGAGAACATACTTTCTCAGAATTGCAACAGTACATCTCCGTGATGCACAGTGTCTCCTTTGTAACATCTGTTTGTCGATCATCTCTGCAATACTCTCGTGCTAACTAAATGATTCCGTGATGTAACACACCACTCTTTGTTCGATCTTCTCTCTCTCTTCTACTAACTGAGCTGATCAGCAACACTCAAGAATCAGTTTAACAAGCATTTTGTACGCCATTTCTTCCATGGATAAATTTCAATTAATTAAGACTCTCCCAATGAACGTCAGGTTGGAACCTGCTTTTTCATTACATTTATTTATGTTCAGTGACAGTCATCAGTCTTTGCACCAGTCTTCAATTCTCTGCCCTTCTGTTATAGCTCCCTCACCATATCAGTTGCACTATCTGTGAACAGTCTCATCTAACTTTTGATGTTATCCGTTAGATCATTAATATAAACTGTAAACCGTAATGCCTCTATCACTCCTGAAACTACTGTACATCAGTAGACTTTGTTCTGTTAAAAATGATGTGTCAAGTTTTATCAGTAAGAAATTCCCGACTCCAATCACAAATCTCATGCAATTCCTTGCAAGCTCGTAAAATGTTTACCAAGTGACAGTGCGGAACTTTATGAAATGCCTTCCTAAAATCAAGGAAAATTGTTTCAACCTGGGTGCAGAATGAGCTGAATTTTGCAAGAAATCTATTTGAAATCCATATGCATTTTTACACAGAAGAATATCATTCTCCAAAGAGATCTTCAGTCTGAAGACAGGTTTAATGCAGCACTCCATGCTGATCTATCCTGTGTGAGCCACTTCCTGTCT
Source organism: Schistocerca cancellata (assembly GCF_023864275.1). Classification (NCBI taxonomy): domain Eukaryota; kingdom Metazoa; phylum Arthropoda; class Insecta; order Orthoptera; family Acrididae; genus Schistocerca; species Schistocerca cancellata. The sequence goes on from NC_064635.1 coordinate 134,099,592, forward strand.
GAGTAACTACTGCATCCTACATCTAGCTGAACCTTCTTACTGTATTCAAGCTTAGGCCTTCCTCTACAACACTTCTCTCCATTACCATTCCTTGATGCCTCAGGATGTATCCTATCAAATGATTCCTTCTTTTAGTTATTCTGTGGCATAAATTTCCTTTTCCCCCAATTCTATGAAGTACCTCCTCATTAGTTATTTGATCCACTCAGCTAATCCTCAGCATTTTTCGACAGCTCCAAATTTCAAAAAGATCTATTCTTTTCTTGTCTGAACAGCTTATCGTCCGTACAAGGCTACAGTCCAGAGAGCTGACTTCTTAACACTTACATTATATTAGATGTCAAGAAATTTATTTCTTTATGAAATGTTTTTCTTGCTATTGCTAGCCTGCATTTCACATCATCTCTACTTCAGTCATATCAGTTGTTTTGCTTCCCATATAGCAAAATTCGTCTACTACTGTTACACAACAAATTAGTAAAGAAATGCGAGAGTAAAATTTTCTAAGTTCAAACAGGTGGGGTTAATCACGTGAAAGTATCAATAGCAGCCAGCTGGGAAGTGTAAATGTTTTAAGACCACTATTCAGTCAGGAAGACAGCAACCTCAATACACCTGTGTGTGACTACGAGAGAGCTCAGCACAGAATGGTTAGAAGAGAACATACCAAACTGCTTTTGTTACTCTTTTAACATTATGTAAGAGACACTAAGCAAGACGCAACTTTGCCTAGCAGGAGTTTGACTAAGCAATAAAGACACTGTAACAAATGTGTTAAGCAAACGTAGTGGAACAGAAGACTGCTGACAACTTGAGAATAGCAGAACCAATTCGGTCACTACGAATGATGTCGTAGAGCAGAGCCTCTCCTTGATGACACAAATACTCCGTCCCACTAGCCTAGAACATTCTATCAGTTGGATTGATGGCGTTCATGTCAGTCACACTTAATTCTGTGATTATGGTACGGTGACATCTTGTGTGTGAGATTGTTCTTGTGTTGGTCTTACAACTGCTACCTCACAAGAAGGTCAGCGAACCATATACATGAATAATGAAAGCCAGCATCCAGTAATGAAGTCGGCACAGCAGCCAGCACTGATGGGTAGTCTAGGGAACTACCAACAAGGCTCTGGGACATGGCAGAAGCTGCCCTGTACCTCAAGCATTGCACTAGTCTGACGACCTGCTGTACCAGTGGGACATGTTCAGCATTCAGCACATCATCATGGTATCTGACACCGCAGTCTACCTGAGGGGACAACACTGGCAGTGATCTGGGAGGGATTGGTACTCCCCAAAATGGCGTATGAATCAAACACACACATCATGGTCACCGCCCTCTCCAAGCAGGGCTACCAACACGGTGTGTGTACCTCACCAGCGCTCGTGACTTCTGCTCCGAGCTGATGCAGCATCCTCAGCAGCTATGAGTCCACTGTTGGACTCAGTGGATTGCTCTTCAGATTTCATTGACACCAACGGTCACAGAAGAAAAAGTAAAGACTTGTATTCTGAGTAATAAATGAAATAATCATAAATACTGTAGGAGTTTCCAACCCAGCAGTGTTCAAACCCTACACTGCTTTCAGTAACTCATTTTTCAATCTAATTCCTTCAGCATTACCTAATTTATTTCATCTACACTGTGTCCCTTCCTTTACTTTTGCTGATGTTGATCTTATGGAATCTTTTCAAGGCACTACCCATATTGTTCAACTGCTCTTCTAAGTCCTTTGCCATCTCTGACAATCATGTCATCAGCAACCTTCAAGTCTTATTTCAGATAAAAATTAATATTTCATATTAGTTGTCAGCTTTGATCAGTGACAAAGGAAATGTGCAACAGACAGTGTTAATGACATGCAACTATAATAGATATCAATGGTGATTTTTATTTTTATTTTATTTATTTATTTTTTTGAAACAGGCTAAACTACAGATCAGCCCATCACCACAACCAGGTCTTTTTAGTTTCACATTCACTGTCTTTGTCAACTCGCAATCATGTTGTCACCTTCCAAATTAACTTAGACCTCAGGTTAAGCAACAGATCAATCTGTCACCACAGACATGTTGTTCTGCTTTCGCATTTGGTGGGGTCATCAATTAACAATAAAATGGTTAATATATGCACCAATATGTATTGTCACAGGATTCATTAACATTATTTCACAGGTCAAAGCCGACAATTCGTATCAAATATTACTCGTGACCCTTTATTTCTTCTCCCTGTACATTAATTTAATTCCAAATTTGCCCTTGGTTTTCTTTACTTTGTGCTCAATGTACAAACTGTCTAATGTCTGGGATAGGATGCAACCCTTTCTCACTCACCTCCCAAATACAGCTTCCCTTTCACGTTCTTCGACTCTTACTACAATTGCCACTATAGAGTTGTTTCTGCACTAGTTCCAAATAACCTTTCACTCCCTGTGTTTTGTTCCTACCAACAGCAAATTTCAAAGAGAGTAATCCAGTCAACACTGTCAAAAGCTTTGTTTAAATCTACAAATGCAATACATGTGGGTTTGCCTTTCTTCCACCCATATTCTATGATGCAACACAGGGCCAGCATTAGCTTCTGTGTACGTACAATTCTCCAGAAACCTAACAGGTACTCCCCAAAGTTGGCTTCTACAAGTTTTGGCATTATTCTGTAAATATCTCTTGGCCATATGTTCCATCCATGTTTTATTAAACTAATGAATTAGTAGTATTCACATCTGTCAGCATCTGCCTTCTTTGGAATTGCCGTTATTACATTCTTCTCAAAGTTTGAGGGTATTTCCCCTGTCCCATAACTCACATATCAGTTGGAATAGTTTTATCATGGCTGGCTGTCTCAAGAATCTAAATGATTTTGAAGGAATGTCATCTACTCCAGTGGTCTTGTTTCTAGCCAGATCTTTTGAGCTCTGTCAACTTCTCTTGCAGTACATAACTTCCACCTCACCTTCACCTACTTGCTCTTATCTTTATATAATGTTGTCCTCTATTCAGGCCCTCTATTCATCCCTTCCACCTTTCAGCTCTCCCTTCTTTGCTTAGTACTCATTTGCCAGCTCAGCTTTTAATGTTCATGCAGCTGCTTCTTTTCTCTGAAAAGGTGTCTCTAATTATCGTGTAAGAGCATTTGCCTTTCCCCTAGCCATAAAAGTTCCTACACTCGTAGATTTGTCCTCTAGCCCTTCCTGCTTTAGCCGTTTTGCATTTTCTGTCAATCTTATTTTTTAGACGTCTGCATTCCTTTTATTCCCCACTTCGTTTGAAGCATTCTTATGTGTTATTCTTTTATCAATTACATTCATTGTAACTAATCATTGTCTTTTTACCTATGTGATCCTCAGTTGTTTTCACTATTTCATTTCTCAAAGCTACAACATTTGTCTTCTGTCACATTCCATTCTCCTGCTTCACTGCAACACTGCCTATTGCGCCCTCAGATATTCTCAATGACATCAGGTTTCTTCAGTCTATACAGGTCCCATATTCTTAATTTCCTACCATTCTGCAATTAACTGAATTTTAATCTCCAGTTCGTAACAAATAAATTATAGTCTGCGTCCATATCTGCTTCTGGCAGTGTCTTGCATTTTAAAATCTGGTTTCAAAATACCTCTCTTAAATTGAAACCTTCCTGTGTCCCAGTTCTTTTCCAAGTAATACAATCCTCTTTCATGATTCTTAAAGCGTTAGCGATGATCAAATTATGCTCTGTACAGAATCCTACAAAATGACTTCCTCTTTCATTTTTTTCCCCGACTATTTTTCCTTCTTCTCTTTTTCCTACAGTTGAATTCTAGTCACCCATCACAATTAAATTTTTATCACCCTTAACTATCCAAATAATTTACTTTACATCTTCATAAATTCATTCAATCTTTTTTTCAACTGGCACATAAACTTATACAATGGTTATTCAAAAGATTTTGGACTTACATTTATAAAATCAATCACCATTGAAATACAATTGTTTGACACTAGTCACCCCCAAAGTAGTCCCCTTCAGCTTGCACACAACTCTCCCAACACTGTTGGCACTGCAGGAAGCATCTCTGGAAAGCCTCTTTTGGTATGTTGTGCAGCTGCTCCATTGAGTTCTGCATAATGTCTTCCATGTTCTGAAATTGGGTCCCTTTCAGAATCCTTTGCAGTTTAAGGAAAAGCCAGAAGTCACTCATGCTAGGTCAGGTGGACAGGGAGGTTGACAAACCACACCCGTTTTGTCTTTGGCCAAAAAACTCTGGATTAATTATGAACGAAGAATGGGTGCATTATCATGGTGAAGGTGCTAACTGCCCATTGCCCAAAAGTCCGGCTATGTACGTCTCACTGCATCAAGAAGACAACGCAGAACCTCTTGGTAGATAGTATTCCTTATTGACATTAGTACCTTGTGGGGTGTACTTACAATGGACCATGCTACTGGAGGCAGTCAGCATGAAACTGCCTTACTTTTTTGGATTTCAGGAATGATCGATACTTCCATTGTGATGTCAGGAACTTTGTTCCTGGGTCATACCCATAAACCCAGGACGTATCACCAGTTATCACTGCATTAAGAAAGTTGAAATTATTGTTCACACTATCCAGCATGTTCTGTGCCTTCTCCAAACAAAGTTGCTTCTGCTCAATTATTAGCAATTTTGGGACAAATGTTTTCTGAGGTTCTCCTGCCATCCGAATGTTCTGTTGAAATGGAATGAATGGATCCTAAATTAATTTTAGCCTCATCTACAAATTCTCCAATTGTCATTTGTCTATCCTGCATAACAAGGGTGCTTACATGATCAATAACAACCTCATTTGCAGATGTTGAGCACCTATCTAAATATGCTTCACTCTTTACCGATGAGCAGCCATCTTTGAAGCAGTTTTACTGCTCCTTTATCTGGGTAGTACCTATTGCTTTGTCCCCAAACACTTGTTGAATCTTGCGGATTGTTTCAATTTGAGAATCACCAAACTTATAACAAAATTTGATGCAATTCGGTTGTTCCACTTCTCTGTCATTTTGTCAACAACACAAAATCTGACAACTACAAATTATGTGTGGTCACCTATAAATGGCTAGCCAGTGACTGGTTGTTCTGCAATCAGGCATGCACACTACAATGCCTATAAACATAGTCCGCACATGTGCTTCAATACCATTGTTGGTTTCAGCAATAAAAAATAAGGTTAGATACTTTTTGAACAGACCTCATACTACAGTGGTGAGTGTTAGCTTCATGCTTGTCTTGCCTACAATAATGTATTCACTATGCTCTTCACAGTATTTTATTCACATTCTTAATTTTTTACTCATTATTATGGCTACTTCTGCATCTACATCTACCTCTATAATTTGCAGACTACCCACGTGAGATGCACGGCAGACGGTACATCCCATATATACAAGTTATTGGGTTTTCCTCCTGTGCCGTTTACATATGAAATGTTGCAAGAATGATCGTTTGAATGCCTCTGTGCATGCAGTAATTATTGTAAATCTTATTCTCACAATCCCTATGTGAGCAATATGTAGGGGATTGTAGTATATTCCTCGGGTCACCATTTAAAGCCGGTTCTGGAAACGTTTTTGGGACAGTTTAAGTCTATCTTCAAGAGTCTTCCAGTTCAGTTTCTTCAATATCTCTCTGCACTCTCCCATGGATTAAACAAACCTGCAACCATTCGTGCTGCCCTTATGTGTATACATTCAATATCCCCTATTAGTCCTATTTGGTACAGATCGCACACACTTGAGCAATATTATAGAACTGGTTGCATGAGTGATTTGTAAGCAAATTCCTTTGTAGACTGATTGCACTTCCCCAATAAACCAAATTCTATCATGTGCTTTACCCACAACTGAGCCTATCTGATCATACCATTTCATATCCCTAGAAAGTGTTACATCCAAGTATTTATATGAGTTGGCCATTTCTTTGCACCCACTTTGAAATCTTATCAAGATCAGACTGAATATTTATGCAGTTTCTTTCAGATAGTACTCCATTGTAGACAACTGCATCATCTGTAAAAAGTCTGAAGTTACTGTTAACACTGTCCGTTAAGGTCATTAACATAAAACATGAACAGAAATATGATCATACATTTAACAGTAAGTGTAGATGTGGTACCGAGACAAACACTTTTCGGAAATCAAGAAAAACTGCATCTATGTGACTGCCCTGATACAAAGCTTTCAGTATGTCATGTGAGAAAAGTGCAAGTTTGGTTTCATACGATCGATGTTTTTACAGTCTGTGCCGGTTGGCCGAGGAGGTCATTCTGTTCGAGATATCTTATTATGTTTGAGTTGAAAATACGTTATAAGATTCTACAACAAATTTATGTCAAAGATATCGGACACTAATTTTGTGGATCACTTCTACAACCTTTCTTGTAGACAGATGTGACCTGTCCTTTTTTCTAACAACTGGATACGATTTTTTGTTCAAGGGATCTATGATACATTATAGTTAGAAGAAAGGCTAACTCAGCTACAAACTCAGTATAGAACCTGACAGGGATTCCATTAGGCCCTTAAGCTTTGTTCGATTTCAAAAATTTGAACTGTTTCTCAACACCACTGACACTAATACTTACATCATTTGTCTGTTCAGTGGTACAAGGATTAACCTGGGACAATTCTCCTGGGTTTTCCTTTGTAAAGGAACATTTGAAAATGGAGTTAAGCATTTCAGATATTCCAGAATGAGATTTTCACTCTGCAGTGGAATGTGTGCTGATATGAAACTTCCTGGCAGATTAAAACTGTGTGCCGGACCGAGACTCGAACTCGGGACCTTTGCCTTTCACGGGCAACTGCTCTACCAACTGAGCTACCCAAGCACGACTCACGCCACGTCCCCACAGCTTTACTTCTGCCAGTACCTCGTCTCCTACCTTCCAAACTTCTGCAAGGTTCGCAGGAGAGTTTCTGTAAAGTTTGGAAGGTAGGAGACGAGGTACTGGCAGAAGTAAAGCTGTGAGGACGCGGCGTGAGTCGTGCTTGGGTAGCTCAGTTGGTAGAGCAATTGCCCGCGAAAGGCAAAGGTCCCGAGTTCGAGTCTTGGTCCGGCACACAGTTTTAATCTGCCAGGAAGTTTCATTTCAGATATTCCTTTGCTACTCTCAGTTCCAGTTCCTGTCTCATTCACTAAGGATTGGACACTTACTTTGGTGCCACTAACAGCCTTTACATAGACCAGAATTTCTTTGGATCCTATGAAACATCATTTGATAATATCCTACTACAGCAGTCATTGAAGGCATTATGCATTGTTCTCTTGACAACCAAACACATTTCATTCAGCATCTCTCTCTCTATAGCCCTATGCTTTGATTTACGCCTATTATACTGTAGTCTGTTCCTTCAGAAGTTCTTAACAGTGATTGTATACCATGGAGGTTTCCTCTCATTATGAACTGTTCTACTGGGTAGAAATCTATCCAGCAAGTGGTCAACTATTCTTTTAAACTTGAACCAGAGTTCCTCTAGATGTTCCTGCCCTGTGCTGAAAGTTCCTCATTGAGATATGACAAAGTACTGATTTTTTATCAAGTTTTCTGAACATATATATCTTTCTGCTTGGTTTAGTTGTCCTTTGCACTTTGATAAAATCATTGTTACCACAACCAACACTGATACCAGTTTCAATGTGGACATCATCAAAGAGGTCTAATCTGTTTGTTGCCATTAGATCCAATAAGCATTACCCCTACCTGATTTTGTGTTGATACCCCTGTGCTGACTAAAATTTTCTAATTGACCTATCCAATTATGGAATCTAACATTTCACATGCCAACCCATAGAATGACAGTTTTGTTTTTCCTGATGATGACATCCTACTGAGAAGTCCTTGTTTGGGGATGCAAATGGGAGACAATGAGACGTGCTGAAAAGTATGTAAGAATTTTATATTCTGCCCTCAATATCAGTTGAGAGATTACATGTCACCTACATACTTGATCAACTTACCTGTTTCACTGATGTTAAGTTGCAACCTCTGCCCCAAGAGGACTCTGAGCTGTAGTGTATAACATGTCAGTGTATAATGTAACTAAGTTGGTGCATGAGAAACAGCGTGTTGTAATCGAGTTTCTAACCACAGGTAACTTTATCCACACATGGGATTATCCTGTCCTTCTGCATGACAATGCCAGACCACACGAGCATTGTAACATCTGAAACAATCTGACTACTCAAGTTTACAATACAGCCCTGACTTGGCCCCATCCCATTTTCATCTGTTTCCAAAACTTAAAGAACACCTTTGAGGACTTCACTTTGGTAGTGGTCAAGTGGTGCAAGCAGAGGTGAGGTTGTGGCTCCATCAACAAAGTCAAACATTCTACAGTGTTGGTGTAAAAAAAAAAAAAAAAAAAAAAGTCTCGTCGGGGAAAAAGTGTTCATTGACAGGATGACTATGTTGAGAAATAAAAATGTAGACATGAAGAATAAAGATGTAGAAAGCTAATGAAGTTTGTATTATAAAGGACAATCAAAACATTTCCATTTATTGGCTGTACTGTCCAGAACCAGTATGCCAATCAGACAAAATCACCATGAGCACTGAGGCTATCAACCCACCAACACACCAGATCAAAGATACCTATTTGGTAAAAGAATGTGTCCTGGTGTGTGAAGAAGTCCGTAACTGCTTGCTGTACATCCTTGTCCGACAGGGATTGTTGACTCTTCACGGCCTTTTTTAAAAGAGACCAAAGCCACGATGATCACATAGGAAGATATCTAGACCAGGGCTTCCCAATGTGTGGTCCACAAACCCCTTAGGGGTCCGCCAGCTCTTTCTAGGGGGTCCGTGGCCACCCTTCATCAAATCGTGTAAAGTAATGAGTAAAATTATTGAATAAAAATGTGAAAATCAAATTCATCACTTTTTTTTTTTTTTTGTGTGTGTGTGAAAAAATGTGTACTTTTACTTCAGGTCATATTCCGAAGCAGCCTTTGCGGTTCCTAAGTGAGAACGCATACACTGTTTAGTGCCGGAGAATGTGGCTTCTCTGATCGACTGTTTCACAACAATACGGGGGTCGTTTGTGCACTGGCTCATGGCGGTAGATGCGCTGAAACCTTTTATGCATGTGTGGAGCAATCTTTGTCGACCAATCACAGCACTTGCTGGCACGTATGCGGCCCCAGGCATCATTAAATGTTAAACTTGCTTTGTCAGTGCACTACCTACTTCATAAGTCGATTTTTGACCTTCAAGTTGTTTTCATTCATCTCTAAACCAAAGACTATTGATACTTTGAGGGGTGGGGGGGGGGGGGGTCATTGGGAACAGACTAGGGGTCCGCCATGAATTTTCGACTGAAGGAGGGGTCCACCAGCTGAAAAGGTTGGGAAGCCCTGATCTAGACTCTATGGCAGGTGCTTGAGTGTCTCTCATTCAGTTGGCTTAACTTCTGCATTACAACATTTGTGATATGGGACCAGTAATCAAATAACAGGGTGAACATAACCTCTCCAGCAAATGGCGCACTCCTGAAATTCTTGAAATGAGGAGACAATGGATGACATCTCCGCACTGTCAATGCTTTTGACTCTGGTTCCCAGTGCTGGCACCAGCTTTCATCGCCTGCAACAGTGTGCTCAAGGACACCACTGCACAATGATGGTTTTTGACAGACATACTGCCCCATATACTTTCCCCATTATCTGATGGATGTCTACCTGTGGCTGTCCTTTAGCAATAATGAGAAAAACAACAGCATACAGGTCCTGTTTGGATGTATTTGGTAATAACATAGCCAGAGTTCACATTTCTGCATTTACCGCACGCAAATTGGAAACACGCAAATGTCATGCTAATCCCTTACCTACATGTCGGTGTCCATATATCCGCATCAGCATATATACTGCTGTTATGCCCTCAAATGCATACCTTTTGATCGCCCCTTATGTTTACCGAGCTTTGAGAGTTTTCACATAAAAAAATCTGGGGGCACCACTTCTCAGGATGCCCTTGTATTTTACCTCCAGAATATTTTAACCAAGAGGATGCTACTATCATTTAACTATACAGTAAAGCTGCATGACTTCAGAACAAAGTAACAGCTGTACTTTCCTCTTGCCTTTAGCCATTCACAGTACTAGCACAACAAGCCCATTTTGCCCGAGATGTTACAAGGCGAGATCAGTTCATCATCCAGACTCTTGCCCCTGCAATTACTGAAAAGGCTGCTGCCCCTCTTCAAGAAACCCATTTTTGTCTGGACTCTCCACAGATGCCCTTCCATTGTGATTGCACCTACCATACACTTTCTGTATCATTGAAGCACGCATGCCACCCCATCTCAACAAGGTGCGTTGGCGTCCCTCTGTATAGTCTGATTTAATCTGACTACATTCCATAAGCCATATTTTATTTACAGTCACCTTATAATGTCTTTTCAAGACATTATCCATTTCATTTAGCTGCTCTTGAAAGACCTTTATTGTCACTAAAAGAATTGCAATGTCAGCAAACCTTGAAGTTTTAATGTCTTCTCCCTAAACTTTAATTTGCTTTCTCAATTTCTCCTTGGTTTCCTTCACTGCTTGCTCAATGTACAGACTGAATAACATCAGAGATAGACTACAACCCCATCCCACTCCCTTCTCAACCACTGCTTCCCTTTCATGCCCCACAACTCTTGTAACTGCAGTCTGATTTCTGTATAAGTTGTAAATGACATTTTGGTGTCTGTACTTTACTCCTACTATCTCCGCTATTTGAAAGTTTGGTTCAGATGGTCAAAATCTTTCTCTTAAACTACAACTGATAAAAATTCATGTCTTAAGTTAAATTTCTAAGATAAATAATAGATTCAGTATCGCCTCACAAATTGCTACATTTCTTCGTAACCATAACTGATCTTTCCCATTCTTGGCTTCTACTATTTCCATTCCTCTCCAAATAATTTGTGTCAGTATTTTGCAACCATGACTTGTTAAACTGATAGTCTCTTAATACTAACACCTGTCAGCACCAGCTTTTTTTGGAATTGGAACATTTTTTCTTTTTTTTTCTTTTTGAAGTTTGAGGGTATTTTGCCTGCCTCACGTATCTTGCACGCCAGATGGAAGACTTTTGTCATGACTGACTCTCCAAAGGCTTCAGCAGGTACGGCAGAATGTCATCTACTCCTGGGGCCTTGTTTCGACATAGATCTTTCATCTTTCAGTGCCCTGTCTAACTCTTCTCGCAGGATCGTATGTCCCACATCATCTTTATCCATTTGCTTTTCCCTCCCACAATACTGTCTTCTAGTTTTCACAAGTGAATTACTTGCAACTGAGTATTCAGTTACTTGAGAATGGCTACACAGCCAAAATGTCATACAATATGAAATAAAAATGAAATGGAGATGCGTAATAGCTGATACAGAGCACTTATTTCTTTGAAATAGTTTCACATACACGTAGAAAATTTAAATGGGGAACTGAAGTTTTATAATTCCCGCTGTCTCACAGCTGACAATACTACAAGGGCTGGAACTTTAATAGTAGCAACTATTTATTTACAACTTATACAATATAGATGTCTTTTGAAGCAGTCACCAGCATTTAATATAATCAACTGCTAATGATGTGCTAGTTGTATTGATAGTCTGAGTGGAGTGGTCTACTGCCAGACAGATTTCTGTAACAGTTCTGAAGTGAATGCCACGAAGTGCTTCCTTCAATTTGGGAATCAAGTTGAAGTCACATGGGTTTAAGCCTGCAGAATGGGTGGGTGGTACAGAACTTCCCAGCGAACAAATCTGTCACAACTTGCACTGCATAGGACCGGGCACTGTTCTGCAAAATAACAGGTGGGTCCTGCAGAAAGTGTCATTGCGTCTTTCTCTAAGCTGTACAGTTTTGGGACACAGCCCGTGATCACCTGAGACAGAAACAGTGACACTTTCTGCAGGATCTGCCCGTCATTTTACAGACAATGGTCGATCGCTTGTGGCTCGAGTTGCGACTGATCTGTTCAATTGATAGGACTGGGGCGTGCTGTATGATCAATCACACTCCCCAAACATAAGCCCTTGGGACTTCGACTTGATTTTTAATATCGAGGAAGCACTTCACAGCATTCATTACAGAACAGTTACATAGATCTGTCAGCTGATAGACCACTCTAGTTACAATTGGCATTTGTAAGGCTGTCCTACAACTTCCACATTGCTAGCAATGGGTTACACACTATGCTGTTGGCTGCTCTGAATGACAGTAAGACTTTGCAACATGTGTCTATTTTGTATAAGTTGTAAACAACTGGTAGCCGCTATTAAAGTTCCAACCCTCATATAAATAGGCCTCCAAAAAATGGAAAAACTACACTTCAGGAAGATCAGTATTGGATCCAGAGAAATGTAGGGACATGTGAGGCAATACTGACCCCGTGAATTATCTGAGAAGATCATCTGAAGAAAGGCAAAACTATGTTTATTGCATTTGTAGATATAAAGAAATGCTTTTAGCAAAGTCGTTGGTAACTGATATTTGAAACTCTGAAGGTAACAGGGATTAAATACAGTGAATGAAAGTTTATGTAGAACTTGAGAAGAAACAGGTTAAGAGTTGAATGGAATGAAAGGGAGACAGAAATTGAGAAGGGTGTGACACAGTGATGCAGTCTCTTCAGTGATGCTGAGGGATCAGATTATAACAGGATTATTACATGAGTTTTGCCATTTGGACTGAACCACAGTCATGTATAACTGTCTAAATGGTAATACCTTTGTCATTTGACTACTGTTTTATTGCTTCTAGATTCACTATTTCAATGGTTACTCTGCAGCCATTATCAAGTAACTCATTATTGTCCTTTTGAAATCAGTTACACTGCATCTCACAGCACATGCCAAGAAAATCATGTTCAAATATTGAATACGATGCTCCCTTTCGAGTTGTACTACAATATGCAGTGTAACTAATTTTGAAAGGACAATAACACATCACTTGACAAAGGCTGCAAAGTTGACATTGTGACAGTGCACCCAGAAGCAATAAAACGATAGTCTAATGGCGAATGAATTACATTTAGACAAAGGCATTTAAGTGTTAGATTGTATTTTCTGAAAGTGTTTTTCTGGACTCTGCCTTTGTATGGAAGTGAAAAGGGGAAAGATAGAAGGAATAAAACAGTCTCTGGTGCTGCAGAAGAATTCTGAAGGTTAGATGGGTGGATTGTATAATTAATGGCTAAAAAAAAAGGGACTAATTGACAGCACTCATCCTGAGGCACAAAGAAAACATCAGTTCAATAACAGAGGGAAGTGTACAATAAACATTGTGGGGGGAGACAAAGGCTTGACAACAGTAAGCTAGTTCAAATAGATGTTGGCTGCAATAATTTCACAAAGATGTAGAGCCTTGCACAGGATAGGCTAGTATGGAGAGCTGCAGCATACCCACCTTCACAGACTGAATACCACAATGATTAGATCATTCCAGAAACATCTGAATCACATTTCAATGAAAAAAATTATGTGTAGATGTATTTCCATAATGGTTTTGATTTTTCATATTTGCAGCCAAATACAGTACTAGTTTCGAAGCTATAGATATCATAAGAATGGAAAAAGAATAATTTGCATCTACATCTATACTCTGCAAACCACCGTCAGGAGCACGGCAGAGGGTATGTCCCACTGTAACAGTTATTAGAGTTTCTTCCTGTTCCATTCACGTATGGAGCAGGGAAGAATGATTGCCTGACTGCCTCTGTGTGTGTAGTACTTATTCTAATCTTACCCTCACAATCCCTGTGTGAGTGACACATAGGGGGTTGCAGTATATCCCTAAAGTAATCACTTAAAGCCAGTTCTTGAAACTTTGTTAATAGTGTTTCTCGGGATAGTTTACATCTGTCTTCAAGAGTGGCAGTTCAGTTACTGCAGTATCTCTGTGACATTCTCCGCTCGATTAAACAAACCTGTGACCATTCATATTGCCCTTTCCGCATAAATTCAATATCCCCTGTTAGTCCTATCTGCTATGGGTCCTACACACTTGAGCAATATTCTGGGATGGGTTACACACGTGATTTGTAAGCAATCTCTTTCGTATATTGATTGCAGTTCCCCAGTATTCTTCCAATAAGCCAAAGTCTACCACCTGATTTACCGACAACTGAACGTAAGTGATCATTCCATTTCATACCTCTACAAAGTGTTACATCCAGGTATTTGTACGAGTTTGCTATTTCCAACAGCGACTCATTGGTATTATAGTCATAGAATACTGGGTTGTTTTGGAAATCAGCCATATGCAAACACAATTAGTTTATTTTTACATTTGCCCAGACATGTTTCGACACCAATGTGTCATCTCCTGTGAGTAAAATTTTTATTTCTTAAAATTACATAACTAACTGAATCACTAAAATCGATGTATAATAATACAATTCAGTTAGCGAAGTAATTTTAAGAAATCAAAATTTGACTCACAGAAGATGACACATTGGTGTCGAGATATGACTGGGTAATATAAAAATAAACTAATTATGTTTGCGTAAGGCTGATTTCTGAAAGAACACAGTTTTTAAATCGCAAACATGGAAGAACAAAAAGAGGAGCTTCAAACCTTAGTCAAATGAGTATTTCAAAGCCAAGCCAAGCATACAATACTACATTTTCTTCATTTTGTGAAGTGCACAATTTTACAGTTTTGAATATTTAGAGCAAGTTGCCAATCTCTGCACCATGTTGAAATCTTGTCAAGATCTGACTGAATATTTATGCAGCTTCTCTCAGATAGTGCTTCACTATAGATAACTGTATCATCTGCAAAGAGCCTGATTTTACTATTAATATTATCTGCATGATCATTAATATACAACATGAACAGCAAGGGTCCCAACATATTTCCCTGTTGCACACCGGAAGTTACTTCCATATCTGACGATGACTCTCCATTTCACTTGATACCCATATGATCATACTTTTGACAACAAGCATAGGTGCGGCACTGAGTCAAATGCTTTTTGGAAATCAAGAAACACTGCATCTACCTGTTTGCTTTGATATAAAGCTTTCAGTATGTCATGTGAGAATAGTGCGAGTTGGGTTTTACACGATTGATGTTTTTGAAAACCACGCTGGTTGGCATTGAGGAGGCCATTCTCCTCAAGATACCTCATTACAGTTGAGCTCAGAGTATGTTCTAAGATTCTACAATAAATCAAAGTCAAGGATATTGGATGGTAATTTTTGGATCACTTCTTCTACCCTTATTGCAGACAGGTGCGACCTGTGCCTTTTTCCAAGAACTGGGTACAGTTTTTTGTACGAGGGCTCTGTGATAGATTATAGTGAGAAGAGGGGCAAATAGCCTCAAATTCAGTATAGAATCTGACAAGGTTTCCATGGGGCCCTGGAGTTTCGTTCTATTTTAATGATTTCATCCGTCTCTCAACACCGCTGACTCTAATATTTATTTCATTCATCTTTTCGGATTAAATTGGGGCAATTCTCCTAGGTTTTCCTGCGAAAAGGAACATTTGAAAACAGAGTTAAGTGTTTCAGTTTCTGCTTTTCTATCCCCAATTTCAGTTCCGGTCTCATTCGTTACAGACTGGACACTACTTTTATGCCACTAACAGCCCTTACATACAAGCAGAATTTCGTTGGCTTTTGTTTAAGATCATTTGACAATATTCTGCTATGGTAGTCACTGAAGGTATTGTGCATTGCTCTCTTGAAAGCCAAACACATTTCATTCAGCATCTCTCTACCTGTAGCCCTACATTTTGTTTTACACCTATTATCCATCAATCTCGGTTTCTTAAAAGTTTCTTTAATAGTGACTGTATACCACTGAGATTCCCTCTCATTATGACCAGTACATATCTACCCTGTGTGTGGTGAACTATTCTTTTAAACTTGAGCCAGAGTTCCTCTACACTGTCCTGACCTGCACTGAAACTTCTTCACTGAAATACGACAATACTGATTTTTTCATCTAGTTTACTGAGCAAATGTATCTTTCTGCTTAGTTTAGTTGTCCTCTGTACTTTGGTAATCATTATTGCAACAACTGTGTCATGGTCATTTTGGTTTCATTGGGAGAAGAGTCTGGTAAGCAATAAAAGGATTCAATTATCATTTTATGCCCAACCCTGATACTGAGTCTTGCCCAAATTATCCCACATGCAGCTTCAGTTTCTAGCTCAGTGGGTTTGAATTTTTTGTCTACTGTGACAAATAAACCACATTTGTTCCCTAATAGGCTATCCTTTTGATATACTCTTAAATTTTCCCCAAAAATCTCACTGCTATCAATTTCAAGTTTCAATTATTTTTCTGTACCTAGTAAACTGTAAGCTTCACTGCTTTTCAGGAATGCTTCTAACTTTGGCACTTTGTTACGAATGCTTCGGAAGTTTACCATTAGGATTTTAATACTCTCTCCTGTGGGAGGCATTTCTTTCAATCTTTCACTGTTATTTCTGGGTTTCCCACAGCCATCGTTATCTAGACTGGATGGAGAGTCACCTAATCTAAAAAACTCTTGTGCACACCCCCACACACAGTCAGCTACCCGAGTAGCAGCCTCTGATGTGTAGTGCACACCTGACTTTTTAGGGGGTCTTCCAGTTCTCAACATTATGGCACCAGTCCAGGAAGTAGCAGCCTAGTTTGTTACAGAACTTTCGAAATGTCTGGTTCAGTCCTTCCCCTTGACTCAGAACCAAAGGCCCATGATCAGTTCTGGAGACAATGCTGCAAACTGTGAGCTTCATGAAACTGTGTCATAGTAGGATTAATGTCAAAATGTAATGATGGGTAACTGATCTCAGTTGGTGAAATATGTTCTCCTTCAACAAAGACACTGAAGCAGCTCATATGTTTCTGACCGTCGCTGCCAAAATTGTCAGCTGGCACTGTGAACTGCTACAAGAATCACTATGCTAAAGATTTGGCCTCTTGCATTTGTATTCTCTTTCTAAACTCGAAGATGTCACACAAGAGAAGGAAATACTTGCACAGGAATTAGACTGGTCAAAAGTGTCCTGTTGCAGAGCTCGTGAAACTTCTTTACTGAGAGACAAAAAATGATTGAGTAAAGAAAATGTTGGACACAATGGTTTACATCTATGTTTATGTCTTCACCTATGTCTAAACTCTGTAAACCACCATGAGCTACATGGTACAGGGTACATCCCACTGTACCAGTTATTATGGTCTTTTCCCATCCCACTGACATATGGAGTGCTGGAAGAATGACTGTCTGAATGCCTCTGTGCGTGTGGTAATTATTCTAATCTTATCCTCATGATCATTATGTGAGTGATATGTAAGGGATTACAGTCTATTCCTATAGAGTCATCATCTACAGCTGGTTCTTCAAACCTCCTTAATCAACTGTCTCAGGATAGTTTACATCTATCTTGAAGAGTCTTCCAGTTCAGTTCCTCCAGTATCTCTGTGACACTTCCCAAGGATCAAACAAACCTGTGACCATTCATTCATGCTGCCCTTCTCTGTATAAGTCTCATATCCTCTATTAGTCCTATTTGGTTTGGGTCCCACACACTTCAGCAATATTATAGAACTGGTCACATGAGTGATTTGTAAGCAATCTCCTTTGTGGACTGATTGCACTTCTCCAGTATCATAAAGTTATAATGAACTCTACCACCTGCTTTACCAACAACTGAGCCCATGTGAGCATTCCATTTCATGTCACTACAAAGTGTTACACAGTGACTCATTGATGTTGCAGTCATGGGATTATTTTTTTTCCTTTTTTTTTTTGTGTTAACTGCACAAGTGGTTTGAACCAAAATATGACGTAATAACCAAGACCAAAGAAGAGTATAGTGCTGTTCTTATAGATACAAGCCCTCACATTCCTGTCTAAAAACAGAAAATGAGAAAGAAAGATGAAGAACTTCTACATTTAGAATCTATAGCTTAATGTTCACCACATATCATAAATCAATCTAAGTTATTGGTCCTAATGGCTGCAAGACCTTCGTTGTAACTTCAGCCATTGTATTTCAAGACTTAACTATGTACATATGATGCAGTTCCTGATTAGTTTTGAGAGAGAGATTGTCTAAAGCCCACTTTGTATTGTGTGTGAAAGAGCTACAATGCCTACTGTATACACTGATTAACAGGCATGCAGAGCATATTTACCAGTTTAGAAGCTAGGCGTAAGACCCAACAACATTACAGTCTATTGTACACTCTTTTGCACATAATTTAATATGGAGTTAAGTAAAATATTCATCATAGGTGACACTGGTTAATGTACAGCATCAAAATTTCATTGTTAACAATTGCGCAGCAGATACGTTAAAACCTCATCCTAGCACCTAATCTCCTCAAATCGTATTAAGGAAACTCCTTGCTTAAACTGCACCCCTGTTATGGATACATCATCAACAGCATCTCGTGACAGAGATAAGGAACTTAGGATTAATCCAAGATATTTATGAGTCATGTAATAACAAACTGCTGTGCCTACTATTCCCATTGCTGGTGAAATTAAAATGATTACAACTATTTCTTAAAACCAGGATCAAACGGACTGTATTCAAACTTAATGCTACTGCATATCCTTTCAGTATGCACAAGATTTCTCTAGTGTTGTTCATCAATCTACCATCAACTTCATATCCATTGTCTTCCGGATTTTGTTCATCTCTGTGGAGATGTGTCTCTGCTAGCAATCATCACACTTTTTGTAAGAAAGTGACGTTTGTAAGTCAATACAATTTTCTTCACAGGTCTAAAGGATTTGTTTTCCAATCATATTAATTGCTGCAGTAGTACTGACAACTACGGAATAAACTGTTTAAAAATGTCAAGTATGCAGCAATGTGCATTGTGGTCCTGTTTCCCTTCGCTGTTAATATTTTTCTATGCTCAGACCTTAACATCACAGTTTCTGATATGTCAAGTTTATTTTAATAAATGGTCATTATTATAGGAAACAACAGAAATTCTAGGGTGCTGTCTGAGATTGTTCGTCAGTGTCAAATATCATCTGTTCTTCATGTTTAACAATTATTTTGTTAGCACGACAGCTTCCGTAGACGAAATTTTGTAACTGTCGAGATACTGCGAAAAGGTTTAGCGACTAAAACGAATCGTTTTAATTTTATCAACACCATCTGATAAGTCATGTCAGGTCGTAATTTGTCGCTAGGTTTCGTAAAATGTTTCCCGATAATTTCCAAAAATCGTGACAAGATAATTTTACAGTTTTTCATGGAATCTTGGGGGCATTCGAAGTGTCTCATTCGTAACTCTTGATCCGTATTGCAATTAGAGAGAGTGACATATTTACACATTAACTACGAGTGTGTCATGTTACCTGTAGTTGAGATTCACCACTTTATTGAAGAGGAATGCTCTACCAGTCGCACCAGTGAATCTCGTGCTAATTAGCTCACTTCTGTTTGTGAGGAACGTATCACAAGAGGCGCATGAGAAAAGACGAGAGCCTCCAATATGGTCCAGAAAAATGCGACCCATTTTTTTTCTGGAAGTCCTCAAAGCTCTGCGAACACATCACCATATTTGTTCTTATTATTCGATATTGTAACGTAAATAAAGTCTTCCTCGCTATAAACTACAACGGTTTTCATTTCCACTGTTAAGCTTTTACCTCAAAAGACGTGTTCACAACACAAGTGTATCAGAAAATGGACTGGCTTACGCGATTTCTTTGTGTCTCAAGAATGACCTCTCGGATGCCAAACCAAAACACAAGACAGCTGTTTACGATGACGTAGTTAACTTGACCGTATGATACATGACAGCATTCGCATAAGTAAACAAACAAGGCACTTTGACACAACTAATATAGAAAGGAGAACAGGGTATATTTAACGAACTGCCAAGCGTAAACTAATTTCCATGTAAAAATTGTATATGTTCTTTTGGAGCGTTTATTTGTAATTTGTTTATTCAACATGGCAGTTTACATTACAGTAGCAAAAATGAAGTAGCTATTTAATTCACCAGTTTTGTGTATGTAAAGTATAAACTGAAATCTCCGAACACACTCATAATTATGAAAATACTTGTATATATCTAGATACGGAATAAACATTCACAACACAAGCGATAACAGTGTATATAGGATATACAATTTCGTAATGTCTATTGAACTTTTGATGAAAAGCAGTTTTCTGTTGTCAGGAGAAATTAATGCGCTTGTTTGGGATTTTTATGTCTTTATTTTAATACTGTAAGCTTTTGCATCAGCAAAACAACATGGGAAAAAACTTTGTACACTAAGGAAAGCAGCGAGACCATGTCCCTGGCGAATACATAGTCCAAGCAAGAAATCCGTAAAATTGGACTGAAATTGTAAGGCTGCTAATAGGCAAAATCTTTGAGATTTTTTTTTAATGTGTGGGTTCCTAAAGCTGCTAATACTGAACATGCTGTACTCAATATAAGGGGTTGACTTGTACCGTTGTAATCTGTGATGCCGTAACGTGGTATGGTAGCAGGGTGCCGGTTTGGGAGTTGTCGCTGTAGTAGAGAAAGTATAGTAAAGAATAATTATTTAGAAGTGAAGAACGCGGTGGAAGTGATGCTTGTGTTTGTTAAGAGATTAAGGGGAAGTTGTATCAGTGAAACAGTTTGGCTGTCAAACACCACTGCGTGCATTACGTAACATCCCTTTTTTTAAATTTAGTGTTGTTATACAATCGGACATAACCTCTAAACTCCTGGGCTGTTCTCATTTTATGATCCGATACACTGCGTCATGAATGTTCTTAGTGTAGAATAATAGATTTATCGTAAATATAACAAACATGTCTCGGGTGTGGAGTCAGGATTTATTGGGCGTCCTGCGCGGCTTGCAGAGTGTTATCATTGCGACCAGCAGACTCCAAGAAGCTGAATGTAAACTAATTTGGGAAAACTCCAGCGTAAAAGGTCTAACAGAAGAAGCAGTCAACACCTTAGGAAGAAACCTGGATGCTTTATCAAAAGCTGATGCTCGGGTACACATTTGTTTTCTGTACGACTTTTAATTGATATTTTTATTAGTAGGTCGCGGCCGCTCAGATAGCCAAGGCGGTCAAATGCTTTGTTTTATGGAGCATGTGTATTTTAAATTGATATTTCAGTAAAAGACGTACCTAGTATTCCATTAGTCATCAACACGCTTGCTATGTATTTGAAAGTATGCCTAGAACGGTAGTAGTTGCTGCTGCAGGTATTGCTGCTCAAACTTTTTAAAAATACATAGGCTACTTTATTTATTTTAGGTGTCAGCTGAAAAATGTTTTCATCAATGTCAACGCTGCTTTTAGAGTATAGGGAAATGGTATACTTATGATAAGAGACCAATTTGAGCCCCATGTCTTTCCAATAACTGTTAATCTTCTACCCTACTTTCTTCTTTCTAATTTCCACATGGATGTAATAAAAAATAATTCAGATGACGGACAGCATATTGCAACCATTTAAAGGGTACACTCATATGGTGATAGTGTCACTGGCTAAGATGATGTTGTATATCCCATCATCTAATTCAGTGCATTTTTATATTGCTTGTTTATATTTATTGTTACACATCTTTATCTGGGTCGACAGAAGCGTCCGATCCCACACGTCGGCTTTGACCCTTGACGTAAGGGTGTTGTGTGTGACGTCATGACGGTGCGGAGTTTGGTTTGAGTGTAGCTGTCTCCAGTTCTGTTTTATCTTATTTTATTTACTTTTCTGATCTGTTCATTCTATCTCGTGAGGATTTTTTTTTTTAATTTAAAAACACTTATTACTTATTTTAATTGTCTGTTTCCTCCAATTTCTGTTTTAGTTTATTATATTTATCTTTCTGATCTGTTCGTTCTATCCCATGAGATTTTTTTTTAAAAAGACAAAAACCACTAATCGGCTACTGAAGCATCTTTATGTTCTATGGGTTGCAGGGGTTACGACCCCTGGGGAGGTGGGTGGGTATTCATGCATGGCTGTCTTCACTTACACGTTGTAGCTACGCAAGGCATCTAAATTTATTTATATTTAGTTTTCCCCCCACCCCAAACACCCCATTTCCCGCGCTAGTCCCGTTATTGTCATTAGGCTTCTTGTGGAAAGTGTGTGTTTTTGTTTCCGCCATATTTGTGACGTCATGGGTCAAAGCAGACGGGCGGGATCGGACGCTTCCGTATTTCCCTTCATCTTCAGCTATACAAATGCAAAAATTTATCAGATTGTTATGCCACACTTTTAAGGCTTGCCTCCTTACTTGCCCTGTTGAGGTGGCATCGATGTAGAATAGCAACAATGAGTGCTAACGTTGGTCCATGTGTAGGATAAACCATGTCGACTGCTTCTGTTGGTATTTTAGAGGAAGGTTAAGAGAATGCCCTTCATACCCCCTTCTCACTGAGATTTTTATGAAATTCACAACCATAATACTAAAAGTAAAAATTTCTGTGTGGACTACATGCCCCAGGCTACACTTCAGAATGGAATTTTACACTCTGATGCAGAACTTGAAAACAGTTTACTGGTAGACATTCAGCAAGAACCTAAAAAGCCATAATATTCAAAACTAAAAGTAAACAATGCCCTATTAGCAATTCTTTCTCAAAATTTGTCAGTACATTTGGATTGGGAGTGAAAATACCAGTCAATTTAATGTTCGTATGATAAAGGTTTTAACTTTACCAGTAAAAAGGTAGGTGATAGTGTTTCATCTTGAGTTACATAAAAGCTCAATGTGAAGCATTATGTAAAAGGAAGGGCAGTGGATTTTTTCAGAGTCTTAGTTGATTTTCTGGGAGGCCTAATACTCATTCGATAACATTACGATTTATCGTGCAAAGTGATCAATGGAACACGGAACTAATGAACTAGCCTAATTCAAGCATTGGAATGAGTAATGAATGAATGAAATTTTATTGTCGTTTAGCTATTACAGCAATTGACAAAGTCAAGTTACATATATACAAGTTATACAGCATATATACATGGGTTAAAGATCAGTATGTGACGTAGGTTTTACATAAAATACAATATTTAAAATGAAATAATATGAAAACATTGCATCATAACTGATTCAATTAAAGAAATTATGCTGCACTCTCCAAATTGGTACCACCATGATATTTTACAGTCGTAAAATTCCTGAAGTGAATAGTATGGATTTTCAGCTAACCAACTGAACAATTTGTCTTTAAATAAATCAAATGGAGCTTCTGCCCAATATAATGGCAAATTATTAAACATCTTCATACCCACCACTTCGTAGCTGTTCAATGACTTGGATAATCTGTAGTAAGGTATGTCAAGATTGCTACTATTTCTGGTTCCATGAGAGTGTACATCTCTTCTATGCTGGTATTCTGATAAGTTGCTCTTTATATCCAGTAGGGCAGTGTAAATATACATGTTTATCACAGTTAATATTTTTAAGTTGATAAACAGTGGTTTGCAGTGGGCCAGTTTATCACTGTTTGTGATAATTCGAATTACTTTCTTCTGAAGTACCAAAATGTCCTGAAGGTGTGAGCTATTGCCCCATATTAAAAGCCCATAAGATATAATACTTTGGAAAAAAAGCAAAGTAGGCTGATCTTACATAGGCCGCAGGTACATGGTTTATTAAATTCTTTAACAGATACACCACTCTACACAGCCTTGCAATAATGAAATATGTGGCTCCCAAGTCAGTTTAGTATCTATAACAATACCTAAGAACTTAACACTATTCTTGAAGTCTTCTGCTGGCAGATCTCTCAAACTAAATACAATCTTTTGAGTTTTACTCTCATTAAGCAGGAACCCGTTAGCTCAGAACCAGACTGATGCCTGTGATATTGTGTCGTTTGCCACAGTTTGCAGCATATCAATGTCTGAGCTGATATTGAAAAAAGTGGTATCATCTGCATAGAGAATGGAGTGAGTATTTATGTAGGATGGTAGATCGTTTGTCATTAGGATAAATAGCACAGGTCTTAATACTGAGCCTTGTGGCACACTGCACTTAACTTCAGCTAGCTGTGATCTCTGTTTACCAATACAAACAATTTGTCTACGGTTGCTGAGGAAAGATTAAAAAATGTTGTCAACTTCACTGTTTGTGATTCCGTAATAAACTAGTTTGTTGAGGAGTGAAATATGCTCCACAGAATCGAAGGCTTTGCTAAGACCACGCCCCCAAGGGCTCAGCATTCATTTGCTGGGTACGGGCTTGGCGACCCCGGGGTTCCTGAGCTGGGGACTGGTAAGCGCCACCTGTCCCCCGTCACCGTAAGCTCTGAGTACACTTCAGCGACCACCATGCGGCGCGGCGGTGGAATGTTGTGTGTCTCAGGGAATGGGGATCTTGGCTTGACCGCCCGGATCGCGAGGATGGAACAAACCTGTATAAAAAAACCCTCAATCTTCCGGTGTGCTCCGCGCCTATGAGATGCATGGCTGTTGAGGTGGAACAGTCGCAAGCGGGCAACCTCTGGGGCACCTGCCACACCCCAGTTGTATAGGGCTTACTCAGGCATGCGGGGCTCTGTTTGAGCGGACCTTTAGTTCCCTAGCTGCTCGTGGGATCAAGATGGAACCCTCTAACTTTTCTTCTTTTCCTCCCAGCGGAAAGGGTGGGCCGCTGGTAGGTTCTAACACCCAATCTAACAAGAGGGCTCGTGTAGCCAGTCCTCCTGATTCAGGTACTAGTAACAGAACGCATTCTGCTTCTCAGAATGTGTTTCTCATAATTAAAAGAAAAGATGGGAGTTTTGAAAAAGTTTCGCCGTTTTATATACGGAAGGCCTTAGAGGATATTGCTGGCACGTTAAAGTCTGTAAAGCGCTTGCGCAATGGCACCTTGTTGGTTGAAACATCTAGCTTCCAGCAAGTCCAGAACCTTCAGAAGGCACAATTTCTTGGGGAGTTTGCGATAGAGACTGAATTTCACAACACCTTGAACTACAGCAAGGGTGTTGTGACTTGCAGAGATCTCGTCGACATTCCCCAAGACGAACTGAAGTCTGAATGGTCCCGGGAAGGAATTGTCGACGTGCAACACGTTATGAAACGGGTGGATGGTGCTCTCATAAAAACTGACTCATTTATTCTTACGTTTAACAGCACCAAATTGCCAGAGCATGTGAAGGCAGGTTTCCTACGTCTCAGTGTACGGCCTTATTACCCCAACCCCATGCGGTGTTTTAAATGCCAACACTTTGGCCACACTACCCTCGGCTGTAAAGAGGAAGCCACTTGTGGGAAATGTGGTAAAGCCGCTCATGAGGGAGTTGATTGCTCCTCTCCTCCCAAGTGTGTCAACTGCTCTGGGGATCACCCTGTGTGGAGTAGGGAATGCAGAGCTTTCCTTGAGGAACGGAAGATCCAGGAACTTAAAACCACTAAACGCATCCCGTATGGTGAGGCAAAGAAAATCTAAAAGTCCATGCAGCCGCCCACGTTCGCTGCCTCCTTTTCTTCCGTTCTGAAACAGCCTGTCTTGAAAACCGATGCCGCTACCCAAACGGAGGTTGCTACTGTCAGCACTAGCACCTGCGTTTGTCAGTGTACATGTGCTGCTGCCATTCCTGTGAAGCCTGCTGCTCCCCCCCGGCCCTCTGACCAGGCTGTGGTAGCTGACATCATGGAACTTCCTGCCCCTTCCCGGGTCCAGTCTTGTGTACTGCCCAGTGCTGCTACACCCCCTACTGCTTCTGAGGTTTTGGCTCCAATGCCACCTCAGGCCAGAAAATCGAAGCCAAAGACAAAGGTGAAGACTCGCCCACTAAAGGAGACTGAAGTTCTACAGTCTGCTGATGTGGATGTCATTCTCTCTGACGTCTCTCTCGACTCCTCTTCTGAGGCGATGGAGGTAGATGTCAGACTGGGGCAATCGTCTCGCCCCAAAACTGAGCCTCCACCTGTTGTGGGTTCTCCTCCCCGACAGAAAGTGCGACTGAAGGTACTCCCGCCCTGATAGATGGCTCCCATTATTCAGTGGAACATGAATGGATTCCGGGCACATGTGGAGGAACTGCACCTCCTAGCACGGCAATGCCCCCTGTGCTTGTGTTTACAGGAAACACATCTAAAACAATCTGATGCTCCTGTACTCAGGGGCTATAGGTTGTATCGCAAAGATGACCTGACTGGAGACAGGGCCAAAGGCGGAGTCGCCGTGTTTGTCGATAATGACCACCACTCCTCTGCTCTCCCCCTGGATACTGACCTGCAAGCAGTTGCAGTTGCAATTTATTCCGGTCGGAGGCTTACCGTTTGCTCCCTTTATTTACCCCCTCTGGATGCAGTGAACTTCGAGGCTCTCACAAACCTTATCGACCAACTCCCCCGCCCATTTCTTCTCCTGGGAGACTTCAATGCCCATCATGTCCTGTGGGGCTCCACTTCTATTTGCGCTCGAGGTCGAATTTTGGAGGGCCTCCTAACATCTCAAGTGTTGTGCATCCTCAACACAGGTACTCCGACTCATTTCTCTAGTGCTACAGGGTCATTCTCAGCCATTGACCTATCTTTCTGCTCTCCAACCCTCACTGACTCCGTTCACTGGGAGGTCATTGACGACCTACATTCCAGCGATCACTTCCGTATCCGCATTCATCTCCTGGATGGTGTACTGCTGGAGCAGCGGCCACCATTGTGGATGATTGGCAGGGCTAACTGGCCACTGTTCACTCGGTTGGCTGTCTTTGACCGCCACAACAGCATACAGGAATGGGTGGATCACATCACGCTTGTGATCCACCATGCTGCTGACCTGTCCATACCACAGTCTTCTGGCACTCTTAAGCGGCGCCTTGTGCCTTGGTGGACAGAAGAGTGCCGTTCAGCCATCCGTGACAGGCGTGCAGCTCTTCGCCGATTTAAATGCCGCCAAACAGCGGTCAATCTTACCGCCTTTCGTATCGCGAGAGCCAGGGCACGCCGTGTCATTAAAGAGAGCAAGAAAAGGTCATGGCAGGAGTTTCTGGACTCCATCAACCGTTCCACTTGTTCCACAAAGGTATGGGAAGCCATCCAGAGGATTTCCGGTAAACGCAGCCGTTTACCAATAGCTGCAGTCCTGAACCAGGGATGCCTCCAAACGACGCCCAGCGCCATAGCTCAGTCGCTGGCAGAGCATTTTGCACAAAGTACTGCCACTGCAACCCAGGATCCAGCGTTTCGTCGCTACCGTGCGACTGTCGAAAGAGCGAATTTGAACTTTCGGTCGAATGGTTCTGAGGCCTACAACTCCCTTTTCTCCATGTGGGAACTTGAGTCGGCTCTTACTGAGACTTCTGACACTGCACCAGGTTACGACCGCATCCGGTACTCCATGCTTAGACATCTGCCTGCGGTGTCAAAGGAAATCCTCCTTGAATGTTTTAATCTCATATGGCACATAGGAGTGTTCCCAACCTCGTGGAGGGAGGCAATCCTCATCCCTCTCCTCAAACCAGGAAAGGACCGCACATGTCCCAGTAGTTATCGTAGTATCGCCTTGACAAGCTGTGTCGGAAAGACCCTGGAACGGATGGTTAACCGTCGTCTGGTCTGGCTGCTAGAGACCAGACAGCTCCTTAGCCGCTTTCAGTGTGGATTCCGAAAATTTCGATCCACAGTCGACAACCTGACCCTCCTCGAGGCGGCTATTCAGCAGGCGTTCCTCCGTCAGCATCACTGTATCGGTATCTTCTTTGATACTACTTGGAGACACTGTATTCTTGCACAACTGCATCAATGGGGCTTTCGTGGCCGCCTCCCTATTTTCATTCGGCCTTTCCTGTCTCAGCGGTTTTTTCGGACCCGCGTTGGTAGCACACTGTCTGATCGCTTTGAGCAACAGAACGGTGTCCCCCAGGGCAGTGTTTTAAGTGTTACCCTCTTTGCCATAGCCATCAACAGTATAACATCTACAGTGAGGAGTCCAGTACAGTGCTCCTTGTTTGTGGACAACTTTGCTGTTTTCTGTTCCTCCTCTAGTGTTGCATCCGCGAGCCGTCAATTGCAACTAACGGTGCGGCGGTTAGAGGAGTGGGCTGCAAAGACGGGTTTTAGGTTTTCTGCCGATAAGTGTGTTTGTGTTCATTTTAATCGTTCTCGTTGTCTTTTTACGTTGCCTGCCTTGCATAAGAGGGATACTGTCCTACAGTTTGGAGACACAGTGCGGTTTCTAGGCCTAATTTTTGACTCCAGGTTGTCATGGTTGCCACACCTATGTGACTTGAAAGCCAGAACGCTGAAGACACTGAACATCCTCAAGTGCCTCAGCCACAGGTCTTGGGGAGTGGACAGGGCACGTCTCCTTCAGTTTTATCGAGCTTTTGTGCGCTCACGGCTGGACTATGGCTGCACAGTATATGGGTCAGCGAGGCCGTCTTATTTGCGGATCCTTGACGCTGTTCACCATGCTGGGATTCGACTGGCTACGGATGCTTATCGGACCAGTCCCGTACCTAGCCTCTGTGCTGAGGCTGGCGAACCGCCACTTACCATCCGGCGGCAGCTCCTGCTGGTGCGCCAAGCTTGTAAGTTTCTTGCAGCTCCCAGCTCGCCTGCTCACCATCTTGTTGCTCATCCACTTCTGGATCGCCTTTTTTCCTGCCGTCCCCGGGCTACGTTGCCATTTGGGATCAGAGTGCACCGTGTGCTTGAGTCCCTCGGTGTGGAGTCTGTCCAACCCCAAATCCTGGGTTTTAACCGCCTGCCACCCTGGTTACTGAAGAGGCCACGTGTGATTTTAGATTTATTGCAGTACAAGAGAGATTGCACTCCTGCCACCGTTTTTAATGCAGCATTTTCTGCTATTTTATCTGAGCACCACGACTATGTAGCTGTTTTTACGGATGGGTCGAAACAAGGGGATTCCGTGGGTTGCTCAGTTGTTTTTCCGGATCGTGTCCTCAAGGTCCGCCTGCCTCAGACTTTTAGTCTTTGATGCAGAATTGTCTGCGATCTTGCGGGCACTGGAGCCGATGAGACTTTCTTCCTCTCTTAAATTTCTTGTCTGTTCCGATTCACTCAGTGCCCTTCAATCATTGCACCATTTGTATCCGGCGGATAAAGTAGTCCAGACCATCCAGGATGCCCTCCTCCGACTACAGCGACTGGGGAAGGTTGTAGCTTTCTGCTGGGTTCCGGGGCATGGCGGCATTGCTGGGAATGAAAGGGCAGATCTCGCAGCCAAGGAGGCGTGTCTTGATCCACACGTATCTCAGTGTGCTATCCCGTTGCACGCACTCACCTCGCTGTTGAGCTCCCGAGTCATGTGTCGGTGGGAGGATGAGTGGCTGGAAGTGACTGACAATAAGCTCCGTCTAGTCAAGCCCACAACGCGTGTGTGGTGTACTTCCTTTCAGCCCCATCGACGGGACGAGGTTCTCCTCACTCGGCTTCGAATAGGCCACAGCCCTATGACGCATGGCTTCCTGCTCCGGCGAGAAGACCCTCCATTGTGTGGTGCTTGCGGCGTCCAGGTCACTGTGAGCCACATTTTACTGGGTTGTGTTTTATTTTCTGACCAGCGGGCCTCGGCTGATTTGCCAGCGGACCTGCCAACTCTTTTAGGCAACACTCGGACGAATGTGGTTAAAGTTTTAAAGTTCTGTGCCTTGTCAAATGTTTTTACAAAGATTTTAGGGAGAGAATTTTAATTTGCTCACTGTGTGACAAGCTCGCCCATCTTTTATGTAAGTGGCCAGCCAATGACACTTTCCTGTGTCATTCTTGTTGCTATGTTTTCCCTTCCCTTAGGTTTTACTTTCTTATGTAGTAATTTCCCTCTTTTCCTGCTTTCTTTGAATGTGTTTTTCAGTTTTATTAGGTCTCTCCACATTCGTTCCTTTTAATGTGTGTCAGGGCGCTGATGACCTCGATGTTGAGCGCCCATAAACCCCAACACACACACACACACACACACACACACACACACACACACGCTAAGACCACAAAAGGTAGCCTGAGCAAAATTTTTTCCTTCATAAGCATTAAGCACTTTTTTAATCAGGGAGTCAATGGCATGGACTGTGGATTTGCCCTTCCTAAAGCCAAATTGTACCGCAGTAATAATGTTATTACATGTCAGATAATCACACAACTGGGAGTTGATGATGGATTCCAAAACTTTAGATAAAATAGGTGTCAGGAATATTGGGCGATAGCTAGATGGGCAATTTTTGTCTCCTTTCTTGTAAATGGGCACTACCCTAGATAATTTTAATACTTCTGGGAATACTCCTTCAATTAGACATCTATTTATACATTCAGTATAGTATAGTATAGTATTTAGTATGTAGCCAATTATCTTTTTTAACATATTACAAGAAATACCATATATATCTTCACTATCAGAGGGTCTAAAGTTATCTCCAAGAGTTAAAACATCTGGTGCGACCTCTGTTAAAAGGAATTTATCATTCAGGGTGTAGTCTACATTATGGTATTTAATGAGATCAGCAACAGTCTCTTGTGGCCTCACAATGCTTTCCCTAATTTAGTTAACAGATTTTATACAGTAGTTATTAAATTCGTCTGCTGAAATTACTACCTCAACTTTCTACTTGCTTTTGGCCACTGAATTTATTGTAGTGCATGCTTTTCTGTATTTATTTTTTGATGACTCAATGCTGACTAGGTTATGTTGTTTTTTGGCCTCATTTAAAGCATACTTATATTCCTTTTGTGCTCTTGAGTACCTTTGTTTAGCCATATCAGTTTTCTGAAGTCTGTAAGAATCTCTATACAACAACAACAACCTTCTTTTCATATTGGCTAGTTGAGCGGTATACCGTGGATTCTTATCCCTATGTCTATTACTGTTACTTTTAGGGATAACTTTACATTTGTATTGAGGGCAGTTGGTCTCGAATATATTTAAGAAATAATGAAAAAATCTATCAAACAATGTATTGGCAGAGCCCTGAGCATTATTATTAAACAGATGTGACCAGTCATAATTACTGAGTGAGACCATGAAATTAGACAATTTTTCGTGCGTTATTGGTCTTGTGATGACTATTTTAGGCTCTTTGAACTCCTTATACTCCATGTTAGGCCTATCTGTACCTATTTTTACCCAAACTGAGTCATGGGCCAAGAAATCGAAGACAGCTACATCTGAAGACAGTAACTCTCT
This sequence comes from Schistocerca cancellata, assembly GCF_023864275.1. Lineage (NCBI taxonomy): Eukaryota > Metazoa > Arthropoda > Insecta > Orthoptera > Acrididae > Schistocerca > Schistocerca cancellata. The sequence goes on from NC_064635.1 coordinate 134,130,668, forward strand.
ATTGACATTTGTAAGTATGTTGTCGAGACTAGTGGACTGTCTTGTGGGTTTGCAGTTCGTAAAAATGAAGTTGAATTGTCGTAACAGGTTTTTAAATTCATTTACAGTGTGCACATCTTTGTTTACATCAAATGCGGCATTGATGTCACCACCAATCATAATACTATACTTCTTCCACTGAGGACTAAGAAAGAAATTTAGTAAAGTCTCAAGTTTTTCTAAAAATATGGGCGTCCCTCTGGTGATCTATAAAGAGATACAATAGCAATTTTTAAATGATCCAGATATACGCCTGTGGCTTCAAAATGTATCTCACTGCACAAAAATCCTAGATCTAGTTCATTACTAATGGAGCTACTCACCATATTACATTACACGGATAAACAGGAATATTTGATAATAGTTATAGGCTTTGACTAGTGATGTAGGAAACAACTGACAAATGTCGTAAACAACATGGGGACAATAATGTGATATAGGTGACCATTTCTTCAAACTGGTTAAGCTACAGATAAGTCTGTCACCATAACTAAGGTTTTTGCTTTGCTATTTGTTGGCTCCGTCGCCTAACCTAGACCTGGGGCTAAGCCACAGATCAGTGTGTCACCACAACCAGGTTTTTTGCTTTCACATTTCGCTGGCTTTGCCACCTAACAACCAGTCTGTGAAAATACACACCAGAAGGTGATGTCACAGCAGCCACTTACAGTGTGTCACTGTTCAAAGCCGATGATTAGTATCGACTATACCTCGTGGCCCCATTACGTCACTTGTATTCCATGGATCCCACACAAAGTGGTCTCAGAGATGTGGGAATGAGATGGTATGTTTAATTTAATTTGAGTGTAGTACAGTGAATAAAGAAAAAAAAAATACATTACTTTACCAAAGTGCATAAACCTAAAACATTAAATTTAATCATTTCTGTTAAGATACTTGCCAGTGAAGTAGAATGAGTTGTCTAGTAGGAAGTTCTTTAATTTGGTGCTAAACTCCACTCCGTTTAATGTACTGCTAGGTTGTTGAATACACTTGTATCCATGTATCTGATTCCTTTTTGTACTGATGTTAGATGACTTGAGGTCTTTGTAGAGATTGTTTTTGATTTTAGTATTATATTCATGCTTTTCATTATTTTTTTGTGAAGAGAGAAATATTGGTAATGACAAGGCATTAATGAATATACACATACTGTGAAGGCCTATGGAGGATATTGTGGATTTATACTAGATATAATTCTTAAAACACCCTTCTGTATTCTGAAAATGCAATTCCTGTAATTTGAAATTTCCTGGAATGCGTGGTTTCATGCTGATATATAATGATGGAAAAAACAATGCCTGAATAGTTCTGCTTTTTTTTTTTTTTTCTGGCCATCTGTGGTCTAACTCTGCCCAGTCACTCAGACAAGGCAAGGTCATTTTGGCTTGGCTTTGAAAGGACATTGTCCTTTCACTGATTACTTCCTTTTAAATCACAAAGAGCCTCAGAACAAACACATATGGTGTCAATAGAACAGAATGCCATTTTTCAGCTGAATATTGTTTTTCATTTAAATCGTGATCCACAGCTCTCGTAAGACATTTTTGTGTGCAAGTTCCACAGAGCTGCTAAAATCTTTATTCTTCTGGAACTACTTTCAATTATATATCATTATCTGGCAGATTGCAGAATTTTAATGTGGTGTACAAAACCACATGACCTTCATTTTTGTTGTGGTCTCAATATAACACATAAATCATGCTGCCAAACTGTGGCTAAGAGCAGAGTTGACCACCCATTGTCAAAACAAGCTGCTATTCACAATATGATCGATTTCAGTGGCTGCTTTACAACTCTTTCCTGAGCTACCTAGATTGAAGTTATCCTTGCAACATATCCTTCATTCCTGCAGTCCTCCTGGCCTGAGTCTCTGCTAACCCACTGCATCCACACCCCTTCCAGGTAGTCTCCCCTTCCTTTATTCTGCCACCCCCTCACAACCTGATCCCGCTATATCATCACCAGTTGTGGTACCTTTGTGTCACATTCCTATCTCTCACTCCTACTGCCTGCCTCCACGTTGCCAGCCCCTCTTCCCCAATCCCCTCGCTCACTATGTGACACAACCACTCTCCCTAGTCTAAGGTTTTAGCAGCTTTTTTGTGATTACAGAACAGTGTCGTGAATGTTATTTGAGTGCTGATTGGGGGACATTAAATGGTTTTGCTGGAAATATGCCATCTACTTCAAACAATGATTTTATAAGAATGGACACCATATTTGATCCAGCAACCGTACAAATACATTGCCAAAAGTTTCACTGAGGTTCGCCACATTTGGGCTTGAAATGAGGGGTGAAAATTTGTGCAGTACTTTAATCTGAATTTTCACGTAACATGTGTTACGCAGGATATCGGAGCTCGAGTCCTAGTCCAGCACAAATTTTCACCTGTTACCATCGATTCATATCAATGCTCAAATGCAGGTAATGTCATTAAAAACTTTGACAATGAATTTGATCAGCCGCTAGATCAAATAAGGTGTCTATCCTTTCGGACATGCCTGAAAGAGAAAAAAAAACACACATACACACGCCCCCCCCCCCCCCTCTCTCTCTCTCTCTCTCTCTCTCTCTCTCTCTCTCTCTCTCTCTCATGAGTAGGTGACGCCGTGTGTATATGCTGTAACAGGCTGGGTATTTGGCTCAGATGGGGAGTGCACTTGGATGTCTGAAGTAGTTTAGGTGACTGCTCGTGTTAAGTGGAAAATCCGACTTTGAGTCCCAGTCCGGCATAAATTTTCACATGTTACCATTGATTCATTTCAATGCCCGTATGTGATTAACGTCATTAAAACCTTTAATGAGTGTAGCATTAGTTTTAAAATTTTGAGTAATCTGGACTTGTCTTGAAGCTATTAGAGAGCAGATTTTAACAGCCTTTGGCTCCTTTCCACAGTTTTTTTGCCTCTGTTAGTGTGCAGCAAGGAAGGTTTAGTCCTTTTATTAGACTAATGTTCACCTCACAAAGTAATATTTTATGTTTGGGCTACCATTGTTGTACCTAAGTTTTAAAGGAAAAGGGAAATGTATCTTTTGGCAAGAACAAGTAAAGACCCTGCAGTAGCTGTGAACTACAAAATTACTCAAAATTACTAAGAAAGGTTATTAAAAAATGAAGAAACATGCACGCAGTGTCAGAAATCAGTACATCTGACAACGGAGTTAAGGCAATATGGAATATAATGAAGCAAGAGACAGGACAACCAACCACAGAAGGGAAATACAGAAGCATCCGATTGCATCCGTCTGCTTTGACCCATGAAGTCACAAATATGGCAGAAACGACCATACACTATGACTCCAATATGGCGCCTAGGACGTCATCATGTAAACATGACCATAAACAGGAAAATACATTGAAAAACCAACACACACACGTTCCACAAAAAACCTAATGAAACTAACGGGACAAGCGTGGGAAATTGGGGGTTTTTGGCTGGGGACAAAGTAAATATAAATAAATTTAGACACACACTACCATACCAAACCACACAAAATGATGAAAAAACTGACAACACCAAACTCCCCAAATTCCACTAAACAATATCCTCTGGAATCGGACACTTCCCTTGACCTATATAGCTCAACAGCAGCTCCTGATCCCACAAATTGGAATCGAACACATCCATTGACCTATATAGCTCAACAGCAACTCCCGATACCGGAACACCCACAGCCACAACCACACATTGGAATCGAACACTTCCTTTGACCTATATAGGTCAACAGAAACTACTGATACCAATTCATAAAACCCAAAACTACAACCACGTCCACAATCACCACTACCTCAAAAAACACAACAAACCAACAAAATTGGAATCGAACACTTCCCTTGACTGTTATCCTTATGTCATCTCCACATACAGCTGCCCCTGGTCCGAGACACCGGAACTTTAGTAAGCCTCATTTCTTCACGACATACTGAACACTTCACGACTTCGTCCAAAAATCGGAATAGTTGAAGAAATTTTATCACAGACAACACACTGTCCCCCATCATTGACGGCAACGGAAAACTGTTGACCTAGTCAGTTATATCCATACCTACCAAAGACATAAAAAAAGCAGTTTACCAAAATTCACACACGACGAACAGAAAAAACTAAAATAATGTCTAAATAACAAAACTAAAATCGTTAACTCACTGAAAAATATTCCGCTGAAAGCACAGTCCCGATACCACACACGTGCAATGTTATCACGCAAATGAACCCCATACGCCACGTAGCATGCTATCCATAAACACATCACCAGAGAGAACCACCAACCACAACAATACGCTACCTATAAACACGCCACACACACAAACTAAACCAAAAACATCACATAACACACCACCAGAGAGCACCACTGATCACATCAAAACAACACCTACAAACACGCCACTCTCACAAACTAAATTCCACGCCATTGTGACGTTACGCACCACAACAGCCTTAAGTCATGAGTCAAAGCAGACGGGTGGGACCAGACGCTTCGGTCGACCCCCACAGAAGAGGATAACATTGCTATTGAATTGAATGGAAGGGTTATAAATGACACGTCCCAGCTAGCAGCTCTGTTTAATAATCATTTCTTAAACATAGTAGAAAGCATAGGGACCAACAGTTAAAGAGAAAGATCACAGCAATATGTTGAAGAAGTAATTCTCATAAAATTACAGCATATGAATGTGCCACCAACTCCTACTTCTGAAATTTACAGGATCATAGATTCGCTCAAGAATAAAAGCTCTTCTGGTTTTGATGGTGTTTCCAATAGAGTACTAAATATTTGTTCCAATGTAATAAGTCCAGTATTGCCAATTTTAAAATTTTTTGAAAAGTCCAGCATTGTCTGAAATATGAAATGCATCACTAACTTGAGGCATTTTCCCAGAGAGACTAAAGTATGCCATTGTTAAACCCTTCTTTAATAAAGGTGATAAGAAAGATGTCAGTAACTACTGACCTATTTCGCTGCTGACATCATTTCCCGAAATTTTTGAGAATGTGATGTATTCTAGAATAATATCTCACCTTGGCAACTGTAATATCCTCAGCAAATCACAGTTTGGGTTTCAGAAGGGTTCCTCTACTGAGAATGCCATTTACATGTTCACACCCAGATATTACAAGCATTAAAAACAAAATAGCACGGGTAGGTATATTCTTTGACCTATCCAAGGCATTTGATTGTGTGAATCATAGAATTCTCCTAGATAAATGGTGGTTTTATGGTAAAGCCAACCTATAGATCATGTCATATCTAACCAAAAGAATTCAGAAAGTTGTACTTAGTAGTAATTCAACCAACAGAATCCAGGGACGTAATTCTGACTAGGGAGAAATCATGTATAGGGTTCCCCAAGGATCAATCTTAGATACTCTACTGTTTTTCATATATGTAAATAATCTATCATCTAATGAACAACAAGCAGAAATAGTTCTTTTTGCAGATGACACCAGTATTGTAATCACTCCCAGTATACATACAGAAACGGAAGAAATGTTGAACAAAGTTCTCAAAAGTATCATTGACTGATTTTCTGCGAATGGTCTCACCCTGAATTTCTCAAAGACATATCATATTCAGTTCTGCACCTCTACGGGTACTGCACCAGTGTAACACATGGTGATGAAATAATACATAGGGTGGAAACTTCAAAATTCTTAGGTGTCCGTATGGATGAGAATTTAAATTGGAAAAAAACACATTTTGGAACTCCTAAAACAACTTAGTTCAGCCACATTTGCACTTAGAATCACAGCAAATTTTGGGGAGAGAGAAATCAGTAAGTTGACATATTTTGCTTATTTTCATTCAGTAATGTGATATGGAATAATATTCTCGGGTAATTCATCTTTAAGCAACAAGGTCTTCATTGCCCAAAAACATACTGTAAGAATAATAAGTGGTGCTCACCCACGATCATCTTGTAGACATCTGTTTAAGGAGTTGGGCATTCTGATTGTTGCTTCTCAGTATATTTATTCCCTCATAAAGTTTGTTGTAAATAATTCACTACAATTCAAGAGGATAATGAGGTACATAATTTCAATACTAGAAGAAAAAATGACATTCATTACTCAACATTAAGGTTGTCTTTAGCACAGAAAGGGGTGCACAGCGCTACAACAAAAATTTTTGACTACTTTCCCAGTGAAATAAAATGTCTGACAGCAAGGTAAAATTTTAAAATAATTTGAAAATCTTTCTTCTTGACAACTCCTTCTATTCTGTTGAAGAATTTCTGTGTTCATAGTGTATAAAAGGTGAAAGACAGGAATTGTTAATTCAATCTGTATATCTTGTTTTCATTTCAGGGAAGGAATATATATATGGCGACGTTTAGAGTACAAATAGATGCACAAATTAATTTGCAATGTGAATGTAAAATGACTTGTTCCACATCATGATGATTTATCGTGCAAAATGATTCATGGAACATGAAGTAACTAACTAACTTACTTACTTATTCACTTGTGCTTGAGTGTGCATTATGTCATGCATACAGTTGTTCATATTTTTATTCCTTGTTTTTATGCATTTATTTTCAATTATAGATAATTTTAATTACTTAAGGGGTAACATTTAATGTTTTTTCCTCTCTCATCCAGTATCCTTTTTAACTTGAGACAGTAGTGTGTTAGATATTTTTGACAAAGATGGGTGTCTTCTTTCCAGGCAATCTTGTACTCCTAAAACTGACATAATCACACTTTCTCAGAAAACTATTTCCATGATACCCTACTGCAGTAACATAATTTGTAGGGAAAAGGCTGCTTCAGTGGGTTCATGCAATGATCAATGACAACAGTCTTCTTCCTTTTTTCTGCTATTATCTCCAGATAAAGGAAACTCTCCTAAAAGCTAGCACTATTGCAGTGCTTTGTTCAAGTGTATGTGACCAATCATGAGATTGCAGTAAACATAGTGGAAGATCTTGTGAGGAGAATAGAAAATTGTAGTCTTATGTAAAATCACTAAGCAGGTCGAAGGCTTCTGCTCAGTCACTCATCAACCAGTGTGGCGTGATAATAGAAGACAGAAAAAGGGAAATCTGCACTTTTGTCTCATGTTTAAAAATCATTCACATAGGAGGATCATACAGGTGTACAGTCATTTGACTGTTGCATATGGTAGACATAGAATAGGCATCCCTTGGCATTGAGAAGCAACTGAAAAGTTGAAAAAAATAAATTGGCAAGTCCGATGGAATTTCAGTTTGATTTTATGGTGTGCACTCGTCACCGTTAGCTCATTTCTGAGCCTGCATTTATCATGAATCTCTTGCACAGTGCAAAGTCCCAAGCAACTGGAAAAAAGTGAGAGAGACTCCTTTATATAAGAAGGATAAAAAAATAGATGTGCAGAATTAATGTTGGTTTTGCAGCAAAATTCTTTGAGCATATGCTAAGTTCAAATAATAAACTTTCATAAGAGAGAGAAGCTTCTGTCCACAAATCAGCACCGATTTATAAACCAACATTCATAAGGGGGTGAGGTGGGGAGGGGGGGGGGGGGGGAGGAGGAAACACCAATTTCCTCACGATACCCTACGAACAGTGGGTGAAGGGCAAGAGGCAGGATCCATATTCCCAGATTTCGAGAAAGTGTTTTACTTAGTGCCACACTAAAGATAGGTAATGAAGGTCTCGCTGGGGCATCTCGAATGACGGCGATGCCGGTGCTGGAGCCACTGGAGGCTGCCAAGGCTGAGAACCATCGCAGTGTGGCAGAGTCACAGCGGGGAGAGGAGGTAACGTCCCCTGTGAAACCAATACAGGTGCCGGCAATGGGGAAGCCGGTGTCCGAGAGGTCGGAGGGTGGGTGCCCGAACGTGGACGGAGCTGATTTTGGTGACGACATACCACCCGGTCCCCCGCCTGCAAGGTATAGAGCCGGCGGCCATGGCGGTGCAGGACCACCGCCGGTATCCAATGCGGATTGCGACCAAACCCACGGGCCCAGACTGACATACCCAGTGGAAAGCCAGGTACTCCGTTTTGTGAAGACTGGCGAGGACCAGGCTGGAGGAGGTGCAGCAGAGTCCTAGGTTGACGCCCATGGAGGAGCTCTGCGGGGCTGCGGTCTCCCATTGGTGTGGTCCGGTATGCCGTCAAGAAAAACATCAATGCTTCCTCTGCAGGAAATTCGTGCACATACTTTTTTCATCTGTGTCTTAAAGGTGCGCACCATGCGCTCAGCTTCCCCATTCGATTGTGGATGGAAGGGGGGAGAGCAAACGTGCCGAATACCGAAGCGCCTACAAAAATCCTGGAAGGTCTGCGAAAGAAACTGCGGTCCATTGTCCGAGACCAGGGTGATTGGCAGACCTTCCACAGAAAAGATTTTTGCTAGTGCCTGGATTACAACTTCTGAAGTGGTTGAGGAGCAGCGAACCACATATGGGAATCGGGAATAAGCATCAATGACAATGAGCCAAAAGCCATTGAGAAACGGGCCCGCAAAATCGATGTGAACACGTTCCCATGCCTGGGTTGCCGGCGGCCATGAAGAGAACGCTGCCCTGGGAGATGCTTGTTGGCTCGCACACTGGGAACAGGCGGCCACCAAGTGCTCAATTTCTCTGTCAATACCGGGCCAGTACACATGTCTGCGAGCCAAGGTTTTAGTACGGGAAACACCCCAGTGCCCCGCATGTAATAACTTGAGGACCTCCCTTCGTAAACTTGCAGGAACAACCACGCGAGGAGCTGTATCATCGGTAGTCAGAAGGAGAACTCCTTCCAAGACCGAGAGACGGTCTCGTAGAAGAAAATAATTACGAAGAGGGTCCGAGGCCCGGCCCGGAGGGCGGGACGACCACCCCTGCTGAATGAGGCGAACTACTTGCCGGAGAACCGGGTCAGCCGCCGTTTCCCTGGCGACTCGAGAACTAGTGATCGGGAAGCCATCAACCGCTTGGCGGGACGCCACATCCAAATGAAAACACATAATCTCCTCTCGATCAAATGTAGGGTCCGGGCCCACCGGAAGACGGGAAAGAGCGTCGGCGTTGGCATGCTGGCCTGTAGGGCGAAAACGAATGTCATAATGGTACTTAGAGAGGAACAAGGCCCAGCGCTGGAGTCTGTGGGCTGCCCTATCCGGAATCTGAGAGGCGGGGCCAAATAACGATATTAACGGCTTATGGTCAGTGATTAACTGAAACTTCGTGCCATACAAGAAAGGGTGAAACTTGGTAACAGCGTAGACAATGGCCAAAGCCTCTTTTTCCACCTGGGAGTAATGGGCCTGCGCGGGACTAAGCGTTTTCGACGCAAACGCCAGTGGTTGCTCGGAACCATCTGCGGTGCGATGGGCCAGGACCGCCCCCACCCCATACTGCGAAGCATCCGTAGCCAGGACCAACGGCTTATGGGGATCAAAAGTAGCCAAACAAGGGGCTGACGTGAGGAGGCCCTTCAACGAGGTGAACGCTCGCTCGCATGCAGGCGACCAATCAAAAGGAACACCCTTGTGCAGAAGGCAGTACAGGGGGTGGGCTATAGTGGAAGCCCTGGGAATGAACCGGTGGTAATAGGCTATCTTGCCTAAAAAAGCTTGTAACTCCTTCAGCGAAGTGGGCCGAGGAAGGTTGACGATACCTTGGACCAAACTTCCTAGTGGCTGGATGCCGTGCCGAGATATGGTGTAGCCCACATACTCAATGGACGGTTGGAAGAAGGTTGACTTATGCAGGTTGCAACGCAAGCCCACAGACCTGAATTTGAGAAAGAGGGTGCGAAGGTTGTGCAAGTGGTCCGTCGTGCTGCGGCCCGTGACAATGATGTCATCCAGGTAATTAATACAATGAGGGATTGTCGACGTGACATGCTCAAGATAACGCTGGAATATCGCCGGGGCACTGGATATCCCAAAAGCCAACCGCTGGTATTGGTAAAGGCCAAACGGGGTGTTGACGACTGCCAGCCGTTTGGAGTCCTCATCAAGTGGTATCTGATGATAAGCCTCTGACAGATCGATTTTCGAAAAATAGTGGCCTCCCGCCACGGCGGAGAACAATTCATCAGCACGAGGCAAAGGATAGGTGTCCACCACCAATTGGGAATTAATGGTGGCCTTAAAATCGCCACAAAGACGTAATTTTCCCGAGGGCTTCTTGACAATAACGAGGGGTGAAGCCCACTCACTGGAAGAAATGGGAAGAACGACCCCTAGGGCTGTCAGCCGGTCTAGCTCTTCCTTTACCTGAGGGCGGAGAGCCAAGGGGATCTGCCTCGCGCGTAGAAAACGCGGGCGAGCCGACGCCTTCAACGTTAAGTGAGCTTCAATATCTGAAACACGCCCCAGGCCCTCCTCAAAAACATCTGGAAAGTCTGAGATCAAAGATTCCAATGAGTGATAGGGAACGTCTTCGGAGACCAACTGTATGGTGTCAGCGATAGAAAAACCGAAAGCTTGAAAGGCATCCAGGCCAAAAAGGTTAGCGGAGCTCGCATCACTGACAACAATAAAAGTAATAGGCCGAGTGACTGATTTGTAAGTCACGTCGGTAGTGAATTGACCCAGTAGGGGAATGAACTGTTTACCATAACCGCGTAGACGCCGGTAAACGGGCGCCAACGGGGGCGATCCAAGGTCGGAATACGTTTGTGCATTCAACAACGAAACTGCCGCGCCCGTATCTACTTGCAGTTGTAACCGGCGCGACCGAACTGACACCTCGATAAAGAGTTTGCGTGCCGATGCGTCGGGAGCCTGGCCCGATGAAACTTCCTGAATGTCAACGTCCACGTCCTCTGTACTTGCTTCCTTCGATTCTTTTGAGGCTGAGCGGCAAACTTTAGCAATGTGGCCGTTTTTATTACATTTGCGACAAACGGCCCAACGCTGGGGGCACTTCGACCGATCGTGATGTATATAGCACGACGCACAGGATGGCAACAGGGGCCGGCGGCCGGAATTCTGTTTACGCGCCGCGCGGGAGCGGCCGTAACGGCCGGATTGTACCGCCCGCACGTCGTCCACCCCGGACACAGTGGACGCGGCCACGCCGCCCTGAACCTCCGCGACGTCGCACCACGCTTCCAGCTGTTGACCTGCTGCGTGAGAGACTTCATACGATTGAGCAATGGACAGGACTTCTTCGAGGGAAGGGTCTTCTAACTGCAGGGCCCGTTGCTGGACCTCCCTATCAGGGGCCGAACGAACAATGACGTCGCGTACCATAACATTGGCATACGACTCCCGCGACTGCTCCGTGACAAAATGACACTTGCGACTAAGACCGTGCAGGGTTGCGGCCCATGCCCGGTAAGACTGATGGGGCTGTTTCTTGCATTGATAGAACTCGACCCTAGCCGCCACAACATGCGTGCGGCGGCGATAATATGAAGACAGCAATGAACACAATGCGTCAAAAGACAAGGACGAGGGTTCCTGCAACGGCGCTAGCTGCCGCAAAACTTGATACAGCGAAGGAGATATCCAAGACAAGAAGAGAGCACGACATACCTCCGCATCGACAACATGAAACGCCTGGAAATGCTGCCGAAGGCGATGTTCATATGCGTCCCAATCCTCCGCCGTCTCGTCATACGGGGGAAAGGGAGGAGGGAACGGCGCCGGAGCAGACGGCGTGGAGAGCAACGCCGGAAGCACTTGTTTCATGGTGGCCATGAGCTCCGTCTGCTGCGCAACCAAAACCCGCACCAAATCCTCCATGCCGTGGAGAAACTGCGAAACCGGAACAACGACGCAACACGCGTAAGAACGACCCTACTCGTCGCCAATTGTGTAGTAACACTGTTCACGTTACGTCGCACTTCACTTAGCGTAGACCGAGACTGTGTCCTAGGCAGGCCCGATCTTGACTGACTGCGCACGGCCTGTCCTGCCGGAGTTGTTGTTGTTGTTGTTGTTCTTGTTGTTACGCCGGCAGAGGTCGCGTCCGAATTCTCGCGTGCCCTCTGGTGGACGGGACTCTACTGGCGGCGACTACCATTCGTGACGCGCCGTGCCAATGTGCGCCTCCCGCGATCTTTCTGGTGGCTACTACAATAATGGTAGTATTCAGACTGCTCCACAGCCTCACTAATGTTTCAAGCACACGAATGCAGCACTGCTAATTCAAGGGTGCAATAGCTGCAGCTAAGAAGAAATAGTAGGTTTGCACTGTCATAGACAATCGCGTCGAATACAGGAACTCGCAACCAGACGTCAGTACAGAAATTTTACCATCGGGACTGAAAAGTGGCCTGCCATATGAGATCTGAAACATGACGATTACAGCAATAAGATAGCAAAGAATAATATGTGGTAGTCCATCGTTGGCAAATTCGAAACAAATTTCACTAGCTTGTCCATAATAGAGAAAAACATAATCTGTAAGAAAAATAATGTTTATTTCCAACAAATAACAATAACACAGCAAATATTGTAGTAGCTACAATGCTATGCAAACTTGTATTTTAAGCAAACAAGCTCAGCTGCATAATTATCTCGATTTCAAATTCGAAGTATGTTTGTCATTTCCGTGCCCTTTTATTCGTGAAGTAATCAGCAAATGCTGTTCGGATGCATTTAGCAATATTTCCATATAGATAGCTGTGTGCTGGCATCTCATCCTTCAGTCCAGTAACATAAAGTGTGTCCTCAAACTTATATCCATCTCTGTCCCCAACAAAATAATGAAGAAGGTAGCAAGTTTCTATTGTAATTTGTGGCAAAACTTGTTGAAAATTTAATGAAATATCCTTCGCTTGTTAGTCAGAATTTTATACAATTTGATCAGAGTTTGCAGCGCCACTAATGTGCTGCAAATGTACCATTAAGGTGCGTTCGGAGTGCCACTTGCACTTGGTTGGACTGCCAGTGTCATTGGAAGCACTGCTCTCGAACTACTGAGCAGCACTACAAAGTTGACCCTGTGTGGAGCTAGTCTGAATGTGGCAAAATGTAAATTAAAGCAGATGAGTAGCAACACTGTACTGTGATGTTAAAAATCAGTATTAATGATGTGTGACTTGACACAGTCATGTAGATTAAGTGTCTAGTTATAACATTGCAAGTGATGTGAAATGGAATGGACGTGTGAAGTCAGATGCAGCTAAGGTGGCCACTGACTTGTGTGTATAGAGAGAACTCTGGGGAAGTGTAGCTCATCTCTAAAGAAGACTGTACAAACACATGTGCGACCAAGTTTGTAACTGTTTGCGTGGCATTGTGGTTTTTTTTATGCTATGCGTGGCAAAATGGCACCATCCAAAACCGGCAGCAAGGCAACTGTGGTGCATCACAGGCCATAGACGACAGTGGTGAATGACGACTGTGGAGATGTGTATGGATGAATAGATCCGCAACTGTTGAGCAACTGACTGCCCATATAAACCAAGGTGCTACCAACAGTGTCTCCTCAATGACTGTTCAGTAAACATGGCTGAGTATGGGCCTGAGTAGTAGGTGCCTGGATCGTGCACCCGTGGTGGCTGCTGTTTGTCAGTGATAAAGTATGGAATTTCCGTGCCAGTGCTGAACTGGACATCCACTGAATGGCAGTGGACAGCCTTTTCAGGTGAATTGCATTTTATCTTACACTGGACTGTAAGGGGTGAAACATCTGAAAGCAAACAAGGACGGAGTGTTATGTTCTGGGGAATGTTTCTGTGACATTCCGTGGATGATCTTGTCATCCTGGTAGGCACAGTAGATCAACACAAGCATGTTACTATCCTTGAAGACCATATCCACCCCTACATGTAATTTGTTTTCCCTTGGTACAGTGGTATCTACCACCAGGACAATGAATGTGTCATACAGCTATCAGGGTACATGAGTGTTTCGAAGAGGACAAGTATGAGTTTACCATACTTCCCTAGCCACCAAACTACTCAGATTTAAACCCAATTGAGAGTCCATAGGACCATCTTGGTCCAGCTGTTTGCACCGTGAATCCTCAGCTGAGAAAATCAGCACAGTTTGCCACGCGACTGGAGTCAGCATGGCTCCACATCCCTGTCAATACCTCCCAGAACCTAATTGACCCTCTTCCTGCATGTCTCGCAGCAGTCTGCGCAGTGAAAGGTGGTTATTCAGGCTATTGACAGGTGGTCACATTAATGTGACTGGATCGTGTATAATTTACCACAGTATATGGACTCGGAGATGTAAATTCCAATTAACATTAGTATTAACAACCTTTCAATTTTCCACTATTCAGGGCATAGCTAAACTGAGAAACTATGAGGGATTTTAGATTGAGTATTGAGGAATGAATTGAGGAGAGGAGCTTGTGTTCGAAAAGCTGCAGTGTGTCAAAGGTACAGAGGAAGCCGTCCGATGCCAGTCCACATTTGCTGTGAGGCGTGGATGGTAGCTCTGACCCCTCTGCAGTCACTGTGCTTAGCAGTCTCAGCAGTGGTGTACCTCAGGCTTTTTGCAGCCAATGCAATTGTCTACAATGAAATACTGCACAGCTATTCAGATTGATCTTGAAGTGATTTCAGATTAGTGCAGATTGTAGCTACATGCCTTAAGTGTACAGAAATTTAAAACTGCTCACTTTTCAACTCACAGAATGGTAGTACTGTATGTGAAAGCGAACAACCACACATTCTCGGTCACACATAAAGCTGGCAGCAGACTTTGGTTCCATTGTCAAGTAATAGGAAAGTGCGATCAATTTACAAAGCAGATTGCCTACGAAACACTCTTTTGACCCATCCCGGAAAGTTTCTCAAATATAGTGGACCCTTATCAGATAGGACTAACAGAGAATATTGGATGCATACAGAGGAGTTCATCGCAGATGGTCATAAGCTTGTCCGACCCACAGGAGAGCATCACAGAGGTGCCGAATAAACAGAACTGAGAGACACTTGAAGATAGCCACAGAATATCCCAAGAAAGCCTGCTTACAAAGTTTTGAGAATCAACTTTAAGTGATGAATTTAGGAACATTGTACAACCCCAACATATCGCTCATGTAGTGTTCGTGAGTACAAGATTAGAGTAATTATAGCACACACAGAAATGTTTAAACAATCTTCTCGTGTCCCATCTGTGAATGGAATGGGAAGGAGGCCTATAACTGGTACATTTAGATGTGTCCTCTGCCCTGCACTTCATAATGGTTTTCATAGGGTGGATGCAGTTGTAGAAGTTAAATAGTTTTATCACAAGGGGAGGAGGGATGGTGGCACTTGAGACGCAATTTAAGGTTGACTGACCTCTAGACCCTACCCCCCTCCCCAAACTCACTGAAATCACTGTAAGAAAGTTATTTTAATCTAACTACAGCATGGCATCCAATTCCTGATTCATCTGCTGCCTAACTTGTCTCTCAATAGCAATGCTAGATGTACTTCATCAGTTGTAGAAAGCTTGTATTTGTAGCTTATGCCATCGTTAATTAACTTAAATGGCCTGAATATGACAACAAAACTGAAAATGTGTTCTTGTATTTTAAGATGTAACTATCCTCCATGCTAATTTGTCTTCTTATAAAAACATGTATCTTTCTTTGCAGAATGAATTATCAAAGGTGATATCTGAAACAATTGAGAGGACATCAATGGTGTTTGAAGGTGTGAAAGGATATGCGAAATATTCTCAAGGTATTTGCCAAGTATCACGTCTGCTTTTATTCTATGATTAGATAGATGCAATTATGCGTTTCTCTTGTTGTTTGAAAATCAGGAAAAAAATTAAAGAAAGGTAGTTCTATAGCAGAAAATGCACAGATCAGACCAATACATTCTGAAAGAGAACTCCAAATTTGCAAAATAAAAGGACAGAAATTGTCGGCTTTTAAATTTGTCTACTGTTTATGTAAAAAGGAAGAAAGTCAAAGGACTGACAGAATAGTAAAAAACCATTCAGAAAGGTTAATAAGACAGATTTTTCCATTGTGGTGCTTAGGCAAGTCAAACAGTTTAAGGCAAGAGACAAGGCTCATTGATTTCTGAGGGCTTGTTGCCTTAATGTAAATACTCTCCCTCCCTCACTCCCCTCACTCTTCTTTTTGCCTCTACGCCTTCCTTCCTTCATTCCTCTGTCTTTCCTTGCCTCTGCCTTCTTAGAATGAAAAATTTGGTAGCTTTCTGTTTCATTTTCCTCTTAGCTTTGCCTCTGTGCTTGTCTTGGAAATGTACCATCTGAATAATTTCATTGTTATGTGCGCTATGTCATGAAACTTACCTACATATTTACCATTAGTAGACTGCTAAGCTGAACTTGTGGTGCAGGCACTACCGGGAAAAATCTTGGGACAATTCAGCTGCAAAAATATCATTTTAGAGAAATTTTCAAATTAAAAGTTCATTATTTACGTGTCCAAAATTTTAAATTTAATGAGTTCATGGAATTAAAAAATGAAAAATTGAAATCATTAAGTAGTCAACATGATTTATTAACGGTGCTGTGAACAGCAACATTTTGTAAAAAAAAGTCATTATTAGCTATTGATCTAAGTCCTTCAACAAAACAAAACACACATTCACACACAGGTAGCTCACCCACACATAGCCATGTCAATGTTTGCTAGTTCCTTACTCCCACTCCAGCCCTGCACACACCTGTCCCGCCAATGCACCCCCCCCCCCTCCTCTCTCTCTCTCTCTCTCTCTCTCTCTAACAACCAGATACAAAGGGTACCAGGAAAGTTTTGTATTACGGCTTTATTTATTTAATTTTTTTGAAGTAATTTCCGCAACATTGAATATATCTCTCCATCCTCCGAAACCAATCCCTAAATCTGTTCTCCAAAGTTTCTGTAGGGAGTAAGGCACACACGTTGTCCCAAGCCCTTAGGAGGTCCTCATCACTTGAAAACTGCACTCCTTTCAGCTTCATTTTCACATGCGGGAGCAGTGCAAAGTCAGAAGGAGCAAGGTCTGGACTGTAAGGAGGGTGCTCAACAAGTTTCGCTCATGTACCCTGCCAGTATTCGGTGCATGCTCTGTTGTGGCAAGCTGGAGCATTGTCGTGATGGAGGAACTGAGTGTTCATTCTCGACTTCAGTCACAGGTTCTTCAAAGACTGGATGGCTTCGGGCAGGCACTGCTCAGTGTACCACTTAGCTCTGACTGTCTTCTTTGTATCCAAAACAACACGCTCCACAATTCCACTCGATTTGAAAAAAAAAAACATAATAGTACAGCCAAGTCTTGTTACCTGTCACGGTGTTATTCACATTCTGGAATCTTAGAAAACATTTTTTAACATCTTCCGGCGCCAAGTCACACATAATGTCATCTGCTCTTCTGTCAGTCCATGCAGCACCCACAGACAACAAAGTTTCTTTACTCGCAAATGATCATGCAGAATCAAACAAATTGCTGGTGCATTTAGCCTAAGCTATCCTTTATCTGCTTATATGTCACTTGCCTGTCTTCGTCTAGCATTTTCCTCATAGCATCAATGTTTTCCTCCATAACTGATGGGTGTGGCCTTTCTGTTCTCTCAGCATCCTCCAGCGTGAAATTCCCTCTGTGGAATTTTCTGTAGCACCTGAATATAGTTGTACGATGTGGAGATACATCACTGAGTGCAAGAGTCATTTCATCAAAGCACTGGTCTATGTTTAAACCGCACATTAAGTTGTACATAAAACTGCACAAATCTCACTTCGTGGCCACGATGCCATAGCAAGCACTTCAGGCTAACGACTGCACCCCCAGACTTAGCACAATACTCAGAACACAGCAACAATCGGCCTCCGGTGACTTACTGTTGTGTCATATTGCAAAACTTTGCTAGTAGCCTTTGTATATTTTACTTATGTCTAATTCAAATAAAATACAGGTCATCAGCCTTGAAACCAAACTCTGAAATAATCCTTACAGACAGTTAACTTTCGCCTGTACTTTGTACTACTTCAAATATCTTCATAACGGGTGTAATAGTGATGTTGATAAATTTTTGAAATTATGTCCAATAGGCAGTAGAACAATGGTTATGCCAAAAATATTTGTATAAAAATATGCTCGTATTTTAAAAAGAAGCATTTTTTACTCTACTTTGGAATTTCCCTCTAAAATGCTGACGGTGGTCATATGACCTCGCTACAATGTCACTATTCGATAAGCTATCGGACACTGTGGATCTTAAGACATCTTTCACATTTCTCACAATATATCATAATCTCAGAAAGGCTTTCCTCAGCCTCAGAACCTTTATAATCTGTACTAGGTGAAGTGCCACCTGTTTGACTGAGCACCAGTAGGAATTTGACATCAGGAATTGCTGGATTTGAAAGGTGTATGCCGACTTAATTCCTCTCAGCTGTCTGTTAATAAATACAACTGAAAATTCCATACGAAATAATTACATCTACATCTTTTATGATTGTAAGAAGCCCCACACCATGGTATGAAAGTGGACACCTTTCTTGTATTTTAAATTTTTGTGGCATGAGCACCTAAGCTGTGGGTTAGATATTGTATGCATAAATAGGGCCCTGCCAGGACTTCTATATCTGCTTCCATATTCTGCAAATCACTGTGAAGTGCATAGAAGAGAGTACGTCCCATTGTACCAGTTATTAGAATTCCTTCCCGTTCAAAGTGGTGCAAAGTTTGGCAACTTGCTTTGTATGTTTAAAAATGTAAAATTGTGCACTTTGCGTATATGAAAAAACGTAGTACCCTATGACTATAATATCACTGAGTCACTGTTGGAATTGACCCACTCATACATGGGAAAAAGATTGTTTAAATGACTCTGTGCATGCTGAAATTAGTCTTATTTTGTCCTCAAATCCCCATCTGAGTGATATGTAGAAGGTTGTCATATGTTCCTAGTGTTGTCATTTAAAGCCAGTTCTCAAAACTTTGTTAATAGGCTTTCTCGGAACAGTTAAAGATTGTCAGTTCAGTTACTTCAGTGTCTCTGTGACACTCTCCCACAGCTTAAACAAGCCTGTGACCATTTGTGCTACCCTTCTCTGTATACGTTCAATATCAAGTTAGTCGTGTTTGGTACGGGTCTCTCACACTCGAGCAATAGTGTAGGATGGATCGCACGAGTGATCTGTAAGTGACATCCTCTGTTGACCGATTGCATTTGCCCAGTATTCAAACGATAAACCAGAGTCTACCGCCTGTTTTACCCATGACTGAGCCTATGTGATCATTCCATTCCATTTCATATCCGTACAGTGTGTTACATCTAGGAATTGTATGAGTGGGTCAATTCCAACAGTGACTCAGTGATATTATAGTCATAGGGTACTACGTTTTTACATATTGTGAAGTGCACAATTTTACATTTCTGAACATATAAAGCAAGTTGCAAACTTTGCACCACTTTGAAATCTTATTAAGGTCTAACTGAATATTTATGCAGCTTCTTTCAGACAGTATTTCATTAAAGATAGTTGCATCATCTGCAAAAAGTCTGAAGTTACTCTTAATATTGTCTGTAAGGTCATTAACATACAACACAACATGTAAGGGTCTCAATCCAGTCAAAAATTTCACTCTGTACCCAGTACGATCACACTTTTGACTTTAAGTGTAGATGTGGTACTGAGTTGAATGCTTTTTGGAAATGAAGTAGTACTGCACCTATGTGACTGACTCAATCCAAAGCTTTCATTATGTCATGTGAGAAAAATGTGAAGCGGGTTTTGCACAATTGATATTTTCAGAATCTACACTTGTTGGCACGGAGGTGGTCATTCTGTCCGAGATACCTTGCATTATGTTTGAGCTCAGAATACGTTCTAAGGTTCTCCGACAAGTCAGTGTCGAGGATATTGGACGATATACATGTGGATCATTTCTACAACCCTTCTTGTAAAAGAGTGTGACCTATGCTTTCATTCAACTACTCGACACTGTTTTCAGTTCGAGGGAGCTAACAAAGATCTTGGGATATGCTACATACCTGTCTGTCACTAAAACCTTCACCCCAGAAAAGTTGCAGAAGCTGTAATGGTGGCAGTGTAAGGCAACATTCATTGACTGAACATGACTGTGAGTACCCTGCAAAGATTATCAAATGGTTTCAGTTTTGGCACTCCTTCTTTTTTCACCTCTGTTTGATTACGTGAAGCTATTATACACAAAATTGTCACATTGGTAGCCTTTGTGCTGTAGAGGAAAAGTACCCTAGGGGCGGTGCCCTCGCCGTGGACTTCAGCCATAGGTGGGCTCTCCATCAGAACAAGTCAACATGTAGGTGTGTGGGAGTTCAGCAGAAGTGGTAACGTTTTGTGGTGGTGGTGGTGGTGGTAGTGGTAGTGGTAGTGGTAGTGGTAGTGGTGGTGGCGGCAGTGTGTGTTGTAGTTGTTGCTTCTAATATAGAGTGCTGTTAGATACATATAACAATAGTTTGACCATATAATATAATTAATGAAAAATCTGCTCATCAAATGGTGGCAGGAAAAAACACATGTAAATTAAGTAAATGTGCAAGCTTTTGGAGATAGTGGCTCCTTCTTCAGGCAGAAGGGCTGGTGAAGTTTAGGGTACAGAGAGAATTAGGAAAAGTTGCCCAGATGTTTTATCACTAATCTCTGTATTGTTGATTTCCCTATCTTCCACCTTTTTAAGTTCCTAGATTTTCAAGTCTTGCCTGGTTCAGTCCCCAACAGTCAGTCTTTCCTTCCATCCCAGCTGGTAGCATAATTATTAGTTAGGATAAATGGGCACAGACAGAGGATGTATTCTGGCAACACACAATAAATATCCTGTTGCAGAGCATGTTCTAAAACATGACAGTTGTAACATAGTTGCCTGTTTCACAACACGTGACACCCCCTGTAGATACTCTCCCGACACCATTCCTCAGAACTACACAGGTTGGAATTGGCAGTACAACTTGTTCTTCATTCTTTCCATTCACCTGACCCTAATTTCTGTTAATTTATTCTGGCGCAACCTTTCCTTTCAGTAGTTATTTCTTTCTTTGTTCCCATTTAGTTTTCTATATCTTTTATATTCTGACATGTCTATTTTTCCCTGTCCCCCACCTTGAATGTCTACTGGTAAGATGGGATGGGAAGGAAATACTGACACAATTCGACTGTTAAGAAAATGGAAACAATGTATCAACAAACTTACTCTGTTGGAAACCTGAAAGCTTAATATTAATCACAGAAACACTTAACTTGGAAAATTCACCAGCATCTAAGACAATTAGTCATGAAAGCCTTCATTATATGTTGTCGTCATCATCATCATCATCATCATCATAGCCATCATCACTGTCTGTTTCGATAACCAGTGGTGTGATGCGGGTTTCCATTCATGTTGCTTTCCACCTATCCTTGTCCTTAAGCTGCAACCTGTATCAACAATCTGACTTATCACCCGTGCCTAGGTCTCCACTATTGGGAGATGACAGATAGGTGCGGCTACTCATATGCTGTTCGACAGGTGACGCTATGCTGAGTGGTGCGAGTGTCAACACAGTTTTAGCATAACTTGTGAGGATGTAGTGTGTGCAGCTCTCTGTTTGCTGAGCCGCTGACACGTTGACCTCTGCTATTGGTGCGATACGAGTGCCCTGAAGTATCCTGGCTGTCATATTGATGGCAGACAGTCTGAAGGGTTACTGGGAGTGGCTTTACCTGGATGGGCGTCTGTTTCTGGCTGGAAAATGGTGTTAGGGTGCTGCGATGATACAAACTCGGAGGCTGAAAATTATTTGAAAGCTGCCACATAAGTAAAATTTGTATTACTAAATATACAGAATAAGCACATGGAAGAGAGAAACGACACGAGGAAGCACGTCTGAACACTCACTCTGTAGATATAATAGTACCCTAAATGTTAATGATGAAAGATGTGAATGTACATTTTATTAATAAAAATCATTAATTCCTAAAAGCCGCAAGTGATCATAACAAATTAAGTGTCAAATTTATACATTTGAGTGGTGTCTGTTTTATCATACATGTCTGGCAGAACAGACGTCACTCGAATACACTGATGAGCCAGAACATGACCATCTCCTTAACAGCTTGTTTGTCTGTCTTTGGAATGAAATACATGACTCATCCTGCGTATCAGGGAAACATCAGTTTGGTGGTAGGTTTGTGGAGGTACGGGGCATGAGATGTTGACATGCAGGTCAAGTAAATAAGGAGCCACTGATTTGTGTTCGCGGTGTTGCACCTGATAGCGACCCAGATGGGGTCTATAGGATTTACACCAGATGAATGTGGTCACCAGGACATCAACATGAGTTCACCTCAAACCACTGTAGCACAGTTCTGTCTCCAAGACACAAGCGATTATACTGCTGAAAGATGACATTTTGGGAAAGACATAAAGCATGAAGGGATGCAGGTGGTTCACAGCTGGGGGCGTGCCTTTGATTACTACCACAGGTCCCATGCAAGAGCAGAACAATGTCTTGCATAGCATAACACTGCTCGCACCAGCCTGCGTCAGTGGCGCACTGCACATTTTGAGCTGCCATTCACCTCAATGATCGCTTTTGTGGAGATGAGCATTGACCTAGTGTAGCAAAAATGTGATTCACCTGAAGAGCTAACATGCTTCCATTGACTGACAGTCAAATCCCGATGGTATTGTGCCCGAGGCAACCATAATTCACGATGTTGTTGTGTCAACATGTGAACACGTAGGGGTGGTCTGCTGTGGAGCTCCCTGCTCGACAATGTACGATGGATGGTATTCTCCAAAACACTTGTGCTTGTACCAGTATTGTGCTCTTTTGGCAGAGATGCCACAAATCACCAAATAACTTACTTTAAGAGCAGACAATTCACTGAACCCAATGTTCTGTGAAGAGTTGTGGATGTCCAAATATTTAGTGCCTAGTGGTAGTTTCACCATCCTCCTACCCCTTTCTGTAGGTGCTCATGACAGTAGCACACGAACATTCGACCACTTTCACCATTTTCAAGATACTCGTTCACAGGCTCTGCACAATAATAACCTGTGCATTGTCAAAGTCGCTTATCTCAATGTATTTCCCCATTTGCAGCCCATATCTTCGCTAGGGTGATTCCCTATCTGTGTCTGCCCCACTAACATACATCAAATAGTACAGTAAACTTGAAACTCAGTGATGTACTGACCTTATACAATCTTGTAAATATAGTGAACTCTGACACCAGAGTGACGGATACATGTTCCACCAGAATAGATTATTCTATAATCAACAAAGATGTTATAGATAAGGTAAATTACAGTAACTTAGATTTTCTTTATTCTGACCACTTCTGTCAGGTGATAGAGTACATAAATTCAGTTATGCCTAAAATAACAAAAATTGTGCTATAGAAACTAATGCTGAATACCTCAAATATTAATGCTCTTAAAGACAAACTAGCCTATGAGAAATGGGATTCTGTGTACCAGGTAAAAGGGTTGGATGAGAAATGGAATGAATTCTACTCAACCCTACTGCATCATTATGAATATAGTTGTCCAGTCAGAGAAATCCAGAAGGTAGTTAAACACTGTCAAAATGGAAGTAATCCTAGACTAAAACTCCCACCAAATCTGATTAGGCTCAGACAGCAAGTACATGATCCAAACCAGCTTTATAAAGCTACTGCTATGCAGGTTTTCAAGGAAAAATACAATAGGGCCTAGCAAACTTTTAAAACTGAAATTGTTAACCTAAGGAAGCAGATTAATGGCAAAACAATAGAACAGTCTGACAACATAAGCAAAGCATCTTGGAAGTTGATTGACAAATACCGAAAAGGTCCCAACAAGATGAACATGGAACCACTCAGCATAAGACATGATGGTAACATTATAAAAAACCCAGATACTATATTTAATATTTTTAATAACTACTATATTTCTGACGAACAATCAACCCATATTATAGATTCACAGGTAGAGACCCGATGCCATCTCACCCAGTGTACCGAATTTGAATTTGTGGAAGTGAATGAGTAGGAGGTTCGCAGAGCAACATACATGCTAAAGAGAAAATTTTCATCTGGATGGGATTGCGTATCCAGTGCTATTACTAAAGTGCCCTTAAAAGAAATCTCTAGACCTCTTACTCGCCAGATTAATTGCAGTATTAGAGAAAACATGTATCCAATGGTTCTAAAAATGAGTGTAGTGAAACCAGTGTATAAAAAGGGAAGTAAGGAAGATGTCTCCAACTATAGACCAATATCATTAATTCCCACTTTTAGTAAGATATTTGAAAGCATTATCCTTTCTCAGCTAAGTGCCTTTTTCACAAAACATAAACTGCTTGTAGATTCGTAGCATGGCTTCAGAAAAGAGCTAAGTACAACCACAGCAGTAACACAGTTCATCCATGAAGTTTACTGTCTGTTGGACCAGAAGATGCAGACTACAGGTATATTTTTAGACCTGACTAGAGCATTTGATATGGTTAACCACAGGGTACTTCTTAAAAAACTAAAATCTTATAATATTGGGGATCAAGCCATGAATCTTCTAACCACATACCTGCTGAATCGTAAGCTAAGCACTCAATTGTCATACAAACTAGATAATAAAATCGTGAACACCCAGTCCACCAGTGAACCTGTATTACAAGGTGTACTACAGGGCTCAATCCTTGGACCCTTTCTCTTCCTTATATGTATATTAACGACATTGCACAACCAATTAACTCCTATATTGTAAGCTATGAAGATTACACATCAGTCTTATTCCATGGGAGTGAATCTAATGAGCTAGAATCTCTTGCCACTAGTGGTATAACAGAAGTAACAAAATACTTCAATGATCAGGGACTCAAGGTGATTAGTTTAGATTAATACTTGTTCCATAGATCATGAATACGACACTTCATAATGATGTGGAACGTGTCACGTTAATAAAAGATGTCTGTACAAGATATTAAATTACACAAAATATTGCATGACACTAATGTTTAAGTTGGTTTTTTTCCCTTCCCTTAATTTATATCTAAAAATTCAGCCAAAGAGTAGAAGGAGTTGTCATCTAGAAATTCTTTTAATTTATTTTTAATGTTGTTTGGCTATCTGTCAGGCTTTTGATGCTGTTTGGTAGGTGACCAAAGACTTTTGTGGCAGCATAATTTACCCCTTTCTGTGCCAAAGTCAGATTTAACCCTGCATAGTGAAGATCATCCTTTCTCCTGGTGTTATAGCTATGCATATGAATGTCACAAAATCTCAACTTCTGACATTTAAAATGGGCAGTTCTCACCACAACAATATGAACAGTGTGTGCAATATCTCTGCAACAGAAAATGGTAACTGTAAATTCCTGGGTGTGGATGTTGATGAAAATTTGCGGTGGACATACCACATTAATTTCGTATACGGAAAAGTCAGTAGTGCCATATATCTCCTCAGCCAGCTTGCAAAGATAGTTCCTAGCCAAGCACTGAAATTAGTATATTATGGAACACTTTACCCCGTTCTGGATTGCGGAATTGAACTATGGGGCTGTGCAGCTGATGTGCATTTAAAAAGAATACTACTACTACTACTACTACCTACTACTACTACTACTACTACTACTACTACTACTACAGAAAAGAGCAATAAGACATATACATGGGATGGGACATAGAGATTCATCATGAAGTTTTTGTGCAGCACAAATATCTGACAATATATTCTCTGTACATCTTCAAAATAGTTGTAGAACAAAGTGTAACTATTTCCGTAACAGAACAATGTTAAAAATGACTGATAGAAGTCCATATATCAATGGTTTGATTTGGTATAACAAGCTACCAAACGCTCTAAGAACGTACACAGGAAATGTTTTTAAAACAAAATTAAAATCTTTTCTAATAGAAATATGTTTATAGTTTTTCAACGAATTTTAAGATAGTGATTGTAACATGAGGCATTAGCATATCACTTGTAATGTGATAAATGTAAAAATAGGCATAAGAAGCAACAGCTACAGAATATAGTGTATTTTATAAGTGTAAAAATAACCATAGTATTAAGTCTGACATTTACAAAAGCCATCCACGCAAAGAAAAAGTAAATAAATAAATTTGTTACTGCATCACGTGCCCACGTCACCATTGGGCAACATCCGACATAACTGTGAGCAGAGGTCATAATGTTTTGGCTGTATATACATTCCTCTAAGGGCACAATGTCTCCTTGACATTTGTTTCAGTGCAGATCCACTAGTATAATCTGAACTCCTACTATGGGAATCAATAAATTGCGAGTGGAGGTTTAATGGATGAGGGAGGCTGCATTGCAGCGGGTGAGAAGTTGAGAATTTGAGTTGGATGGAGAGCATGTTCAGATGGCTGATATGGTTAAGGGAAACATTTTAGAGAAACAAAACATCTGGATTAGAATCCTGGTCTCTCAAAAATTTTCAACTTTCTTCATTGCATAACCATAATGCACTGTGTAGCTGGAAGTCATGAATTCCCGCCATTCCTTCCCCTTTCTTTCCCCATCCTCTATTTCATATAAGTGTCAACTGATAGTATTTGAACAGCACTATAAGAAAACAGCTTCCGAATTTTCATTAAAGTAGTACAGATTGAGCAACGAGCTGAAATGTTGATTCAGAGGGTTAAAAATGCATTTTAGAGCAAAATAAATTATATAACAATAAGTTATATAACAGTAACTATCTGTGGATATTTGATTCTCATTAGGATTGAAATAGAGATAGTAGTAAGTAAAACTAATCTATACAGTGCCACTGAATAAGATGCAGAAAACTCAAAAACTGAAGACCCTAGGAAAAAATTAATGGTACCAAGGAAATGCAGATTAAATTCTAGCCCTACTTAATGTATAATACTTACAGGTGCAATAAGTTTAATGTAAGTTTTATTCATTGTAAACTTTGTGTGCAACCTATGAGAAACATTACACTAATTTTTATTTTTTTTTTTTTTTAATGAGTAGACAATGAAACTGGTATTTTTAACAACTCAAAGAAATCCGCTGACAAGTTTGAACCACATAATGTTTATATGTGTAGTTTTTATAGTAATATTTGCAGTATGTGTAATTTTGTGGTTTTATGATGTCTATATAAGGGCAGCGGCCATATTGTTCTGGGGCAGTTCACTTTGAGAGATTGGTGAATGAAGATGTGTGGACTGATGAGCAGCATGTCAATTTCAGTTAAAATATTTAAAATTATGTGGGCAACAAGTCTAGGGAATTGTAGAATTACTGCTGGAGTTCGGGAATGTGGAGAATTTTTTTCACAGTTCTACTCGTGGACTATTACTCTGAACGGCAGTGTCGTGATATGTGAAATTTGAGCATGGGTTTGTGGACTGTGTAAAGTTATCTGCAGCCAACTCTGATATTTAACTTTGAACAGCAACTTGGAGATTCGGACAGTAGAGCATTCTTATTAGAAGTCACGATGCAGTCTGCATTATATTCCCTGTTAAGAAAGGATTCAGTAAACATTTTCATGTCTAAACAGTACCAAGCTAATGGTAAGGACTGTTATTCATGCTGTCAGTTGTAATCCTGCCTATAATTTAATCAAGTTGTAAGAAGCTAACAGAACAGTGACAGGATAATGTGACAGTTGTGTGGCCATCCCT
The DNA here is from genome assembly GCF_023864275.1 of Schistocerca cancellata. NCBI lineage: Eukaryota > Metazoa > Arthropoda > Insecta > Orthoptera > Acrididae > Schistocerca > Schistocerca cancellata. The sequence goes on from NC_064635.1 coordinate 134,158,161, forward strand.
TAGAAATGTACAAAGCCAATGAATTTTGAAAATCAGTCATGTATTTAGTTAAACCTTTTCGTATTGCGGCATTGTGCAATTAGAAAGATTTTAGTGCAATGCACTATGATCATTTCCTTCCTCCTGTACCCTCAACTGAAATTTTTACCAATAACTCACTTCTCAATGTGTGACCGATCTTTCTGTCTCTTTTTATTCATCTTTAGGTAATTTTCCTCATCGATTTGTCGGAGAGCGCCTTCTTTACTCTCTCGATCGATCCACCTAATCTTCCACAGTCTCCATTTTAAAGGCTTCTAATCATTTCGTACTTTTCTTCCATATTGTGCAAGTTTTGCATTTGTACAGAGGTGGACTCTGAACATAGTTTTTCATGAACGTTTTTCTGGTGTCAGTGTTTATACTTTTGGGTGTTAGTTACTGGCTCTTGTTGTAGAAAATGCTTTTGTCACGTATGATTCTTGCAACCTTCCTTCTTCACCTGTTCTATCTCAGAGTGAGCAAAACCCATCTGACACTTGCCCAAAATTAACATTTACATTATTCCAGCAGGTCTAAGAAGTTCACAATCACTCCAAAGCCTACTAAGCAAACCAATGATTGGGTATTCTTGTCAGTGTTTGTACAGCCTATCATGTTCTGCTCAGGCAGTGAGGTCCGTGTTTGAGAGATCAGTTGAGAATAAAGTAAGAAGGTTGTGCTGTGAAGCCATTAATTACAAGAATGAAGCAAGATTGCTTAGCAGAATAAGGAATCCTGTTGTTGTAACTGATTATTTATGATTGATTATTTATTGTTGTAGTCTTTAGTCCAAAGACTGATCTGATGCAGCTCTCCACACTAGCCTACCCTGTGCAAGCCTCTTCATATATGCGTAACTGCTGTACCGTACACCCATTTGAACCTGCTTACCGCAGTCAAGTGTTTGACTCCCTCTAAAATTATGTACTCCCGACTCTCTCTCCTATTACCAAAACGATGATTCCTTGACATTTCAGGGTGTGCCCTATCAACCAATCCCTTCTTGTAGCCAAGCTGTGCCATACATTTCTTTTTTCTCCAGTTTGACTCAGTACCTCCTCATAAGTTCTCCAGTCTATCCACCTGACCTTCAGCATTCTTCTGTAGTATCACATTTTAAAACCTTCTGTTCTCTTCTTGTCTGAACTGCTTATCATTCACATTTCGTTTCCATACAGGGCTACACTCCAGACAAATAGCTTCAGAAAATACTTCGAAACACTTACATTTTTATTTGATGTTAATAAATTTCCCTTTTATTAAAAATAATTTTCTTGCTAATGCCAGTCTGCATTTTATGTCATCCTACTTCAGTTGTTGTCACTTGTTTTGCTGTCCAAAGAATGAAATTCCTCTTACTTTTAGTGTCTCATTTCCAAATATAATTCCTTTAACATCACCTGATGTAACTCGACTACACTCTATTGTCCTTGTTTCGCCTTTGTTGGTGTTCATTTTATAATCTCTTTTTCAAGATCCTATCCGTTACATTCACTTGTTTTTCCATACTCTTTGCCATCTCTGGCAGAATTGAAATGTCATTAACAACCTCAAGGTTTTAGTTTCTTCTCCTTGAACTTCTCTTTCCAATTTTTTCTTTAGTTTCTGTCACAACTTGGTCAATATACACACTGATTCAATAAGATGCAAGTGTATTTGTGAATTAGTATTGGATTCAAATAAAAACCTTAGTGATTTTGCCTTTGCTGTATTACTGTATAATTTTTTTCAACAGAGATTTCTACACCAGCTCCACCGTTAGCAACTGCAGAAGAGTTAAGTGAACTGAATCTCTATGATCCAAACATCTTGCAGTTTGATGATGTTGCAACAAAGTCCTCCATTGCAGCAGGAATACATGACAAGAAGACAGTTTTAACTGATGAGAAGGTAAGGAATAAATAAATAAATAAAAACTGTCAAAGTAATAACCCAAGCACAATGACAGAAATTGCTAGAAATTTCAAATTTGACAAACTTATGTGAACATGAAGCCGTTTGTTGCAATAATGGATACTGATGACATGTTCTCCCTGTGTGGTTGATATTCACAATGTTTCATTGCCTAATTAAATCACCTTCTTCAGGTACTGTGAGTCCTGCTGTTATATCTATTTACTGCCTAAACTCAAACCAGACTGTCAACAATTGTCGGGCTCACGTCGCTACTAATAGCAGAGTTCAACTTCGACGCCCACTCACCTGCTGCGGTCTCGGATGGCCCTTTGTTTTTCGAGGTCCACACTAATATTCCATGAATGCACATTCTTTAAGTGCTTCCCAGCTCTGATGGATATGATGGCCAGTGAGATCTTAATAAATTGAATGCCAGAATGTGAGCCTTGTTTAAACTGAAACCTCACAGAATGTCAGTGTGGGCTGTGAAATATGAAGGAGCATCAAAGGACATAGTGGGCAGTGGAAATCATATTCACAATCCACTGTAAAAGTGTGGTGTGATATCAACAGTAGTTCAGTAGTGTTGGAGTCCAGGCAGCTAGTACACACAACAGCAGAATTCACAGCACCTCAAGAAGATAATTGGATCGGTCAATGAAATATTGTCCACAAAACAGAGACAGCAACTCAGCTCAACAACTTAATTAGTTGCCATTTGTATGTGTATTATATGTTTATGTGTTACGAGAGTAGTTGTTAGGTTTTTCATAATCGCACTATTTATTCTTAGGGGGCAGCAGAATTCCGTTATTCGTATTCAGTATTATTTGACTTGTGCGCTTACTAAAAGTGTTGTCGGAGCTTACGTTCTGTGCTGTGTATCATTATTTCTGCGTTGAAAATTGTACGAAATTGTGTAGGTAGTGAAATTCAGGTAAAATGGCTTGTAGACGTAACTTACCAAACTTGGAAATTGAAGGCCTCGCGACTAGTGACCCAGAACTGGATGCTCTCTCAGGCAAAAATGACTAGTTTTCCAAAGACAATTAGCAGTTTTTATTTGATATTTAGTAAAGCAGTTGGTGAAAAAGAAGTTTATCTAGTTAAAGATGCAAGTCGAGCATCTGAAGGTGCAAGTGCAGATAGAATCGCAGCATGTCATTTTCTCGGGAAACTGCCACGGACAGAAAGAAGACAAACCCAACTGGAAGCAGTAAGTGTGTTGGGAATGAGAGAAGACTGTGGCAGAGGCAGCAAGAAAAAGACTTCAGGCAACACTGAAGACCATGTCACAAAGATCTTTGAGTTCCTGAGTGCTTCAAAAAATTTTGTCCCTCAATGACTATTTTTAGTATTAAACAGGCAGTACTTTGCTGATGTTCTGCAGATATATTTGCAGAATGAAAAGCATATTTCCTTTCTAATGATACTGTTGTGTGCTATAAATCACTGACTAAAAATTTAGTTATATCAGTATGAAAAGAGTAGATCAATACTCACCATAAAGAGGAGAAGAGGTGCAGACAGGCACAATGAAAAACATTGCTAAATATTTAAGCTTTTGGACAAAACATCCTTCTGAAATAGAACCCCCCCCCCCCCCCCCCTGCTCTCTCTCTCTCTCTCTCTCTCTCTCTCTCTCTCTCTCTCTCTCTCTCACACACACACACACACACAAACAGGGACACATTCACAAATCACACTCACAAGGCCACTATCTCCGGGTGCTGGCGCACGACTGTGACAATGACTGTCTGATGTGAGCAGCAATCTACTGGGGTGGGTGGTGAGGGTGAGGAAGTAGCAGGGGCCCGGAGGGGGGGAGAGAGCAGGGTAGGTGTCGGGAAGATGATGTGGGAGTGTGCAGGATGTGTTGGGAACAATATGAGCTGCTAGATTGCTAGATGCAGAGTCAGGAGACTGTTGGGAGGGGGGGAAGAAATAAGTAGAGAAGGCCCAAAGACAGCTGCCTCCACTCCCCATTTCTGTCCATTTCATGTTGTTATTCTCTCCCATAGTTTCCACTGTTCGTTTAAAATTCAGTTAACATTTTCTAAATTGTAAAAGCGACAAAAATCTGCTTCACTGTAAAACACATTATCCCTAAGTGGTGTGTTTGACATTGTGTGACAGATGCCTCCAATTCCATAAACTACCCCCCCCCCCCCTCCCCCATTGCGAATGATGGGAATGTTTTGCATCCAAGGAAAAAACAGGAGATTGTTTAAAGTAGTATGCTTTGAATTACATCAAAAAGTTCATGTGTACCTTACTAGTGAATCACATGTATCCATTTCTAAAGATGAAAGAGGTAAGCTCAAACCGACACAATTTCTAATGGATAAGAACATTAGCAAATTAGTATTAAAAAATTTAAAGTATAGTAAATATGCCCAGTATCCTAATATTGACTACACTGTGCACGCATTCGGCTCCAGTGTGTTAATAAAAATCAGTGATTCAGTAATTACTTTTACATACTATATTGACAAAAATGGGAAGTGGAATGTAAGTGACACTTTGACTGAATGCCACCAATGTGACATTGCAGTATTACCGTATCTGCGGAAAGTTGTATGGTGATTAAAATTTTGTCATTATATGAGCTGATTTTTCAGTACAGGAAAAAGCTATTCCTGTAGTTGAAGAGTGGTGGATACTGAATGTTTCTTAACATTACTGAAACTCTTCAGGTAGACGTGACAACACAGCATGCACAGTGCTTGTGCACATGCCAACTTATCTCTATCTTTGAGACTTTGAGAAAGACATAGTCATTGGCATGAGGGACGTGGGAGCACCGTACCAACAGATCGCAAAGACAGTCGGTTGGAGTGTAACGACTGCAGAATGAGTGGACTCGGGACAACAGTGTGGCAAGGAGAGTAGGCACAGGTCCTTCCAGAAGACCTACACTGGGAGATCATAGGATTTTTTTACGGGCTCTGGCGGCAGCTGAAATCTTGGTAGTTGTTACGGGCAGTGTGTCACAATGAACTGCGGGGAACAGAATACTGGTAGCCGAATTGAGACGGAGAATTGCCACGTGTCGTTTGTCGCAGACACAATACCACTGCCAGCAGAGACTTGCGTGGTGTAGAGCCAGAGTCCACTGAGATATTGAGTGTCATTTTGTGGTGGTCAGCAATGAATCTAGTTCGTGTGTGCAGAAGTCGGACTGATGCTACATCTGTAGATGACTTTGCTGAAGGTCACAGGATGCAGTGATTCTCGAGACGTGTGCCACTGTAGCTTCTGAAGTTGTGATGTGGGGAGCTATTGTTATGAATATAGGCTGTTGTGGTCATTGTTTAAGGGAGTATGGATGCTTGTCAATATGCAGCGGGAATGACAGGCCCTGTTGTCGTTCCTTCATGATTGGGGTATCAAATAGCATATTCTAGAAAGATAATGCAAGACCCCACTTTGCAGTTTACATCACAAACACCTTAAGGTCTGGATGGAATCCCTATCCAATGTTACAAAGAGTATTCTGCAACATGAATGCCTTACTTAGCTTGCATTTATTGTGAATATCTCAACAGATGTAAAGTCCCAAGTGTCTGGAAACAAGTTCAGGTGACTCCTGTATGTAAGAAGGGTAAAAGAATGGACCTGCAAAATTACAGAAGAATATCCTTAAATTGGTTTGCTGCAGATTTCTTGAACATATTGTAGGTCTGAATATAACAAATTTCCTCTACATGAAAAAGCTTCTGTCCACGAATCAGAACAGTTTTAGAAAGCATAGCTCATGCTAGACTAAGTTTGCCCTTTTCTCACATGGTATCTTGTGAACTACGGATGAAGGGCAACAGGTAGATTACGTAGGCCTATATTTCTGTAAAGCATTTGACACAGTGCCACACCTCAGACTGTTTACGAAGATACGGGCATATGGAATAGGTCCCCATATTTGAAGACTTATTAAGTAACAGAGCTCAGTATGTTGTCCTTGACAGCGAGTGTTTGTCAGAGACAAAGGTATCATCATAAGTGCTCAGGGAAGTGTAATTGGACCACTATTATTTTCTTTATACAAAAATGATCTGACGAACAGAGTGAGGGGCAATCTGTGGCTGTTCACTGACGATTCCATGGTTTGTGGGAAGGTGCTATTGTTGAGTGACTGTAGGATGATACGAGATGACTTGTAAAACAATTCTAGTTGGTGTGATGAATGACAGCTAGCTCTAAATATAGAAAATTGTAAGGTAATGCAGAGGAGTAGGAGAAACAAACCTGTAATATTAGAGAACAGCATTAGTAGTGTGCCGCTTGACAGTTGCATCGATTAGATATCTAGGCGTAATGCTGCAGAGTGGTATGAAATGAAATGAGCAGGTAAGGTGAATCGTCGACTCCAGTTTAATGGGAGGATTTTAGAAAAGTGTGCTCTAACACTCATAGGATGCAAGTACAACCCATTCTTGAATACTGCTTGAGTCTCTGGCATCCCCACCAGGTTGAATTAAAGAAAGTCATTGAAGCAATTCAGAGGTGGGCTGCTAGAGTTGTTACTGTTAGGTTTGACCAGCACATAAATATTCCGGAGATCCTTTAGGAACTCAAATGAGGATCCTGGAGGGAAGGTGATTTTCTTTTTGAGGTACACTATTAAGAAAGTTTGGAGAACCAGCATTTGAAACTGACCCCAGTATGATTCTACTGTCACCAACATACAATTAGCATAAGGACCATGAAAATAAGTTACAAGAAATTATCGTCCCCTAAGAGGGCATATAGACAGTCAGTTTTTCCATCACTCTATTTGTGAGTGGAGCAGGAAAGGAAATGGCTAGCAGAGTGACAGAATACCCTCCACCTTGCATTTTACGATCGCTTGCAGGGGATGTATGCAGATGTAGATGTAGAAATATACTTAAAAACAAAGATGATGTGACTTACCAAATGAAAGTGCTGGCAGGTCGACAGACACACAAACGAACACAAACATACACACAAAATTCAAGCTTTCGCAACAAACTGTTGCCTCATCAGGAAAGAGGGAAGGAGAGGGAAAGACGAAAGGATGTGGATTTTAAGGGAGAGGGTAAGGAGTCATTCCAGTCCCGGGAGCGGAAAGACTTACCTTAGGGGGAAAAAAGGACGGGTATATACTCGCGCACACACACACATATCCATCCACACATATACAGACACAAGCAGACATATTTAAAGACAGAGTTTGGGCAGAGATGTCAGTCGAGGCAGAAGTGCAGAGGCAAAGATGTTGTTGAATGACAGGTGAGGTATGAGTGGCGGCAACTTGAAATTAGCGGAGATTGAGGCCTGGTGGATAACGGGAAGAGAGGATATATTGAAGAGCAAGTTCCCATCTCCGGAGTTCGGATAGGTTGGTGTTAGTAGGAAGTATCCAGATAACCCGGACGGTGTAACACTGCGCCAAGATGTGCTGGTCGTGCACCAAGGCATGTTTAGCCACAGGGTGATCCTCATTACCAACAAACACTGTCTGCCTGTGTCCATTCATGCGAATGGACAGTTTGTTGCTGGTCATTCCCACATAGAATGCATCACAGTGTAGGCAGGTCAGTTGGTAGATCACGTGGGTGCTTTCACACGTGGCTCTGCCTTTGATTGTGTACACCTTCCGGGTTACAGGACTGGAGTAGGTGGTGGTGGGAGGGTGCATGGGACAGGTTTTACACCGGGGGCAGTTACAAGGGTAGGAGCCAGAGGGTAGGGAAGGTGGTTTGGGGATTTCATAGGGATGAACTAAGAGGTTACGAAGGTTAGGTGGACGGCGGAAAGACACTCTTGGTGGAGTGGGGAGGATTTCATGAAGGATGGATCTCATTTCAGGGCAGGATTTGAGGAAGTCGTATCCCTGCTGGAGAGCCACATTCAGAATCTGATCCAGTCCCGGAAAGTATCCTGTCACAAGTGGGGCACTTTTGTGGTTCTTCTGTGGGAGGTTCTGGGTTTGAGAGGATGAGGAAGTGGCTCTGATTATTTGCTTCTGTACCAGGTCGGGAGGGTAGTTGCGGGATGCGAAAGCTGTTGTCAGGTTGTTGGTGTAATGCTTCAGGGATTCCGGACTGGAGCAGATTCGTTTGCCACGAAGACCTAGGCTGTAGGGAAGGGACCGTTTGATGTGGAATGGGTGGCAGCTGTCGTAATGGAGGTACTGTTGCTTGTTGGTGGGTTTGATGTGGACGGACGTGTGAAGCTGGCCATTGGACAGGTGAAGGTCAACATCAAGGAAAGTGGCATGGGATTTGGAGTAGGACCAGGTGAATCTGATGGAACCAAAGGAGTTGAGGTTGGAGAGGAAATTCTGGAGTTCTTCTTCACTGTGAGTCCAGATCGTGAAGATGTCATCAATAAATCTGTACCAAACTTTGGGTTGGCAGACCTGGGTAACCAAGAAGGCTTCCTCTAAGCGACCCATGAATAGGTTGGCGTACGAAGGGGCCATCCTGGTACCCATGGCTGTTCCCTTTAATTGTTGGTATGTCTGGTTTTCAAAAGTAAAGAAGTTGTGGGTCAGGATGAAGCTGGCTAAGGTAATGAGGAAAGAGGTTTTAGGTAGGGTGGCAGGTGATCGGCGGGAAAGGAAGTGCTCCATCGCAGCGAGGCCCTGGACGTGCGGGATATTTGTGTATAAGGAAGTGGCATCAATGGTTACAAGGATGGTTTCTGGGGGTAACGGATTGGGTAAGGATTCCAGGCGTTCGAGAAAGTGGTTGGTGTCTTTGATGAAGGATGGGAGACTGCATGTAAACACCTTCAACCCATTACATGCAGTCTCCCATCCTTCATCAAAGACACCAACCACTTTCTCGAACGCCTGGAATCCTTACCCAATCCGTTACCCCCAGAAACCATCCTTGTAACCATTGATGCCACTTCCTTATACACAAATATCCCGCACGTCCAGGGCCTCGCTGCGATGGAGCACTTCCTTTCCCGCCGATCACCTGCCACCCTACCTAAAACCTCTTTCCTCATTACCTTAGCCAGCTGCATCCTGACCCACAACTTCTTCACTTTTGAAAACCAGACATACCAACAATTAAAGGGAACAGCCATGGGTACCAGGATGGCCCCTTCGTACGCCAACCTATTATGGGTCGCTTAGAGGAAGCCTTCTTGGTTACCCAGGCCTGCCAACCCAAAGTTTGGTACAGATTTATTGATGACATCTTCATGATCTGGACTCACAGTGAAGAAGAACTCCAGAATTTCCTCTCCAACCTCAACTCCTTTGGTTCCATCAGATTCACCTGGTCCTACTCCAAATCCCATGCCACTTTCCTTGATGTTGACCTTCACCTGCCCAATGGCCAGCTTCACACGTCCGTCCACATCAAACCCACCAACAAGCAACAGTACCTCCATTACGACAGCTGCCACCCATTCCACATCAAACGGTCCCTTCCCTACAGCCTAGGTCTTCGTGGCAAACGAATCTGCTCCAGTCCGGAATCCCTGAAGCATTACACCAACAACCTGACAACAGCTTTCGCATCCCGCAACTACCCTCCCGACCTGGTACAGAAGCAAATAATCAGAGCCACTTCCTCATCCTCTCAAACCCAGAACCTCCCACAGAAGAACCACAAAAGTGCCCCACTTGTGACAGGATACTTTCCGGGACTGGATCAGATTCTGAATGTGGCTCTCCAGCAGGGATACGACTTCCTCAAATCCTGCCCTGAAATGAGATCCATCCTTCATGAAATCCTCCCCACTCCACCAAGAGTGTCTTTCCGCCGTCCACCTAACCTTCGTAACCTCTTAGTTCATCCCTATGAAATCCCCAAACCACCTTCCCTACCCTCTGGCTCCTACCCTTGTAACCGCCCCCGGTGTAAAACCTGTCCCATGCACCCTCCCACCACCACCTACTCCAGTCCTGTAACCCGGAAGGTGTACACAATCAAAGGCAGAGCCACGTGTGAAAGCACCCACGTGATCTACCAACTGACCTGCCTACACTGTGATGCATTCTATGTGGGAATGACCAGCAACAAACTGTCCATTCGCATGAATGGACACAGGCAGACAGTGTTTGTTGGTAATGAGGATCACCCTGTGGCTAAACATGCCTTGGTGCACGACCAGCACATCTTGGCGCAGTGTTACACCGTCCGGGTTATCTGGATACTTCCTACTAACACCAACCTATCCGAACTCCGGAGATGGGAACTTGCTCTTCAATATATCCTCTCTTCCCGTTATCCACCAGGCCTCAATCTCCGCTAATTTCAAGTTGCCGCCACTCATACCTCACCTGTCATTCAACAACATCTTTGCCTCTGCACTTCTGCCTCGACTGACATCTCTGCCCAAACTCTGTCTTTAAATATGTCTGCTTGTGTCTGTATATGTGTGGATGGATATGTGTGTGTGTGTGTGTGTGTGTGTGTGTGTGTGTGTGTGTGTGTGTGTGTGTGTGTGTGTGTGTGTGTGTGTGTGTGTGTGTGCGAGTATATACCCGTCCTTTTTTCCCCCTAAGGTAAGTCTTTCCGCTCCCGGGACTGGAATGACTCCTTACCCTCTCCCTTAAAATCCACATCCTTTCGTCTTTCCCTCTCCTTCCCTCTTGCCTGATGAGGCAACAGTTTGTTGCGAAAGCTTGAATTTTGTGTGTATGTTTGTGTTCGTTTGTGTGTCTGTCGACCTGCCAGCACTTTCATTTGGTAAGTCACATCATCTTTGTTTTTAAGTATATTTTTCCTTCGTGGAATGTTTCCTTCTATTATAACCATATCGATATAGATGTAGATGTTGATATGGATGTACAGATCCTTGACTGGCCTACCTGGTCACCTGATTTGTCACTTGTAGAGCACTATGGAACTGTGTATACCTTTGTGAAATCCTCCAGCCTGAAGTTTGCATGAACTGACTCAGCATGTGTTTCAAGCATAGTGGAAAGTTCCTCAAGAAGACATTCAATGGCACAATGATTATCAAAATTTATTCTAGTCTGTAGGGATCACATCTCATCATGATGTTAGTTTAATCATATAATACCTATCTTCAAAAGTTTTCACAACATGTCGGTGCAATAAAATCTTCATGGTTGTTGCACAAGTTCACAGTATGAGCCCTACTACTCAGAAAGGTTACTGTCTGTTTCCATCTTCTGCCGAAGTGCTGGTTTATCACAGTCCATCTCCTTGTAACGTGTTGGCGGTGGCCATTTAAATCTTGCAACAGCCACTTCACAACAATTTAACACTTTGGAGACTAACTGCTTAGAAGAATATCAGGTCTTGGAAACTGGCCATTTATGCCATCATCGAAAGTGTTACTGGCATATATGTAATTGATGTATCTTCAAGAGTGACACATCCCAAGAAAACAACCGATCTTCAAGGTTTATAAGTATAAATACACTTCCAAAAAAGTGTGAGGTGAGCTATTGAGAAATTTCTTCCTTCTGAGCTTCCAAAATTTCTTGGTCACTTAACAAACATGGTGTATTTGTAATAGAATTTCAGCAACCTGTGAAATGTAACAAGTACATGCCCAAAATTATATCAGATACAATCATATTGGCCTAGGCATTCACGAAAGCAGCTGTTACATGTACTAATGTTTCTCTTGAAATAATTCTAGAAATTGACAACAGAAGGCAGCACCAGTCATGGGACAGGTAGCAAGACATCCTGTTCTTACAGGCAATAAGTTCAGGACTCGCACATTGAGAAAACTGCGGCCTGACCTATACTTGGACGTGATCTTTTTAACTGCCAGTTGTGGTCCGAGCTATGCTCAGGCTTTGTCCACAAAGTGTTAACTGTGGCCTGGATGATTGTTTATGTAGCTGGCAACTTGTCTGTGCCACTGACCTGAATGAGGCAGGCTGTCTCTCCTGTCTTACAGCATCACAGGCTGATTGCTAAGCTCTACTGAGGATGAAACCTGTATCTCAGTTAAAACAAACTGTCAACACGTGTATCTCACTTACCACCTTAATAATGCTTTCTGGAAACTCTTAGCAGATTAGATGATAAGACATCTCTTCAAAATTAAAAGGAGAAGCTCATGTTCAATATTAAACTGTTTTGGAGCAGCCATAGCTAGATTTAAATACCCACTGGTGATATATATATACACTGTCTAGTCACATTAATGGAACATCTGTCAAAAGCTTGAATAACCACCATTTACAGCATGGACTGCCATAAAATGTGCAGGACAAGAGGTAGTGAGGTTCTGGAAGGTCCCTGCAGACAAGGAAATATATGTACAGACCAGGATGTAGGGCCATGCTGACTCCAGTATCATGGCCAGCTACTCTAGATTTCTCAGTCGAGGCTCCACGGTACAAACAGCCCGATGACATTGGTCTCACAGATTCTCGATGGGGTTTAAATCCGGGGAGTTTGGTCACCAGAAGTGTACGGTAAACTCATCCCACTGCACTTTTTTCCACATCGCCCCAACACATTTTATGTAACCTCCACTGCTATGCTGACACCTTCCGTCTATAAGTGGTTATTGCACTTGATGTCTTACATAGGCGGTGGTCCCATTAATGTGACTGAACCATATAAGCAGATAGATTGTGATGTGTGGAGAGTTCACCAGAAGTGTGATCCTGTACTACGGGAAACCCATGAAGCTTTTATTGCATTTAATACCAGTTACACGATTAATATTTCACAGTGTAACATTCTCTGTTTCTGCCAGCATAGATAGTACAGTATTGTGTGTGTAACCTGTCTCATTACAGGAATATCAGCATCTGAGGCCAATTGCCAGAGACGAACAGGCTGTAACATCCTTACCTGCAGAAGAACTATTGACAGGGGCACGAGTGCCACCTGTACGAAAATCGCCTGCGCCCTCGGACAGGTTACAGCCGGAAGACCTTGCGCAGCCTGTGCAGACTGGGCAGCCGCCTCCGGCCGTGCCACCACCACCACCACCACCACCCCCACCACCACCAGTGGCGGCAAAGGGATCTGGCATGCCACACCATGTGCGCAAGAGGCAGGAGGTGAGTCCAGCCTGCCGGCAGCTACGAGTTCTACTCTGTTTAGTACAGTACCAATAACCCTTAAAGAATCACATTCCTATGTATAAAACAGCTTCAAATGTCTGATTACTTTAAAAATGAGTTAAAGTGTTAAATATTTGAATCCAAGCATGTAAGTGAGAAAGTGTTGACACTATTTTCAAAGTTTGTTGGAAGCCACTAATTGCTCTCATTATCAAACACTGAATGAGTATAGTCTGAGTAAACTGCACTTCATTTTCAAGAAAAGCTAGATTTTCACACAACTCAATGTTTATGACATCATATCTCTTGATCTCTGTGTTGCGCGAAGGTATAATTTTGCAGCTGCATTAAGAAATGTATGTAGATACTGTCTACAATGTGTGTTGCAAATAGAGGTTGTATTAAATAAGTAATAAATTAAAATGTCATGCCTGATACTGAAGTTTTACAGCACGAACAGTGAAAATGTAGTAGGTGATAAACTTTTCTTCTTCCTTTTTGTGGGGAGTGTCACTGAGAATATTTTGTAAAGGTTTGGAATTCAGTGTGAAGTTTGTCGGGAGCCACAAAGTGCTTTCATTCTAAAATACTGGACTTGGGCACTGTCAGCTATGCTGCCTCGAGACAAGTACACAGTTTCTAATTGTGATTCTTGTCTTTTTGTGTTAAACTTTTAACATGAAATTATACCTGTTAGTGAGTAGATTATGACAACATTTTATATTTTGAAAATTGGCAAGTAATTACATGAAATATTAAAAATGAAGTTTTTGCTGCTCCTGGAAGCTATCAGTTAGGCAATTTGCAAGTCATTTGGGTTCTACGATAGTTCCTTAGTTATTTTAGATAGGTTTGGCTGTTATGTTTGCTTGAATTTTTTATTGAACACCTCTAGGGCTGTATAAGAAACCAAATGGGAAAACAGTGCAAATATATAACTTCAGGGTAGAAATCGCAACACATTTAATTGGAATTTCTACTAAGTAAGATTTATTACATGCTCTAGTGGCCAACAGAGGTTACCACAATTGCCTGGTCCAAGTTCAGAAATTACAAAACACCTTTGCCTGACAGTTACAGAGAGGAAGAGAATAGAAATGTAAAAGTGTGAAACAGATACCAGGAGTGTTATGCAAAGATTCCTTGAAGATGTGGAAGGTCTGAAGTTTTCTGTGAAACCTGCACCAAATGGATCTGCCCCTTCTGTCATTCACAAACGCATTGCAACTGAAAAATTTTTATATTGTTTGTGTAGTCACTTCCTTTGCTTTGTTTAAGGTTTACCTATTGACTACAACAAGTTTGTTGTTTCTAATTCTCGTTGTGTGACAACTAATGTGCAACAACAGCAGCAGCAGATGCCAGCATCATGTCATGCAAAATTTACATGTCATCTGCAAATATCCTCAATTTTTTCCCCCAGAAATACTGAAATAATGGACACACATAAAATAATCTGCAATTTTGACAATTTTTTTTAAATTGTGTATTGTCCTAACTGAGCAGTGGAACATCCATTATTGTACATGTAGCAATCCACATGTTAAGTAAGTGGTTATTTACTTAAAAGTGGCTGGTTCAACTTCTCGTGTCAAAACTTGTGATTTTTTCCCCTCTCATTGCTTTGTTGTTGTTATTGTTGTTGCCAGCTTGCAGACTGGTTTACTGTAGGTCTCCACATAAGTCTACGTCATGCAACCCTCTTCATTCCACATAACTACTGCATCGTGCTTCCATTTGAAACTGCTTGCTTGGTCTCCCTGTGCAGTTCCTATCCCATCACCTCCACACTTCCCCTCTATTACTAAACTGATGATTCTCTGATGTCTTACAATGTGCTCTGTGAACAAGTCCTTCTTTTAATTAATTTTTGCCACAAAGACCTTTTCGTAGGGTGTGTGTTCTGTCCAAGACAAAGGCAAGCTCAGTGAAAGCGAAGCAAAACACTGTGATCAAAATTAAATATCTACATGTAAGTGAATGCCTTTGAATGACAGGAGAGGCTGGTCTGAGAGAAGCCAAAATGTTTGAGCACAAGATCTGTTGGAAAATAGTGGGTTGTAAGATAACAGATGGACAATATAGACTGAAGAGAAGTGTTGTAAAGGTATAACAAGTGGCTGATACTCAATAAGGTAACGACAGTGTAAGTTATGCGAATGTCTGGTCAGGATGGATGCAAACTGACTAATAAGGCAGATTTATAATGTACCAAACAACAGACCTAAAGTCTGCAATAAATGGTTCAAGGAACTGAGGGAGGACCTCAAGAACATTAGACTGAATCAAGAGGACATCTGTGTAAAGCAACATCACTGATAAACAACTTTAACAGTTTCCGTGAGGAGTGGAAGCAGAACAGCATGTGGACAAGAGGAAAGAAGACGAGTGATGAAAGAAAGAAAGAAATACTTTTAAGCTACAACAGTCTACTTGAAATGACTTAACTTAATATGGCCTCTAATGGCCCTAAACTGGGGGAAAAAAAAAAATCTGTTTGCTCCTGAATTTGATTTAGTAGCTTTAAATTATTTGATCTACCCATACAATCTTCATAATTTTTCTGGAGCACCACATTTCAAAAGCTTCTATTGTCTTTGTATGTAATGTAAACTGAAAAAAAGAATTCTGTTTGCTCCTGAATTTCATTTAGTAGCTTTAAATTATTTGATCTACCCATACAATCTTCATAATTTTTCTGGAGCATCACATTTCAAAAGCTTCTATTGTCTTTGTATGTAATTTTTTTACCATCCACATTTCTCTTCTGTACGAGGCCACACTTAAGACACACATTTTCAAAGGCGACTTCCTCTTCCTCATATTTATATTAGATGTTAAAGTATTTCTCTTTCTCAAAAAAGCTTTCCTTGGTAGACCTAATGTGTACTCTTTACTTAACTCATCATCTATTTTTTGCTACTCAAATGCAAAAATCATAGTCTAAGCTACTTCGTCCGGTATCGCCTGATGTAACTTGCTTACATTTGATTTTCCTTTTTTCACCTATCTACATCCACACACTGCAAACCACTGTGACAGGCATGGTAGGGTTACTCAGTGTGGTACCAATGTCCATATGTTTGGGTTTCTTCTTATTCCAGTCATGTAGAGACCACAGAAATAATCATTGTTTAAATGCATCTGTGTGCACTGTAATCAATCAGATCTTATCTTCATAGTCCCTATATGAGTTGTATGTAGTAGACTAAAGACTATCTCTAGATTCTTCACCTCATACCGATTCTCAGAACTATGTAAACAGGCTTTCGTGGGATAATGTTTCAACATTTGCATAATATTCTCCTATGACTCAAACAAATCTTTGGCCATTTATGCTGTACTTCTTTGAATACACCCAGTATCATTTGTTTGCCCTATTTGGCCTGGGTCCCATACACTTGAGCAATATTTTAGGACTCATTGCATTTTCCCTGTATCCTGCCAATGAATTGAATTCTGCCATGTGTTTTAACTGTGAGTGAGTGAGCCTGTGTGATCATTCACTTTCCTACTGTTGTTGTTGTTCTGTCCATGCTACTCTCTACTGTGCAAGCCTCATCATCTCCAAATAACTACTGCAAAGTACATACTTTTGAGTCTGCTTATTGTATTAATCTCTTGGTCTCCCTATATGATTTTTACCTCCCATATTTCCCTCCAATGAAAAGTTTGTGTTCCTTTGATGTCTCAGAAAGTGTTCCCTCAATCAATCCCTTCTTTTAGTCAAGGTGTGCCTCAAATTTCTTTCCTTCCCAATTCTACATCCTTATTAATTACATAATCTAACCATTTAGACTTCAGCATTTTTCTGTAGCACCACATTTCAAAAGTCCTATTCTCTTCTTGCATCAAATGTTTATTGTCCATGTTTCACTTCCGTACGTGTCTACACTCCATTCAAAAACCCCCAGCGGGTCCGGGGGTTAGAATAGGCCCGACGTATTCCTGCCTGTCGTAAGAGGCAGCTAAAAGGAGTCTCAAACGTTTTGGCCTTCTGTGATGGTCCCCTGTAGGGTTTGACCTCCATTCTCCAAAATTCTTCCGAAGAGCAAGCCAACTGGGAAAGGTGCCTTACATGGTGCATCGTGTCCATCGTGCACTGAGACCTTCAGCATTTTTTTTTATCAATGTGGCTTTGCAGTTTTGCTCATTCTCCAGCTGTTGGGTGAGGACACCTTCCTAGCTAGTCCGTTATGGTGGGGCTGCCATGTACCCTATTGGTTGTAGCCCCCTCACTACACAGGTACCACTCTGCTGATGCCTGTGCCATTAACTCCCCACGTGTGCCAAGGAGTAGATGCCCATCTACCTGGAGCATCAGGACTCCTGGCAATGGCCATCCTGCCAGGTGGCCTTTGCTGAGGCTGGGTGGCACCCGTTGGGAGTGCCCCTGGTCAGAGTGGGTGGCATCCGGGCAGATGACACACCATGAAGTGGACATCATCATCTCTTGTTGGTGGTCAAACACCAGCAGTCTCTAAGCAGTCAAGGTCTCACTTTAATGCAAAGAAGTATGACCCCATATCATTCCCCTCACTGGCCATGCCATGGGAAAAACGCCAGGCTAAGGATGGCAGCGAACCTTATTCACCTCAGTACCTCTTCTGTACGAGAGCTGATGGGGAATCGCTTGTGTCATTGAAGCCTCAGTGTTTTTGTGGAGCATTTGGAGAAAAAGTTTGGGGAGGTGAAGGGATTGTTGAAAATGCTGGGTCAGTCTTGATAAAAACTGCATCCTCTGCCCAGTCATGTGCATTACTCACCTGTAACAAGTTGGGGGACGTTTCTATTTCCATCATGCCCCATAGGAGCTTAAATATGGTCCAGGGTCTTATATTTCACAGGGACCTTTTTTTGCAGTCAGATGGTGAGCTGCATGCCAACTTAGAGCGCCGAGGTGTTCATTTCGTCCAGTGCATCCATAGGGGGACCAAAGGATAATCAGATGGCCACCGGTGCCTTCATCTGTGCCTTTGAGGGTGATGCATTACCCGAGAAGGTCAAGGTGATGGTACACCGATGTGATGTACAGTCATATATCCCTCCTGCGATGCAGTGCTTTAAGTGCCAGAAGTTCAGGCATATGTTTTCCCACTGTATTTCCAGCGTCATATGTCACAGTTGTGGACTGCAGAATTCTCCAGAAACAAAAAAAATCATGGAATACAGGATCCTGGACCTACTGACCTACACTGAGACTAAGAGGAAATTTGACAGGCTACATCCTGTGCGCATGACATCCTCTTATGCCACCGCTACAGCAACGGTTCGTGACCCCATCCGTTCCATCATTTATAGTTGGCCCTCAGGGCCATAAGACTACATCTGCCCCCTTGATGGTGGGCAGCACTCCTATCCCCGTTGCTCTCGCTACACCTACTTCAGGAGCAATGCCCCCCCCCCCCTCCCCCCAAACCATCAGGGACATCAGTCCCCACTTTTCATCTGGAGAAATATCAGTCTTCTTCGGCTCCTCTCACTCGGAAGGGGTCACTTGGGTCACTCCCTTCCCACATTTCTGCCAGCGGGAAACAGGACACCCGCCAGTGGGGCTGATGTGTCTTTGGGTAACTGACCACGATAGGTGTCCCTGCATTCATATAAATGGAGTGTTATCTGCCAACACAAATGCACTTGCCGAGCACTTTGCTGCACACTATGCTCAGGCCTCTGTGTCGGAGAATTCCCACCAACCTTTCATACCCTCAAACGGCGGATGGAAGGGAAATTCCTCTCGTTCACTACACAGCAACAGTGAACCGTGTAATGCTCCATTTACTGTGTGGGAGCTCCTCGGTGCCCTTGCTCATTTCCCCGACACAGGTCCTGGGCCAGATTGGATCCACACTCAGATGATTAAACATCTCTTGTTTGATTGCCAGTGACATATCCTCGTCATCTTCAACTGCACCTGGAGCAATGGCGTATTCCTGTTGCAATGGCGGGAGAGCGTTGTCGTTCCTGTGCTCATATCCTTGCCACATTATATGAGTGGGATCTCCGGGGCCTGCTCCCAATTTTTATCCAGAACTTCGTGTCTCTCTGTACTTTCCATGTCCAAGTTGGTGCCTCTCATAGTTTCCCCATATCCAGGAGAACAGGATCCCGCAGAGCTCTATTTTTAGTGGCCATTAACGGCCTAGCAGCAGCTGTAGGGCCATCCATCTCTCACCTTTCTGTATGCAGATGACTTTTGCATTTCCTACTGCTCCTCCAGTACTAGTGTAGCTGAACAATGCCTACAGGGAGCCATCCACAAGGCGCAGTCAGTTTTCAACTCCGAAGCCGTGTATCATGCAGTTCTGTCAGCATCATACCATTCATCCAAAACCATAACTTTACCTTGATGATAATCCACTCACTGTAGTGGAGACGTATCAGTTATTAGGACTGGTTTTCGATGCCCGAATGACTTGGTTGTCTCACCTTCGTCAGCTTAAGGCCAAGTGCTGGCAGCCCTTCGATGCCCTCCGCTGCCTGAGCAACACCAACTGGGGTGCAGATCGCTCTACACTGCTGCAGCTCTACAGAGCCCTTGTTCGATCCCACCAGGACTATGAGAGTCTGGCTTATGGTTCAGGGGCACCCTCGGCATTGCGGTTGCTAGACACAGTACATCACTGTGGAGTTCAACTAGCGACAGGAGCTTTTAGGATGAGTCCGGTGACCAGCGTACTTGTGGAGGCTGGAGTCCCTCCATTGCAGATCAGGTGTGCCCAACTGCTCACCATTTATGTCGCACACACTCATAGTTCTCCTGAGCATCCCAATAACCATCTCCTTATTCCAATGATGACAGTTCATTTCATCTCCCACATCAGCAGGCCACGTCAGGGCTTACGATCGCAGTTCGCTCCCGATCCCTTCTGTGTGAACTAGAGTCCTTTCTTTACCACCTCCCCTCCAGCTCCATTCGCATACACCTCCATTGTGTATCCCTAGGCCGCAGCTTCATCTGGACCTTTCGCATGGCCTTAAGGACTCAGTTCTTCCCGCAGCTGTCACTTCTCCTCTATTCTTGACGTGTCCTGGGGCTCAATGGCTGGTGGTCATGTTGGCTTCGCCTATGTTTACAAAGGACATTTTGAACAGTGCTTCTTGCCAGGTGGCTGCAGTTTTTTCACTGCAGAGCTGGTGGCTGAATCTCGTGCTCTTGAGTACATCCATTCATGCTCTGGCAAGTCATTTCTTATCTGTAGTGACTCATTGAGGAGCCTACAAACTATTGACCAGTGCTACCCTCACCATCCTTTAGTAGAGGACATCCTTGCCTGGACCCCAGGACACATCAGATTCCCAGGCAATGAGCTTGCAGACAGACTGGCCAAACAGGCTACGCGGAAACCGCTTCTGGAGATCGGCTCTCTGGAACTGACCTGCGTTCAGTATTACACCTCAAGGTTTTTTGGCTTTAGGAGACAGAATGGTTTAACCTTGGTATGTACAACAAACTGTGTGCTGTTAAGTAGACTATGAATGTGCGCAAGTCCTCCATGCGGGCCTCTCACAGGGACTATGTGGTCCTCTGCCGGCTCTGCATTGGTCACACTTGGGTGACCCACAGCTACCTCCTCTACTGTGAAGTCGGACCTCAGTGTTGGTGCTTCACCCAGTTGACAGTGGCCCATATTCTGTTTTGCTGCCCTACTTTGGCTACCCTGCTATAAAATCTTAAGTTATCGAACTCGTTACTGTTAATTTTAGCCGACAACGCTTCTTCGGCTGACATAATTTTACATTTTATATGTGAGGCTGGGTTTTATCGTTCTATCTAACCTTTAGCTCATGTCCCTTGTCCCTCTGTGTTCTCTAGCCTAGTACTTTTAGGCTGGAGGTTTTAATGTGTTGCAGAGTTGCTGGCTAATCTTTTTTAGTCTCATGATCAGCCAGCCATGGTCATCTGCTCTCTCGTTTTAATCCCTTCCACCTGTTTCTTGCACACCTCTCTGGTTTTCTTGTCCTATTTTGTCCATTTTAGTGTTTGTTGTCCTTCTGTCGATCTTGTGGTTTTTCCTTTCTCCTGGTTTTGTACTGTAAGTCTTGTTTTTTTTTCTTTCTTTTTTCTTCTTTTTTTCTTTCTTTCCCTTGTGGAATTGTTTTAATAGGAACAAGGACCAGTGATCAAGCAGTTGGTCCCCCCCCCCCCCTTTAAATCAACCAACCAATCCAGACAAATTACCTTCAGAAAAGATTTCCTAATACTTACATCTGTATTTGATGATAACAGATTTCTCTTCTTCAGAAAAAGCTTCTCTTGTCGTTGCCAGTCTACATTTTATATCCCCTCTACTTCTGCCATCATAATTTATTTTGCTGCCCAAATAGTAAGACTCATCTACTACTTTAAGTGCCTCATTTCCTAATCTAACTACCTGTGCATCACCTGGTTTAATTTGGCTACATTCCATTATCCTTGTTTTTCTACTGTTGATGTTCATCTTAAATCGTCCTTTCAAGACACTGTGCATTCGGTTCAACTGCTCTAGTCATTTGCTGCCTCTCACAGAATTACAATGTCGTAAACAAACCTCAAAGCTTTTATTTTTTCTCCCTGAATTTTGATTCCTACTACAAATTTTTCTTTGGTTTCCCAAATTCACCCCTAGATATTTCTATGAGTTGACTAATCACATTATTGACGTACTGATATGGTAGCCAAAGTTTTCTCCTGTTTTTTCACTTGAAGAAGAGTACAGTTTTACATTTCTGAACATTTAAAGCAAATTGCTACTCTTTGCACCAGTTTGAAGTCTTATCAAGTTACCCCCAGGTAGTTCATATCTCTTTCGTGAGAATGCACTTGGCCACCATACGTCCTAACCCTTAAGTTACTACTTCCCTTTCTATGTGTGCAAGTCTATCCTTCTAATATTCTTTTTTTGTTGTTTCTTCTTCAGCGGACAGTCTTCCTGGTGTCGATTTTGCTTAAATCTGGTTCGTGATTTTGGACACTTAATTTCTTCTCTTCTGACATTCTACAACTATCCATTCTTAACCATATGGTCGCCTTGTTGGGTTTGACTTGCTACCCCTTCTCAAAATTTTACAAAAGTGCGGGTCATGCAGGGAAGGTCATTGAGTGCAGCATATATTCCAGCTTTTGTTCCTTTCTCTATTTGCATCCTTCTTTCTGCTGTGATGCTGCACCCAAAAACCCAGCATGGTAGCAATTCCATTGCGGGAGAGGGGGGGGGGGGGGGGAGGGGGGTTAGAGCTGGAAATCCCCCATGCAAGCCAAGGAGTACTGTATGTGCCTGTCATGGCTGGTGTACAGCAACTCTGGGCAATGTTTTTCTGGTCAGGTAACCATTGCTCTGTGGCTGGTTAGCACCATAGGGAGAGCCCCTGTTCAGAGTTGGTGGTACCGTGGCAGGAGAATCCCACATGAAGCACATTAAACTTTCTTCTGCTTGTGGTCACAAGGCCCCAACAATCTCTTCAGTTGGGAACAATTGTTATAATGCAGAGATACAACACCACAGCATTTTGTTCCCTGTCTAAGTCATGGGAAGAGGGACAGATCAGACGTCGTGTTGCGAAACACTTTGTGCGATACTTGGTATGTACTCGGAATGGTGGAGATACTTTTACTGCAACAGAATCATTATCTTTTTTGTCTGGGAAAGTACAGTCTATGGGAAATATGTGGAATTATTCATTATTAATTGAAACTTCCTTTGCTGCCCAATCCACAGCCAGGGTGTATACGATCTGGGAAAAACCCGGGAGTTTTTTCATCTGGGAGAAAACTGGGAAAAACCCTGGAATTTTTTAGAATTCCGGGAATTTTTCATTGTTTTAGTTTTGAGTTAAATTTTTGTAATCTTGACGGGTAAGAATCGATATTCTAGCAAAGGCTATTACTGTATCCCACTACTGCAGAATAATACTACAACAATAAAACATGAACGAGAAAAAAATATGAAAATAAAACATAAATTGCAAAGGAAATGTGCCATATACACCAACAAAACACTGTGCTCATACAAGCGTTTTCCAACGGCAAAATGTGTCAAAGGCTTTAGGAAGACTACGCAATGCTTCATAACAACAAAATGCCTCAGATGAGCGTGACGTCACAACTGTTTAAATTAGATTCTTTATAGCAGTTACGAGCGGGCTCATGCGCATGCGCAGTTGAGTGGCATATGAGTTGTACCTTCTCCCCCTTCTGGCTACAGAAATGTGGCTGTTGGCTGTGTAAGCAGTCTCAGCAAGCAGCTAGATGCTACCGGGAAAAATTTTACTGTCGCACCCAAGCTGCCAGATCCACGCATGCGCAGTAAGCAGGGAGGGAGGGCAAACCGATTTATCTGACCCAGATGACAATTGCACGGGGGAGGGGGGGGGGCAAATTCATATTCTTGAGAATAAAAAAACCTTGTTTCACAAAGCTCCTAGCATCCAGTGCACTTTGGACTATCGATTACCCTTATGAGTTTGAAACGCATCTTTGTTGGTTTTTGAACACACTCTGTAAATTGATTTCTGAATGATTCATAAGTTAATTTTTGAATGCGTGCATAGTGTACATGATGTCTGTCAGGGGAATCCTCGTTGCAACTAGAAATAAACTTTCCTGCAGGCAAAAGGGGACGGGTTATGCGAGCTGAGTGGAGTAAAGCTGAACCACAGTCTGATTATGTGGTTGACTGGATTTGCGAATGATCAACGTTGTTATAATTACTATTGAAATAAACGACTGACAGGAATAACGGGCAAGATAGATTACTTATTATCTTCTCAGTGTATCCAAGAAAATGAAATTTTGTCAGAAAATTTTTGGCCAGGCCGATACGTTAGTAAGGGCCAGTTGTACAGTCCCCGTCTAGCAGCCGCTTAACTTCTATTCTGGAAGTAGCGCGGAAAGTGGTTTGTATGAACATAACAACGCCTAACCAGAGAATAATCAGGGATAACTAAACCGGTGATTCTGGCAGGGTTAGTGAAGTTAACCGGCAAATAAATTTTGACAAAGGCAGGAATAGTTCCAGAATTAGTCATGACCAGATTGTTTGTTAGAACGAGGAAGGAGAAGAAACGGGGACATCACACCAATTAGGGAAGAACATGACGATTCCAAATTTATATAAAAATCTTGTACTACTACCTTTTGATCTCATGCTCGAGAAACTGGAGCGTATGAATGAAATGTGAAACTATTTCCTAACATTAAGCTATTTGCTTGTAGTAGGCCTAATAGGCATTGTATGTTGGTCTTGGTGAATTATATTCTGTTGTGTTATAAGAATGACCATTTGTGCCAAAACAGTCTTGTTTATTTGGTATGTGTTACAATTTCTGCAGTGTTAGAAAGGCCTATTTTGTTTTATCTGCAAGACAGTGACAAAATAGACGTAATCAGACCGAGAAACCACACCAGTCTTCGGTACTATTTGTATTAACGGCTTACGCAGTATTAGACAACGATATTTCGATTTTTCATGTAGCCAAACGTTTGACAAACTTTGATGAGGTAACAGATTCTTTCGCAAAAAGGAAAGCACGCCATGTAAAGCTGTAGCAAGATTAGAGAGCAAACAATGCTAGGAGCTAAGGATTGAAGAAAAGTGTACTGTCTTGCTTGTCTGTTGTCTTTACTGGTTTATGTATCCTATATTTAATTTTATATTACCCAAAACAGAAAGTTATTAGCTAACAGGCAATAAAGAGTGCAAATTTTCTGAAGAGTTCTTGTTCTCCCGGTTACAAATAATCCCATCTACTATCAATTGCTAGTAAAAAAAAAAAGAAGGGGCAGGATGTCAAACCGTGCGACTGGTAGCAGGAGAGGTCCCACAGGACATTTTAATTTCCACTGTCCTTAATATAGTTTGATGGCATCCAGTACAAAATATACACGTTTCAATTCCACAGAGCGAAATACAGTGACGTGCGATAGAAGAATGCTGCATGAAGAGGGGTGGCACTGCACTCTGGCACACTTAAGACCAAATAACATGTCTTACATTTCCTCGAACATATATGTTTTATGTGTCAGACTCTTCAGAAAGATGTGCGCTACAAAATGAACATATTTAAATTTTTGACGTCGTGTCTCAAATGCTCGAGGGGCAGGGGGGTGGGGCGCTCCTATCTTAGTATTGCCCCGGTTCGGAAATATTGTAGATCCGAGGCTGATGCACAGAGCAGTCTGAGTTACATTGGGCAAGTGTGTAGTCTCCACGTGACCCGTGTTTACATTTCGTGATTTTGCTGTTTCCTCTTCATTTACTACTCTCACATCAAACGAAAACAAAATGGATTTCTGTGGCCAGGAGCTATCAAGTGAATTAAAATACAGTCACGTAATTACAGAAGGTTAATACAAGTTATTAGTTCCATATTTTATTTTATTTCCACTTTTCTGACAGTCGTGCATTAATCGCCTTGTAGAGCAGTGAAGTTAGTTTTGTCGGTTTGCTGCAGAAATTTGACTTTTATCAACTTTTTACGCTGAGGCAGTCAATATATCCGAAACAAAATGTTTGATTCCTCACTATTGGAAAATTTCAACTGTTCGCTGCATTTCAGGTGCTCATTTTCATCTTCTAGCATGTATGGCATTATGTCCCAATAAAGAATCAAAAATTAGTTAATAAAGTTCTGGTACTCAAAGAAAATTTACATCCCGAAACCCACACTGAAAAGCTTAATATCGGGTCGAGGCCTACTTCATTGGGAATCTAAATATATGAATGTGCTCTTTAAGTATGCACTTTAAATGTCCCATTTTAGTATGGTTCACGAAATTCCGATGCTCTTGGAGTATCCTGTGACTTTTTTTCTTTTATGATATAATGTAAGATCTTTTAATGTTTTACACGTACGAACATACGGGCTTCCTGCGTCGTAGTAGCTGCCAAAGCGCTGTGACGCCAGTTATCTGGCACTCTCTGACGACTACTGAAACGAACCTATTTCTAACAGGTCGCGGGAAAATATTGCGAATGGTCGTTTGAAAAGCGTTACTTTCAAAGTAAATTTCCTTTTTCGCAAGTTGAAATATGTGTGAGAATGTACGATGAATTTCTTAAATCACAGAGCGTTTGATGACGAGCCATTTAGAAGTATTTCCAGCCCAGAAGATCAGACATTCATATCGTCATTATGAGCAAATTGATGTAGTGCGATGGGAAGCTGTCTCTCCTCTGCGGTAGCTAATTTATGTGTGGAAAACTTTGAGGACAGGTCACTGGACTTGTCTAACATTTTTAATGGCACATTTGTGTGATATACCTTAAAGTGTAACAAGTGCAAAAAATATCAACATTATATGTGAAAGCTTTGCTTTTCTTGTAGCAACACTATGTACATTAATTTAAAACATTAACTTTTCCTGTATGTGTATCCGCGCTACTTAACAGTGATGTTGCTATTAGCTGACTACATCACATGTCCTGCGATCTAAATATCCGCTGTCATCAGCTGGCGGGATCACGTGACATGAGCTACAAGTGGCTTACAAAAGTGCATCGCAATCTCGATTACATGGTTCAGAAAGTAACATGTGGTGTTCGGTGGAATTCGAATTTATACTTTCGTAATATGAAATATGCGTACATGTTACTGCACAACAAAAATCTTTCCAAAAGGGGTTTTCTTCCCTGAGTTTCGTTTTCTAAAGTGCCGGGAAATTCTACACCGTATATAAAAACATAACCATTCAAAGGATTGATAAGTTTTACAGTTCCGAGGGAATATATACTGTCACTTAATAACATGGAAAAAGTATGTTTTCATCCAGGAGAAAGTGGAAAAATCCGGGAATTTTTTTTCCTTGTCCACGTATACACCCTGACAGCTCTTCAGGCATGTGATCGTCTAGCTGACATACCTGTGGTCATTGTCACATACAAAACTTTAGGCATGGTCATTGAAGGAATCATCTTCCACAGAGATTTTACACTCCAAGTAGATTAGGAGCTCCAGACTAATCTCCAGTGGTGAGACATACATTTTATCAGATGTGTGCAAAAACGGCCAAAGGATAATTGTATAGATACAGGCACCTTTATCTTAGCCTTTAAAGGCAATGTCCTTCTGGAGAAATTTAAGGCCATATTGTACAGGTGTGATGTGAAACCATATGCCCCACTGTCTATGAGGTGCTTCACATGTTTATGCTTTGGGCATATGTCATCCTGCTGCATG
The DNA here is from genome assembly GCF_023864275.1 of Schistocerca cancellata. NCBI lineage: Eukaryota > Metazoa > Arthropoda > Insecta > Orthoptera > Acrididae > Schistocerca > Schistocerca cancellata. The sequence goes on from NC_064635.1 coordinate 134,185,222, forward strand.
ACAGACCCAAAATGCAACTGTGGATGACCACTCCACAAAAGTATTCCTTGTGAATGCCCACCTGTATGTGTCGGCTGCATGAAACATCATCCTCCAAGTTTGCCAGTTTTCAAGAGAGAACAGAAGATAATGCAGCACATTATAGTATGTGCAGGTCATGGTCATGCAGGGGTATGGATAGTCGGCGGTTGTGTTGAGTCACAATTTAACCGGGCCGTCATGTGTTAAAGTAGTGCCTGCCTGTGTATGTGGCACTGATTTTTAATTACTTGAGTTATTTCAAGTCTTGGCATTTGTGTTGGATTACATTATGGCATTTATCTTTTGAAATCTTTTAAGGAGTTTTTAAGAACTTCATTCCATTTAAATCGGTTTTAAATTTCCTTTTAAATTGAAAGTTTAAATTTTTTTATTTTAAAAAAGAAGAAAAGTAGGAGGTTTAACAACATTATACTGCATTGTTGTTCGAAGGAGCTTCACAGGAAATATCAAATAGTATTCCACAGCCTGAGTTTTTAACGTGTGATAAATATTTAATTGAAGGTAGTTACATGGCAATTAATCCCAGCACCTTTCCTACTCTGCAAACCTAGCTTTGCCTACCATGGTCAACAAATATATTATTTTACTTGAAGAATGGTTTGACCGCTACAGTTTCTTGGTGTTTTGGGTTGTTGTCGGCTGATCACTGTGTTCGCCATCCTTAACCTTCTCTCTCCCCTGAAAGACACTGGACTGTAATCAGGAGGACAGCTACTGAAATTCTCATAAGCTTTCCAAGTTTGTTTTCTATGATTTCCCTAAATCGCTTACGGCAAATACCAGGCTGGTTGCTTTGAGGACACTGCTGATTTTATACTCCATCTTTGCCCAATCCAAACTTGTCCTATGTCTCTGATGTTCTCTTTGTTGACAGAATATTAGAATATATGGATAAGAAACAGGCCTTTTGCAGATAGCTATTATTAGAAATTTGCAAGTGTCATCAGGCCCTGCTGGCCATGGCAGACTTTCACATTCAGTTCGTTATGTGGGTGATTCGTGCTCATACTGTGACATATTTTGGGATGGAAAAGATCTCCCCTTGGTCATGCATATAGTTAAAAGTAAAAAGTATTGTGCGACATGCAGAGAGTGGTGAACTGGTGCTTATACAGTTAATTATACTGGTGACTACAAACCTTGGAAAGGAATGCCTGTCTTGAAGATAGGAAAACTGATAAAAATAAAGAGGAAGGAAAGGGAGAGACACTCTTATTAGAATGGCAGGCAGAAATAATGAACTAAGCCAATCGTGGTAATGCTGGTCCTGTGTGAAGAATGAAGGAGAGACAAAGTTTTTATATGTACGTGGAAAAGCAGATTTTAGGAAATTCTGTGGTAAGTTGTGGACTGGAGGAAGTGATCGCATGTATGCACAGCCACCAGATGCATACTGGAGGCCAGGGACTGACTACAGATATAATATGAGGCATGTTTTGTAAGCAAGTACCATTTTGAAATAAAAAATAAAACAAGTAGAATAATGGTATCTGCTGTGACTCAACATCTCCACTATATGGTGAGTAGCAATCTATCCTTTTCTTACTAATCAAATTTTTGCATGATAGCCTGCACTTTAATCTACTGTTCTACAAAAATCCCACCAATATAAAGTCACTTATCATATCACACAATTAGCTTTGAATACCATCGTTACAGAAATCTCTCGCCTGGTTAGGTAACAATTGCATAAAGCACACTTCTTGACATTTGGGGAAACTCGTCACATAATTCCAAAATAGTAAGGTGTTTCTTCTCTCTCACTTTTCCACTGGCTAAATTGTCAGTGATGACAGAAGATCGTCCACTTTGTTCTTTATCGTGCACTTTCATGTGGTCGTCTTTAAAATCTCTCACCTGTTTCTGTACCATCCCATCATTCATAATGTTTTCACCATACCCTACAATGAAGTGGCAACAAATTTCAGCTGCTTTCACACATTTAGCTCTAAGGAAAAAAAAAAAAAAAAAAAAAAAAAACCACACCGCGTATTTTGCAGTCCCACAGGATTCTCAGTTGGAGGAGGCATTTCAAATACTCACAAACATATTTAAACATGCTGAATATTGGTGGAACGTAGAAAAGTAGATTAAATTACAGGCTGTCATGTAAAAATGAAATTGCTAAGAAAAGTGTTCTTGTTTTATTTTTATCTCAAAATGGTACTTATTTAAAAACCATGCATTGTATTTTGTTTACTAACAGTACACTGATACAGTGAGCTGGACAGAAGGCACTGTAGATAGCCCTTGTGGCAGCAAAATTCCTCATGTACCATGCTATGTAATGCATTCCCCCCACTTTCAACCTTGTTCAAGCAATCCAAATAGTGCTGGACATTCTTATTCGTTTGTGTAATTAACTGTTCATGAAGTTTATAGATTAAACATTCTCTCTTATGCATCTCACGATCAGCTGAAATTTTTCAGCATAACTCCCTCCAAAGCCATTGTAAAAATGTTGATAGGATGTGAAATCTGGGTCTGGCTTGCACACCAGGAAGATGTATGATAAGTGTAGGGCAGTCCCAAAGTCACTGTTATTCCCTTTATGTAGCAGGTACCATTAAAATTTAAAACCCCGATCTTCTCTTTTCCTTTCACAAAATCTCAATAACAGTTACCTGTCTCAGTACTGGCTCACATTAAGACTTCTGAGTCAGTTCAAATATCTTTGTTGCTAGAAACTCTGATTTGAAAGAGAATTTTGTTGCTTCTCCTATGACGCATCCTCACCCATCTCTCAAGTGTCGTTACACTACCTTAATAATTGTAACAAGCTCCAATCATGTACTCAACTGTCTTTCTTGCACCAATTCTTCCTCTGAGCATTACAAAATTTTCTGGTGCATTCTATGTGATCTTGTTTACCACATAAAAGTAGCATGTGTGAGGTGTGTCCAGAAAGAACTTTCCATTTGGTGACAGAAACAGAACAAGTACAGATACAGAAAAATTATGCAATGGGGCAAAACTAACAATTGGAAACTTATCTTTCTACATAGCTCCCTCCATTTTCTAGGCACTTCTTATACTGTGGTACAAGTTTTTATATAATTTCCTTGTAGAATGTTGCCACCAGTGCTGTGAACCATGAGCTACCATGTTGTTTAAGCTCATCATTGCCATTGAATATTTTACCACCAACAAATGCTTACAGCTCCAAAATGAGACTGAAGTCAATAGGAACGAGGCTAATACTATGTGAATAGCAGTCACACTGGCTCCAGTCAGAGTTCTGTAAGAGTTATCATGCCTTCAGAATGAAATTTTTTCTCTGCAGTGGAGTGTGAGAGTGATAAGAAACTTCCTGGCAGCTTAAAACTGTGTGCTGGACCGAGACTCGAACTCGGGACCTTTGCCTCTCGCAGGCAAGTGTTCTACCAACTGAGCTAACCAAGCAAGACTCATGACCCATCCTCACACACCACTGCAGAGTGAACATTTCATTATGAAAACATTCCCCATGCTGTAGCTGTGCTATGTCTCCACAACACCCTTTCTCCTGGGAGTGCTACTCTTCCAGGTTTCACAGGAGAGCATCTGTGAAGTTTGAAAGGTGGGAGATGAGGTACTGGCTGAAGCAAAGTTGTGAGGATAGGTTGTGAGTTGTGCTTTGGTAGCTTAGTCAGCAGAGCACTTGCCCGCGAAAGGCAAAGGTCCCAAGTTCAAGTCTTGAGTTGGTACACAGTTTTAATCACCCAGGAAGTTTCTTGTCATGTCTTGTTTGCAATGTGAGGTCAGACTTTGTCATGAATCAAAACAATACTGCTTGTGAGCTTTCTGTGATGCTTATTCTGTGTTGGGCTTCACACTTTCATAATTGTCTTACAATAAACATTTGCATCATTTCAGATTACAGTAAAAAATGCATTTGCACCTACATTATTGAGGTGTTAAGGTTTGCTTAGGCATAGTCATTACTGACTGTTGTTTCTAATGAGGATTTTCATAAGTGACCCAAGTCTCATCCCCATTGTTTTGCTTAAAAACTCATCACTATTTTTGTTGTAACATGTCAGAAGGATGTACCCGTGGTCAAGGGGTAGCGTCTTTGATTCATAATCAAAACGTCTTCGGTCCCGGGTTCGATCCCCGCCATTGCCTAAATTTTGATAAATAATCAGCATTGGCGGCCGAAGACTTCCGGCATAAGAAGTCAGCCTCATTCTCCCAACGGCCTTGTCAAAGAGTGCAGAGGAGTGGATAGAGGTTCAGGGCACTCTCTTGTCCTAGGGGTAGGAAATTGCCCCTAAAGGCAGAAGAATTAGCAATGATCAACGACATGAGGATGCAGAAGGCAATGGAAACCACTGCATTAAAGACATGTAACGTGTATCCACAGGACATGTGGCCTGTAATTGAAGAAGTGTCATGATGATCTCTCCATTGACAAAATATTCCGGAATAGTCCCCCATTCAGATCTCTAGGAGGGGACTGCCAAGGGGGAGGTTACCATGAGAAAAAGATTGAATAATCTACGAAAGGAAAACGATCTACGAGTCAGGGCGTGGAATGTCAGAAGCTTGAACGTGAACGTGGTAGGGAAACTAGAAAATCTGAAAAGGGAAATGCAAAGGCTCAATCTAGATATAGTAGGGGTCAGTGAAGTGAAATGGAAGGAAAACAAGGATTTCTGGTCAGATGAGTATCGGGTAATATCAACAGCAGCAGAAAATGGTATAACAGGTGTAGGATTCATTATGAATAGGAAGGTATGGCAGAGGGTGTGTTACTGTGAACAGTTAAGTGACCGGGTGGTTCTAATCGGAATCGACAGCAGACCAACACCGACAACGATAGTTCAGGTATACATGCTGACGTCGCAAGCTGAAGATAAACAGATAGAGAAAGTGTATGGGGATATTTAAAGGGTAATGCAGAATGTAAAGGGGGACGAAAATCTAATAGTCATGGGTGGCTGGAATGCAGTTGTAGGGGAAGGAGTAGAAGAAAAGGTTACAGGAGAATATGGGCTTGGGACAAGGAATGAAAGAGGAGAAAGACTAATTGATTTCTGTAACAAGTTCCAGCTAGTAATAGCGAATACCCTGTTCAAGAATCACAAGAGGAGGAGGTATACTTGGAAAAGGCCGGGAGATACGGGAAGATTTCAATTAGATTACATCATGGTCAGACAGAGATTCCGAAATCAGATACTGGATTGTAAGGCGTACCCAGGAGCAGATATAGACTCAGATCGCAATATAGTAGTGATGAAGAGTAGGCTGAAGTTCAAGACATTAGTCAGGAAGAATCAATACGCAAAGAAGTGGGATATGGAAGTACTAAGGAATGACGAGATACGTTTGAAGTTCTCTAACGCTATAGATACAGCAATAAGGAATAGCGCAGTAGGCAGTACAGTTGAAGAGGAATGGATATCTCTAAAAAGGGCCATCACAGAAGTTGGGAAGGAAAACATAGGTATAAAGAAGGTAGCTGCGAAGAAACCATGGGTAACAGAAGAAATACTTCAGTTGATTGATGAAAGGAGGAAGTACAAACATGTTCCGGGAAAATCAGGAATAGAGAAATACAAGTCGCTGAGGAATGAAATAAATAGGAAGTGCAGGAAATCTAAGACGAAATGGCTGCAGGAAAAATGTGAAGACATCGAAAAAGATATGATTGTCAGAAGGACAGACTCAGCATACAGGAAAGTCAAAACAACCTTTGGTGACATTAAAAGCAACGGTGGTAACATTAAGAGTGCAATGGGAATTCCACTGTTAAATGCAGAGGAGAGAGCAGATAGGTGGAAAGAATACATTGAAAGCCTCTATGATGGTGAAGATTTCTCTGATGTGAGAGAAGAAGAAACAGGAGTCGATTTAGAAGAGATAGGGGATCCAGTATTAGAATCGGAATTTAAAATAGCTTTGGAGGACTTACGGTCAAATAAGGCAGAAGGGATAGATAAAATTCCATCAGAATTTCTAAAATCATTGGGGGAAGTGGCAACAAAACGACTATTCACATTGGTGTGTAGAATATATGAGTCTGGCCATATACCATCTGACTTTCGGAAAAGCATCATCCACACAATGCCGAAGATGGCAAGAGCTGACAAGTGCGAGAATTATCGCACAATCAGCTTAACAGCTCATGCATCGAAGCTGCTTACAAGAATAGTATACAGAAGAATGGAAAAGAAAATTGAGAATGCGCTAGGTGATGATCAGTTTGGCTTTAGGAAAAGTAAAGGGACGAGAGAGGCAATTCTGACGTTACGGCTAATAATGGAAGCAAGGCTAAAGAAAAATCAAGACACTTTCATAGGATTTGTCGACCTGGAAAAAGCATTCGACAGTATAAAATGGTGCAAGCTGTTCGAGATTCTGAAAACAGTAGGGGTAAACTATAGGGAGAGATGGGTCATGTACAATATGTACAACAACCAAGAGGGAATAATAAGAGTGGACGATCAAGAACGAAGTGCTCGTATTAAGAAGGGTGTAAGACAAGGCTGTAGCCTCTTCAATCTGTACATTGAGGAAGCGATGATGGAAATAAAAGAAAGGTTCAGGAGTGGAATTAAAATACAAGGTGAAAGGATATCAATGATACGATTCGCTGATGACATTGCTATCATGAGTGAAAGTGAAGAAGAATTAAATAATCTGCTGAACGGAATGAACAGTCTGAGTACACAGTATGGTTTGAGAGTAAATCGGAGAAAGACGAAGGTAATGAGAAGTAGTAGAAATGAGAACAGCGAGAAACTTAACATCAGGATTGGTGGTCACGAAGTCAATGAAGTTAAGGAATTCTGCTACCTAGGCAGTAAAATAACCAATGACGGACGGAGCAAGGAGGACATCAAAAGCAGACTCGCTATGGCAAAAAAAAAGGCATTTCTGGCCAAGAGAAGTCTACTAATATCAAATACCGGCCTTAATTTGAGGAAGAAATTTCTGAGGATGTACATCTGGAGTACAACATTGTATGGTAGTGAAACATGGACTGTGGGAAAACCGGAACAGAAGAGAATCGAAGCATTTGAGATGTGGTGCTATAGACGAATGTTGAAAATTAGGTGGACTGATAAGGTAAGGAATGAGGAGGTTCTACGCAGAATCGGAGAGGAAAGGAATATGTGGAAAACACTGATAAGGAGAAGGGACAGGATGATAGGACATCTGCTAAGACATGAGGGAATGACTTCCATGGTACTAGAGGGAGCTGTAGAGGGCAAAAACTGTAGAGGAAGACAGAGATTGGAATACGTCAAGCAAATAATTGAGGACGTAGGTTGCAGGTGCTACTCTGAGATGAAGAGGTTAGCACAGGAAAGGAATTCGTGGCGGGCCGCATCAAACCAGTCAGTAGACTGATGACAAAAACATGTCAGAAAGCTGAGTGCAATCCCCAGATGCTGTTCTTTTATGTTGCTCTGCAGGAGATGTTGACGCCCAAAGAGTACAGAGTTTTCAGAAATTCAGTTTTTTAATCAACAATTTCATGAAGAAGCGATCTTGAAATTTGCGGAAAGTTTTTAGGAAGATTGGTTACTGTAAACTTTCATTTTTCCTTTTAGTTCTTCAACTGTACTGACTGATTCTTCATTAATCAAACATGAACGTCCACATCATTCATCATTGTGCACTCAATCGTGTTCTTCATCAAACCATTGGGCCCATCTCCTTACCACTAAATCCCTCATCGCATTTTCCTCATTAGCCTCACAAATCTGTTGATGGAATGTTGACTGGTTTAGTGTCCTTTGCATTCAGAAAACAAAGTACAGATCTGGTCTCACAAGCAGTAGTGTTATCAGCATATTTCACCGCTCTAAATGTGCGCTTTACAGCATAAATAACAAAGAAAACTCGTGTGATCTTCTTCACCTGGAGTCAGAGACTGCGCCACATGCATCAAAGTGTGATTATAATGCAGCTGCAGAAAAAAATTCAGACGGAACTTACTTTGTGGACATACCTCATGTATTAGAATTTAAGCCTTGTCTAGGTAAAGATCATCAATTCCCAACAATCAGTCTTTCCTTTTCATCCTGTCCTCCAACCATCACATCTAGTAGAAATTTTGTCTAAGTCATCTTGTATCATATTGTGTTTCATATGCTTGTACCTCTGTTAACAGTCTGATAAGTCCCCCCCCCCCCTCCCCCCCGCCGCCTGGTGACTTTCCCGAACCCTCCCCATTTCCTAAACCTACAACCTACCCATCCATTTCTTTCAACCCTTCTGCCAGAAGAAGGTGCCACTGGCTCTGAAAGCTTGCAAATTTCAGTACCTTTATATGTGTTTTCTCCTGCCACCACTTGATGAGTAGATATTTTAATCTATCCAATTATACTATAAAGATCATCAATGTAACACCTAACTGATTATAGGAAACTTGTACTTGCAAACTTTATGTGTAGCTTTGTGTCTTTTTTGGCTTAAAGTTCTCCAGAACAAAATTCTGTTGCAGCTCAGTGAGATGGCCCGTGCTCGGCGTGTCCCCTCGTCTCGCGTGGGGCGGTTGGTGAGCTTCGGCAGTCTGGCGGCCGGCCTGGGAATGGGGGCAGTGGCCGAGGTGACGCGCCGCACGCTGGGTGTCGGGGGCACGGACAGTGACAGGAGTGGGACGCTGGACAATGTCCTGCTGTCAGAGGCCAATGCCCAGAGGATCGTCAACACACTGTGCAAAGTTAGAGGTGGGTATGAGCTACAGCATACTTAGTCACATTCTGTGACTTGTTCCTTATCCCTGGGTGCTTCTCTTTGTTGTGGAATCTGCAGAATGTGACCTAAGCTTTAATGAACATGTGGTACTGTTATTTAAACAGAATGCTTTACATAATACAAGTACGGACATTCTGACTTTACTGATACAATGAGGTACGAACTGTGGACCTTGCTTTGCTTAGGTGGTGTGGCTCGTGTACCTCAAAAATACAGATAACTGTACTGTCAGTGCCACGTAGTGGAGGGGTACCTGTGGAGAGCCCCGATAAATGGGAAGTTCTTGAAGGGGGTAGCAGCGTCCTCAGTAGCAACAGGGGCAAAAATCTGAATGATTGATTGATCTGGCCCTCTAACATTTAGCCAAAATGACCTTTTTTTATTAATACGATGAGCATCTGAAAGAAACTGGAAACTACAGCCAATATTTTTCCCTAGAGATTGCAGCTCTACTACATAACTTAATGATGATGGCATCATCTTGGGTAAAATATTTCGGACCTAAAATAGTCCCCTTTTCCAATCTCCAGATGGGGACTGCTTAGGGGGATATTGTCCTCGGGGGAAAAAAACAAAACTGGTGTTCTGTTGGTTGGAGTTTGGAAATGTTGTAGCTGGATAGATAAGGTAGATATTTTAAAAGGGGAAATGGGTAGGTTGAAGTGAAATGTAATGGGAGTTAGTAAAGTGGAGTTGCAGGAAGAACAGGACTTTGAGTCACGCAAGTACTGGGCTGTGAATAAAAAAAACAGTGTGTGTAGAGTAGGTCTAATAGTGAATATGAAAATAGTAGTAAAAATTTATGTGCGTACTAGCTCTGCAGATGTTGAAGAGACTGAAGCAGTGTATGGTCAGATAGAAGACACTGTTCACATAGTTAAAGGATATGAAAATTTAGTTTTGATGGGAGACTGGAATTCAATAGTAGGACAATGAAGAGTAAGAAAAATAGTTAGAGAACATGGAATGGGAAACTTGGTTTAAGAGGCATGGAAGAAGATTGTACATGTGCAAGAGACCTGGAGATGCCAGAGGGTTATGTAATGGCAAGACACAGATTTTCGGATGAGAGTTTAAATTCCAAAACATTTTCTACGGTAGATGTGGACTGTGACAATAATTTACTGGTTATGAACTGCAGATCAAAACTGAAGAAATTAGAGAAATTGGAAGAACAAGACATTGCTGACAGTGCTGAAGTCCACAAGGTCTGTCTGCTGTGTGTAATGTCAGCTTTAATACCTGTTCCTAATTCACACTCAGATCTTATTGTGCAACAACTGGAATATATGTTGTAACATTTTGACAATGATGTGTCAGTCAGACATACTGGATATATAATGACTTTGCACATCATATTGACTGTAAAACCAAAATTTTGATAGTGTGAAATAAATGAATATTAAAAAAACTTACGATCAAATGGTGGCAATTTTATTCAAAAAGTATGTTATGATTGTGGTTCCTAATGAAGTAAAAATCACTTCCTCATTAATTACCTCATCTTCTCATCTAATCTACAGCATTCTCCTGTACCACAACATTTTCAATGCTTCTATTCTCTTGTCTGAACTACTTGTTGTCCATGTTTCACTTTTGTACAAGGCTACACTCCATACAAATACCTTCCAAAATCACTTCCTATCACTGAAATGTATGTTAGGAAATTTCTCTTTTGTGAATTCTTTTCTAGCTGTTGTAAGTCTGCATTTTACACCCCCTCTGCTGCAGCCATCATCAGTTATTTTGCTGCCCAAATAACAGAACTCACCTATTACTTTCAGTATCTCATATCCCAGTCTCATTTCCTCAGCACAGCCCTATTTGATTTGGCTACAGTCATTTTCATTTATGTTAATAATTAACCTCTTTTATATTATGTTGTTTGGTGACTAATATGTATCTTTAGCAGATACAAACTTAGCTACAAAGCCAACTGTCACAGTTTGTTATTAGCATGTGCATTGCAGTGGTAGCAGTTGCCTGTTAATGTTGCTTATTTACAATGTTTAGTCCAATCGACACTTCAAAAAAATGTCAGTTGTCGGTTAGTGCTCCCGTATAACCACACTTGTAATTGTTTGCCCTAACTCTTTTGATCGGTTTTCCAATTCCACCCATCCTTATCCATTTCAACCACTTAACATATGTAATGATAATCGTCTGACGGTCTCCTCGGCTACTGTGTGTGTGCAGGAGCAGCACTGAAGATTGGCCAGATCCTCAGCATACAGGACAGCAACACTATCAGTCCTGGCCTGCAGGCTGCATTCGAGAGGGTGCGGCAGTCGGCAGATTTCATGCCCACGTGGCAAGTAGAGGTAATGGCGACTCGAGAGGATTAAAAGTGTAACAATGTTCCACCAATTGGTAATATCACATATTGGGATGTGTATAGTAGTCAGTAATTCCCCTTTGTTCGTAAATAATACTTCAAAAGTTTCTGGCAGAGATGGCACGCCACAAATATTGTCTGTTGTTGGTTGTTAGTTCCTACATTTGTACATACACATAAAATTACAAAAATCAGTATTCAGCTAATTGCTGTCCATTTACAGATTTGTGATTTACTGCTTTTATTCAAGGAGTCACCTGTAGTATAGGAGATGTTAGGGAGGAAAAACTTAAATCTTCAGTAGCTTTTTACCTGGTGCTTCACCTATACACATGTCTGTCACATATGTTGCACACATCCCCTTCTCTCCTCTTTCTCTGTCCACCCCCACCTCTCCCTATCTTTATCCATCTTCTTCTCCCCCTCCCTCTGTCCATTTTCTTCTCCCCTTTGTCTGTCCATCTCCTCCTCTTCCCTGCTCTCTGTATTTTGCGTACGTGAGTTGTGCGTGTGTGTGTGTGGGGGGGAGTCTCTTGTTGACAAAGGCCTTAATGGCCAAAAGCTTTAATTGTGAGAGTCTTTTTTGTTGTTCCTGTCTCTGACTTGGCACCTCCGCTGTATGGTGAGTAGCAACTTTCAGACAATGCTCTCTGGTATATGTGTGCACTCTGTATTGTAAGGCACTCACTAGAAAATTATAAGATACCCAAGATTGGCTAGTACCACATTGCAACAAAGATTTTACAGTCACAAGCAGCCCCTGTATGACAAAAAAAAATTTTAGAATACATTGTAGTGAAATGCCAGTCTTTCCATTTTAATGTACTATCTGAAAAACCTGGCATTGTGCGGTCATCCATTTTGCCAATTTTCTATTATAAATCTAAACAAAAAAATTTTTAGTATAATATATAAAAAAAATCATTTCCATATACTCATGACAACATCTTTGAGATTATGAAACAGATCTACAAAGAAATATGCACAATGTACAAATGTACACGTTCATTTGCATCACGTGTCTATGATGTGATTTTGTAAATGCCTGTGGCAACACCTCTTTGTATCTCTGTAGATGGCTATTGTTTTAGCCTTAATCTGTGTGCACTTTGTAGTTGAAAGCTGTCAAAAGTTCTGCCAGGTCATGGATTTCCTTAAGTTGACTTGACTGTAGGATGTGGCATTTTTTCACACATCTCAGTGTTCGTGGTGTCATATCTCCTGAAATACATGGGGCACTATAATACAGTTGTATAAGTATGTTTAGCAGCATATGTGGATATTGTTTGCAAAATTTATTGCAAATAGAGTTAGTAGATTGTGTGGACCTATATGGATTCCATAGATTTGTATGTTAGCTATAACTTCAGTACACAGCAGAAAATGGGCCTTCTGCTGCCCACAAATAACGTGCGCCACAGGCAGTCCCCCCCCCCCCTCCCGGGGGTCCACAAACCATTTGTGGATACGTGCGTAGCGAACACGGGACCCTGAGCTAATGCGGCCCTCCTTCCTTTCCGGGCTGCATACCTTCCTTTTCCGTATCCTTCCCTATCCCCCTTCTTCGCCCCCCCCCCCTCCTCCCCACACCTCTGGCTCTTTCTTTCCCTTTCTTCCCCTCTGGGAGTATGGTTTGTGCCTACGTCCGGAGACGGACGCTCATAAATGTAACGCATTCTTCGCCTTCTCTGCTTGTATGTCTTCATCCTTCCTTTGTCCTTCTCTTTTCCTTACCTCTTCTCTTTACCCTTTCTCCGCTGCGGCGTTTGAGACCTCTGTTCTTTCCTTTCCCTTTCTTTGTTTTTCCCTTTCTCTTTCTTCCTTCCTGTGTGTGTCTGAAGGCCAACCCATGCATTTCCATGCGTAGCCAGTGACGGGGTAACGCATAATTCCCAGCCCCGGGTAGACAGGTAGGACACGTACATACCCCCTGGTAACGGCCAGGCCCAGGGAGGGGTGATTACCCGAGCTGATACCTTCCGAAAGTGCCGATTGGTCCCTCCGTCCGTTTGTCGGGAGGTGTGACCTGAGGTGTGAACAGTCACCTAAGGCGGGAGTGCCCTCAGAGAGGCCCCCTACAAGGGAGGAGCGCGCCATCGGAGACGCCGGTAATCATGGGGGATTCTTCCGCAATGGTTTCCTCCCCTTCCACTATGTCTGCTCACAAGCGTAAGTTCACTGAGTCTCAGCCACAGACAGTTCTTCCATCGTTGCCACAGTTCCCTGTTGTTTCTCAGTCTGACGAAGGTCACAACTTCTCCACGGTCAACCCTTTCATTATTCAGAGGGGTGTCGACGCAATTGCAGGTCCTGCAAAGTCTTGTTCCAGATTACGGAATGGCACCTTGTTGTTAGAAACAGTCAGTGCCCTCCAGGCACAAAAATTGCTGCGTACTTCACTTCTCCACACCTTCCCTGTCCAGGTGGAACCGCACCGTACTTTAAATTCCTCGTGTGGAGTCGTTTATACACGCTCCCTTGATGGATTGTCTGACGACGAAATTCAGCACTACCTGTCTGACTAGGGCGTAACGGCTGTTCATAGAGTTATGAAAAGGGTTGACACGAACATCATTCCAACCCGCACTGTCTTCTTGACATTTGACACAGTTCAACTCCCATCCAAAATCAAAGCAGGCTATGAGATAATTTCCGTTCGCCCTTACATCCCAAACCCTACGCGTTGCTGTCGGTGTCAGCGGTTCAATCACACCAGCCAGTCCTGTTCCAATCCGGCCAAATGTGTTATGTGTGGCAAGGATGCCCATGGGGGTGCTTGTCCACCTCCATCCCCTCGCTGCATCAACTGTATGGGTGACCACGCTGCTTCCTCTCGAGATTGCCCCATTTTTAAAGACAAAAAGCTCATCCAGGAAATCAGAGTGAAGGAAAAGGTGTTGACCTTTGCTGCTCGAAAATTATTTGCCAGTCGACAGCCCACTGTGCCTCAGACAGGAAAATACAGCACTGTCCTTGCCTCTCCTCGGCCAACAAAGGAGGCGGCCACGCAGACTTGCAACCTCACCTTTAGTGCCACGGTCGTCAGATCGGCCAGCGCAAAGATCGCCTGTTCAACCTCACCACTTTCGCCTGCCCACTCTACGGCTCGACCCTTCATCGGGTTCTGCTAAATCTCGAGCCCAAAAGTCAGACACCAAGACTTCGAAAAAAGAGCATACTCGAGAAGATTTTTTACGTACCCCAACTTCACAACCATCGGTTCCTCCTTCATCTAAACATCATATTTCCAAGAAGGCTAATAAGAAACCCAGTTCATCTCCTTCTCCGCCAAGGCGTGTCTCATCTACAGCACCACCTGGCGGAAATCGCCCTTTGCCGTTTTCTGTGTCGCCGAGGCCCACTGCTGGCGGCCAATCAACCAGCCGATCGCTGGTGGCAGGAGCTGCTCCTGAGCAACCTATGGATCAGGATCTTCTGCCTTCGGCTGAATGCCATTCCATGCTGTCAGTCGCAAGCTCTGAGCAGTCGTTGAGTTGACGGCAACCTTGGTCACATTCCTCCATTTTCTGTTCACCCTTGTCCATTATCCACTGGAATATCCGCGGCATTCGAGCCAATCGGGATGAATTGTCGATCCTCTTACGATCCTACTCGCCGGTCATCTTCTGTCTTCAGGAAACAAAGCTGCGTCCACATGACCGCTTTGTTCTCCCCCATTTTCAGTCCGTCCGATTTGATCTCCCCTCTGTTGAAGGCACTCCAGCCCATGGAGGATTCATGATTCTTCTCCATGATACTCTCCATTATCACCCAATCCCCTTAAACACTTCCTTCCAAGCTGTCACTGTCCGTCTTTCCCTTTCTGGATACACCTTCTCTCTTTGTACTGTATACATTCCATCGTCCACACCAATGGCACGAGCTGATCTCCTTCATCTTCTTGGTCAGCTTCCACCCCCCTATTTGCTGGTTGGGGACTTCAATGCCCACCACCCGCTTTGGCGATCTCCACATCCTTGTCCACGTGGCTCACTATTGCTGACGTCTTCCACCAAGCGGATCTAGTTTGCCTCAACACTGGGGTCCCTACATTTTTGTCTGCCTCCACGACAAATTTCTCTCATTTGGACCTTTCGGTCGGTACTGTTCTGCTAGCTCGGTGCTTCGAATGGTTCGCCCTTGATGATACACACTCGAATGACCACTTTCCGTGTGTCCTTAGACTGCAGCCTCAACTGCCCTATATGTTCCCGCGACGCTGGAAGTTCGCCCAAGGCGATTGGACACTTTTTTTGTCTCTAGCGACATTCGATGACCGTCACTTTCCTAGCATCGACGATGAGGTCACACATATTACCGATGTTATTCTTACAGCTGCGGAACGTTCAATACCACGCACCTCCGAATTGTCCCGGTGCCCCCCAGTTCCTTGGTGGAACGAGGCATGTCGTGACGCAATACATGAGCGGCGACGTGCTCTTCGCATTTTCCGCCACCATCCTACTTTGGCCAACTGTATCCGCTATAAGCAGTTCCGTGCGCGATGCCGTCACGTCATCCGCGATAGCAAGAAGGCAAGCTGGAAATTCTTTATTAGCTCATTTAACATCTTCACTCCCTCCTTGGTAGTTTGGAGTCGGCTTCGACAGTTATCAGGCGCGCCTAGTTTCTCCCCGGTCTCTGGGCTCACTGTCGTGTGTGATAAGTTAGTGGACCCCGTCGCAATTTCTAACTCCTTGGGTACACACTTTGCTGAGATTTCGAGCTCTTCAAATTACCCGCCAGTGTTTCTCCCGAAGAAACATGCAGCGGAAGTGCAACCTCTTGCTTTCTTTTCTCAAAATTGCAAAAGCTATAATACTGTTTTCTCCATGCGGGAACTCCAACATGCACTCTCTTCTTCTCGCTCCTCCACCCCAGGACCGTATGGTATCCACATCCAAACATTGCTGCATTTATCAACCCATAGTCTGCGTTACCTCCTTCACATTTATAATCGAATTTGGACCGACTGTACTTTTCCCAGACAGTGTCTAGAAGCTATTGTTGTTCCTGTTCCGAAACCTGGAAAGGACAAACATCTCCCCTCTATCTATCGCCCCATTTCTCTCACGAGTAGTGTATGTGAGGTTTTGGAGCGTATGGTGAATTGTCGTTTAGCTTGGTGGCTGGAGTCCTGCAGTCTTTTAACACCTGCCCAATGCGGTTTCCGAAAGCATCGTTCTGCAGTTGACCATCTTGTTCCTCTCTCCACTTACATTATGAACAATTTTCTCTGGAAACGCCAAACAGTAGCAATATTTTTTGATCTGGAGAAAGCATACGATACCTGTTGAAGGACAGGCATCCTCCGCACACTGTTCTCTTGGGGCTTTCGAGGTCGGCTACCCCTTTTTCTTCACGAATTTATGGCAGAGCGCACATTTAGAGTGCGGGTGAACACTACTCTCTCCCGTACTTTCTCCCAAGAAAACGGGGTACCCCAGGGCTCCGTGCTAAGTGTTGTACTGTTTGCTATTGCCATAAATCCAATTATGGATTGTCTCCTTCCTGATGTCTCGGGCTCCCTCTTTGTGGACGATTTTGCGATCTACTACAGCTCTCAACGGACCAGCCTTCTTGAATGACGTCTTCAAGGATGTCTCGATCGCCTCTACTCTTGGAGCACCGAAACCGCCTTCCGTTTTTCTCCCAGTAAGACCGTTCGTGTTAATCTTTGGCGACGTAAGGAGTTTCTTCCACCCTCCTTACATCTAGGACCTGTCAACCTTACGTTTTTGGACGTCGCTAAATTCTTGGGTCTTATGTTTGACAGAAAACTGTACTGGTCCTCCCACGTTTCCTATCTTTCGGCTCGCTGTCTGCGAACCCTCAGCACCCTCCGTGTCCTGAATAGTACCTCCTGGGGAGTGGACAGAGTGGTCCTTCTCTGCCTCTATCGCGCCTTAGTGCGCTCGAAATTGGACTATGGAAGCATAGTTTACTCCTCTGCTCAGCCGTCTATTCTTCGTCGTCTCGACTCTATCCACCACCGTGGATTACATTTGGTGTCTGGAGCTTTTTACACCAGCCCTGTGGAAAGCCTTTATGCTGAGACTGCTGAACCTCCGCTGTCCAATCGGCGAGCAGTCCTTCTGAGTCGTTATGCTAGCCATCTGTCTTCCATGCCTGCTAATCCAGCCCATGACATTTTTTTTCAATGCCTCCTTTGATGTAGGGTATGCAGGCCGCCCCTCCTCCCTACTACCCTGGGAGTCCGCTTCCGTCAACTGCTCCATTCTATTTCCTTCCGCTTTCCTAAAACCTTCTTGACAACTTGGGGTACAGCACCGCCTTGGCTCCGTCCCCCGATCTGCCTGCCTGCTACATCCGCCGCCATCAGTGGATACAGTATATTATCTGCTCAGATTCTCTCAGCTCTCTCCTCAGTCTCCAAGCTCTTTACCCTGTGCACACTCTGGTCCACCGGATTCAGGACTGTCTGCGCTTGCTCCACCTGGGGGGAGTCTCGGTGGCATTCCTCTGGCTCCCGGGACACGTTGGTATCTGTGGAAATGAGGCGGCCGATATTGTGGCCAAGGCTGCAGTCTCTCTTCTTCGGCCAGCTATTCAATTGATTCCCTTCGCCGATCTACGGAGCGTTTTATGTCGTCGTGTTGTTCTTTTATGGCACGCACATTGGTCGACACTTCCCCATAATAAACTGCGGGACGTGAAAGCTCTTCCTTTTGCTTGGACCTCTTCCTCCTGAACGCGTCGTCGGGAGGAAGTAATTTTAACTAGACTCTGGATAGGGCACTGTCTTTTTAGCCATCGACATCTTTTAAGCGGCGATCCTCCCCCACTCTGTCCCCACTGCTCTCAGCTGTGGACGGTAAGACACCTTTTATTTGAGTGCCCCTATTTTACTCCGTTACGCGCCCGTCTACAGCTGTCGTCTGATAATCGTCAATTTTAGCAGATGACACTCGCTCGGCCGATCGCGTTCTCGAGTTTATTAGTGCCAGTGAAATGACGTCAGTCATTTGAAGCTTTTTTTCGGGACAACCAACCCTTTTCTGTAGTGGACTTTTAAGCCTTCCTTCTGCTTTTAGTTTCTCCAATTTTTTGAGTTTCGTTCCCATTGCTGCTGGTTTCCATTTTCAGATTTTACTGTTTCCTAAGTCACGGTCCGGGCACTAATGACCATAGCAGTTTTGTGCCAAAAAAAAAAAAAAAAATAAATAAATAAAAGGCTGTGTGTCTCTCAGATGTTGCACTTCGTATTGATAAATGTTTGGTGGTGAGGGAGAGGAAAGGCAAAATAACAGAAAAAGGACCAGAAAGAGAGAACACCTTTTACAGCCTTTTGAAGGGGAAGGAATAAGAAAAATAACATTTCCTACTATTTATTGCTGTTTAGTTGTCCTGTTCTCAAGACACACTATCCAAGGAACCATTTGAAGAAATGACAGTGCTTCTAGCAAACATTTCTTGAATGTTTTCCTTCTGAAAGTTGTTTTCTTGCAGATTTTCAGCATGGCATCAACTGTGACATCAGTTTCTTTTTAAACACATTCTGCACATCTTTCGTTGCTTATGTGCTGTTTCTGGATGCTACATTTTCTACCTGCAGTTACAAGCAGATCCCTCACAACCTCATGGCCCATTTGTACTGCAGATTACCTGGACTGGAGTGGGTTAGTGTTTGGATAGGGGCTGTTGTCCTTTCCTGTTCTTACTGGACCGGAGTGTTGGGTCCATTTTCTTCACTCCATGAGATGATGTTACATTTCTGTGTAGTGCATCTATTTGGTGAGTGTGTAAGTTCCACTGCTGTAAAACTTATTTGAATGGCTGTTTAGTATTAAAATTACAATGCGTGTACCTAACAAAGGAACCATTCAGAGACATATGAATTTCGATCGGAAACTATTATTGTTTGGTTTTGTGGACTAATAGACAATTTACTCTGTCATTATAGAAAGCTAATTTTATGCTCTGTAAATAGTTCTTGGCTATAAAGTGTGGGTTACAGAAAAAGTATTGAATGATTTGTGACAGAATTTTTATGCAAACTGTCAGTGAAGGTAAATTCATAATTCTAGTCAAGATCCTCATACATGGTGTATATGCCCAAGGAGAACCGGGAAATCTGTAAAAAATGTGGGAATTTTTTCGTCCAGGAGAAAACTGGCGAAAACACAGGAATTTTTCATTGTTTTAGTTTTCAGTCAAATTTTTGTAATTTTGACTGGTAAGAACTGATACTCTAACAAGTAATTGTACTGTATCCCATCCTGCAGAATAACACTGTAGCAATAAAACACACACGAGAGGAAAAAACCAAAATAAAACTTAAGTTGCAAAGGAAATGTACCATTTACAACAACAAAACACAGTGCACACACAAGTGTCTGCCAACAGCAAAATGTGTCAAAGGCTTTAGGACAAAGGCTATGCAATACTTCATAACAACAAAACTGAATCCGATGAACGTGATGACAGCTGTTTACATTAGGTTCATTTGAACACTTGCCAACGGGCTCACGCGCATACACAGTTGAGTTGCATATGAGCGGTACCTTCTCCCACTTCTGGCGGTTAGCTGTATTAGCAGTAGCATCAAGCAGCCAGATGCTACCCAGAAAAAATTTTCAGGCATGCCCAAGCGATCAGATTTTCGCATGCGCAGAGCATTCTGAGTAGTAGCGGGGAGGGGATGTAGTCTAATGTGGCTCGTGTTTATGGCCAGTGATTCTGCTGTTTCCTCTTTGTTTACAGCTCTCACATAAAACTACAACTGATTTCTGTGGCCAGAAGCTATCAAGTGAATTAAAGTCCATTCATGTAGTTATAGAAGGCTAAAATATCTTATTAGTTTCAATTTTCTGATTTTATTGTATTTCCACATTTTTGACAGTCAAGCATATACCGCCTTGCAGTAAAATGAAGGTATTTTTGTTGGTTTGGTAAAGAAATTTGGCTTTTGTTAATCTTTTCTGCAGAAATAGACAATTTATTTGAAATGAAGTGCTTCATTCCACACTAGTCGCTAGTTTCAATTGTCCACTGAATATCGAGTGCTCATTTTCATCTACCAGCACATATGGCATTAGGCCATAATAAAGAATCAAATGTGAGGTACTACAAGAAAGTTTGCATTCCGAAAACCACACTGAAAAGTTTAATATTAGGTTGGGGCCTACTTCTTTGTTAATCTGAACCTATGAATGTGCGCTTTGAGCCAAATTATGCATTTTCGTATGGTCTATGAAATTCTGATGCTGTGGAGTATCCTATGATGTCCTGTTTCTTTTGTGACATAATGTAAGATCACTTAATGCTGATGCAGTAATGCTCTCTGGCAACTGCTGAAAAGAATCTATTTATTACAAGTCACAGGAAAATATTGCAAGTGGTGGTTTGAAAAGTTTTACTTCCAATTCCTTTTAAGTGAGATGAATTATGTTACGTGTAAGAATGTCCAATGAATTTTTAAATCACAAGGTGTTTGACTCTCATATAAAAATTAACAGTTTGAGGACCAGCCACTTAGAAGAATTTTGAGCCCAGAAGATCAGACATTTATGTCATTATTTCAAACTGTATTGCCATGTTTGTGTGATGTATCTTAAACTGTAACACACCAAAAAAAAAAAAAAAAAAAAAAATCAAAATTGTATGTGAAAATTTAGCTTTTCTTGTAGCTACACTGTGTGTATTAATTTAAACTTTTCCTGTTTGTGTGTTCATGCTTTGTAACAGTGAATGTTGCTACTGGCTGACTGCTTCACTTGTCCTATGCTCTGATCTGCTGTCATTGGCTGTCGAGATCACATGACATATGAAAATATGTAAGCGTATCATAATATGAGATTATGCAGCGTGCATGTTGCTGCATGTCAAAGATCTTTAGGAAACATATATTTTTTTTATTTTTTCCCCCTTCTTCTTCTTCTTCTTCTGGGTTTCGTTTTCTTAAGTGCTGGGTGGTTATATGCCGGTGTATAAAACCTTAACCGTTCAAAGGATTGATAAGTTTTACAGTTCCAGGAAATCCGGGATTTTTTTTTTTTTTTTTTTTTTTTTCTTCCTTGTCTGCATATCCATCCTGTCATAATTCATCTGTTATTCTTGAATATAGAAAATGTTAAAGTTTCTTTTGTTCTGGTTTCTGCACAGAGAGTTCTGTCACGGGAACTCGGGGCTGACTGGCGGTCTCGGCTACAGGAATTTGAAGAACGGCCATTTGCTGCAGCGTCTATCGGACAGGTTCACTTGGCTCGACTGCCAGATGGGACAGAGGTTGCCATGAAAATACAGTATCCCGGTGTGGCAGAGGGAATAGATTCGGACATCAATAACCTTGTTGGAGTTTTGAAGGTGTGGAACATATTCCCAGAAGGTAAGAAACCAGAATATTTTAAAACCTCGTGTCAGAAAATTCATAGTATTTTGTACGTGTGTGAATGCGTACATACAACTGTGCACCTGTATAGGTGGCTCTCCTCCATCCCCTTCCCTCCCAGACAATGCGTAACTCTCTTGACTACGTGTACGAGGGGACGTCAAAAAGTAAGTTACACATTATAGTGGGACGCCAAGTAACTGCTATTGAATGCTACACTGCACTACAGTTCAAAGTGACAAATGTACATGACACTACCTTTCAATATAGTCAACAAGTGTATGTAAACAGCAATCAGAATGTTCTACCAGTTGTTCAATTCCTTGACAGAAAAAATCTGCTCCTCTGTTACGGACCCATTCAAGAAGTGTGGTGTGAGCATCCATGTCATTGGAAAATCTCCTCCCTCAGATGTTTCTGAAGTCCCTACATACTCTGTGAATATCTGTGAAGTGCATGGCAGGGGTGGAGGGGGGGGGGGGGCCTTGCCAATAAACCAGTTGTTCAGGTTTCTTCCCATTCCTTTCTGGAGTGGAGTGTGGCAAGAATGGTTACTTGAAGAACTCTGTGTGCACTGTTATAAGCCTCATCTTGTCACTGTGATCCCTGCAGGGGGCTTTAGTTTATTCCTCAGTTAATGTTGCTTCTTGAAACTTTGTAAGAATACTACCATAGGTAGTTTGCATGTATCTTCAAGTGTCTGTCAGTTGAATTTTTTCAGCATCTTTGTGACAATGCCCTTCAGTGTATACATTTAATACCTCCTGTTAGTTCTATATAGTACAGTTACCACAGACTTGAGCTGTATTCTATGATGGGTCACACAGGTGAGCTATCTCCTTTGTAGATTGATAGGATTTTTCTAGTATCTTACCAATGAACTAAAATCTGCCCTGCTTCATGTATGACAGCCTCTATTAGTGTTCCATTTCATATCCTTACAAAATGTTACAGCCAGATATTTATACGAGTTGACTGATACCATTTGTGATGTGTTGATACTTGAGTCATATGATACTATGTTTTCTCATTTTGTAAAGTTTACAAGCTTACTTTTCTGAACATTTAAAGCAAGTTGCTAATCTTTGCACCACTCTGAAATCTTGTCAAGAACTCAGTGAATAATTGTGCAGCTTTTTCAGATATTATCCCACAATAGATAAATGCATCAGGTCAGGAAATTACAAAATGAACAACTACAGTTGACTTGGCACAAGTTGATCCCTGACAGTAGCAGTGGATTGGGCACAGCAGCGTCACTCATTTAATTCAACAACTGAGTGTTGTCACAGCCCCTATAGAAGCTATTGTTTTTGCCTGCAGCTGTCTGTGCTTCACAGTTGAAAGCTGGCAACTGTGCTTCGAGGTGTCAGGGATCTTCTTACATTGTCTCGACCGTAGGGTCCTAACACACTTCCCTGAAGTTAGTTCTGTCAGTGACTATCCATCTGAGACAACATGCTGTGTCCTTCCTCCCAAGAAACTGCCAATGTAGTCACAGATTTAATTTCATACTCCATACAGTTGTGCTTTAGGTAATAAACATAGGTGTGGGGACTTCAGTACTAGCAATGGAGTGGTCTTCAAGTCTTGTGACATGGTTGAGCATTTTCTGTTGTTGAGGGCAGGTAAATATGTCATGTACTCCAACCAGTAGCCAAGTGGCCATGATCTCTTTAAAGTGATAGCAGGGTGTGTGGTTTTATTATAAGAAAAGACGAAATCAGCCACATGAGCTGCTGTGCTGAAAAGCTCAAGAAATAACTTGATCGTGGGCTGCTCCTACCTATGACAAACAGCCTGCCATCAAGCGGATCATGACTTTGTGGTGTTTCTCGTATTCATCTCAGCCAGAGACCACCATTTCTATGTCAGACACACTTTGGCCCATTGCTTCATCTTGCGTAATGAGACCCTTTGCAGATGGGGGCTGACATCCTGGTAGAGTGCAATCTTCTTACAACACTTCTGTGCATGTAAGGTTTTGTGCATTCCCCCTCCCTCTCCCTATGCCTCTCCTCCCTCTCCATGTCCCTCTCCCCCTCCATGTCCCTCTCCCCCTCCATGTCCCTCTCCCCCTCCGTGTCCCTCTCCCCCTCCGTGTCCCTCTCCCCCTCCGTGTCCCTCTCCCCCTCCGTGTCCCTCTCCCCCTCCGTGTCCCTCTCCCCCTCCGTGTCCCTCTCCCCCTCCGTGTCCCTCTCCCCCTCCGTGTCCCTCTCCCCCTCCGTGTCCCTCTCCCCCTCCGTGTCCCTCTCCCCCTCCGTGTCCCTCTCCCCCTCCGTGTCCCTCTCCCCCTGCGTGTCCCTCTCCCCCCTGCGTGGCCCTCTCCCCCCTGCGTGGCCCTCTCCCCCTGCGTGTCCCTCTCCCCCTGCGTGTCCCTCTCCCCCTGCGTGTCCCTCTCCCCCTGCGTGTCCCTCTCCCCCCTGCGTGTCCCTCTCCCCCCTGCGTGTCCCTCTCCCCCCTGCGTGTCCCTCTCCCCCCTGCGTGTCCCTCTCCCCCCTGCGTGTCCCTCTCCCCCCTGCGTGTCCCTCTCCCCCCCCTGCGTGTCCCTCTCTCCCCCCTGCGTGTCCCTCTCTCCCCCCTGCGTGTCCCTCTCTCCCCCCCTGCGTGTCCCTCTCCCCCCTGCGTGTCCCTCTCCCCCCTGCGTGTCCCTCTCCCCCCCTGCGTGTCCCTCTCCCCCCCCTGCGTGTCCCTCTCCCCCCCCTGCGTGTCCCTCTCCCCCCCCCTGCGTGTCCCTCTCCCCCCCCTGCGTGTCCGTCTCCCCCCCCTGCGTGTCCCTCTCCCCCCCCCTGCGTGTCCCTCTCCCCCCCTGCGTGTCCCTCTCCCCCCCCTGCGTGTCCCTCTCCCCCCCTGCGTGTCCCTCTCCCCCCCCTGCGTGTCCCTCTCCCCCCCTGCGTGTCCCTCTCCCCCCCCTGCGTGTCCCTCTCCCCCCCCCTGCGTGTCCCTCTCCCCCCCTGCGTGTCCCTCTCCCCCCCCCTGCGTGTCCCTCTCCCCCCCTGCGTGTCCCTCTCCCCCCCTGCGTGTCCCTCTCCCCCCTGCGTGTCCCTCTCCCCCCCTGCGTGTCCCTCTCCCCCCTGCGTGTCCCTCTCCCCCCTGCGTGTCCCTCTCCCCCCTGCGTGTCCCTCTCCCCCCTGCGTGTCCCTCTCCCCCCTGCGTGTCCCTCTCCCCCCTGCGTGTCCCTCTCCCCCCCCTGCGTGTCCCTCTCCCCCCCCTGCGTGTCCCTCTCCCCCCCCTGCGTGTCCCTCTCCCCCCCCTGCGTGTCCCTCTCCCCCCCCTGCGTGTCCCTCTCCCCCCCCTGCGCCGCCCTCTCCCCCCCTGCGCCGCCCTCTCCCCCCCTGCGCCGCCCTCTCCCCCCCTGCGCCGCCCTCTCCCCCCCTGCGCCGCCCTCTCCCCCCCCTGCGCCGCCCTCTCCCCCCCCTGCGCCGCCCTCTCCCCCCCTGCGCCGCCCTCTCCCCCCCTGCGCCGCCCTCTCCCCCCCTGCGCCGCCCTCTCCCCCCTGCGCCGCCCTCTCCCCCCCCCCCTGCGCCGCCCTCTCCCCCCCCCCTGCGCCGCCCTCTCCCCCCCCCTGCGCCGCCCTCTCCCCCCCTGCGCCGCCCTCTCCCCCCCCTGCGCCGCCCTCTCCCCCCCTGCGCCGCCCTCTCCCCCCCCTGCGCCGCCCTCTCCCCCCCCTGCGCCGCCCTCTCCCCCCCCTGCGCCGCCCTCTCCCCCCCCTGCGCCGCCCTCTCCCCCCCTGCGCCGCCCTCTCCCCCCCCTGCGCCGCCCTCTCCCCCCCTGCGCCGCCCTCTCCCCCCCTGCGCCGCCCTCTCCCCCCCTGCGCCGCCCTCTCCCCCCCTGCGCCGCCCTCTCCCCCCCTGCGCCGCCCTCTCCCCCCCTGCGCCGCCCTCTCCCCCCCTGCGCCGCCCTCTCCCCCCCTGCGCCGCCCTCTCCCCCCCTGCGCCGCCCTCTCCCCCCCTGCGCCGCCCTCTCCCCCCCTGCGCCGCCCTCTCCCCCCCTGCGCCGCCATCTCCCCCCCTGCGCCGCCATCTCCCCCCCTGCGCCGCCCTCTCCCCCCCTGCGCCGCCCTCTCCCCCCCTGCGCCGCCCTCTCCCCCCCTGCGCCGCCCTCTCCCCCCCTGCGCCGCCCTCTCCCCCCCTGCGCCGCCCTCTCCCCCCCTGCGCCGCCCTCTCCCCCCCTGCGCCGCCCTCTCCCCCCCTGCGCCGCCCTCTCCCCCCCTGCGCCGCCCTCTCCCCCCCTGCGCCGCCCTCTCCCCCCCTGCGCCGCCCTCTCCCCCCCTGCGCCGCCCTCTCCCCCCCTGCGCCGCCCTCTCCCCCCCTGCGCCGCCCTCTCCCCCCCTGCGCCGCCCTCTCCCCCCCTGCGCCGCCCTCTCCCCCCCTGCGCCGCCCTCTCCCCCCCTGCGCCGCCCTCTCCCCCCCTGCGCCGCCCTCTCCCCCCCTGCGCCGCCCTCTCCCCCCCTGCGCCGCCCTCTCCCCCCCCGCGCCGCCCTCTCCCCCCCCGCGCCTACCTCTCCCCCCCCGCGCCGCCCTCTCCCCCCCCGCGCCGCCCTCTCCCCCCCCGCGCCGCCCACTCCCCCCCCGCGCCGCCCTCTCCCCCCCGCGCCGCCCTCTCCCCCCCCCCCGCGCCGCCCTCTCCCCCCCCGCGCCGCCCTCTCCCCCCCGCGCCGCCCTCTCCCCCCCGCGCCGCCCTCTCCCCCCCGCGCCGCCCTCTCCCCCCCCCCGCGCCGCCCTCTCCCCCCCCCGCCGCCCTCTCCCCCTCCTCTCGGTCTCCGCCCCCCTCTCCCCCTGGTGCCCTCCACCCTGCACCCCCTCCTCCCCACAACTGCCCGTCTCCTTGCCTCCCCCACTCCCACTCCCCCTCGCCCCTTCATGCCTCCTCTCTGCTCAAATTAAGGCCTGTGTTTGATACTAGTAGACTTCTTTGGTTCTCAGAGCCCTCGTATACAGTGCTAGTCTGCCTTTTCTGTCCCCCTTGCTTTGCCTGTCATGAAATTTTTCTTAAAGGTTGCACAATTCCTAACCTTCGTCTTCTTTAATCTTGTTTCTTCTAATCACCATTGCTTCTGTCTCTCTCCAGTTTCCAGTTTACTCTTAATCCTGCTTCTGTACTTATTAGACTGTTTATTCTATTCAGCAGATCCTGTAATTCTTTTTCACCTTCATTGGGGATAGCAATGTTGTCAATGAATCTTATCATTGATATATTTTCACCTTGAATTTCATTCCCATTTCTTTTATTTCTGTCATTGTTACTTTGATATGCAGATTGAACAGCAGGGGTGAAAGATTTCATCCCTACCTTACAACATTTCTAATCTGAGCACTTTGCTGTTGATCTTCCATTCTTATTCATTCTGGGCTCTGTACCTATAGCTTATACCTATTTTTCTCAGAATTTCAGACTTCTTGCACTATTTTACATTGTCAAATGTTTTTTCTAGATTGACACAGTGTATGAACATCTCTTGATTTACCTTAAGCCTTGCTTTCATCATCAGTCTTATCATCAAAACCACCTCTCTGGTGCTTTTACCTTTTGTCCCTTTCCCTTATACTGTCATGCAGTGAAAGAACAAATGAAAATGGTTTATGCTTTCTCCAAGATAGTGGGTTTCATTCCCCAAATAGAGATAGAACTGATGATTATAGCAGGATACATATGCTAAATTAGATATGGTTGTCATTTCTTATTATTTCCTCTGTTACTCTATTACCTTCCATATGCAATGCCTCATCAAGCTATTGTGCAATACTCGTATCAATTTTATTTTATTGCGATTGTTAATTTAATTTAATTTCAATTGGTACTTACACACTGTTTAAAGGATTAGCAACAATGTTTTTTTGCCTTGTTCTCTTAATATTTGTCTGCTGTTTAACTTCAACATTTTTAATTGAATTGCTGCTGCACTGTCAAAGATGACATTTACTTTGTGTTCACACCTACCTCTAAATTGATTGATTGATAGATTTTTTATTGGTCCAGTTTTATCATATAGCACAAATTGTACAATTGATATTGGACAGGTCAAAGATAAGTTAACAATAATACATAGTATTAGCAAAATAGTAGGCAAATTAAAATTAGGTACCTATTACAATTAATTTTGTTACTTATTCAGAAATTCTCTGACAGAACAGAAACAGTGCTTTATTAGAAATGCCTTTAGTTTAGCTTTAAATATTGAATGAGTTGTATTTTTTATTTCCTCTGGTATCTTATTGTGTAGTATTACACGAATGTTAATTATGCTCCTCAGATAGGTGGTTGTTCTGTGATATTTTTGATGTATATTTTATTCCCTTCTGGTACTATAGTTGTGTACATTTTTGTTCTGTAGCAGTTTGCCTGTTTTCAGGAGGTAGTCCCTAGTGAACAAGATAGTTTCATAAATGAATAAACTTGGAACATTTAGAACACCAAGCCCAGTAAAATGGGATTTGCAGGTCTCCATATTTTTAAGGCCACAAATTATTCTTATAGCTCTCTTTTGCATTCTAAAAACCTTTACACTTTGAGTTGAGTATCCTCAGAAAATGATCCCATATCGGATTAGTGAGTGGAACTGCTTGCAGTACTGTTGTTTTGCTTGTTGTAGCCTTTAAAATTCTTAGGCCATAGCACACAGATGATAGCTTTCTACACGAGTTATTTATATGTGTATCCCACTTTAAGTCTTGCTGAACACAAAGACCCAAGAATTTTGTGACACTTAAGTTTTCTAGGGGATCATTTTTTAATTGGGCTTGAATAGACATTTGATTAGTTGGAGGAATTAAATGAAAATCGACACACACAGTTTTTTCAGTATTCATAATGACTTTGTTTTTTGTGAACCACTCAGAAAGTCTTTTCATAGAACTTTCTGCTGTGGACCACAAAGTTTCTGGACTGGATCCAGTGAGCAATGTGCTGGTGCCATCAGCAAACAGGATAGTTTTTGTGGGACTCATATATTCAACTAAGTTGTCCACATAAATCAAGAAGAGTAGTTGACCTAAGAATGAGCCCTGTGGTACACCATATTTTATTGGTAATTCCCTAGAAAGAAAGGAGTTGTTTCTTGTTTTATTCATGTTGTTGAATTCATACTGAAGTGATACTTTCTGCCTGCAGTTTTTTAAGTATGAACACAACCAGCTATGTGCTACACCTCTTACTCCTTGTCTTTCTAATTTTTCGAGCAGAATGATATGGTCCAGGACGTCGAAGGCTTTTGATAGATCTAGAAAAGTACCTGCAGCTAATTTATGCTGATCAAGGGATTTTAAAATGCAGTCTAAGAATTCGAAAATTGCTGTCTGTGTCGATTTAGACTTTCTAAAAACATGTTGTTGTACTGTAAGAGGTGCATATTTATTTATGAAAATTAAAAGCCTGTCATAGAAGAGTTTTTCTAGAATTTTTGAGAAGGAACTTAACTGTGACAAAGGTCAGTAGTTTGATATTTTTTCAGAAGAACCTTTTTTTAGCAGTGGTGAAACTTTTGCTATTTTAAAAATATCTGGAAATACACCAGTTTGTAAAGAGAGGTTGAAAATTTTTGCCAAGGGGTTTGCTATGTGATGAGCACATCCTTTAATATGAAATCAGGTACTTCATCAAAACCACTTGACATTTTATTGCTTAATGATTTAATTTTACTTATAATTTAATTGGGGTTTGTTTCATACACATACATAGAAGCAGTCAAGACCACTGACTTGCTGGAGAAACTTGGTACTGATCCTTGACAGTGTACTTGAATGAGGTCTTCAGCTAGTGAGGTGAAGTATTCATTGAATTTTTCCACAACTGAATTTGGGTCTGTGACTTTTGAGCCTCCTAGTGTTAATGATACATACTTTTTCTTTGGCGCTGAACTACAAGTTTCTTTCTTTATAACTCTCCACGTGGATCTCATTTTGTTAGATGATTTTCTTATCAAATTGTCATTCCACATAATTTTTTCCTCTTTGACTACTCTACCATAGATTCTTTTGTAGGCTTTTGAATAATCTGCAAATTCTTGGGTTACTCTATATTTATTACAAGAGTACTGCAGAAATCTGTTTCTCTCACTGGAAATTTTTATGCCTTTAGTTACCCATTGCTTGTTATTGTTAGGTTTTACTGTTTTTACCACTTTTGGAAATGCTACATTAAAATAGTGAAGAAAGATGCTCTGAAAACTCATGTACATGCTATCAACATTGTTCTGAGTGGCGATGCTTTCCCAGTTTTCCTTCGCCAGTAAGAGATTAAAAATTCTAATGTTATCTTCAGAAAAGGTTCTTCTTTCAACTACTTTTCTGGAACTGCTACTACTTGTTGGCATTTCTATACACAGCAGCTATGCCTCATGATCACTATAACCCATGCTCAGTACTCGGCTTGTGAACCTATAAGTTGTTTCTGAGATGAATATTTGGTCAATAATGGATTTTGTGAATTCTGTTAATCTTGTTGGGCAGTGTATTGTGGGGATCATATTGAATGTGTTGCTCATATTTATCAAAGTATCTCTGGTGCTGCTGTCTTTTGAAAAATCAATACTGAAATCCCCACAAAGCACTATCTTCATATTTAGTGTACTGATCCTGTTCAGCAGAACTTCTAGTTTATTCATGAAGACTGACAGGTTTCCACTTGGTGCTCTATATATGTTAATAACTATGGAATTAAGCTCTGGCAGGTTGGTAATGGAAAGTTCAAAGTCTTTTTCAGTTGAGTCAATATAACTTTTACTGACATCACATAACTTTATTTGTTCTTTCACAAAGGTAGCAGAGTCACCATGTTTGGAAAACTCTCGGCTAAAACGACTTGCTAACCTATATCCTGAGATTGAGGTTAATTTTACTTCGTCATTTCGTAGCCAATGTTCAGTAATGCAAATTATGTCTATGTTTAGTGCCTACTGGAGTAGTGCTTCCAACATGAAAGCTTTATTTGTGAGTGACTGAACGTTATGGTGTAATATAGCAAAATCTGGGTATTTAGTAACTTTAGTTGAAATTATTTCTGATTCTTTATCTAATGGCATTTCTAATACAGCACTTACCCTAAAAAATTTTCTGTATCTTTCTAGTGTGTGACTTCTGTTCTGTGTTACATCTTTAGTGTTGTTCGTGAATGCTGTACCCATTTTAGATGACAATAGTCATTATGATGGTGGCTTGTAAGCCAAAAAGAAATTAACAAAAAAAAAAAAAAAACAATAGTGTAGAACATCCAAAATGTATTGCTTTATTTATAATTATTCATGGAGTCTTTAAAGTGCTTTAGCGAAATAATAATGCTGAGAGATACTCAGGCAGAATCAATTCACTAGAGCAACAGCAGAAAATTAACTTTGTGAATATAAGTAAAAGGCAAACTACATGTGTTACTAAAAAATGCCAGTCTATGATGGTAATGAGACAGAGAAAGTATTTTCTTGTTGGTGTGTTTTCGCTGTTGATATATATACTTTCATGTCAGTTAAAATGTTTCAATAGATACTTTTCTGTTATCTTTAAATTCAAAGTAACCACCTGTTTTAGTTGGTAGACATCATTTGCAAATGTCATTCCTTTTGCACAGTTTTTCATTTAATTACAATTGTTGTTTTAGGGTTCTTCATTGACAATGTAGTTGAAGTAGCAAAACGAGAGCTTGCATGGGAGGTAGACTACATTCGCGAGGCAGAATGTACTCGAAAGTTCCACAAATTACTGACTCCATACCCAGACTACTATGTGCCTAAAATAATTGGTAAGTTGTGCTGCAATATTGGCAGAAATTGTTTAGAACTGTTTGTCATGTACGGTTAAGTATTGTGATCTACTGCAACAATGAAAACAATCAGTTTTTAACAAAATTATATAATTAGCAGCTGTAGAACACACATAAAAAAGATGGTTGTAATTGGCAAGCTTTCGGAGTCAGTGGCTCCTCCTTCAGGCAGAAGGGTTGAAGGGGAAGGAAGAGGGGTGAAGGAAAAGGACTGGAGAGGTCTAGGAAAAGGGGTAGATTTCGGTAAAGTCACCCAAAACTGCAGGTTAGGGGAGAATTACCTTATGGGATGAGAATCAGTCTTAAGTATTGGGATTGTAATACCAGTACTTAGGAATGTGCAGTGCTCAGCAAAGGAGACCTTTACAAAGTAAATTAATTTATTGTTTTTGTCACAGTTTGTTTCCTCCTCTTATACTATTAATGTTTTCCAAACTGTCTTAATTCCTGTATTGAGTCTAGACTGTGCAGGATAAACATAAGATAGAGATTAATACAAACATGAATCTTTTGAAAATCTCTGCTGGCAGCAGTGTGATATTGGCAGCACTTTTAATGGATCTTGATGTGCAGACTACTTCATCCTTTAGTACTCAAAGTGCAGTTTTTTTTACTCAAATTTCTGGTATAAATTGCACTCTCCTCAATGAGTAAATGAGTGTGTTGCAAGTTTTTTAAGTTGTAGAAGAGGAAAAGAAATATTAATTCCGTGTATTAACTATCAGAAACAATACTGATGACAATATTTGATTATCGTCATTCACCATTCTCCTTCACCGAGAAAGCCCATGGCTTTATTTTTGGATCCTTTTATATTCTTGACGTGGAAATGGAATTTATATTTTTCAAATAATTGCTGGCATCCATGTTTCATATTTGCTTCATTTAGTATTAATTTTTGCTTATAATATACTGTTATTAACTTATAACATCATCTTTATACAGCAACTTAATGACTCCTTAACAACTGCCACTAATTTTAATAACTGAACTCTTAACCTAATGTAGGCTATTATAGTTTATTGACAATCAACACATAACACTTTTTACATTATTATTCTAATTATAATTCCTTATGATTTACAGTGAAGAAAGTTTTGTTGAAATTGATTTAAATGTGGCAACAAATTCAATAGATGCAATAACATATTTAAAGTAATTTGTTTTGTAGAATGGAAAGCTTACCTGTGCCAAATTTCATAAAATAGTTAGTTTCGACTGTGGATGTTTAGATAATTAAATGTCATTAAATTGAATTGAGTATTTTAGTTCTCTACAGTAATAGTGACTCTAATGCTAAAATTGAATCATTGCATACAAAAGACAATATTTCAAGTTATATAGAAGACTACCCACATGTTGAATGTTTACATTTTGAGCATTCAGTTGTGTCATTATAGAAGACATGTTCATTAATTTCATTAAAATAATTTTCTGTTGTAGGTTATAAAGGGTGATTATAATTAAAGTTAAACTTTCAAAACGCTGTAGAATGGCGTCAAATTGCAAGGGAATATTATATAGGAGAAGGGGGGGAAAATGTATGGCAGAAGAAAAAAATAGTGTGAAAATTGATCAATAGATGGCACTGTATGTGTCGGAATATGTAAATGAATACACATGTCATGCACACAACCCATTGAAGTTGGTGCACACGTCGCTCTGCAGAAGCTCCGGACACTGAAAGGTTTGAAAAAAGACGTTGGTCTGATGACTACTGTGGGTGTGGAGAATATGATTCAGAAATTCAAAAAGATGGGTTCTTTTAATGTGCAACCTGGTAGAAGGAGGAAACGAATTGATTCGACATCAGTGGAAGCAGTGGCCATAGCAATGCAAGAGGAGAAAAGTGGTGATGTGCAAACTTGTAGTGTGTGGAGAATTGCCTGAACATTGGACATACACATGAGCATGGTGTGTAAAATTCTATGAAACATCCTTTTGTATCCATTCAACATTACCCATGTGCCCAAGTTGCTTCCTGTCTACCTGCCAGCAAGAGAGACCTTTGCTTTAGAATGTCTTGCTTGCATGGAAGTGGACAAAGATTGGCCGTGGAAGATTTTGTGTTCAGACAAAGCCCACTTTCATGTGACAGGATATGTCAATTGTCAAATATGGGCAATGGAAAATCCACTCACAAATCAACCAGTACCACTTCATCCTGAAATGGTCACTGTGTGGTGCGGGTTTACAGCATCATTTATCATAGGGCCACATTTTTTCGAGGAGATAGGTGATTCCGGTCCTGTTACCTGTACCGTCAGTGGTGAGCGCTATGAATGTCTTTTACATAACCACGTCATTCCAGCTCTCCAACAGCGTGGATGTGCGGATGGGATTATTTGTATGCAAGAGGGCACACTTCCACACATTGAAAATCCAGTTAAGCAGCTGCTGAAGCGCCATTTTGGAAATGCTAGAATTGTCAGCCGCCATTTCCCTACAGCCTGGATGTCACAATCATCTGATCTTAATCTGTGTGACTTCTGGCTGCGGAGCTATCTGAAAGATGTTGTGTTCAGAGATCCAATTGAAAACTTAGTTACACTGAAGGGATGCATTGCACAACACATTCTGAACGTGGCCCCGGAAACACTTCGATCAGTTGTGGAACATGCTGTTTCTTGATTTCAACTTTTTGCAGAAAGTGATGGACACCATACTGAACATGTTTCGTGCCAGTCACATGGAACTTAATAATCTGATGTGATTCCAATTGATGCATTTTATGCCGTTTTTTACCTCAGGACGATTAAAAACTAATGTGATTGATGCATTTAATGCTGTTTTTGGCATCAGGACAATTAAAAACCAATTTTTCCCATCTTATGTGATATGACTTTGCCGTGATAGATGGGCTTACGTAACTAACAGTATCACAACTGTACACCCATGCACACTAGTGGTACAGTTTCTTTAACATCAGACGTAAACCTTAGGCATTGTTGTATGATTCATTTGTCATTTGTAGTCGACCACTATTAAATTATGATGCTTACAGTGCCATCTAATGCTGCATTTTGTAACTATTTATTTTTTCCTCTGGCATACGTTTTTCCCCCTTCTCCGATAATATTCCATTATAATTTGACGTCATTCTGACATGTGGTGTTATTTCTACGGTGGTTTTAAAGTTTAATTATAATCACTCTGTATATTACTTCAGAGCATGTTAAAAAATGATTAGTAAAAGTTGTAAATCAAGATACAATTATAAATGTACAACAATGCAATGAAAATTATGGTGTACCACATTCCTCACTAAAAACACATATTAAGAGGTTCTATTCGAAAATCTAGGACTGTCAATTAAAAGTGGTATTGTGCTCTTGTAATAAAAATATAAACGTATCGACTATTTCAAAGTTGTGCAGGGGAAGTTCTGATGTTTTATTTTGGTTAGGACACTCTGATGAATTAGAAACTTAGAATCAATTGGATCATCTTCAGCAAGAAACTGCAAGGCACTGGAGAAGTGCACTTGGTGGTACAGTCTGTAGCTTAACCATGTTGACTCACAAGCTCTTTTATGTTGAAGAAACAAGGAATGGGTAACAGTGACTGTCACTTTGGGTCAATATAGTGAGATGCTGCATTATTTTCATGTAGCTGTTTTTCACAACCAAGACAAAACTGGCAGGTACTTGAAAATCATGTAGTAGTTGTGTCACTAACATTTTGAATTTATTCAGTTATGGTTGTTTTTAAATAGTGAGACTGCATCTAGGACAGTCACATCTACATGACACAACTAAGGATCCTGCACAAGTTAAGACGACAAATTCGACATTCATTCATCATGTTCTATAGGTCCCATCAAGACTGAGAGCCTTCAGGGCTGTGAAATGAGCCAAGGAATACGTTAACAAAAGACCATGAAATCATAGAAACTTAATATTTATACTGCATTAAAAATAAACAATAACTTCATTGTTTGGTGCTATTCACACTTACGCCTTCTAAATGTAATAGAATAAATGGGTAAGAAAGCTGCTACTTTGAGGAAAAGCTGCTGCTTCATCAGAATTCCTATGCAGCTGTTGGTTATCTGCTATTAGCAGCTTAATATTTACTCGATTATAGTGGTATATTTCAAAGAAAATATTGTAATGAAAATGATAAATTTTTGAATATATAACTGGAGAGATTTAAAAAAAAAAAAAACTACTCAGCAAGTGCAGGAGGAGAAATCGCATACAAAGGTTAAAGAAATGTGCAGATATTCAGAGTCATTGACTCATTCTTCTGGCAGAAGAGGTGAAGGGGAAGGAAGAGGGGTGAATGAAAAGGACTGGGGAGGCTTAGGAAATGAGGAAAGCTCAGAAAAGTCGGCCAGAAACCTGGGTCGGGAGAGACTTACTGGATGGGATGAGAACAAAAGGCTAGTTGATGGGGACTGCACCAGATGAGATTTCAATACCTGAGAGCATAGAGGTGGAAGATAGGGTAATAAGCGAGACAGACATTACTGACAAAATATCATACATGAGATAATAGTGGAAAACTAGGTGCATTATACATGGTAGATGTAACAAGGTGGGGAGATGGAGAAAAATAGATAGGTCAGAAAATAAAAGATATAGAAAACTTAAAAGGGAATCAACAAATGAATAGTTACTGGGAAAAATGTTGAGCCAGAGGAAATTAAAGAAAATAATTAATGAAAATTAAGGCCGGGTGGGTGGTGAGAAACAGGGACAAATTTTAACATCTGTTCCTACCTGCAAAGTTCTGAGAAACTGGTGTCTGGGGGAAGAATCCAGATGGCACATGTGGTGAAACAGACACCAGGGTCATGACTGTAGTGTTGTAGAGCCTGTTCTGCAGCAGGAGACTATGTGGTGTTCATTCACCCTAACTAATAACATAGTGGTAGTCATGCCACTGTAGAAGGCCAAACAGTGTTTTCATGTATATTGTTGGCAGTGTTTCATGAAAGGATTGGGTTCTCCCTGGCAGGGATTGCCATTTGAATTCACATAGCATTTCCATTATACTCGTGTGTTGATTGAACCTAGCAGTAACGATTCTAGCAGCTTGCTTCTGAATTGCTTTGATGTCTTCCCATAAACTGACCTCAAGAATGAGTCTCCTTTATAGATGAGCTACATTTCTCTAGAATTCCCCAAGTAAACCCAAGTCCACTGTTCACCTTGCCTACAACAAATCTTATGTGATTGTTCCATTTTTATTTGCAACATTACACCTACGTATTTAATATATGTGACTATGTTAATCAAAGCATCACAAACACAATATTTGATAATTACAGGGTTGTTTTTCCTATTCAGTTACATTAATCTGCATTTTTCTGCATTCTGAGTGAGCTGCCATTCATCACACCAAATAGAAATTCCATTCAAGTCATCCTGTATTGTTCTACAGCCACTCAAAGGTGACACTTCCCCATGCATTCCAGCATTGTCAGAAAACAGTCAATGAGTTCTGCTCATCTGGCTATGTCCGCCCCGGTAGCTGAGTAGTCAGCGTGACAGACTGTCAATCCTAAGGGCCCGGGTTCGATTCCCGGCTGGGTCGGAAATTTTCTCCGCTCAGGGACTGGGTGTTGTGTTGTCCTAATCATCATCATTTCATCCCCATCGACGCACAGGTCGCCGAAGTGGCGTCAAATCGAAAGACCTGCACCAGGCAAACGGTCTACCCGACGGGAGGCCCTAGCCACACAACATTTCCATTTCCATCTGGCTATCACATCATTGAGCTATATGTAGAGAAAAGAGCAATCCTATAACATTTTCCAGGGCACTCTTGATGATAATTTTGTCTCCTATGAACAGTTGACATCCAGGACAACATACTGGGTTCTGTTATTTAAAAATACTTCAGTCCACTTTCACATCCAAGAACCTATTCTGCATGCTCAGACTTTTGTTAATTGTCTCCAGTGTGGTACTGTTTCAGATGCTTTCTGGAAATCTAGGTATATAGAGTCTGCCCATGGTTTTCAGGTGTAAGAAAAGGGCAAGCTGAGTTTTACATGAATAATGCATCCCAACTCTTTGTTGATTTGTAAATAGAAGCTTTTCTATCGTAACGGAACTTATCCAACAATGGAAAAATCCAGGATGGATTGTAACAGTATAGTACACATTGAAACTCTTACCCAGCAGGAGCTTGAGCAACATGCTCAACACCACCTCAAAAACCTCTCCATCCTGCTCACTTCCTATTCCCGTCACAGAGTACCACTGTCCACTACCTCTACAACAACCTCCGAACCTCCCCCACATCCCCACGTAGCTGACCTACAACACTTACCCCACCCTCCAAAACTCACTCCCACCACCACACAGAACCCAGAACCTAAACAGACCTGCAACACAGCCATGAACATTTCCTCCAGAAGCCTTAGTCCCACAGAAATATCAGTCCTTTCCAAAGGCCTCACCTTTTGCCCCACTCCCAAATTCAATCATGCAAAACTTGTTAAAGACCTTCTCTCCTTCTTCCGGTCCCTACAGTGGAAACACCTTTTCACCACAAACCCGACCAATCAGACTCAACCAAAGACCAATATTAAACCTTGCCTAACTCAGTTGACTCCTCTATCCAACCGTGATCCACCCCCACTGCCTCCAAACTACCCACTGTTAACTTTCCAGAGTTTCTTAACCTTGAACCTTGCCTCACAATCATTCCCCAAATCCCTCAACATGCAAACTAACCTTACATCCGCAGATAGAACCACAGTCCACCATCTAAAAACTGATCCCAACCTTATAATCCTACCTGCAGACAACGGCTCCACCACCGTTGTTTTGAACCACAAGGATTACCTGGCAGAATGACTCTGTCAGCTGTCAGATAATTCCAGCAGGATCTCCAGTCGCTACTCAAATCCTTAGACCCATCCCAGAACCTCTCCCCTGAGTCCATCTCTCTACTTACCCCTACCACTCCCCGCACTCCCACCTGCTTCGTGCTTCGTAAAGTCCATAAACACAACCACCTAGGATGCCCCATTGTGGCCGGTTACTGTGCCCCCACTGAGAGAATCTCTGCTCTTGTGGACCAACACCTTCAACCTATTACCTGGAACCTATCCTCCTATATAAAACAATCCAACCATTTCCTCCACTGACTCTCCACATTTCCTGTCCTTTTACCACAAGGTACCCTGCTTGTCACTATTGATACCACCTCCCTGTACATGAACGTTCCTAATGCCCATGACCTTAATGCTATTGAACACTACCTTTCCAGATGCCCTGTAGATTCCAAACCAACAACCTCCTTCCTAGTTGCCATGACCAACTATATCCTCACCCACAATTACTTCTCCTTTGAAGGCATTACCTACAAACAAATCCGGGGTACGGCTATGGGCACCCTCATTACACCATCCTATGCCAACCTATTCATGGGTCGTGTAAAGGAAAAATAAAACCAGAATCCTAATCCCCTCACCTGGTTCAGATTCATTGATGACATATTTGCTATCTGGATTGAAGGGGAGGACGCCCTATCTACATTCCTCCAGACTCTCTACATCTTCTCCCTTCTCCCCCATTTGCTTCACCTGGTCCTACTCAACCCAAAAAGCCACCTTCCTAGATGTTGACCTCCAGCTCAGAGATGGCTACATCAGTACCTCCATCCATATCAAACCTACTAACCGCCAGCAATACCTCCACTTCTACAGCTGCCACCCATTCCATTCCAAGAAGTCCCTTCCGTACAGCCTAGTTACTCGTGGTCGCTGCATCTGCAGTGATGAGCAGTCCCTCTCAGAATATACTGAGGATCCACTGAAGCCTTCACTGACCATAATTATCCTCCCAACCTTGTACTAAAACAAATTTCCCGTGCCTTATTTTTCCAGTCTCCCACCACCTCCCGAAGACCCACAGTCCGGCCACAGAGGAGTATTCCCCTCATAACTCAGTATCATCTGGGACTGGAACAACTGAATTAAATTCTCTCGTCATGCCCTAAAATGAGAAATATCCTGCCCATTATCCTTCCCACCCCTTCTACAGTGGTATTCCACCATCCACTGAACTTACACAATATACTTGTCCATCCTGACACAACCCTTGCTCCCAATCCCTTACCTCATGGCTCATACCCCTATAATAGACCTAGATACAAGATCTGTCACATACATCCTTCTACCACCACCTACTCCAGTCCAGTCACTAACATCACCTACCCGTGAAAGGCAGGGTTACCTGTGAATCCAGTCATGTGATTTACAAACTAAGCTACTACCACTGTGCTGCATTCTATGTAGGCATGATAACCAACAAGCTGACTGTCCGCATGAATGTCCACCGACAAACAGTGGCCAAAAAACAAGTGGACCGCCCAGTTATGCATCCTACGTTCCCGTAACCCTCCTGGCCTCAACCTTTGTTAGTCACTGTCCTCACCCATCCAGCCTCCTCCCTGTTCCCATTCCAGCACTATACAACTGTCATTTCACCGCCACACACAGTCTCCCCCCCCCCCCCCCCTTCCCCGTCCGCACCTTGTCTCCTGTCCTCCATCTAAACTGCAGCACTTCACTGTCTGCAACCCTCACCATATTATCCCTCCCCCTCTTCACCCCAGCCTCCTCCTTACCCCCCCCCACCCCCCCGCCCCCCACCCGCCACTCAGTTGCCACTCCCATCACTGCTGCTTGCAGTGCCGTTTCAGTTATCTGAGACTGCAGGGTGTGTGTGTGTGTGTGTGTGTGTGTGTGTGTGTGTGGATGAAAGCTATAATTGTGTGAATCTTTTTGTTGTGCCTATCACGACTCAGCATCTCCACTTAAGGGAACTTATTATATTTGAACTTAGAATATGCTCAAAAATTCGGCAGCAAACTGATGTGGATATTGATCTGTTATTTTATGGGTCCATTCTTTTATCTTTCTTACATATAGGAGTCATCTTCACTTTTTTTTCAATCACTTGCAACTTTCCACTGTGTGACAGGTTCATGATTAATGCAAGCTAAATGTGGGGTCAAAGCCAGTTTGAGATTCCATATGGACATGGTGACTTATTTGTTTTTAACTATTACAACTGCTTTACTATGCCAGGGAAGCCTATTTCTAAGTCAAAAGGTGACGTGTTTGTATGATCATTTTACCTGAATGATTTTTTGTTAACTACAGAATTTAAAACTTCAGTTTTCCTTTTGATGTTTTCTATTGGCACACCAGACTGGCTGACGAGTTGCTGAATAATTTGGTTGTGCTCTTTTTCTGGTGCTTCTCATGGGGTGGCAACCGTCTGTAGCAAAATCTGATGATGATTGCATTCTTCATCTAATGATGTATTCTCTGAAGAACATTGACTGTTGTATTTAATTTAATATGTCATGCGCATGTGCTGATACAGAGAAACACAAGTGATGTGGTGGCCATGTCAATGGTAGTGGTAGTACAAAGCGTTAAGATGGTTTTTGTTGTGCATGGAAGCATGGGTCATTGTACTATTACTGCATGTTTTTTTTTAAAAAGTTACTTGGTGCCATAGAAAATGCAGCTAATCTTTGAATTTGTTGTAACTTTTATACTATTTTTGCATGCTAATATTAGAATGTTTCACACCATCAGCACATTTTATGTTTTCTTGAATAATATGTAAAGTTTCTTTTCCAATAAGAATGAATCCCTTTTTTTTTTTTTTTCAGATGAACTTAGTACTGCTAAGATACTGACTTCTGAACTGGTAGATGGAATTCCAGTGGATAAGTGCTGCCATATGGATCAGGAAACCCGCAACCACATTTGTCAGCTCATCATGAAACTCTGTTTGCATGAATTGTTTACCTTCCGTTACATGCAGACAGACCCCAACTGGTCAAATTTCTTCTTCAACCCAAATACCAACAAAGTAAGCAGTTTGATAAATGAAATGCCACTGTGTGCCTCCATAGGCTGTTAATAAAAGTCAGACTGTAATGTATCTTTAAACAAATGTAGACAGAAATTAGCCATCCATTTGCTGTAGTGTGACAGGCTTACTGATGAGTAAGAAATTGACAGACTAACCTTCAAAACTAATGATTCTGATGTCTGGCAAAAAAGAGAAGTGTTCTAAGTTAATGGGGCAGTTCAGTAATTAACTAGAAAATAAAGCAATGACTGCATGGGAGGGAAAAGCTCATAAGTCATAATAAGGGAAAATCACAGTGGAATGTCAGAATGATAAGTGATCAGGAAACTGAAGAAGTTGGAGGTGGTGTGGAAGAAAGTTAAGAAATCCATTTAGAGTGTCCATCAGTGGTAAAGCACAAACAGTTTCTTTGATGCCATTATTTTTTTCAAGAGACAGGGAAGTACAAGATATCTGGACTAGAGAAATAACTGCGTGTTATATCTTTCACTGCAGAACCCAAGGAATTTCTTTATTATTATCATTATTATTTGTTGTACTTGTTGTTTGATGTTTTCTAATTCTGACTGGGGTATCCTGTTATTTTTGATTATTACACGGATCTGATCAGCTAGTCGTTGTTCTGTTAAAAATTTTAATTCCGGGTATCTGGTAATAAATGTTGTGTATACTTGTGATCTGTATCCAGTTGTGTTGGTTCCTAGGTTTGTTGCTTGGTAATAACAGAACATGAGGTGTCGATTAACTTCATCTGACCATCTCATCCTCTGTCTTTGTTTTCCTTCTAGGGTGGTTGCAGGAAGCATATCCTGCAAAACACCTCTATTCGGATTTAAATCCTTTTCCAGTTGGCTAGCAGTGTCATTACCATTGTGGGCGGGCATAGGGTTCAAGCGTCGTCCCCGACCATGATGGCACTTGTCATTATTATTATTATTATTATTATTATTATTATTATTATTATTGTACTTATTGTTGTCAGTGGTCAATTCAGCTAATGTTCCTTCTTAATAAATTTATTTAAACTGAAAGTAAACTTAAAAATGAAACTTACAGGACATGATACTCTCACATAGTGTTGTTAACACTAATGGCACTGTAATGTTCCTGTTCCTGCCCAAAGTCACATTCACTTCTGGTGATCTCTCCTGAATAATGATTATCTGTCGAGGGCTGTCTGCTAGGAAGTACTCAACCCACTCAGAAACCTAGCCTGGTCTTCTGTAAACTTGAATTTTGATCATGAAGTGAAAATGTAGACCATATCATCAGCACAGGTAGGCACCACTATCCACTGCATTCCACATCAAACAGAGTGAACAAATCTTCACAGAACTGCTGTTTGGGGATGCTTTGGCATTTCCTACACAGAATATTTTGAGTGATAATAGGTGAGCATAAAAGTCTCATAATGTTGCAACAGGCACACCATCAATGTGGGTCTGTTGTTATGTAGAGTCAGGTGAGATTCTTACAAAATGACAATGACCTGAATGCATTTGCAGTTGTTCGGAACACTTGCATTGCTTCAGCGATGAGTGATAGGCTGCAGCTAGAAGAGGAACAAGTTATTTTGTGTAATATGTATACTGTAGAGTCTTACAAGTATTCC
This sequence comes from Schistocerca cancellata, assembly GCF_023864275.1. Classification (NCBI taxonomy): domain Eukaryota; kingdom Metazoa; phylum Arthropoda; class Insecta; order Orthoptera; family Acrididae; genus Schistocerca; species Schistocerca cancellata. Next base: position 134,227,857 of record NC_064635.1, read on the forward strand.
AGTAGCTCATCAAATTACTTGCATTCCCATCCTGTTTATTCTGATAATAGTAGAATCTCACAACTATGCAAAAACTACTACTCCACTCTTAGCTTTTTCTTAGGGAATTTAAAACCTATCTTACTTGGAACATAAATACCGTTTGGTGTAGTGGAACTCCGACAGCAGTTGGATGTAAACAGCCCTAATTATTGAAGATGGCTATAACTGTATTATCAGAAGGAAAGTAGCTACTCACCATATAGTGGAGATGCCAAGTTGCAGATAGGTACTACAAAAAGACTGTCACCAATAAGCTTTTGGCCGGTGTGGCTTCAGTTGCCAGAGAGTGGGGTAGGTCATTTTTGTGTGTGTGTGTGTGTGTGTGTGTGTGTGTGTGTGTGTGTGTGTGTGTGTGTCGGGTTGGGGGGGGGGGTATTTTTGATGAAGCCCTTGCTGGCCGAAAGCTTATTTATTTGTGACAGTCTTTTTGTTGGGCCTATCTGTGACTCAGTATTTCCACTATATGGTGAGTGGCAGTTTTCCTTTTCATAATGTTGTTACGTTCAGTCCTGGATTTTCCATTGTTTGAAGATGGCTATTACTTATTAACTACCTACATGTTACAGATTTCTTATTTGCAAGGGAGAGTTACACATCCTAGCAAGATCCCTCTGTAGTAGTAGCATCTCGTCCACTCTACCAAATGGGCAGTGGCAAGCGGTTGCATTCTTGGTGAATCCTGTGAAGTGATAACCTTTTACTCACCACTTGCTGCCACATATGTTCCAATGAGAACCTTAAACATTAGAAAAATGCACATTGGGACCATTAAACCACTGAGAAAAACCAATGCAAACTACTGTGAAGTACATGGCTGAGAGTACTTCACATTCTACCACTCCAGCATACGTATGGGATGCTGGAAATATGATGGGTTAAATACCTCTCTCCACACTGTAACTTTATATTTGTGATCCGTATGAGGAGGTTAGGGGTGGGGGCACAGTATGTAAGGGGTTCTGGTTTATTTCTAGAAAACTTTGTAAATAGGCTTTCTCAGAATGGTTTGCATCTATCTTCAAGTGTCTGTCAGCTCAGTTTCTTCAGTGTCTCTCACAGGTCAAAAAATCCTGTGACCATTCATTCTGCCCCTCTCTGACCTGATTATTCTGTTTCATGTAACTACAAATTATTACATCCCGTTATTTATGTGAGTTAATCAATTCTAATTTAGATTCATTGATATTAGAATCAGTCAGGCAGTAGTAGCCGACCGCGACTGACGCAGTGACAGATAAGTAAACAGCTTTTGTGACTTTTACGTGTTCCTAACCAGGAGTGAATTTTATTAGATCATCTGTGTGCTTCTTGAGTTTCTGCAGGTAAATTTAAAATCTAATAGCCACTGTTCTCGCATTTGTGTCACAAAGTAAACTGATTTTGTGACATATTACAAGTTCCTTATCGGGGCAAATTATTTAGTTTCACCTGAGTGCTTCAGTAGTTAGGTTCTTGAATATCTGTGTATTACTAGACACAGTTCGTGCGTTTTCATCAGGGTCTACATTAGATTTGCGCAGCATGTGCTGATAGTCCATTTATGTGCATAGTTTAGTTTTCCACTGTCTTTGGTATGGGCAGAGACTGCGATTGTTGTGTGCAGATGCGAGCTGAGTTGGTGACACTTCGCTCTCAGCTTCAGGCTGTGATAGCTTCGGTTACACAGCTTGAGGCTGCAGTGGATGGGCATCACTGTTGTGGGCCAGCCGTGGTGATCCAATGGATGTCCAGCGCGTCAGAGTCCTCCAATCGGTCCTCACTGGTGGGCGACCCAGTTACTGCTTGCACTGAGGCTGACCCCTCACCTGCGGTCAAGTAGGAGGTCACCCCAGGGCGCAGCAGGTGGCAAAAGACTTCCTAGGCGGCCGCACGTAAGACCTCCCCAGTTTGTCTGACAAACAGATTCCAGGTGCTGTCTGTGGCTGCCACTGTCGCTGAGCCGGATGCTGTCATCTGTCCTGTTTCAGAGGAAACCACTCAGCCTGCAAGATCCGGGCAATCGTAGAGGGTGGGACTATTGGTAGTTGGGAGCTCCAGCGTTAGGCACGTTAGGGGGCCCCCTTAGGGACCTGGCTGACAAGTAGGGTAAAAAACCCAATGTGCACTCCGTGTGCATACCGAGTGGAGTCATTCCAGATGTGGAAAGGGTCCTCCCGGATGCCGTGAGGAGCACAGGGTGCAGCCAACTGCAGGTGGTCACTCACATCGGTACCAATAATGTGTGTCGCTTTCTATCAGAAGAGATTCTCTCTGGTTTCAAGCGGCTAACAGAAGTGGTAAAGGCTGCCAGTCTTGCTTGCAAGATGAAAGCAGAGCTGACCATTTGCAGCATTGTCAAGAGGACTGATTGCAGACCTCTGGTACAGAGCCGAGTAGAGGATCTGAATCAGAGGCTCAGATGGTTCTGCGACTGTGTGGGCTGCAGATTCCTTGACTTGCGCCAAAGGTTGGTTGGGTTTTGGGTTCTGCTGAATAGGTCAGGTATCCACTATGCACAGGAGGCGGCTACACGGGTAGCAGGGGCTGTGTGGCGTAGACTGGGCAGTTTTTTAGGTTAGAGGGTCTCGGGAAAACACAAGAAGGGCTTCAGTCACAAAGGGCGCAGGCTGAACACAGGAAAAACGTAGATACAGGAACCATTGGTATAACAGTTGTAAATTGTCATAGCTGTGTTGGGAAAGTACCAGAGCTCCAAGCACTAATACAAAGCACTGATGCTCAAATTGTTATAGGCACTGAAAGCTGGCTAAAGCAAGGTATAAGCTCAGCCAAAATTTTTCCGAAGAACCAAACGATGTTCCGAAAAGATAGGCTAAACGCGGTTGGCGTTGGAGTGTTTGTTGCTTTCACAAGTAGTTTAACTTGTCGTGAAATTGAAGTAGATACTTCCTGTGGGTTAGTATAGGCAGAGGTCATTGTTGGCAACCAGAATAAAATAATAATTGGTTCCTTTTACCGACCTCCCAGTTCAGATGATACAGTTGCTGAAAGGTTCAAAGAAAACAAGCATTTGATTTCAAACACGTACCTGACTCATACGATAATAGTTGGTGGCGACTTTAATTTACCCTCGATATGTTGGCAAAAATACATGTTTTTATTCCGGAGGTACACTTAAAATATCGTCTGAAATTGTGCTAAACGCATTCTCTGAAAATTATTTCAAGCAGTTAGTTCATGAGCCCAGCGAATAGTAAACAGTTGTGAAAACACACTTGACCTCTTAGCAACAAATAATCCTGAGTTAATAACCAGCGTCAAAACCGCTACATGGATTAGTGAACACAGGGTTGTTGTAGCGAGATTGAATATTGTAATCCCCAAATCCTCGAAAAATAAGCAAAAAATATACCTGTTCAAAAAAGCAGATAAAAATTCACTTGAAACCTTCCTGAGACACGATCTCCACTCATTCCAAATTAATATTATAAGTGTAGACCAGATGTGGCTTAAATTCAAAGAAATAGTATCGGCAGCAATTGAGAGGTTTATAGCAAATAAACTAACAAACGATGGAGCTGATCCTCCTCGGTACACAACACGGGTTAGAACACTGTTGCAGAAACAACGAAACAAACATGCCAAATTTAAACAGATGCAAAATACCCAAGATTGGCGATCCTTTACAGAAGTTCGAAACTTATTGTGGAGTTCAATGCGAGATGCCTATAACAGTTTCAAAGAGATTCTGGTCGTATGTGAAGTATGTTAGCGGCAAGAAACAATCAATTCCTTCTCTGCGTGATAACAATGGAGATACTATCGAAGACAGTGCTGCCAAAGCAGATTTACTAAACACAGCCTTCCGAAATGCCTTCACAGAAGGAAACTAAGTAAATATTCCAGAATTTGAATTGAGAACAGCTGCCAACTTGAGTAACGTAGAAGTAAATATCCTCAGAGTAGTGAAGCAACTCAAATCACTTAATAAAAGCAAGTCTTTTGGTCCAGACTGTATACCAATTAGGTTCCTTTCGGAATATGCTGATGCATTAGCTCCATACTTAACAATCATATACAACTGTTCGCTCAATGAAAGATCCGTATCCAAAGACTGGAAAGTTGCACAGGTCACACCAATATTGAAGAAAGGTAAGGAATAATCCACTAAATTACAGGCCCATGTCATTAACGTCGATATGCAGCAGGATTTTAGAACATGTATTGTGTTCGAACATTATGAATTATCTTGAAGGATATGGTCTATTGACACACAGTCAACATGGTTTTAGAAAACATCGTTCCTGTGAAACACAACTAGCTCTTTATTCACATGAAGTGCTGAGTGCTATTGACAAGGGATTTCAGATTGATTTCGTAATCTTGGATTTCTGGAAGGCTTTTGACACTGTACCACATAAGCATCTCGTCGTAAAATTGCGTGCTTGTGGAATATCGTCACAGTTATGTGACTGGATTTGCAATTTCCTGTCAGAGAGGTCACAGTTCGTACTAATTGACAGAAAGTCATCGAGTAAAATAGAATTGACTTCAGGTGTTCCCCAAGGTAGTGTTATAGGCCCTTTGCTGTTTCTTATCTATATAAACAATTTGAGAGACAATCTGAGCAGCCGTCTTCGGTTGTTTGCAGATGACTCTGTCGTTTATTGACTAATAAAGTCATCAGAAGATCAAAACAAACTGCAAAACGATTTAGAAAAAATATCTGAATGGTGCGAAAAGTGGCAGTTGACCCTAAATAACGAAAAGTGTGAGGCCATCCACATGAATGCTAAAAGGAACTCATTAAACTTTGGTTACAGGATAAATCAGTCTAATCTAAAAGCCGTAAATTCAACTAAATACCTGTTGTTGTTGTTGTTGTTGTTGTTGTTGTTGTTTTGGTCCTCAGTCCCGAGACTGGCTTGATGCAGCTCTCCATGCAACCCTATCCTGTGCAAGTTTCTTCATCTCCCAGTACCTACTGCAACCTACATCCTTCTGAATCTGCTTAGTGTATTCATCTCTTGGTCTCCCTCTACGATTTTTACCATCCACGCTGCCCTCCAATGCTAAATTTGTGATCCCTTGATGCCTCAGAACATGTCCTACCAACCAGTCCCTTCTTCTTGTCAAGTTGTGCCACAAACTCCTCTTCTCCCCAATTCTATTCAATACCTCCTCATTAGTTATGTGATCTACCCATCTAATCTTCAACATTCTTCTGTAGCACCACATTTCGAAAGCTTCTATTCTCCTCCTGTCCGAACTATTTATCGTCCATGTTTCACTTCCGTACATGGCTACACTGCATGCAAATACTTTCAAAAACGACTTCCTGACACTTAGATCTGCACTCAATGTTAACAAATTTCTCTTCTTCAGAAACGCATTCTTTGCCATTGCCAGTCTACATTTTATATCCTCTCTTCTCCATAACTAACGATAACATTAGAGATGTACATAGTGAAGAAAAGACCAGTTACATGCAAGTGCTGCAGATTATTAAATTTAAAATGCCAGATATTTTAAAATATCAAATTGTTACAGAGAATAACTGTATTTGTCATAAAATACCAAAAAAATTTCATTTCCATGAATTTGCGAAAATACCTTTGAAATTAAGAAACAGTCATACAAAGAAATATGTATAATGTACGGGTACAGTACCCAAACAAGGAAACAAGATCTCTGAAAATTTCTGTATGCCAGGTGCAACTGTTTTTTGTGTCTACAACATGATTTCGTAAACACCTCCATAGCAATGGCTCTTCACAGCTATGTAGTCAGCTATTGTTTTCGCCTACAGCCATTTGCTCTTCACGGTTGAAAGCGGTCAAAACCACTGACAGGTGTCAGGGATTTTCTTAAGTTGACTCAACTGTAGGAAGTGTCTTAGTAGTAGAGAATGAGTGTATTTTAACTAATGTATGGTGAGGAAGTGTTCATGACATCATATCAGTTGAACTATGAATCATACTGTGATATACACTGAAGAGCCAAAGAAACTGGTACACCTGCCCTAATATCGTGTGCCCCCAGGTGGCGAAATGACATAACATGATGTGGCATGGGCTTGACTAACAACTGAAATAGTGCTGGAGAGAATTTGCACCATGAATCCTGCAGGGGAGCCCATAAATCTCTAAGAGTACGAGGGGGTGAAGATGTCTTCTGAACAGCATGTTGCAAGACATCCCAGATATGCTCAATAATGTTAACGTCTGAGGAGTCTGCTGGCCAGTGGAAGTGTAAACTCAGAAGAATGTTCCTGAAGCCACTCTGTAGCAATTCTGGACTTTTGGGAGATCACATTGTTCCACTGGAAATGCCCAATGGATGCAGGTGATCAGACAAGATGGTTACGCATGTGTCACCTGTCAGAGTTGTAGCTAGACATATCGGGGGTCCCAAATCACTCCAACTGCACATGCCCCACACCATTACAGAGCCTCCACCAGTTTGAACAACCCATAAGCCCCCCCCCCCCCCCCCCAACCAGTTTGAACAATCCCATGCTTACATGCAGGGTCCATGGATTCATGAGGTTGTCTCCATACCTGTACATGACCATCTGCTTAATACAATATGAAACGAGACTCTTTTGACAAAGGAGCATATTTCCAGTCATCAACAGTCCACTGTCAGTGTTCAGAGGCCAAGGCAAGGCATAAAGCTTTGTGCCATGCTCTCATCAAGGGTACATGAGTGGGCCTTCGGCTCTGAAATCACATAACAATGATGTTTCGTTGTGTGGTTTGCATGCTGACACTTGTTGATGGCCCAGCAATTTGTGAAAGGGTTGCTCTTCTGTCACACTGAATGATTCTCTTCAGTCATTGTTGGCTCCATTCTTGCAGGATCTTTTTCCAGCCACAGCAATATTGGAGATTTGATGTTTTACCGTATTCCTGATATTCACAGTACACTCGTGAAATGGTTGTACAGGAAAATCCCCACTTCATCGCTACCTCGGAGATGTCATGTCCCATTGCTCGTGTGCTGACTATAACAGCATGTTCAAACTCACTTAAATCTTGATAACCTGCCATTGTAGCAGCAGTAACACATCTAACAACTGCACCAAACACTTGTTGTCTTATATAGGGGTTACTAACCACATAGCTGAATTCTGCTTGTTTACATATCCTTGTATCTTTGGTGCATCAGTGTATTAGTGTAGGTACATTCAGCAGTGTATGTGGTTACTGTCAATGAAATATGTTGTGAATAGAGTTAGTAGCCAAGGAGTAATACTTTTAAACGTCATGCACAATGTGCCAGTTTTTCATACATGTCAATGTTTATGGTGTCATGTCTCCTGAACTATGATAGGTAGGTGGTTCTTACCCCTCCAGCGACTGTTGCCTGTGACAGTCCATCTTTATAATGTGTGTGGATATCTGATACTATCAGCACACAATTTTGATTTATGTGGTATTATTTGTAACTGATGTTTTGTTCTTGTATTACAACCATGGTGGTCTTCATTTCTGTGTAATTTATCTAAATTTTGCTGTGCGAAGCAAATGGATTCAGATATGTAGTTGGAAGTGGTAAAATTTTGTGATGTCTGAAGAGTGGTCTGCAGTGCTCAGGTTCCTCTTTAAAGAATATGGAGAGAGATTGGCTTTTGTATATTCTTACCCATAACAGAAGGAGAGTGTGCTGTCTTCTTAGATGAAGTAGAGCAATATTTTATAGCATAACAATCCTTTACATTTTGTGGAGACAGTCAACCAAGAGCCCTGACTTGCCCATAACTTTTGTGTGTGTTTATGTGTGTGATTCTTCATTAATTGGATATTGTCAGGCAGAGGAATCTTAGTACCCAAGGACGTTACCCACTGTCATGTAAATGATAGTTGTGAGATCAACGATTCTCAGTAAACTTTTTCCTGAGTTGCTCCTATGATCACATAGTGATGACGTTGTGTAAAGTACAGCATAGTGTTCATACTACTGTAGTTGATTCAGACATAGAGAGAGATGGAGAGAATGAAACCCAGTGTTAATAAATAGTGGCTTGTGCCCAGTGCTCCAAAGACCCACATAGTGTAATGTCACCCATATTCCTCATTTTGAGAGTCACGAGCATCACACATGACAAGCTCCCATATTTTACGTGCCCTTTTTGTAAGCTGAGGTTATTCATGTAATTGTTTGGATTCAGGTTCTGTTATGGCCAGACAGAACTTTCTTAGTCTTTGTGCAACTGTAGCTAATGGAGGCAATGTTCTTTAAGACTTACTAACTTCATTTACTCCTACAGCTCGCTCTGTTGGACTTTGGTGCATCTCGAGGGTACGACCGAGAGTTCATGGACAAATACATCGAAGTGATTCGAGGTGCAGCAGATGCCGATCGTGAGAAGGTTCTCGTGTTGTCTCGGGACATGGGCTTCCTGACGGGCTACGAGTCAAAGGTATAATCTTAACATACTGTGCAGTTTGAAGCATTACACTAGTGTAGCTGCTAGCCACACATAGCTAATAAACAAAATCAAAATATGTAGTTGCTTGTGATATTTTAGAAAGGTAAGACACTTCACTGCCATTTGATTTCTTAATAATCTGGGAGTAATAAAAGCTGCTGCAAAAAGGTTTTGTGCATGACTCTCATAACTTCCATAGTTTGTGGTTACGTGATTGAAAACCTGATACTCAGTTCTGTCCTGGCTACAGGAAATGGCTACATACAGCTACGTCTTTAATGAAGAACCTGTGCTTTCTTGGTGCAGTTCCACAGAGTACATCTCATCTCCAGTCCTGAATGATGTGATAGTGTGGCTTGTTTACTTGTTCAACCTATCGCCTAGTTTTAAAGGGTCACTTTATTTTGAGAAGTGGTGTCATCATGGATGTTGCATGCCAAGTTGGCATATGCCACAGTGAAGTCATTAGTGAATTCAGCCCTTGTGTGACACACAAAACAGTGCTGATTTGTACCGTAGTGGCCACCTGTGGCCAATGAACTGGCTCAAGCCACTCAAGAAGTCCTGCAGAACTGGTTGTTTCCTTTTTGGAAGTGACTGATAGGACTCTGTGTACCAACAGAGCACATGACCTTCCCCACATGATAACTGTGGCTTTTAGACACCCATTGTGAACAACAGGACAAAATCCCCCTCATTGCCATGAGGTATGTAGAAAATGAAGGACGAGACACACAGAACGGATCGTAGATCGCGGGTGTAGTGTCCTATTAATGGAATCAGCACAGAGGTGAGTCGGGCATGTTTTAGACTGGTATCACATATGGGTGCCAGACACATCTCATCGCTGATTAGCATAATTTGTGGTCTGTGCTGTATTGAAACAGGATCCTGTGATTTATCGATTAACTCTCTAATCAACATTTGGGGAATGGGTTCATCTTCTGAGATGATAATTCACAGCCACAGCATGCTCACCTAAGGGACACCTTCCAGCAGAAAGTGGGAGCTGACTAAATCAAATGGTGTGCAGTATCTACTGATGTCAGCCTGACTGAGCACCCTTGGGATGAGATGAAACTTGCAGGTTATCATTGTAGGAGCCCTCCTCACACTATGAATGATGTCAGCAGCACCCTGTCAAGAACAGGTTCGAGTGGCAAGATCTTGACCACCTCATTGACAGCAAAATGAGAACGATCCGAGCATGTTGTAAGGTGTGGAGTACATCAACACTGTAATGAATATTATTTCGCAACAAACATGGAAAAATGTGCTCTTTTGCACAGACTGCCTTTTGTTATATTCCCTGTTGGATTTTTATTTACTGGATTGACTGGCAACTTAATTATTTTTCTGCTCTTCTTCCTCTTGGCTGATGATGCAACTGCTTGTGCAGTTTATGTTTGAAGGAAATGTAATACAACTACTTCTGCTTTACTTCAGTAATTGTTCTAACAGTTTTCGTATATACAGGGTGAGTCAACTGCCCCTAAAGATGTCGTTTTATGCAACCCGAAATGTTATATCTGGCCTTCAAAAACAACACGCAAGATTTTCATATTCTTTCACCTGCTGCATGCAAACTATAAGCCCTAAAAAAAAGAAAAGAAATGGGACCTTTAAATAGGAAATTTGATGTAGTTTAATTTTGTACTGGGATATGATTTCACTGAAGGTCACAGTTTTTGAGTTATTCCAGCAAAACATACGAAAGTGACCTTTAAATGCCCTTACTCCCCCATACTCATTCTTCACCAGTAGAGATCTCTAGCATGTTTATTGTGGCACTCCGTCTTACCACTGTACAAAAATTTCCAATTACATGAACTAGTCCTGATGTTACACCTTTTTTGGTCTCTATCGATTGGTCCTATACACTGTGAGGGCGATGAAAGGAAAACTTCTTTTTGTAAACATGATGCTATAACTAATTACATTGGCAATTCAAACCAAACTTAACCCTTACAAGCACAGTAGTTTCGTAGCTGGAAGGTCTGACGAATGCAGTGATATAATTGTTTATTTTATGCTTTTAAAATTCACAAAATTGTTAGGTAAAATTTAAGCAAATTTCAATTTTACTATTTATAAGTGCTCAATTAAGTCAATGTTTTAATAAGGCCAGTCAGTGAAGGCCAAAAACAAAAATCAAATGTTGGGAATAATTCATGCAGTTGCAAATTTGTGTACAATGGTAGGATTTAGTGCCATGAATAACATCCTAGAAATCCTGACCAGTGGGAGCTGAGTCTGGGAGTCAGGGTACATTTGAAGATCATTTTTGTATGTTTTTCTTGAATAACATGAAAACTACAATGTATAGCAAAAACGTATCTCAGTACAAAATTTAACTACATTAAATTTCCTAGAAAAGGTCCCATTCATTTTTTTCTGTAGGACTAATAGTTTGCACTTAGTGAATAAGAGAATATGAAAATCTTGCACTTGGTTTTTGAAGATCAGATATAACATTGCAGGTTACATAAAATGACATTAATAGAGGCATTTGAATCACCCTGTATATACTCCATGCATTTTTTGAAACATGTACGGTGTCTGTCAGATAGCAAAAGACTTCAGTCATAATATTTTACTGTGAAACACTACATAAAAGTTCCTTTTCCATGCCATGAAGGATTCACGATTGAGAATGACAGATCAGTTGACAATTCCATTGTTTCAGTATCACTACAGCCATTTCAGGTTTTCCTGTATTTCTTCTTGAGCTGACACACTTCTCCAATACATACTGGGCATTCATGGAGCTTCTAAATTGTGCCCACAAAGTTATTGCGGTTGCCATCCAATCTTGATGACACAAACCATCCATTGTCTCAGTTCTCCGTGGGGAGATAAAACAGTAAATCCACACTGTAGTTGCACTTTCCGGCAGCATAATTTGTTTTATCATTCTTTCATTCATGAGTATCATTCACCAGTAAGAAATATGTAGGGGTACAAGCCACTCTTCCAAAGTGATTTGCAACACCATACTTGGTTATTACAGGATGAGTCAAAAAGGCTTCACAACTTTGGAATGATATACAAGTTTATTGAGATAACTTACAGAATCAGTAAAAGTGTCATTCTGGGTTTGATGTGACTACCATTTGTGATGTGGCAAACATCCCAGCGGTAATAAATTTCTTCCCACATTTGTTGCAGCAAATCAGGTGCAACTTGTGCAACGGCAACATAGATTTGATTTTTCTCCTTGACTAAATTGTTTGGTAAGAAAGGAACATATGCATGGTCTCTAATGAAACCCCAGAGAAAGAAATCCAGTGGCGTCAAGTCTGGGAAGCGAGGTGGCCCTGCGATTGGCCCTTCACAGCCAATCCGTCGAGCTGGGAAGTGATTAACGAGGAAACCTTGAACTTCCGAGAGGAAATGAGGCGGTGCATCATCTTGCTGGTAGTAAATTATCCCACCTTGGTCATCTTCATCGATCTGTGGGCAAAGCTGTCTTTCACATGTTTGACACAATCATCGACGTGGAGGGACCTGGTGATTTATCACACTGCAGCAAACAACCAGTCTCCAGAAAGTTCTTGTGGAAAGAGTAAATTGTAGACCTACTTGGATATTCTTTAGCATATTCGGTGGGAAATTTATACCAAACAGTTGCTGCAGAGTTTGTTTCATGAAGCCAAAATGCACAGTGAGCATGTTCTGCACCACTGAAGTTACCTATTTTCATTTTGCACTGTGCTGACACTCTGTTCAGGATGGGGGTATAGATGCACTGTGTGGATCAAACTTGAGGTTCTGTGCTACAAAATGATATATCTACCAATTCTGTAATTTGTCTCAATAAATTTCTGTATAATTCCAAAGTTGTAAAGTCCTTTCTGACTTACCCTGTATTTGGTTTTTATTTCACAGTAAAGTTTTCTCGTGCACCCCTAGTCTCTAAACCAGGCCATGCCAACTTGAGCACTTAGTGCTTACGTGCCCCGGTGCCACACTGAGCGGCAGCAGCGTTTTTCCCCTCCCTCTTCTCTTTTCTCCTGTGTAGTGGCTGTAGCAGCATGCGTTGACAGAGACAGCACTTGCTCTTGCATTGTCTTCAGTACGCTGAAGTATCCATTCAGAATCTTATCAAATGGGACACAGTTAATCTGTCTTGCAAGTGTTCAGCACAAGCAGAAAAGATTTGAATTTAGGTGTGCCATTTTTTAATGCTCAATGGGAAGACTGGTATTTGTTTGCAAAGTCTGATGGGAAAGCACTGATTAATATGCCACACTACCATAAATATCAAAGCATCAACAGTGCACCATCATTACAAAAATAAACATTCCTCAGCACATGAGGGGGATTGTGGGATCGGAGAGAACTTAAATGATCACTAAATTAAAATCATAATTGCAACAATCTGAAGAGGTAAGCCTTGTTTATCCTGTTCATTCTAAAAGAAAAACACAAGATACCTTTTTGTAATTGTACTATATAATAGAGGGAAACATTCCACGTGGGAAAAATATATCTAAAAACAAAGATGATGTGACTTACCAAACGAAAGTGCTGGCAGGTCGATAGACACACAAACAAACACAAACATGCACACACAATTCAAGCTTTCACAACCAACGGTTGCTTCATCAGGAAAGAGGGAAACAGAGGGAACGACGAAAGGATGTGGGTTTTAAGGGAGAGGGTAAGGAGTCATTCCAATCCCGGGAGCGGAAAGACTTACCTTAGGGGGGGAAAAAAGGACAGGTATACATTCGCGCACACACACTCATAAATTAGCGGAGTTTGAGGCCTGGTGGATGACGAGACGAGAGGATATACTGAAGGGCAAGTTCCCATCTCCAGAGTTCTGACAGGTTGGTGTTAGTGGGAAGTATCCAGATAACCTGGACGGTGTAACACTGTGCCAAGATGTGCTGGCCGTGCACCAAGGCATGTTTAGCCACAGGGTGATCCTCATTACCAACAAACACTGTCTGCTTGTGTCCATTCATGTGAATGGACAGTTTGTTGCTGATCATTCCCACATAGAAAGATTCACAGTGTAGGCAGGTCAGTTGGTAAATCACGTGGGTGCTTTCACACGTGGCTCTGCCTTTGATCGTGTACACCTTCCGGGTTACAGGACTGGAGTAGGTGGTGGTGGGAGGGTGCATGGGACAGGTTTTACACTGGGGGCAGTTACAAGGGTAGGAGCCAGAGAGTAGGGAAGGTGGTTCGGGGATTTCATAGGGATGAACTAAGAGGTTATGAAGGTTAGGTGGACGGCGGAAAGACACTCTTGGTGGAGTGGGGAGGATTTCATGAAGGATGGATCTCATTCCTTTAGTCTTTCCCTGTCCTTCCCTCTTTCCTGACGAAGCAACCGTTGATTGCGAAAGCTAGAAATTTGTGTGTATGTTTGTGTGTCTATCGACGTGTCAGTGCTTTCGTTTTATATATATATATATATACCTAAAAACAAAGATGATGTGACTTACCAAATGAAAGTGCTGGCAGGTCGACAGACACACAAATGAACACAAACATACACACAAAATTCAAGCTTTCGCAACAAACTGTTGCCTCATCAGGAAAGAGGGAAGGAGAGGGAAAGACGAAAGGATGTGGGTTTTAAGGGAGAGGGTAAGGAGTCATTCCAGTCCCGGGAGCGGAAAGACTTACCTTAGGGGAAAAAAGGACGGGTACACACTCGCGCGCACACACACACATATCCATCCACACATATACAGACACAAGCAGACATATTTAAAGACAAAGAGTTTGGGCAGAGATGTCAGTTGAGGCAGAAGTGCAGAGGCAAAAATGTGAGGGAAACATTCCACGTGGGAAAAATTATTTAAAAAGAAAGATGATGAGACTTACCGAACAAAAGCGCTGGCAGGTCGATAGACACACAAACAAACACAAACATACACACAAAATCTAGCTTTCGCAACCAACGGTTGCCTCGTCAGGAAAGAGGGAAGGGAAGGAAAGACAAAAGGATAAAACCCATATCCTTTTGTCTTTCCTTCTCCTTCCCTCTTTCCTGACGAGGCAACCGTTGGTTGCGAAAGCTAGATTTTGTGTGTATGTTTGTGTTTGTTTGTGTGTCTATCGACCTGCCAGCGCTTTTGTTGGGTAAGTCTCATCATCTTTCTTTTTAAATATATTTTTCCCACGTGGAATGTTTCCCTCTATTATATATATATATATATATATATATAAACACACACACACACACACACACACACACACACACACACACACACACACACACACACACTTGCGCTATTTCTCTTTAGATATTGTTGTTAAACTTAATTATGAGACTGTTTTATGTGGTAAGATTGTAAAGTTAATTATTGCTGTTGTTGTCCCACAGACATCTGAGCTCAATTACGCATCAGAAAGCACAGTTAGATCAAGCTACATTGTTCCACTGAGAATTGCAAAAAGTGGAAGACCTTTATAGAGAGCCGTTTTGTAAAAGTGTGTTTTGTAGAGTGTTCAGAGGTAATATCCCCATCTGTAGTGCCCCAATTTGAGATGTTAAGCTTCTCTGAACATACTATTTCTCAAAGAGTGCAAGAGGTTGGTGTGGAATTGAATGAGCAGTTGTGCAATCAATGTTGTAATTATTGGGAGTACGTAATTGCCCTTGATGAGAGCACTGACAGTCGCAGCACAGCTCAGCTTGCAGTTTTCGTAAGTGGTGGATGTTATTTCTCTGAAAAGTACCACAACTGGGGAAGACATTTTCCTCGCTGAAGAGTTGTTACTCAAGCTCCTATACAGCCTTGCAACTCGATGGGGCCCCTGCAATTTTTGTAGGAAGCAAGACTTGAATCACCAGGAATTTAAAGGATTTTTGGAGGATCTTGAATCAATTCTCAAAGACATTACTTTTTATTGTGCTGCATGATGGTTAAGTTGCTCAAAAGTACCCTCAGCCTTTTTTGATTTGAGACAAGAAATAGCTCTATTCACTGATATGAAATGTTCTCCACAGTGAGACTCGTATGATGAGCAGTGGATCACTGACCTCACGTTCGTGAAAGACATCATGGGGTATTTACATGATTTAAATATCTTGTTGCAAGGTAAAAATAAATTAATTGGTACTAAGTGTGACCCTACTGAAATTTTCCCCTCCGCGGGTCCGGGGCTTAGAATAGGCCCGAGGTATTCCTGCTTGTCATATCAGGCGACTAAAAGGAGTTTCACACATTTCGGGCTTTATGTGATGGTCCCCTGTAGGGTTTGACCTCCATTCTTTAAAATTTTCCTGAAGAGCGAGCCAATTGGGGAAGGGCGCCTTACGAGGTGCATCATGTCCATTGTGCATTGACATATTTAGCCCACTTTCTCATCGTTGCATTGCAGTTCTGCCCATTCTCCATCTCTTGGGCGAGGACACCTCCCTGGGTGTGTTTCCCGCATGCACTAAGCAGTGTCGATTTCTGCACCGACAATGACCATGAATTTTTTTGCAACTGATATCCAGCACGGTAGCCAGTCCGTTGTGGTGGGGTCGCCATGTACCCTGTTGGTTGTAGCCCCCTGACCACACAGTGATCGCTCTGCTGATGCCTGCACTGTTAACTCCCCATGTATGCCAAGGGGTAGATGCCCATCCCCCTGGGGCATCGGGACTCCTGGCAAAGGCCATCCTGCCAGGTGGCCTTTGCTGCGGCTGGGTGGCGCCCGTGGGGAGGGCCCCTGGTCGGAGTGGGTGGCATCAGGGCGGATGACACGCTATGAAGCGTAGTGCATCATCTCTTGCTGGTGGTGAAACACCAGCAGTCTCAAAGTGATCATGAGCTCAATTCAATGCACAGAAGTACAACCCCAAATCGTTCCCCACCCTGGCCACACCATGGGAGGAACGTCAGGCTAAGGATGGCAGCAGATCTTGTTCGCCCCAGTACCTTGTATGTTCGAGAGCTGATGGGGAATCTTTCAGAAGATGAAGCCACAGTTTTTTGTTGAGCATTTAGAGGACAAGTTCGGGCAGGTGGAGGGCTTGTCCAAAATGATATCTGGGTCAGTCTTGATCAAAACAGCATTGTCTGCCCAGTCATGGGAGTTACTCGCTTCTGACAAGCTGGGGGATGTTGCTGTTACCATCACGCTCTGTAAGAGCTTAAATATGGTGCAGGGTATCATATTTCATAGAAACCTCCTTTTGCAGTCCAACGATGAGCTGTGCCCCAATTTAGAGCAGCGAGGTGTACATTTCATCCTGCGTGTCCACTGGGGTCCAAAGAATAATCAGGTTGCCACCGGTGCCTTCATCTTGGCCTTTGAGGGTGATACATTGCCCGAGAAGGTCAAGGTGATGGTCTACTGGTGTGATGTAAAGCCCTATATTCCTCCCCCTATGCAGAGCTTTAAGTGCTGGAAGTTCAGCCATATGTCTTCCCGCTGTACTTCAAGCGTCACATGCCGAGATTGCAGATGCCCATCACATCCCAATATTCCATGTGCCCCACCTCCCATCTGTGTCATCTGTGGAGAGCACCATTCACCTTGATCGCCTGACTGCAGGATTCTCCTGGAAGAAAGGAAAATAATGGAGTACAAGACCGTGGACAGACTGACCTACACTGAGGTTAAGAGAAAATTTGAACGCCTGCATCCTGTGTGTGTGACATCATCTAACGCTGCTGCTACAACTGTTGTGGCACCATCAGCTCCGCCAACCCAGTTCACCTCTCAGAGCCGGAAGACTACATCTGCCCCCTTGATGGTGGGGGACATTTTCCTCCCTGTTGCTCCTGCACCACCTACTTTGGCAGCAACACCCCCCCCCCCCCCCCACCCACCCGTCCAACCATAAGGGACATCTGCCCCCACTTCTAAGCCGGAGAAGCGTAAGTCTTCTTCGGCTTCTCTCACTAGAAAGGGATCCCTTGGCTCACTCTATTCCCAGGTTTCTTCTAGTGGGAAAGACGACACCTGCTCGTAACTGAAGAGCCCAAAAGCAGCTGGGCATACAGCTTCATGTTCATCCTCAGTCCCCTAGACTGAGCCAGTGAAGTCCTCCCAGCGAGAGAAATCAAAAAAGAAAACCCCTAAGACCAAGGAAATTGCGTTGGCACCCACACTGCCACTACCTAAAAGCTCTGCGGCTGAGGATGGGGTGGAGATTTTGGCATCCGCTGATGCCCTAGATCTCACCAGACCCTCAGACACAATGGATATAGACTGCTCAGGCAATAAATCAGTGGCAGCAGGTGACTCTGAGGCGTAAACTGCCTCATTGAATGTTCCATGCCTTCCCAGTCTCACGATATGATCCTCCAGTGGAATTGCGGCTGAGATGCGGCAACTGTTAAGCTTTACACCTGCTATCTGCATTGCCCTCCAGGAAACCTGGTTCCTAGCAATGCGGACCCCTGCCTTCCACAGCTATAAGGGATGTTTCAAGAACTGGAGCGACTATTATAGAATGTCAGGTGGAGTTTGTATTTATGTCCTAAACTAAGTTTGTAGTGACCATGTGCCCCTTCAAACCCCTCTTGAAGCTGTGGCTGTCAGAATAAGGATGACACAGGAAATAACTGTCTGCAATGTGTTTCTTCTTCCAGATGGTTCAGTACCCATGAATGTATTAGCTGCACTAACTGATCAACTCCCTAAACCTTTCCTACTTCTGGGAGATTTTAATGCCCATAACCCCTTGTGGGGTAGTACCATGCTTAATGGCCGAGGCAAAAATGTCGAAACTTTACTGATGCAATTCGACCTCTGCTTCTTAAATATTGGGGCCACCACACATTTCAGTGTGACTCACGGTAGTTACTCGGCCATTGATTTATCAATTTGCAGC
The DNA here is from genome assembly GCF_023864275.1 of Schistocerca cancellata. Taxonomy (NCBI): domain Eukaryota; kingdom Metazoa; phylum Arthropoda; class Insecta; order Orthoptera; family Acrididae; genus Schistocerca; species Schistocerca cancellata. The sequence continues at coordinate 134,246,069 of NC_064635.1, forward strand.
CCAGGACTTCTCCCATCTATCCACTGGAGAGCACATGACTTCCTGTTTGGTAGTGACTGCTTCCCCATCTTCCTGTCACCGCCCCAGTGTCAGGCACATGGACATCTGCCCAGATGGTCTTTGAACAAGGCGGACTGGGGATCTTTCACCTCTGCTGTCACCGCTGGATCTCCCCCACATGGTAACATTGATGTGATGGTTGAGCAAGTAACTAGCACGGTTGTTTCTGCTGCAGAAAATGCTCTCTTTAGGTTGCCCAAGATGTAAGGCAGTCCTTTGGTGGTCACAGGAAGTCACTGAAGCAATTAAGGAGCGTCGGCGAGCTCTACAGTGGCCTAAGCGGCACCCTTCCCTGGAGCGCCTCACAGCCTTTGAATGTCTCCGGGCCAGTGCTCGCTACATTATCAAACAACGGAAGAAGGCGTGTTGGGAGAGATACGTCTCCACCATTGGGTGCCACACGTCGCCATCCCAAGTCTGGGCCAAGATCAAACGTCTTTTCGGGTACCAGGCCCCAGCAGCTGTCCTCGGTGTTACCGTAAATGGCGAGTTATGTACTGACGCAAACGTGATTACCGAGCACTGTGCTGAGCACTTTGCTTGAACCTCTGCATCGGAGAATTACCCCACAGCCTTTCACACATTCTAACGGCGGCTGGAACGGAACGCCCTCACATTCACTACACACTGCAGTGAATCCTACAACGCCCCATTTACAGAGTGGGAGCTCCTCATTGCCCTTGCACATTGCCCCGACACAGCTCCTGGGCCTGATCGCATCCTCAGCCAGATGATAAAACATCTCTCATCTGACGACAAGCGACATCTTCTCGTCATCTTCAACCGGATTTGGTGCGATGATGTCTTTCCATCGCAATGGCAGGGAGAGCACCATCATTCCGGTGCTCAAACCCGGTAAAAATCCCCTTGATGTGGATAGCTATCAGCCCATCAGCCTCACCAATGTTCTTTGTCAGCTGCTGGAATATATGGTATGTCGGCAGTTGGGTTTGGTCCTGGAGTCACGTGGCTTGCTGGCTCCATGTCAGGGCAGCTTCCGCCAGGGTCGCTCTACCACTGATAATATTGTGATCATCGTGTCTGCCATCTGAACAGCCTTTTCCAGACATCAACACCTGATTGCCACCTTTTTTGACTTACGTAAAGCATACGACATGACTTGGCGACATCATATCCTTGCCACATTGTATGAGTGGGGTCTCTGGGGACTACTCCCGATTATTATCCAAAACTTCCTGTCACTCCTTACTTTCTGTGTCCAAGTTGGTGACTCCCATAGTACCATCCATATCCAGGAAACGCAGTCCCGCAGGGCTCTGTATTGAGTGTCTCTCTGTTTTTAGTGGCCATTAACAGTCTAGCAGCAGCAGTCAGGCCCTCTGTCTCACCTTCTCTGTATGCAGACGACTTCTGCATTTTGTACTGCTGCTCCAGTACTGTTGTTGCTGAGCAGTGCCTCCAGGGAGCCATCCACAAGGCACAGTCATGGGCTCTAGCCCACAGCTTCCAGTTTTCAGCTGCAAAGTCATGCGCCGTGCACTTCTTTCGGCGTCGTAGAGTTCATCAGGAACCCACACTTTACCGTAATGACGATCCACTCTCTGTAGCAGAGACATACAAATTCCTAGGACTGGTTTTTGACACTCGATTGACTTGGCTCCCTCATCTTCGTCAGCTTAAGCAGAAGTGCTGGCAGCAACACCAATTGGGGTGCAGATAGCTGCACGCTGCTGCAGCTCTACAGAGCCCTTGTCCAATCCTGAATTGACTATGGGATTGTGGTTTATGGTTCATCAGCACCTTCAGCATTGCATTTACTCGACCCTGTGCACCACTGTGGGGTTCAGTTGGCAACAGGAGCTTTTAGGACGAGTCCGGTGGCCAATGTACTGGTGGAGGCTGATGTCCCTCCACTACAGAACAGACGTGTGCAGCTGCTCACCAGTTACACAGCACACATTCATAGTTACTCTGCGCATCTGAATAACCACCTGCTTTTCCCACCTGCAGCAGTCCATCTTCCGCTTCAGCAGCCCAGATCGGGGCTAACGATTGCGGTTCACATGCGGTCCCTTCTCTCCGAACTGGAGTCCTTCCCTTTACCACCTCTGCTTGCGGCATGTTCACATATGCCTCCATGGTGTACACCTTGGCCGCAGCTTTGTCTGGACCTTTCGCATGGCCCTAAGGACTCCGTTAACCCCACCGCTCTCCGCTGTCACTTCCTCTCAATTCTTGATGTGTTCCGGGGCTCTGAAGTGGTTTACACCGATGGCTCAATGGCTGATGGTCACGTAGGCTTCAGATATGCTCATGGAGGACACTTTGAGGAGTGCTCCTTGCCAGTTGGCTGCAATGTTTTCACTGCAGAGCTGGCGCCCATATCTTGTGCTCTTGAGTACATCCGCTCATGCCCTGGCGAGTCATTTCACCTGTGTACTGACTCATTGAGCAGCCTACAATCTATCGACCAGTGCTATCCTCACCACCCTCTGGTAGCGTCCATTCAGGAGTTCATCTATGCCCTGAACAGTGTCGCCGCTCCGTGGTGTTTGTGTGGACCCCAGGACACGTCAGAATCCCCGACAACGAACTTGCCGACAGGCTGGCCGAACAGGCGATGCGGAAACTGCTTCTGGAGATAGGCATCTCCAAAGCTGACCTGCGTTTTGTCTTACACCACAGGGTTTTCTGGCTTTGGGAGACAGAACGGCATAACAGCATGTATAACAAACTGCGTGTCATTAAGGAGACTATGAATATGTGGAAGTCTTCCATGTGGGCCTCTCATAGGGAATCAGTTGTCTTCTACCGGCTCCGCATTTGCCATACATGGCTAACGCATGGATACCTACTCCGTCGCAAGGAGCCACCTCAGTGTCGCTGTGGCTCCCGAATGACAGTTGTCCACCTCTTGCTGGACTGCCCACTTTTAGCCGCTCTGCGGCAGACTTTTAACTTTCCCAGCATCCTACCTTTGGTGTTGGGTGACAATGCCTCAACAACAGCTTTAGTTTTACATTTTATCCATGAGAGTGGATTTTATACTTCTAGGTAAGTTTTAGCGCATGTCCTTTGTCCCTCTGTGTCTACCACCCTAGTGCTTTTTGGGGTGGAGGTTTTAATGTGTTGCAGAGTGGCTGGCTTTCCCTTTTTATTCTTGTAGTTGGCCAGCCACTGTAATCTGCTTTCATGTTTTACTCTCTTCTGTTTCTAGCATCTCTGTTTTCTTGTCCTCTTTTGTTCCTTTTAGTGTTCATTGCCTTCCCTTCATTCTTGTGGCTTTTCCTTTCTTTCCATTTTGTGTTATCTGTTTCGTTCGTTTTATTCTCAAACGTGTGGCACTGTTTTATTAGGAACAAGGGATCGATGACCTTGTAGTTTGGTCCCTTCTCTCGCCTTTAAACAAACCAACCAACATACCTATTGAAAGTTTCAAATTGCATCTTTTGCTTTTTAAAAGCCAGCTTCAAAGAGGAAATTTGCACGATTTTCCCTCTCTAAAATCCTTGAAGTTAGGTGCTTATGAATACATCAGGGAGTATACAAAAATGTTACAATAATTGGATCAAGAATTTGGAGTAGGTTTTACTGGTTTTATTTATTCAAAACTGCAATTCGGTTTTTTATGACTCCTTTTCTGGTGCACCCAGAGGGTGGTTCAATTTTGACAGACCACTATTACCATTACAATCAGGATTTGATTTCATTTTATAAAGGCATTGATCAACAAGAATTCCCAAGGATTCATGCATGCCCTTGTCCTGAAATTTTCGGAACAACATTCATTTGTGAACAAATGTCTTCAGTTATGAATATTAACAAAACAAAAACAAGGACAAGTTTGTATGATGCTTTGTTGGAAGCTGTACTTCTAATTGCAACTGCCAAAACAATTGTTCCAAATATTGGAAAATTTTTGGCTTCAAAGCAATGCCAAAGATCAATAAAGAATGTTGTAAATGAATGCAAAATAAGGAGCACAATAAAACTATTATTTCTGTCTGTACTCAAACTTGGCATTATTATTATTGTTATTGTTATTGTTATTATTATTATTATTATTATTATTATTATTATTATTATTATTATTGTAATTATGATTCATTTTAAAACTGGTATGCCACCTGAAGCACGCTGATTTCCCCAGTCCCATTCACCAAACAATAACAAGGCTCTGGCCTCGCTAAGTGCTGCCACAACAGTGCTGTGTCTGCCTCCCCGCCTCACCGGCACTGCAGCAGAGCACTGGTGCTTTGCCGGTGCTCGCAAAGCACTTAAGTTGTTGTGGCCTGTGTTAATAAACGAGTTTCTCTTCCCTAAAAGTAGCTTAAACGTATTTATGTCAAATTGTTCACAAGGTTCTGACAAGTACTTAATCGCAGTGCATAGAAGTTTATGCTATGTATAAGCTCACTCACTTCTAATGACAAGCGGATGGTGCAAAATTTCTATGAATAATGTTCGATTTAGACAAATAGATTGTTTACATAAGCTAGTATTTGTGCTCATCATCATCATTTAAGACTTATAAAATTCCTCCTTGATCCCCTATTCAGTGCTAACATTGGTGCCTCTTCTGATGTTAAGCCTATTACTTCAAAATCATTCATAACCGAATCCAGGTACCTTCTCCTTGGTCTACCCCGACTCCTCCTACCCTCTACTGCTGAACCCATGAGTCTCTTGGGTAACCTTGCTTCTCCCATGCGTGTAACATGACCCCACCATCTAAGCCTGTTTGCCCTGACTGCTACATCTATAGAGTTCATTCCCAGTTTTTCTTTTATCTCCTCATTGTGCACACCCTCCTGCCATTGTTCCCATCTACTAGTACCTCCAATCATCCTAGCTACTTTCATATCCGTAACCTCAACCTTATTGATAAGGTAACCTGAATCCACCCAGCTTTTGCTCCCATACAACAAAGTTGGTCGAAAGATTGAACGGTGCACAGATAACTTAGTCTTGGTACTGACTTCCTTCTTGCAGAAGAGAGATCGTAGCTGAGCGCTCACTGCGTTAGCTTCGCTACACCTCGCTTCCAGTTCTTTCACTATGTTGCCATCCTGTGAGAATATGCATCCTAAGTACTTGAAACCGTCCACCTGTTCTAACTTTGTTCCTCCTATTTGGCACTCAATATGTTTATATCTCTTTCCCACAGACATTACTTTTGTTTTGGAGATGCTAATCTTCGTACCATAGTCATTACATTTCTGATCTAGCTCTGAAATATTACTTTGCAAACTTTCAATAGAATCTGCCATCACAACTAAGTCATCCGCATATGCGAGACTGCTTATTTTGTGTTCACCTATCTTATTCTCACCCAGCCAGTCTATTGTTTTCAACATATGATCCATAAATAATATGAACAACAGTGGAGACAGGTTGCAGCCTTGCCTTACCCCTGAAACTACTCTGAACCATGAACTCAATTTACCATCAACTCTAATTGCTGCCTGACTATCTATGTAAAGACCTTTAATTGCTTGCAAAAGTTTGCCTCCTATTCCATAATCACATAGAACAGATAATAACTTCCTCCTAGGAACCCGGTCGTATGCCTTTTTTTAGGTTAGATGGCCTCGGGCAAGTGCAGAAAGGGCAACAGCCTCAACGGGTGCGGGGCAAAGTTAGGACATGCGGGGACCAAGCAGCAATCGGTATTGTAATTGTAAACTGTCGAAGCTGCGTTGGTAAAGTACCGGAACTTCAAGCGCTGATAGAAAGCACCGAAGCTGAAATCGTTATAGGTACAGAAAGCTGGCTGAAGCCAGAGATAAATTCTGCCGAAATTTTTACAAAGGCACAGACGGTGTTTAGAAAGGATAGATTGCATGCAACCGGTGGTGGAGTGTTCGTCGCTGTTAGTAGTAGTTTATCCTGTAGTGAAGTAGAAGTGGATAGTTCCTGTGAATTATTATGGGTGGAGGTTACACTCAACAACCGAGCTAGGTTAATAATTGGCTCCTTTTACCGACCCCCCGACTCAGCAGCATTAGTGGCAGAACAACTGAGAGAAAATTTGGAATACATTTCACATAAATTTTCTCAGCATGTTATGGTTTTAGGTGGAGATTTCAATTTACCAGATATAGACTGGGACACTCAGATGTTTAGGACGGGTGGTAGGGACAGAGCATCGAGTGACATTATACTGAGTGCACTATCCGAAAATTACCTCGAGCAATTAAACAGAGAACCGACTCGTGGAGATAACATCTTGGACCTACTGATAACAAACAGACCCGAACTTTTCGACTCTGTAAGTGCAGAACAGGGAATCGGTGATCATAAGGCCGTTGCAGCATCCCTGAATATGGAAGTTAATAGGAATATAAAAAAAGGGAGGAAGGTTTATCTGTTTAGCAAGAGTAATAGAAGGCAGATTTCAGACTACCTAACAGATCAAAACGAAAATTTCTGTTCCGACACTGACAATGTTGAGTGTTTATGGAAAAAGTTCAAGGCAATCGTAAAATGCGTTTTAGACAGGTACGTGCCGAGTAAAACTGTGAGGGTACAACAACAACAAAGTTAGGAAACTACTGCGAAAGCAAAGACAGCTTCACTCCAAGTTTAAACGCAGCCAAAACCTCTCAGACAAACAGAAGCTAAACGATGTCAAAGTTAGCGTAAGGAGGGCTATGCGTGAAGCGTTCAGTGAATTCGAAAGTAAAATACTAGGTACCGACTTGACAGAAAATCCTAGGAAGTTCTGGTCTTACGTTAAATCAGTAAGTGGCTCGAAACATCATGTCCAGACACTCCGGGATGATGATGGCATTGAAACAGAGGATGACAAGCGTAAAGCTGAAATACTAAACACCTTTTTCCAAAGCTGTTTCACAGAGGAAGACCGCACTGCAGTTCCTTCTCTAAATCCTCGCACCAACGAAAAAATGGCTGACATCGAAATAAGTGTCCAAGGAATAGAAAAGCAACTGGAATCACTCAACAGAGGAAAGTCCACTGGACCTGACGGGATACCAATTCGATTCTACACAGAGTACGCAAAAGAACTTGCCCCCCTTCTAACAGCCGTGTACCGCAAGTCTCTAGAGGAACAGAAGGTTCCAAATGATTGGAAAAGAGCACAGGTAGTCCCAGTCTTCAAGAAGGGTCGTCGAGCAGATGCGCAAAACTATAGACCTATATCTCTGACGTCGATCTGTTGTAGAATTTTAGAACATGTCTTTTGCTCGAGTATCATGTCGTTTTTGGAAACTCAGAATCTACTATGTAGGAATCAACATGGATTCCGGAAACAGCGATCGTGTGAAACCCAACTCGCTTTATTTGTTCATGAGACCCAGAAAATATTAGATACGGGCTCCCAGGTAGATGCTATTTTTCTTGACTTCCGGAAGGCGTTCGATACAGTTCCGCACTGTCGCCTGATAAACAAAGTAAGAGCCTACGGAATATCAGACCAGCTGTGTGGCTGGATTGAAGAGTTTTTAGCAGACAGAACACAGCATGTTGTTATCAACGGAGAGACGTCTACAGACGTTAAAGTAACCTCTGGCGTGCCACAGGGGAGTGTTATGGGACCATTGCTTTTCACAATATATATAAATGACCTAGTAGATAGTGTCGGAAGTTCCATGCGGCTTTTCGCGGATGATGCTGTAGTATACAGAGAAGTTGCAGCATTAGAAAATTGTAGCGAAATGCAGGAAGATCTGCAACGGATAGGCACTTGGTGCAGGGAGTGGCAACTGACCCTTAACATAGACAAATGTAATGTATTGCGAATACATAGAAAGAAGGATCCTTTATTGTATGATTATATGATAGCGGAACAAACACTGGTAGCAGTTACTTCTGTAAAATATCTGGGAGTATGCGTGCGGAATGATTTGAAGTGGAATGATCATATAAAATTAATTGTTGGTAAGGCGGGTACCAGGTTGAGATTCATTGGGAGAGTCCTCAGAAAATGTAGTCCATCAACAAAGGAGGTGGCTTACAAAACACTCGTTCGACCTATACTTGAGTATTGCTCATCAGTGTGGGATCCGTACCAGATCGGGTTGACGGAGGAGATAGAGAAGATCCAAAGAAGAGCGGCGCGTTTCGTCACAGGGTTATTTGGTAACCGTGATAGCGTTACGGAGATGTTTAACAAACTCAAGTGGCAGACTCTGCAAGAGAGGCGCTCTGCATCGCGGTGTAGCTTGCTCGCCAGGTTTCGAGAGGGTGCGTTTCTGGATGAGGTATCGAATATATTGCTTCCCCCTACTTATACCTCCCGAGGAGATCACGAATGTAAAATTAGAGAGATTAGAGCGCGCACAGAGGCTTTCAGACAGTCGTTCTTCCCGCGAGCCATACGCGACTGGAACAGGAAAGGGAGATAATGACAGTAGCACGTAAAGTGCCCTCCGCCACACACCGTTGGGTGGCTTGCGGAGTATAAATGTAGATGTAGATGTAGATCTATAAAACGTAGATACAATTCCCTGTTCCACTCGTAACACTTCTCCATTATTTGCCGTAAGCTAAGGATCTGGTCCTGACAACCTCTAAGAGGCCTAAACCCACACTGATTTTCATCCAATTGGTCCTCAACTAATACTCGCACTTTCCTTTCAACAATACCTGAGAAGATTTTATTCACAACGCTGATCAAAGAGATACCTCTGTAGTTGTTACAATCTTTTGTTTCCATGTTTAAAGATTGGTGTGATTACTGCTTTCTTCCAGTCTGATGGAACCTGTCCCGACTCCCACGCCATTTCAATTATCCTGTGTAGCCATTTAAGACCTGACATTCCACTGTATTTGATGAGTTCCGACTTAATTTCATCCACCCCAGCCGCTTTACTGCACTGCAATCTATTGACCATTTTCTCCACTCCCTCAAATGTGATCCTATTTCCATCATCATTCCTGTCCCATTGTACATCGAAATCTGAAACATTACTGATCGTATTTTCACCTACATTGAACAACTCTTCAAAATATTCCCTCCATCTGCCCAAGGCATCAACAGGATTCACCAGCAGTTTTCCTGACCCATCCAAAACACTTGTCATTTCCTTCTTATCTCCCTTTCGAAGACTGCTAATTACTCCTTATCATTTCAAAAAAAGAAACAGGAGTACACCTCTTTGTACCCTCCTCCTGTTGTGCCGCAAGGCATAAATCTGCCTCATTTGTCCTCCTCACCTTACACCTTACCTTTGCTCCTCTGTCCTCCACCCCCTCCCCCCCTCCCCCACCCACTTGAGTTCCTCACTTTGATCTAAAACATAAAATATGAAAGTTACAATTTTGCAAATGCTGTTAAATATAAACTGGTTGTTTCCATTTGCAGGTGATGGAAGATGCTCATGTCAATGCTGTTATGATACTGGGTGAGGTGTTCAGAAGTAAAGAACCTTTTGACTTTGGAGCACAGGTATGCATATGTATTCCCTCCATATTGGACTCCAATCTTATACTTGTAGCATACATGCCACCTTAGTTTTGAGGACTCATTGTCAACCAAGAAAATAATCTTTTTCTTCTCTACAATTTCTTCTGATTCACAGTAGATAAAGTTCAAATGATGCTGCATAGATACACTGTGCAGACCATGCAAAATAAAAAATAAAGCATTCAAAATTGACTGCATGAGAGTTTAGTCTATTTACAGACTCAAAATAGGTCACATTTAACATCATGCATTGCTCAGCACAGGTTTCAGTACCTATCTGCCCTTAGAGAAGCCTACTTTCGTAATTGTCCGGTATCAGTGAGTCACGGCTTCCTGGATATCTTTATCAAGCCAAATCATAAAAATAATCGTGGGAGATAAATCTTGTGAATAAGATCAATGATGCGAAGTTGAGACTTGTTTTTGAGAAAGGAACTGGTGATACTTTGCAGCAGAATGAGCTGGGGTGTTGTTACACACAAGGATAAAGTGTGAGGTATAAGGACAAAATCATTCTCATTGGATTCAAGCAAGCAATTTTTTTACCATTTTTATTTTCAACATTCATAATGTCCTCTTTTATTGGAGATACAAAATGTTTGTGAACAATTACACTGCTATTGAAAGACATTAACATGATCTTTAGCCTTCTTTTTTGTCATAAAATACCCACCCTCCCCCACACCACTTCTTTCCCATTTTTCATCCAACAACTACTTCCTAAGGGGTAGCATTTCTTCCATTATCAAAATTGTAACATTCTGAGTAATACTTATGCAACTGCATCTATTTTCTCAAAAGTTTTCTTTAATTCTTCTATAAGTAATATCTGTCTTTCCTATAATCATGCACGCTTCTGCATCTTTGGATTTCTCCTGTAGCCATTCCTGCTTTTCCACTTTGTACTTCCTGTCAACCTCCTTTTCTTGATTTGATTTGAGATAACCAGCTTTGATTATGTCAGGAACCATTGTGGATAGCGACTGTAGACTATAAGGAAGGTGAGACACACAGGAGCCAGTCACAATCCCATTAGCTTTCATAGTGTTGCAAATCTAGATTTTGACTATAAATAGCCATCTTCAGTGCATTTTCATTATATTTCAACAGACTCGGGGCAGTTCATATCACCTTATGTTCTTACAGGTGTATAGGCAGAAGGACACTGGGCCTCCTCAGTGTCATGAACTGAACAGGGTGACATGAACTGGCGTGAGTCTGTTGAAATATAATGAAAATGAGCTGAAGATGTCTCTATATCAAAAATCTAGATTTGCAACACTAATAAAAGCTAATGAGATTGCGACTGACTGCTTTATGCCTCTCCCTCCTTGATTTGAGATGTTGGTATTCCATTTTGCATGTATCATTTGCTGCCTTTTTTATATTTCCTTCTTCTGTCAGTAAAATTTAATATCTCCTGTGTTATCCAAGGACTCTTTGTAAATCTTGTTCTTTTTTAGCTATTCCTCTGTTCTCATCACTATGTAATTTCTCAAAGCCACCCATTTTTGTTCTATTGTATTCAGAATTATGCAAGGACAAGCAGGAAGTCAGCCATGGCCTTATCAATGTAGGCATCCCAGCATTCACCTTAAAAACTTGAGGAAGACTATGGAAAGCCCAACTCTGGATGGCTGGGCAGGGCACGAACCCCGTTCCTGCTGAAAGTGAATCCAGTTCATTAACAGTGGGTTAGCCACCTAACTCAATATATGATTCAGAAAGTGTTAATGAACTGGATTTGTATTCAGCAGGAACGGGGTTCGTGCCCTGCCCAGCCATCCTGAGTTGGGCTTTCCGTAGTCTTCCTCAAGTTTCTAATATGAATGCTGGGATGTCTACAAGTAGATTACAATATGCCTAACAAGTATAATCAATAATATAATGAGAACAGGCAACTTTTTTATATGACACGTCTGAAAAATGTAAACAGATGAACACATTATATCATACTGCTGAAACATATAAAAACACGAATATCTGTCAAAACTATATCCATAACAACTATTATTGCGACAGATTCTTTTCTGAGGTGTACTGCACTGAATTTGAAACAAAGTTAACAGGAAATAACTGCAGAAACATTCTGGTGTGAAGACAAATACAGCATGGATGATACTCCAGTCAACAGATTAGAAAGTACTCTACAATAAATGAGAGCCTAGTGTTTCTGTAAGCAGACATATTTATTTATGATGTAAAAAGTTCTCTGTAAGAGATCATTTTAACTCTGCTCTAAGAGCTATTTCCTTATCCAGCCTCTTGGTGATGTAGGCAGTGCATTATAAAGAATGACATTGACGTAGCTCACCTGTCTTTGAGTACAAACTGTTATTGCTTGCTGTACTCACAGGAACCCATAGTTGCACATGTTACATCTATGGTTATTACTATTAGTTTGCTGTCTCAAAGGTTAGCTCTTGTCATCGATATATATTTGTATAATTATGTATTCTGCAAACCACTGAGAAACGCATAGCAGCCAGTACTTCCTATTATGTAGATTGGAAGTTAAATACTGGCAACACTGTTGTGGAGACACTATGCAATAGAATCTACTATTGTCACTGATAGCACATGTTGTTGACGTACCTACCATACCTCCGAGCAAATGGACTTGCCCGTCCCTCACCGGCGTGTGCACAATTGAGGTAAACACCGTCACTTGTGAGTGAGCTGTCTAATGTAACAGTGTCACCATGTTTTCAAAACAGGAGCAGTGGAGTTGGATCAAGATTGAATGTGCCAGAGGTCATACAGCACAACATTGTCGTCAAGGTCTTCAAGAGGCGTGCAGGGAATCGGCTTTATCGTACAGAACAGTGTCACATTGGGTAAAAGCCTTCAACAAAGGTTGGCAAACTGTGGCAGACATTCATCAGGCAGGTCATCCTACCATCTCTGAAGAAGAAGTGCATGGTGTTGCCGCATTAGAGGACAGTGATCTATGCCATACGATTCGTAAGCTCACCCACAAAATCAGATTAGCGTATACAACTGTGCTTCGCATCCTGAAGGAATGCCTGGGCATGCGAAAAATTGCATCATGATGGGTTTCACATGAATTGATGGAAATGCAGAAATGGATGCATTACGATGCTGCTCAGATGCACTTGGAGTGCTACGACACGGAGGAGAGGCTTTCATACACCATATTATAACACTGGATGAGACATGGGCCACATTGTACAAGCCAAAACTTAAATGCCAATCCAATGAATGGCATTATTATGGGTCACCACGAAAATCGAAAGTGTGTCAGAATCCCAGTATGGTGAAAGTTATGGTGATTCTCATGTACAACTGTGGTGGTGTTATCCTAAAGCATTACGATCCTCCACGGCAGACCGTCAATGCATAGTATTACTGTTCATTTGTGGAGCATCACCTGCGACCAGCTTTGTGAAAGAAGCGGCAACACTTTCTGCACAACCCACCCATCATTTTGCATGACAGTGAGCAGGCGCGCACAGCACAAGCTGTGGCTGCTCTGTTCAGTTGATGGGACTGGGAAGTAATGTACCATCCACCATACTCCCTGGACTTAAGTCATAGTGACTTTGATTTGATTTGATTCTGAAGATGAAGGAACCACTTTGTGGCATTCACTTCAGAACTGTTCCAGATATTCGACAGGCAGTAGACCAGTCCATTCGCACCATCAACAGAACGGGCTCAGCTAACAGTATACTATGCCTTCCACATCGCTGGCAATGGGTTCTACACAATGCTGGTGACTACTTTGAAGGACAGTAACAGGTGCAAACATGTGACTCTTCTGTATTGGTTGTGAATAAATAATTGCCGCTATTTAAGTTCCAACCCTCGTATACAATGTGTCAGGGTTTCTTCCTCCTCTGTTCACATGTATGGTATGAATGATTGCTTAGATGCTTCTTTGTCCACTGTATTTAGTCTAAGCTTACTGTCGTCATCCCTGTGGGAGAGATGCGTAGTGGATAGTAGAGTATTCCTTGATCCCTCACTTTGTACTGTTTTCCGAAACATTTTAAGTAGGCTTTCATGGGAGAGTTGGCATCTGCTAGTTCATGTTTTTATACCAAAGAAAATAATAATTTTTGGAAGTATAATTTACAAACTAATTCATACCAAAAATGAAACACTCTACAAAACCACAGAAAAACTTTCGGATACAATGAGGAAAAGAAGAATTGAGTTTTATGGGCACATTCTCAGAATGAACCCAAATAGACTTACAAAAAGAATGTTTGACTACTTCAGGAATAAAAAATCCAAACCAAATTGGTTTATCCAAACAGAGAAAGACTTAAGAGAACTACACATCACAGAAAAAATGCTCACAGACAGGACCGCAAAAATGATAAGCAAAGACAGAAAAGAGGGATTCCAGCTCCAAAATAGAAAGAAAAGAACGATTGTCATCTCTGATGAGGAAAGAAAAGCAAGATCAGAAAGAATGAAACAGTACTGGGCGAAAAGAAAGGCACAGAACAAACAGAAGTGATTGATTCAACGTACCCCAAAGTTGGGTGAAACGAAGAAGAAGAAGAAGAAGAAGAATTTACCTGGATAGATAAAAAATCTACACAGCAAGCAGTGGCAGAAGAAGACACACATACAAACATTAAGTAAATGTGCAGGCTTTTGGAGCCAGTAGCTCTTTCATGCAGAAGGACTGAAGAGGAAAGAAGAGGGTTGAAAAGAAAGGACCACTGAGGTTTAAGAAACAGGGAGAGTTTGGAAAAGTCACACAGAACCACAGTTCAGGGGAGACTTAGCAGACTGGAATAGAAGGAAAGACTGACTGTTTGGGACTAGCCTATCTTCCACCTCAAAGCTCTCAGGTTTTGAAATCTTATCCAGTGCAGTCCCCAACAATCAGTCGTTCCTTCTCATCCCATCTGGTAAGTATCTCACGACCCTGGATTCTGGGTACTTTTTCTGAACTCTCTCTACTTCCTAAACCTCACCTGTCTTCTTTTTTCATTCCTTTTTCTTCCCCATCAGTCCTTCTGCCAGAATAAGGAGCCACTGGCTCTGAAAGCTTGCAAATTTCCCTCTCTCTAGTTACAGTTCATGTTTTTCAAGCATTTACATGTCGCCCCCGTGGGACAGACCTGTGATGATTTAAGGTGCCCTTCTTTGAACATGTTCAGTACCCAGTACAGCAGCTACCGTATTTACTCGAATCTAAGCCGCACTTTTTTTCCGGTTTTCGTAATCCAAAAAACCGCCTGTGGCTTAGAATCGAGTGCAAAGCAAGCGGAAGTTATGAAAAATGTTGGTACGTGCCGCCACAACTAACTTCTGTAGCGCGACACAGGCATGCTTTGTAGGCACAAAGATAAATACTGGCGCCAAAACAGCAAACGCGGAAGAATATACGTATCGTGTCATGTTTATATTCGTATTATTCTTATGCCTAATAATGATACAGTCTGAAATGAAGCACGGCAAGTGACTAGATTTTTAAATCTAAGATGACTCTAATTTCTGTGCAGAATTTGATGTAATAAAGAAGCGGCCGCAAAGATTTTCAAACGGAGAAAAATTTTCGCCTAACTCTCGTTCAGAACATGTTCTATCATACGCAGTCTATTATTTGATTCTTGTTGATCATTATCAAAGAAAGCAGCAGTGTAAGTAACAACAAATAGCAGTCTCTTGCCATTGTTTCGCTAATGAGACGATTCCTCTCTTTTTTGTTTTAATTGTACGCGGCGGTAGCGCGCACAAAAGCAAGCCATGCCGCGACAGGCCGTAAACACGCACTATCAGAATACGACAAACAATGCATGACACAGTGCAGTAATGCATTTTCAGCTTAAGAGTGACGCAAACACCTATAACAAAGAAAACGGCACTTATCAGATCAAAGCAAAATAGGCAATCGATTCAAACCAGATGAAGCACGTGAAAAAGGAAGGGTACCCGTATAAATACGGACGAAACGCCTGACGCATAGCAATGGCTACGTGGTAAAGCTTAACTGCTAAGCTTACGACTCGAACCAAACTACTGTAGCTGTATTGTCATTCATTCGACCTAAATTGTGTCTCATATTACAATGGACCAACTTTGTTTCAATTTGGAAGTGTGGCCTAAAACTTTTCTCTCCCCTTGAATTTCGAGTCTCAAATTTCAGGTGCGGCGTAGATTCGGGAAATTTTTTTTTTTCCTTGATTTCGAGTCTCATTTTTCAGGTGCGGCTTAGATTCGAGTGCGGCTTAGATTCGAGTAAATACGGTACACTTATTGTCAAAAGTGTGATCATGTGGGGTATCAAGTGAAATTTGTGATGGGAGGGAGGACACAGCACGTTATCTTGAATGGACAGACATTGTCAGATGTAGAAGTAATTTCAGTTGTGCCCCAGGGAAGTGTGTTAGGATTCTTGCTTTTCATGTTGTATATTAATGAACTTGCAGACATTATTAGCAGCATAATTGGGATTTTTGCAGATGATGCAGTTATATGTAATGAAGTACTGTCTGAGAGAAGCTGCATAAATATTCAGTCAGATCTTGATAAGATTTCAATGTGGTGCAATGATTGGCCACTTACAATAAATGTTCAAAAATATAAGATTTTGCACTTCACGAAATGAAAAAATGACTATAACATCAATGAGTCACAGTTGGAATCGGCCAACTCTTACAAATACCTGTTTGGAACACTTGGTAGGGGTATGAAATGGAACGATATCATAGGCTCAGTTGTGGGTAAAGTAGGTTGTAGACTTTGGTTTATAGATAGAATACTGTGAAGTGCAATCAGTCTACAAAAGATATTGCTTACAAATTGCTCATGTGACTCATCCTAGAATAATATTGCTCAAGTGTGTGGGACCTGTACCAGATAGGACTAACAGGGGGTATCGAATGTATACAGAGAAGAGCGGTACAATTGGTTACAAGTTTGCTTAATCGTTGGGAGAGTTTCACAGAGATACTGAAGGAACTGAAGTGGCAGATTCTTGAAGACAGGCATAAACTATCCCAAGAAAGTCTATTAATAAAGTTTCAAGAACTGGCTTTAAATGATTACTCAAGGGATATGCTAAAATCGCCTATGTATCACTGACATAGGGATCATGAGGATAAGACTAGAATAATTACTGGATGCTCAGTGGTATTCAATCATTGTTCCCGTGCTCCATGCATGAATGGAACAGGAAGAACTGGTATAATGGGATGTATCCTCTGTTGGAGTATAGATGTAGATGTAGATCCCCCTGTTAGTCCTGTTTATTATGGATCCCATACACTTATTCAATATTCTATGCTATGTCACACAAATGTTTTGTAAGCAATATGTCACTGATTGCATTTTCCCAGTATCCTACCTGTGAAATGAAATCTGCAAAATAATAATATAATATTCTGAATTGGGACCCCTGCTCCAGTGTCAGTCAGACTGACATAGCTCAGAACAGCTAAGTTCTACAGGAGCCCACCCTCTCCTTCCCAGGAGGGAATGAAAATTGAATGGGGAAAAAAGTAATTCTGGGAATGTAATGGTGAGACACAGGCCCCTATCAGACCAGTGCATGTTGCCCACAGACTGCAGTTTGTCCATACCTGATTTAAAGCAATTCTCTGTACTGCTTTGAAAGCTTATCAAGACTCAATCTTTTTTTGAGACAGTACTTCATTACAGATAACTGTGTAGTGTAAAAACATCAGAAGTTACTATTAATATTGTTTGCAGGTAATTAATATACAACAGGAACAGCAAGGGTCCCAACACACTTCCTGGGGCAAAACTGAAGCTAACTTTGACATCATTCATTGACTCCCCAAGCAAGGTAATTTACTGTGCCCCCCTTACCAATATATCATCAGACCAGTCACAACTTGGGTTTGGAAAAACCATATGATCATCCTTTTGTTAGAAAAGCATTATTTATTTTACCCCTCTGTCTTTGAAGTTGGTAGCTGACATAAATTCCATCTGGTTTTTCTTCTGTTCCTCTGACAATTTATTGCCAGTTGCCTTTATAAGCTTGTGCACAAATCAGTTCTTTGTACGCAGTGTTCCAAAGGCTAGATGTTTCACAAAGGAGTTCCATAAATAAACCAAACTAATTTTTTGGTGGGCAGAGCTTTTGCAATACCATGTTTTGCCATTAGGAGTGCATGGAGTTACATTCCAGAGTCAGTAAGCAGAGTGCCATCACTGAAGGAAGTCAGGACTAGTTTTGGTAGAGTTCATAGTGACAATTGTTTTGTGTGATACCGTATTTACTCGAATCTAAGCCGCACTTTTTTTCCAGTTTTCGTAATCCAAAAAACCGCCTGCGGCTTAGAATCGAGTGCAAAGCAAGCGGAAGTTATGAAAAATGTTGGTACGTGCCGCCACAACTAACTTCTGCCGTCGAATATATGTAGCGCTACGCAGGCATGCGTTGTAGGCACAAAGATAAATACTGGCGCCAAAACCTCTGCGTCAGTAAATAAATTTAAAAAAAAAAAGTGGAAGACGAGCTTATTTTCTCCGCCGCGAGTTTCGACCACTGCATTTTCATACATTATCCAACGAAGTAAATACAAATTCCGTATTGTTCATTTTCGAATGTAGCACAATTTCAGTGTATTACGAAAATCTGACTGGCAAGACTGTTTGGGATGTTTGTCAATATGGCCAACTCTACGTTCTGAATTTTTTCCTATCTGTGAGAAGAGATGGTTGCTAATAGGAACCTGATGAAATATGAATCACATAAGTATTCTCTTCACCATAAGAATAATACGAATATAAACATTTTGCCATGTATTCTTTCGTGTTTGCTGCTATCTCATTTAAATCCTGTCTGCCTAATAAACTACGAAACTAGAGTGAGACAACAGCAAACGCGGAAGAATATACGTATCGTGTCATGTTTATATTCGTATTATTCTTACAGTCAGAAAGGAAGCACGGCAAGTGACTAGATTTTTAAATCTAAGACGACTCTAATTTCTGTGCAGAATTTGATGTAATAAAGAAGCGGCCGCAAAGATTTTCAAACGGAGAAAAATTTTCGCCTAACTCTCGTTCAGAACATGTTCTATCATACGCAGTCTATTATTTGATTCTTGTTGATCATTATCAAAGAAAGCAGCAGTGTAAGTAACAACAAATAGCAGTCTCTTGCACTATCAGAATGCGACAAACAATGCATGACACAGTGCAGTAATGCATTTTCAGCTTTAAGAGTGACGCAAACACCTATAACAAAGAAAACGGCATTTATCAGATCAAAGCAAAATAAGCAATCGATTCAAACCAGACGAAGCACGTGAAAAAGGAAGGGTGCCCGTATAAATACGGACGGAGCGCCTGACGCATAGCAATGGCTACGTGGTAAAGCTTAACTGCTAAGCTTACGACGCGAACCAAACTACAGAAGCTGTATCGTCATTCATTCGACCTAAATTGTGTCTCATATTACAATGGACCAACTTCGTTTCGATTTGGAGGTGCGGCCTAAAACTTTTCTCTCCCCTTGAATTTCGAGTCTCAAATTTCAGGTGCGGCTTAGATTCGGGACATTTTTTTTCCTTTATTTCGAGTCTCATTTTTCAGGTGCGGCTTAGATTCGAGTGCGGCTTAGATTCGAGTAAATACGGTAGTCATTTTTGCTGTGGCTCATTTTCATCAACAGTGTGTGGTGGTGAGATTCTGCTTTTTGCCTAGAAAAAAGTGGAGCAAAAACTCTTGAAATGTTAAAACAGTGTACAAGGATGAAGCTATGGGGAAATTTCATAAGTTTTTGGGTGGTTTTCCCATGTCAAAAATGGTGAAATGTCAATTGATGCCAAGCCTCATTCTGGCCATATTTCCATGGCCCAAACACATGAAGGTGTTGGAAACATTTGCGCAATCATCAACAAAGATCAACGATGGACCATTGAAGAAATTGTGGAGCTGTCAGGAGTGACTTGGAGTTCAGTACAGGGAACTGTGACAGAAGATTTGAGAATGAATATGGTAGTTGCCAAATTCATGTCAAGACTGCTGACTGCTGAAGAAAAACAAGGTCACCTGGAAGCATGGTGTGCTTTGAAAGATGCGTCCCAAAATGATACAAACTTTTTTAAGAAATTATCACATGTGACAAAGACTGCAGCTATGCTATGAAGGCACAGTCAAAAACATGAATTCAAACAATGTTTTGAAAAATGGAGTAAAAGATTAGCCAAGTGTATTACTGGAAGTGGAGAGTACTTTGCAGAGGACTGGAAGTTTGTGCTTAAAATGTAAATATGTAAGTTGAAATAGTAAAAGTTGGTTCCTCTTGGGCACTCCCTTACATTATGTTTTCTTCTGTAATGTTCTTATTTTCTTAATCTTCCCTAGTTTCTTCTACCTATCTGATTTTGATCTCCTGTTAATTAATAATGTTGAATAATCTTTTGGTGAATCTGTTATTGTCCATTCTATAAATGGCACATCCGGTATCAAAACTGACCAAGTAATGAAATTTTAAAAAATTAGTTCAATTCATCTATTTAAAGTAAAATTATATCACTGTCAGGTTAAACGAAAATATGCTTCAAAATTGGTTTTGTCTTCAGTTACAGAACATTGAATTTTTGGTTGTGCAACAGAATGGGTCAAGCCCTGCAGCCTGTGAATTCATAACTGGTCAAATCAAGGAACCTACAACAGTCCTCAGATTGCAGCATTTTTGTCTGGAATCTTGTGTTGTTAGATTACATAACAATGTGGCCATTTCAGTGGGTAAAATAATTCCAGAAACTCAGAAGTACCAAAGTCTGTGTAAAAAAAAAAAATCGCTACTTCAAATGACACCTCACACAGCAATCAAAGGTATTACTCTTCCTGTCTCTAGAGCAAAAGCCATAAAACATCTCCTGCAGAAAGACTATGGTCCAACATGAGAAGATCTTCAGGCATTGCAGTGTTATAAAATGGTGATGTTAGCTAGTGAAAGAGCTTGCACCAGAAATGAGAGTTACAACATGGTCTCCAAAGTCGGCATCAATGTGAAATGGTTGATGTGATCTAAATGAGAGCAAATTGAAGGCCTAAAATAACAAAATTAATCAGTATGGGTGAACAGCAACTGTCATAATAATGAGTCTATTAGAATCCTTGATCATTTACAGACAATTTTGTTTCTATTGCATTCAAGAACTAAGTGAACTACACACTTTTAGCAAGAGAATTCTCCTCAGTTTTTTTATGTCATTGATACATTATGTTGAAATGCTTCTATTTATTGCTATAAAGAAAAGTAATTACAGTGTCACTTTATTTTCATTTAATTGCTTTTTACACAAGATTTTGTAATTCAAACAGTACAGTTTTATGAGAGAGGGGGAGAGAGAGAGAGAGAGAGAGAGAGAGAGAGAGAGAGAGAGAAATTATACAGGATATTCGGAAATTCCTGTTAAAACTTTTTGGACTTGTAGAGGGGAATGAGTATATATTATTTTGAATAGGTATCTATGTCCAGAAAGATATTGTTTCTATTCTATGAAGATTTCTATTCAGTTGCTTAACCCATCCAGTTCTGCACGAGAAAGTGAATTAGGCATGACAAGGTACAATTACTAGGTAACAACTCAAAAGGAAACATAACAAAACATCCATTTGTCCCTGAAGCACATTTGTTTTGTTAACACTTAAATATTATATTTCTGTACACACATATGTTGGGTTCTTTTTTGTTGTGGAATAATGTAAACATGTAATGTTTAAGTGTACATAAGCGATAAATGGACAATTCATTATGTTTTCTTTCAATTTGTTATCTAAAGTCGTACTGCTTTATGCCTAATTAAGTTCCTCAAGTTGAAGTGAGATGAGTTTAACATTTGAATCAAAACTATCGTAGGAAGGAAATGATATATTTCTGGACATGAGTTCCTGTTTAAAATGTTATGTACTCACTCTGCTTTAAGGTCCTAGAAGTTTGGAAAAGGAATTTTCGAACACATTGTATACAAGGGGAATTCAGTAAGTAATGTAACATTTCCTTTTTATCAGCTAGTTTTGGTTGGAATAATATGGGATTTGTTGTGGGACATAGGGGAATTTCCCACTTCAGCCTCTATAGTTTCCTGAAGTTTTGATCGGTGGCAGCGCTATAAGTCTGTAACGGAGGTACATATCGAGCAGAGAGCTGTCATTGGGATTCTTTTCGTGGAAACTGGAGCATCACATGAATTCATAGGACTTGGATTATGTCTACAGAAACCTGGCAGCGAATAAAAGCACAGTGAGTTGTTGGGTGTCGCATTCTTTCATCCTTGCAACAAGGTTGTGCAAACCTGTCAGATCTCCTGCATGCCAGCCAGCCGTGCACAACTGTGATATTTGCAATGTTGAAACGTGTGGACACTCATACAAGATGATTGGTAGTTAACAAACAAACAGCTCCCAGTGCATTTGGATGTCTCAGATGGTAGCAATGACACACTCGTTCACCAGTTGAGGGTACTCAAAGGTTCCTTGTAGCCTAACAAGGGGTGTAAAGAGCAACAAAGGACCATCTACACACATCAAAAAAAGTTTTGCTTAACCCCAGTTCCCAGAACTCCTGAAGATAGACATTGACTGTGTATTTTGTATCACAGATACAATCCCTTTGACCGTTCAGAGACATCACTAAACCCACCCAAAGATGTAAACAACCATGCATGAGCAGTGCCTATTAGAAGGAGGGGGTCTGACAGCCAATCAGTTCCTGTCATTCCACCAGGAAGGAAGTACACAGCTTGTGTTGTCTGAAGTTCAACCATGCCTAAACGGTCAATACCGCTGTTCGATCACGTCCGCATTGTTACTTTGTGCCAGGAAGGGCTCTCAACAAGGTAAGTGTCAAGGCATCTTGGAGTGAACCAAAGCGATGCTGTTCAGACATGGAGGAGATACAGAGAGACGGGAACTGTCGATGACATGCCTCGCTCAGGCCGCCTGAGGTCTACTACCGCAGTGGATGACCAATGCCTATGGGTAATGGCTCGGAGGAACCCTGACAGCAATGCCACCATATTGAATAATGCTTTTTGTGCAGCCACAGGATATTTTGTTATGACTCGAACTGTGCACAATAGAATAGGCTGCATGAGGCACAACTTCTCTCCCGACGTCCATGGCGGGGTCCATCTTTGCAACCACAACACCATGCAGTGCAGTACAGATGGGCCCAACAACATGCCGAATGGACCGCTCAGGATTGACAACACATTCTCTTCACCGATGAGTGTCGCATATGCCTTCAACCAGACAATTGTCGGAGACGTGTTTGGAGGCAACGTGGTCAGGCCGAACACCTTAGACACACTGTCCAGCGAGTGCAGCAAGGTGGAGGTACCCTGATGTGTTGAAGTGGCATTATGTGGGGCCTACGTACGCCGCTGGTGGTCATGGAAAGCGCCGTAACAGCTGTACAATACATGAATGCCGTCCTCCGACCTATAGTGCAACCAATCGGCAGCATATTGGCAAGGCATTCATCTTCATGGACGACTATTCGCGCCCCCATTGTGCACATCTTGTGAATGACTTCCTTCAGATTAACGACATTGCTCGACTATAGTGGCCAACATGTTCTCCAAACATGAACCCTACTGAACATGCCTGGCGTAGATTGAAAAGGGCTGTTTATGGACGACTTGACCCACCAACCACTCTGAGGGATCTACGCTGAATTGCCGTTGAAGAGTGAGAAAATCTGGACCAACAGTGCCTTGATGAACTTTAGGATAGTATGCCACGACGAATACAGGCATGCATCAATCCAAGAGGACGAACTACTGGGTATTAGAAGTACCGGTGTGTACAGCAATCTGGACAATCACCTCTGAAAGTCTCACTGTATGGTGGTACAATATGCAGTGTGTGATTTTCATGAGCAATAAAAAGAGTGGAAATGATGTTTATGTTGATCTCTATTCTAATTTTCTGTACAGTTCTGGAACTCTCGGAACCGAGGTGACACAAAACTTTTTTTGACGTGTGCATATGAAATTCCTTGCACGTACAAGACTGAATGTGACAAGTTATTGTTGAACATTGTCACATGCACTAAAACATGGGGTGGCGCCACACCACCTGTCCTTCACAGAAAAAATTTACATCCACATCCTAGGCCAGAAAAGTCATGGCAAAGGTCTTCTGGGACTTTTTTGTTTGATGTCCTTCCTCATGGTGCAATGATCAACTACGAATTGCGTTGTGCTACCCTCAGGAAATTGAAGAAATGATTTCAGCATATTCATCACCACAAAAATATACTACTACTACTACTACTACCACCACCACCACCACCACCACCACCACGACTACACCTCTCACAAGTCTCCACACCTGAGGACCTCACAAATTTTGATTGTACTGTTCTTCCTCATCTTCCCTACAGCCTGGATCTCGCACCTTCCATCTTCCCCATGTTTGGCCCAATAAAAGGTGCACTCCAGAGGAAGCAGTACACATATGATGGGGATTTTATTGATGCAGAAAGACATTGGCTCCAACATTGACCAATAGTGGTACCATACTGGCAAGCAGGTCCTCCCAGTAAGATGCTGTCACATTGAACAGATGTTATGTTAAAAAATAGGTTTTTGTAGCCAAAAAAGTAGAGAATAATATGGTATATTGGAATCCTTGGTTCAAGAATCATAAAAGAAGGTTGTATACATGGAAGAAGCCTGCAGATACTGACAGGTTTCAGATAGATTATATAATGGGAAGACAGAGATTTAGGAACCAGGTTTTAAATTGTAAGACATTTCCAGGGGCAGATGTGGACTCTGACCACAATCTATTGGTTATGAACTGTAGATTAAAACTGAAGAAACTGCAAAAAGGTGGGAATTTGAGGAGATGGGACCTGGATAAACTGAGAGAACCAGACGTTGTAGAGAGTTTCAGGAAGAGCATAAAGGAACAATTGACAAGAATGAGGGAAAGAAATACAGTAGAAGAAGAATGGATAGCTTTGAGGGATGAAGTGGTGAAGGCAGCAGAGGATCAAGTAGGTAAAAAGACGAGGGCTAGTAGAAATCTTTGGGTGACAGAAGAAATACTGAATTTAATTGATGAAAGGAGAAAATATTAAAATGCAGTAAATGAAGCAGGCAAAAAGGAATACAAACGTCTCAAAAATGAGATCGACAGGAAGTGCAAAATGGCTAAGCAGGGATGGCTAGAGGACAAATGTAAGGATGTAGAGGCCTATCTCACTAGGGGTAAGATAGATACTGCCTACAGGAAAATTAAAGAGACCTTTGGAGAAAGGAGAACCACTTGTATGAATATCAAGGGCTCAGATGTAAACCCAGTTCTAAGCAAAGAAGGGAAAGCAGAAAGGTGGAAGGAGTATATACAGGGACTATACAAGGGCGATTTTCTTGGGGACAATATTATGGAAATGGAAGAGGATGTAGATAAAGATGAAATGGGAGATGTGATACTGCGTGAAGAATTTGATAGAGCACTGAAAGACCTAAGTCGAAACAAGGCCCCAGGAGTAGACAACATTCCATTAGAACTACTAACCCGACGTTATTCAATCTGTATATTGAGGAAGTAGTAAACGAAACAAAAGAAAAATTTGGAGTAGATATTAAAATCCATGGAGAAGAAATAAAAACTTTGAGGTTCGCCGATGACATTGTAATTCTGTCAGAGACAGCAAAGGACTTGGAAGAGCAGTTGAACGGAATGGACAGTGTCTTGAAAGGAGGGTATAAGATGAACAACAACAAAAGCAAAACGAGGATAATGGAATGTAGTCAAATTAAGTCAGGCGATGCTGAGGGAATTAGATTAGGAAATGAGACACTTAAAGTAGTAAAGCAGTTTTGCTATTTCGGGAGCAAAGTAACTGATGATGCTTGAAGTAGAGAGGATATAAAATGTAGACTGGCAATAGCAAGGAAAGCGTTTCTAAAGAAGAAAAATTTGTTAACATTGAGTATAGATTTAAATGTCAGGAAGTCGTTTCTGAAAGTATTTGTATGGAGTGTAGCCATGTATGGAAGTGAAACATGGATGATAAATAGTTTGGACAAGAAGAGAATAGAAGCCTTTGAAATGTAGTGCTACAGAAGATTAGATGGGTAGATCACGTAACTAATGAGGAGGTATTGAATAGGATTGGGGAGAAGAGGAGTTTGTGGCACAACTTGACAAGAAGAAGGGATCGGTTGGTAGGACATATTCTGAGGCATCAAGGGATCAGCAATTTAGTATTGGAGGGCAGCGTGGAGGGTAAAAATCATAGAGGGAGACCAAGAGATGAATACACTAAACAGATTCAGTAGGGTGTAGGCTGCAGTACATATTGGGAGATGATGAAGCTTGCACAGGATAGAGTAGCATGGAGAGCTGCATCAAACCAGTCTCAGGACTGAAGACCACAACAACAACGTTGGAATCCTGAATAAAGCAAACATGCTTTCAGAAAATAAATTGTGCTGCGTTACATATGGCACAGCCCTTGTAAAATTGTAACAAAAATGGCCAAGTCAAATTTTTTGTAGGAAAGTTCTTGTAGACTATAAATACCATTGGATTAAAGGAGACCAGACTTAAATTGGCATAATAATAGGATCATTATTAATCAGATGTCACAAAACAATAAAATTTAAATGTAAAACCATTAAGGATGAAACTATGAAAGAAACGGTTTGTGAGTGTCATTGCTTTGTCTCTAGAGGTTTTTTGTCCATATTGGAAAATATGCCTTCAGTGATTGGGTTGGTGTTGATACTGGATGCTTCAACTATGGCCTTAGAATTTCAGGTGTTGCGTGCATATAGTGTAGCACAGTTGTTGTTCAATTTACTTTTAGCGATTGAGCATTATTAGAGAAAATCCCAATGCACGAGTGCTGCTTCATGTGTTGAAACTGACAGAGATGTTTTGTCTTGAGCTTCATTGTAGAATATTGATTTTGACATTCTAGAATTATTTGTGAAACATATATTCTCAGAACTTTGATTACTGTTCCTTTCTTTCATAGCTTAGATTGCGTGGTATCCAGCAATATCAAACCTTTCTGTCTCGAAGAGTCTTGTCCCGAGATTTTAGAGTCAGGTCACCAATGCAATCTCAAGAATATAGTGAATGTTCTTGTTGGTGCTTTCTTTGTTAGTGACTAGGAAATAGAGAGGGAAGTGCCTATACAGTGAAAAAAGTATGATCTTTTTCTCAATAACATATTTCTCAACTCACTGTATTCATCTGAATGAAATGACCAGTAGTTAATACATTTCACTTGTATTTCGTAACTCAAACTTGTATGTGGCAGTTCGCTTTTAAATTTTCGAAGATGTAAAGTTCTGCACTTCTTAAAACCAAAATCATAGTATCCTATGACAGCAATATCAATGATTGACAAATTTAAAATAATTCTTCACTACATATTTTTACATTTAGATGTAAACAAATTATACTGTATCATCTGTTTGGCCACAAGTGAAAATAAAAAATTGTTGCTGAACAAAAAAATGTTACTAGAG
Organism: Schistocerca cancellata; assembly: GCF_023864275.1. Classification (NCBI taxonomy): domain Eukaryota; kingdom Metazoa; phylum Arthropoda; class Insecta; order Orthoptera; family Acrididae; genus Schistocerca; species Schistocerca cancellata. The sequence continues at coordinate 134,272,988 of NC_064635.1, forward strand.
TGGGTGGTGACTATCATACGAGGTGTAATCAAAAAGAAATGGAAATTTTTTAATTCTGTGGTGTTTATACATCCAGTTTTCAATATTTTCGAAAAGGATGGATCAATGATTTTGCATGAAAAATGGAGTGAAGTGCAGCACCCCATTTGAAATAATGACTTTTGGTGAATCTGCTATGAGTAAGACAAGAGTTCATGAATGCTATAGACATTTGAAAGAGGCTTAAGAAGACACCAGTCTGTATGCCTTAGCTCATCAGTTATTGATAAGTGTGGAAGAAGTAAAGAAAATGTTCTGAAAAATCACCCAGTCACCCCTATTAGAGAGGTTGCTGGTGTCAGCATATTTTTTTTGGCGAGTTTTGGGCATGAAACGTATTGTAGCCAAATTTGTTCCAAAATGGTTGAATTTCAACCAAAAACTACATTGCATAGACATCACTCAGAAATTGCTGAATTAAATCAACAATGATCCAGAACTTCTATAAAACATTATGACTGGTGACAAAGTCTGGATATAAAGGTATGACATTGAAACCAAAACCCAATCATCCCAATGGAATCTGCCTGAAGATCAAAGACTGAAAAGAAAATTGACAAGCTTGCCCATATGTCAAGGTTATTGTCACAGTTTTCTTTGATTACAAAGGGGTAGTGCATCATGAGTTCCTACTGTACAGTTGTACAGTCAGTAAGAAATACTACCTGGAAGCATTGCACTGTTTGGATGAAGCAGTCCAAAGAAAATGACTGGAACTTTGGCAAAACCACTTGTGGAAATTACATCATTACAATTCTCCCACTCATATCTCAAAGGTTAGAGAGAGAGGAGAGAAACCATTACATTGCCTCAGTCACTATTCGCTGGACATGGCCTACTGCAATTTATTTCTTTCCTGAGGCTGAAGAGAATCCTAAAAGGGCATTGTTTTGCCACCATTGATGAGATAAAAACAGAATCACTGAAGGAGCTGAACACCATAATGAAAAGTGAACTCTGCAAGTGCTTCCAAGGTTGGAAAAAGCACTGGAACATGTATTGTATCTTAGGGGGATTACTTCAATTAGGACAACATTAATGGTGATGAATAAGTAAACATTCTTTAAGAAAAACTAAAATTCTCATGCTTTTTGATCATGCATCATATGTGTCATGTTGTATACCAAAAATAAAAGTGGACCACTGACCATGTAGAAGCCTACTTAAAAATGTTCCAGTCTCAGCATTAAATGAAGCATCTAGGAAAACTCTACAAACTCATATGTATTGCTCCCATGTGGAATGCAAAAGTAAGATTAAATTAATTACAGTGTACACCAATTATTGTAAACAACTATTCTTTCTGTGGTTCAAATGGCTCTGTGCACTATGGGACTCAACATCTGAAGTTATCAGTCCCCTAGAACTTAGAACTACTTACACCTAACTAACCTAAGGACACCACACACATCCATGCCTGAGACAGGATTCGAACCAGCGACCGTAGCGGTCGCGCGGTTCCAAACTGAAGCGCCTAGAACCGCTCAGCCACACCGGCCGGCATTCTTTCTGTGCTCAACATGCACTTAAAATGGGAACTTCAGTGGTTTGGCAGTATGGATGAAAATGTAGAATGTAGTTTAAATTCCAGTCTGTACACCCAGGTTTAATTCAGCCTCTCTGAATCACATTATGCAACATTGGGGACAGTTAGTTTGAATACTCTTCCATCCTATTTCCAGTCAAATATTAGCTTGCACTCCATATGTAGTATCACTGGGAAGTTATTCTAAATTTAGTTAGTTATTGTACTGATTCTTATCCATACAATATGTACTTGGTTCTAAAATGTACACATTTGGTTCCTCCAGGACACTACTCGTCGCATCACAGAGCTGGTGCCGACAATGCTGAAACACAGGCTGCGCCCACCGCCGGAGCAAATCTACTCTCTGCATCGCAAGTTGTCGGGAGTTTTCCTTCTGTGTGCTAAACTGCAGGCTCGTGTTGAGTGCCGTTCCATGTTTGAGGAAGCTTATTGGAAATATACTCATGGAGATGTTGACCGTATTGCAGCATCTCATGGATAGAGAAGTGAAAAATGAAGTGTGTCATGGAAGCTTTATAGTCCTTTGATGTCATATAAGGTGTCTGGTGTGTTTATAATGTGTGAGGCTTTAGGTTGTGTGTAAATTTTTCTCAGGCAACCGAAGCTGCCACAAAGCTTGAAGCTTTATCTCAATGTTGTGAATAACCTGTTAATGGTTTGGCTTTATCACAAAATGAGAGCACTGTAAATAAAGTCAGTTACAAATATAGACAATTCTTGCCTTTCTTTATTTTACCAGTGAATAGAGGGTGTGTGGAAGAATGTGGCAGCATAATAATCAGCTTCTTCATATTTTGTGAATGCATTTTTTTTCCTTGGAGGAGAATATATATAGTGATGTCTTCAACAAATCTCTCTCTTTAGCCTAAGGAAGAAAACTATAGTTCTGAAAGCTTGGCGAGCATCATCACTGTTATGCGTGTCTATCGGCAGAACAAAATTTTTTGCCTATTGATGGTAAGTACTCTGCAGTGATACCGTCTCGTGATATTGTAATTTTCTGAAGTGAATTTTCCTTTTTTTATATAATTAACCCAGTAAATTGGTAAACAAACAACCATTTCGAAAAAAAGCAGCTGCTTCTCGAGTTATTGTAAGTTGCTGCTGTGTATGTGCAGTTGATAGTATACAAACAGTGTAGAAAATAAATAGTATCTCTTATAGGAAGATTATGGTGAGTATAAAATACTCTTGACACAAAGAGTTGACATTCACATTTTCTTATAGCAACTTTGATAAGAAACAAGAATTAGGTTCCTCATGTGTCTTTGATGATGATGATGATGATGATGATGATGATGATGATGATGATGATGAAAGAAGTGGCTTATAAAACACTTGGGTGGGGTGAGTCTGTGCCGCACTATGCCATCTCTACACCTACCACACAGCCCGGTGTATAAATCAGTTCACTACCTGTGTACACGTGTGATAACCGTGTGTCTTCCCTTTGCAACTTGCCCTCCCCATTGCTCCCAGGAGAGACAATTCCTTGCCTGATTTTGCAGTTTCACAATTGTTACATAAAGTTAGATAGGGAAACATTCCTACACTGGTGACTTGATGACAAACAAAGGCGACAATTTTCAAATTCAGCATGTTGTTGGCCACCTCGTTCCATTAGGCGCATGTTCAGACTCCTACCATATGTACACCCTGCCAGAAACTTCGGTTTCTGTGCTATGTACACTACTTAAGTTCACACCATGAGCCACGTCTCTTACACATGTTTCGTGTGTTCGCCCCATGCGCAGCTTTGCAACTGTGGCTTTGCCTCTGACGCAACACTTTACTGACACGCTCGCCACTCCAGCACCTCACGACATCATCGTCGACTTGACTGCTCATCTCGTGGAACTGGAACACTGCAATGCCGACCTGTGCATGCAAACCGTGGCAAAGCGACCACTGGTGGCCCGGCCCTCTACATCAGACTCAGTGCTGACTGCCGCACTGGCCCCTGCATCTGCCATCGCCACCATTCACCCTAACCTTGAAGTGTCGGTGCCCAATCCCCTGCCTCCCAATGCCACTCTTTCCAGCTGTTTTGCAACTCACCTGTCAGCCTTCAATCCCTGGGACCCACACCTGTGATTTTCCTTGGCAGATGCCATCTTCGCAGGCTGCGACATCAGCGAGGACACCACCGAGTTGTGATGGTGATCGGGCAGCTCCTGCCAACATACATGATGGAGGTCTGCGACATCATCTCATCGCCCCCAGCCACTGTCCGCTATGAGACTCTCGGGCAGTGTCTCGTAGTACAACTAACATCCTCAGAGATCCAGCACATCTGGGTCTTCCTTCCGTTTGAGCAGTGTGGGAACTGGCAAGCCTTCCTGTGCCACCACTGAACCCTCATAGACCTACACATGATGTCCATCATCTGCTTGGCTTGCTTTCTGACCCTAATACAGATAGCTGTTGAGTTCCACACAGACTGCTGCTGTCACGGTTTAACAGCGGCTACCAGCTGGACAGTGCATGGAATCCCATCATCTCCACGACTTGCTCAAATCGAAGACGACAGAGTGTGTCGACGGCCGTGGCAAACAGCAACGCAGAGGGCGACTGAGTTCCGCTATTCCACCAGCGAGGGTGCTGCCGGCGGGCAGTGTGGTTCGACTATCAAGTTTTCGACGCGTGCGCAGAACAGTTACAGTACGCTATATATTGCGGAACGGAGGACGTTTTCACCAGTCTGCGATGGCTCACCTGAAGATGACTGGCAGGTGCCCAGTTGAAATATCGTGCGAAGTATTGAACGACGACCGGCTGCAAGCCCGAAATTTGTTTGAACAGTCAATTCGCCGGGAAAATTTTAAAATTCGGGAAGCAAGCTGTTGTGTCGGTCGGTCCGTGGCTGTCCCCTGGTTGGGTTCCAACGGATCAAGTGTAGTTGCGCTCACTACCTGTTTCACCTAAAATGGTTTTTAATTATCTGTTTTCAGCTACTTAAAATTTAAGGCTTATGGTTATTTCTTTAATTTTTTCTTAAAAATTTTGCAAAATTAATTGTGGGCTCTCGGTCATGCAACATTATTTTTAAAATTATCTTTCAAGCTTAAACATTGTGGCCTTCAGCCATTGGTATTGAACCTTGCCTATGTTTGTTCTATCTGCTTTGTCTTGAGGCTTTCCACTTAGCCATGATATAATGATGATGATGAAGTCCCATACTCCGAGGAGCGTAGGGGACGATGCGGGAGACCCGCACTGCTGTACTAGGCGAGGTCCTAGTGGAGGTGGTTTGCCATTGCCTTCCTCCGACCGTAATGGGGATGAATGATGATGATGAAGATCACACAGTAACATCCAGTCATCGCGAGGCAGGAAAAATCCCTGACCCTGCCGGGAATTGAACCTGGGACCCCATGCGCAGGAAATGAGAACGCTACCACAAGACCAAGAGCTGCGGACAGCCGTGATATATGTTTTTTTATTTATTTTATTTGCTTTTTTTAATTGCATTTTTATCTGGTTGATTTTTAATATTTCTTGTTTTTAAACATTGTGGCCTTCTGCCTTTAAAAGTCTATGGTAATACATTCTAACAATTTTTTGAAACTTAATTGTGGCCTTCAGTCATTTGTATTGCACCTTGCGTATGTTTGTTCTATCTACTTTGCTTTGGGCTTTCCACATAGCTGTGATAGGTGGTTTTTTTTAAATTATTTTATTGCTATTTTAATTGGATTTTTATCTTTGTGTTTTGTTAGGATTTCTTGTTTGGAGGCCTTCATCCGTGAAAGGGTTGCATTTGATAAAGGTTCGGCTATGTGCCACTTTGGTTGTAAATGTGTTATTAAATTACAATAAATTACAATTATAAGGTGAAATTGACCCCAATAAGGTGAATTGACCCCAACCTTATTTAGCCCTTTCCACAATCCTAATTACCTGTTCTGCCCAGCAAGTTTAGCAGATGTTTCATGCTGGCTATTGCCCCTACCACTGGACTGTCTCAGGACTGTCAAGTACAAACTGATGAGCTGCTTGCTGCTGATGTGCTGCATCCTTCGAAGAGTCTGTGGGCACTCATCTGCCTTTCACCATGCTAAGGAGGAGGATGGCTCCTGGCGCCAATGCTGTGATTACCAGAAGCTAAAAGCTGTTCAAATCCCTGATGGTACCGAACACAGTCGTACACAGCTACAGCATGCTGGGTGGGGCTAAAATCTTCAGCATGATCAATGGCGCAAAGGCTGTCATCCAGATTCCAGTTTGCACCCAAGGAAATAAGATGACCACCATCATCATGCCAAATGTGGCAGCATTTCGTAGATGGAATCTTGTCTTGGTGTTTGCCTACTTGGACGACATATTCATTTCTCTGTGACATACGAGGAACACCATGAGCATCTGCACGTTAGTTTTGAACTCTCCAGGGCGCTGTCATTATGGTCAACACAGTAAAGTGCACATTCATTGGCAGTGAACTGCCAGCTCATGTCCCCTGTCTGATAAGTTAGAAGCTTATTTTTGAGGTTTTGGCATTGCAGCCAGATCATGTTGACTTGCCACAATATTTTGGCTGCCAACCATTCAGCCATCTTCAGGTGACTGTCCGCCAGGATTTACAAAATTCGTTGACAATGTGGCAAAGCATACATATGTCATAAGATATACACAGTTCACATAAGGTGTGTTGAACATGAGTGCCCCACTTGCATTCACAGCCCAGTTACTGAGCTTTAGCTGAGGGTTGTATTACCGCATGCTGTCACAAAAATCTTGGCCCCGGCAAAGTCCTTTTGGGATTCAGTACTTAAAGAATTTGTGGAAATACATCTAACGCAAAATCTTACAAATCATGACAGCGGCTTTCAGTTGGACAAGGCCTGGGACGTGGTGATGTCTTTAATTTCTTCTGAGAGAAAACATTTTATTCATAATGACATGTCTGCAACATCTGATGTTTGTTTTTGGCAACATGAGTGCACATTCTGGTGAGGGTAGACATGTAGTTTCACCTTTATGCATGCATCTGCGTGCCACAGATGGAACAGTATTTCCAGCGGGTGCAGATTTCAATAGGGGATGCTCCTGTGACAGGCCCCAAAGCGCATTCATCTCCGCGCCAATTTTTGCTATAAAGCCGACACCGTGAACTAGCTGTCTCCAGTGGCACACACTCACCTGAAGATGGCTGGACAGTTGCCAGCCAACATATTGTGGCAAGAAGTCAACATGATCCGGCTGCAATCCTGAAACCTTGTAGAATATTCAGTACTCCAAGGAAACTTCAAGAACCACGTAAGTTACAAACTGTCATCAATCCCCCATGCCCAGAGACTTTTTAGGTCTTCCACTGCTCCCTCAGCATGTTAAACTTATTCTGACTCTGTCTGAGGAATGCCAATACTACAGACAATACCCTGTTTGCCCACCATCACCGCACTGCCCCACTTGCTGTCGTGGTCAGTGCCAGTCAGATGAGCACTTGCAGCAGTGCATCAGTGACAACTAGCAGTCACTTGCTTTCATCTCTGTCAAGTTCTCTGCCACTCAGTGACACATGGGTACATATGACAGAGAGCTCTTCATTATCTAAGAGACAACGAAATACTTTTGGCCATCCTATCACGGTTTTCCACCAACCATAAGCCTGTAACTTTGTCCCCTCGAAAGTCATTGACCAGTCCTCCCCACATAAATTCCAGCAGCAGTTTACTACTGACATACGCCACGTCGACGATTCAGCAGCACCTGTGCCTTCGCTTCGTCCCTTGAACACGCCCATGTGCACCTAGACACCACCTTTAATGTATGCTGGCCTCCGGCTCAGACAACAGTATCTTGGTGCGATGCATCTAACAGCTAACTGCAACCCTTCCCTTCCACAAGGCTGCATTTACCATTTATACATCATGGTGCACCCCGGCGTTGCACACGCCCACCACTCTGGTGGTGCAGCATTTCATGTGAAAGGTGTTCGGAGGGACTGCAGTATGTGGGTCCACAGCTGCCTCACATGTAGGAGGCCTAAACTCAGCTGCAATGTACACACTCCAGTTGCCACCATCCCAGAAATTGGGCATCGCTTCGCTCGCCTAAATATGAACACCATCGGCCCTACCTTCCACCAGTGGCGGCTACTACCTCTTCAACATGGTGGATGGGGCCACCTGCTTGCCTGAGGCATCGTCACTATCTGACATCATCGCCATCAATGTTAATCTAATTTGCTCTGACTGTTCTTTTCGACCTGATCGAGTGTCAGTTCGATCTGTTCTGATTGTTCTTTCAAGATTTCATTAAAATTCTCTTTCATTTGTTTGTCTAAATTTTTGCTAAGCGTTTGACTTTAGTTTCCATTTGGTTTGATTGCTGCTTCTAATATTCTATATTCTGCTACTGCAGACACCCCCCCCCCCCCCCCAGGGGGCTCACAGCTCTTTGGTGAGTATGTGCTTGGCGACCACGGGGCCACAGCCCTCGCAGCACCGCTTCTCTTTCTGTGCTGCTTGTCTCCTGTTCTCCTGTCCTTTTCCCCTCTTTTGGGGAGATGTCTCGTGCCTCCATGGGCTCTTGAAGCTCATTTGCGTTGGTTTGTTTGTATGACTATTCTCTCATGTACCACTCTGTCCCTGTACCGCTCTGTCCCTGTACCGCTCTGTCCCTGTCCCGCTCTGTCCCTGTCCCGCTCTGTCCCTGTCCCGCTCTGTCCCTGTCCCGCTCTGTCCCTGTCCCGCTCTGTCCCTGTACCGCTCTGTCCCTGTACCGCTCTGTCCCTGTACCGCTCTGTCCCTGTACCGCTCTGTCCCTGTACCGCTCTGTCCCTGTACCGCTCTGTCCCTGTACCGCTCTGTCCCTGTACCGCTCTGTCCCTGTACCGCTCTGTCCCTGTACCGCTCTGTCCCTGTACCGCTCTGTCCCTGTACCGCTCTGTCCCTGTACCGCTCTGTCCCTGTACCGCTCTGTCCCTGTACCGCTCTGTCCCTGTAACGCTCTGTCCCTGTAACGCTCTGTCCCTGTAACGCTCTGTCCCTGTAACGCTCTGTCCCTGTAACGCTCTGTCCCTGTAACGCTCTGCCCCTGTAACGCTCTGCCCCTGTAACGCTCTGCCCCTGTAACGCTCTGCCCCTGTAACGCTCTGCCCCTGTAACGCTCTGCCCCTGTAACGCTCTGCCCCTGTAACGCTCTGCCCCTGTAACGCTCTGTCCCTGTACCGATCTTTTCGTGTACTTCCCTTTCCCTGTACTACTTTTTCCTTGTTTTTGCTCTTTCCCTGTTTAGCCCTCTCCCCGTTTAGCCGTCTCCCCGTTTAGCCGTCTCCCCGTTTAGCCGTCTGCCCGTTTAGCCGTCTGCCCGTTTAGCCGTCTGCCCGTTTAGCCGTCTGCCCGTTTAGCCGTCTGCCCGTTTAGCCGTCTGCCCGTTTAGCCGTCTGCCCGTTTAGCCGTCTGCCCGTTTAGCCGTCTGCCCGTTTAGCCGTCTCCCCGTTTAGCCGTCTCCCCGTTTAGCCGTCTCCCCGTTTAGCCGTCTCCCCGTTTAGCCCCCTCCCCGTTCTGATCTCTTTTTCCTCCACTGCGGCATTTGAGGCCATTCTTTCTTTCTTCTTTCCTTTCCTTCTTCTATTTTCTTTTCCTCCCTGTGTGTGCCAGACGGCCACCCATCTGTTTGACGCGTAGCAGGAGACTGGGTAACGGGTAATTCCCAGCCCCAGGTTGGAATGTAGGGCACACACGTACCCCCTGGTACAGGCTAGGCCCAGGGAGGGGTGATTGCCAGAGATGTTACCTTCCTCCTCTGCCGATTGGTCCCTCCATCTGTTGTCCGGTAGGTGTGACCTAAGGTGAGGAGAATCACAAAGGCGGGGGGCTCCCCTTTGGAGGGCCCTTGGCTGGAAGGAGCACGCCATCACAGATGCTGGCAATCATGGGGGACTTCTTCCCAATGACTGGTTTTCCTTCTCTTTCTCTGAGTGTTTCACATAAAAGAAAGTGGAATGAGGCTCCTGCTTCAATGTCTCTTCCTGTTGCGCCTCGATATCTAGTAGTCTCACGTTTAGACGAAAACCAGACTTTTGCTACTGTTAACACCTTTGATATACAGAAAGGTGTGGTTGGCATCGTCGGCCCTGTGAAGTCATGCTCTTGTCTCCACAATGGTACTCTGCTTTTGGAAATTGATAGTGCTCTCCAGGCCCAGAAATTACTCAAGGCTCAAATCCGCCACAAATATCCTATAAAAATGGAGGCTCACAGAACACTTGTCTTGTGGTGTTATCTACACCCGGCTGTTGGATGGTTTGACGGAGGCCGAAATAACTAATTATCTATCAGATCAGGGCATTACTGCTATTCGAGTTATGAAGAAGGAAGCTGCCAATTTGGTGCTCGCTTGCACATTGTTCCTGATTTCCCATCATTTAACACTTCCTACCAAGTCCGCAGCTCGTGGTCGTGCGGTAGCGTTCTCGCTTCCCACTCCCGGGTTCGATTCCCGGCGGGGTCAGGGATTTTCTCTGCCTCATGATGACTGGGTGTTGTGTGCTGTCCTTAGGTTAGTTAGGTTTAAGTAGTTCTGAGAGCCATTTGAACTTCCTACCAAGATTAAGGCAGGCTATGAAGTCATCTCTGTGCGCCCTTACATTCCCAATCCGTTGAGGTGTTATAAATGCCACCAGTTCAATCATACCAGCACGCCATGTGAAAACGCAACCAAATGTGTCACTACTTGTAGCAGGGATGCACACCTCATTCCCCCCCACCCGCTGCGTCAATTGTAATGGAGAACATGCTGCTTCTTCTCGTTCTTGTCCCATCTATCAAGACAAGCAGTCTGTTCAGGAGATAAGGGTGAAGGAGAAGGTACCTTTTCCTGTTGCTTGGAAACTGTTGGCAAGCCGTAAACCGAATGTCCCTTCATCTGGAAGCTACAGCACCGTATTAACCTCTCCCCGTCTCACGAAAAACATGGCTATGCAAACTTGTGACTTCCAGTTCAGTTCAATGATGGCAAAGTCACCTTGCCTTCAAGCTGGCACTCCATCAGCTGTAGATCCTGCTCCCCGTTCTTCACCCTCGCTGGCGAAGATGGTTGCAATGTAGGCAGCAAACCATCAATTCGAAAAGGTTTATTCCCGGGAAGATTTCTTGCGTACCTCGAGTTCGCAGCCATCTGGCTCTTCTGCCAATAGCGAAAAGTCAAACCAATCACCCAAAGGCAAACAGTCTTCCCCCTTCTCCAACTGGTCAGCGCTCTTTGACTCGTCGGTCCTTTTCAACTGACTGACATCGGATAAGCTCCGTTGATCCCGCTGAATTGATGGACGAAGAGCCTCCACCTGTGGATTCCAGTGGCCGTCTTCCCTCAACGGCTTGCCCTAAGCGGCCGTCGAGGTGCGTGTTTATTATGCATTTTCCAGTGTTTCTAAATTTTATGGCCCTTTTACAATGGAATATCCATGGCCTTCAGCCTAACAAAGGCGGACCTCCAGCTGCTCCTGTGATCGCAATGTCTGCTTGTAGTCTGTCTCCAAGAAACCAAGCTACGTCCTCAAGACCATTTTGCTCTTTCCCATTTTACTTCGCTACAGATAGACCTTCCCCTTATGGCGGGGATTCCTGTTCATGGTGGGGTCATGCTGCTTCTACGAGATAATGATTGTCATTGTCCTACCCCATGCACACCCACCTGCAAGCAGTTGCAGCCCGTGTTTTCCTTCCCAAATTTACCTTTTCCCTCTGCACCATTTATATCCCTTCATCTTCTGCTGTCACTAGGGCGGACCTGATGCAGCTTGTTGCTCAGCTTCCTCCACCCCTTCTACTCCTCGGTGACACCAATGCCCATCATCCTCTTTGGGGCCCGCCTGTCGCCTGCCCAAGAGGTTCTGTTTTGGCGGATCTTCTTAATCATCTTAATCTTGTGTGCCTTAACACCGGCGAAGCCGCATTTCTCTCTGATAACATGCACACTTATTCCCACTTAGACCTATTGATCTACTCTGCCCAGCTCGCTCGATGTCTCGAGTGGTGTGCTCTTTCTGATACTTACTCGAGTGACGACTTTCCTTGTGTAACTCGCCTGTACAATCATATCCCGCCACAGCGGCCCACTCATTGGAAATTCCCTCTTGCTGACTGGAGGCTATATTCCCCCTTGACAGTCTTGGATGAACGGCCATTTCCCAGCTATGATGATCAGGTCAAGCACCTCACGGACGTTATTATCTCGGCAGCCGAATCCTCTATCTCTCGTACTACTACTTCTCCCCGTCAGGTCCCAGTCCCTTGGTAGACTGTGGAGTGCGGCAATGTGATTGTGCCCAACGGCGTGTGCTTCGTTTCTCTCACCGTCATCCTACGTTACCGAACTGCATCCGCTACAAGCAACTATGTGTGCAGTGCTATCGCATTATTAAGGAAAGCAAGAAAGCATGCTGGGTTTCCTTTATCAGCTCGTTCAACAGATTTACTCCTTCCTCTCTCGTTTGGGGTGGCCTGCGCCGGCTTTCTGGTACTACTGCCGAGTCCCCGATCCCTGGTCTGACTCTGGTGGGAAACGTCGTAGTCGACCCTGTCGATGTTTCCAACGCTTTGGGCCAGTACTTTGCGGAGGTTTCAAGGTCCACCCACTACCATCCTGCCTTCCTTCCTCGGGAATAGGTAGAGGAGGCTAATGCAATCTCTTTTCTCTCTCTGAATCGAGAATGCTACAATACGCCTTCTACCATGAGGGAGCTTGAGCGTGCTCTCTCCTCATACAGATCTTCTGCTCCTGGGCCTGATACAATCCACGTCCTCATGCTGCAGAATCTTCCTCCTGTGGGAAAACGCTTTCTCCTTGATATCTACAACCGTATTTGGACTGATGGTGTATTTCCCACGCTTTGGCGTGAAGTTATTGTTGTTCCCCTACCTAATCCTGGTAAAGATAAATCTCTTCCTTCCAGCTATCTTCCAATTTACCCTACCAGCAGCGTTTGTAAGATGATGGAACGCATGATCAATGGTCGATTAGTGTGGTGGCTGGAGTCACACCATATTCTCACTAATGCTCAGTGTGGGTTCCGAAAGTGCCGCTCAGCGGTTGATCATCTCGTCACCCTGTCGACGGTCATCATGAATAACTTTCTGCAGAAACAACAAACAGTGGCTGTTTTCTTTGATTTGGAGAAAGCCTATGATACCTGTTGGCAGACAGGCATTCTACGTACTCTGCACACACGGGGCCTTTGTGGTCATCTTCCCACTTTCATCCTGGAATTTTTAACAGACCGAGTTTTCCGGGTATGTGTGGCTTCCTCCTTATCCCACACCTTTTCACATGAAAACTGGGTGCCTCAGGGCTCTGTAATGTCGTCCTCTTCGCCATAGCCATCAACCCCATTACAGACTGCCTTCCAGCTGGCATTTCCGGCTCTCTTTTCATTGATTGCTTTGCTATTTATTGCAGCTCCAAGCAGACGTGTCTCCTGCAGTGCTGTCTTCAGCGTTGTCTGGACCGTCTATTCGTGGAGTGTCACAAATGGTTTCTGCTTTTCTGCTACCAAATCCGTTTGCGTCAACTTCTGGCGGTACAAGACGTTTCTTCCACCATCCTTGCGACTGGAACAAAATGCTCTCCTGTTCGTGGATGCAGCGAAGTTCTTAGGGCTTACATTCGATAGGAAACTCAGCTGGTCTCCCCACGTGTCCTATCTGGCTGCACACTACACCCGGTCCGTGTATCGAGTAGTACCTCTTGGGGAGCTGACCGTACTGTCCTCCTCCGCTTCTATCGATCTCTTGCCCGATCTAAGTTGGAGTATGGATGCATTGCCTACTCCTCTGCATGACCATCTATCTTACGCCGTCCAAATACAATCCACCATTTGGGGATCCGTCTCGCCACTGGTGCCTTCTGTACTAGCCCAGTTGAAAGCCTCAATGCAGAAGCCAGTGAACTAACGCTGTCATACCAGTGCGACATCTTAATCAGCAGGTATGTGTGTCGGCTTTCTTCCATGCCAGGTCACCCAATCTTTGGCCCTTTTCTTTATGACATTGTTGACCGCCAATATGCGATGTACGTTTATTCTCTGTGGCCTCCTGGCGTCTGCTTTCGTCACTTGCTTCAGCAGCTGCAGTTCACACTTCCTCTCACTTTCCGAATGGGGGAGAGCCCTTCACCACCTTGGCTTCAGTTACAGGTTTCTGTTCATCTTGACCTCAGCTCTTTCCCAAAGTATTTGACTCCTCAGCTGACCTATCGCTGCAAATTTCTCGAACTTCGCTCACAACTTTCCGATAGCACATTTTTGTACACTGATGGTTCCAAGTCTGCCCACGGTGTTGGCTGTGCTTTTGTTGTCGGGGCTGATAAGTTACAATACCGGCTTGTCGACCAGTGCACAATTTTTACTGCAGAGCTTTTTGCCCTCTATCAAGCTGTTCACTACGTCCCGAGGCACCAGCTCATTCGCTGTTTGATCTGCTCTGACTCCCTCAGTGCCCTTCAGAGTCTGAATGATCCAGATCCAGTCCACCCCATCGTTCGACAGATCCGGGACTGCCTCCATTTTTTCCCGAATGGAGGAGCCCAAGTGTCGTTCATGTTGGTTCCTGGCCATGTAGGTTTTCCTGGGAATGATGCTGCAGCCAAGGCCACAGTCCATCTCGGTCGGCCCGCCTCTTACTCAGTTGCCTCATAAGATATTTGTACTTTTCTCTATCGGCGTATCACATCACTTTGGCATGACCATTGGTGCTCCCTTCATGGGAACAAACTGAGAGAACCCAAACCTCTCCCAAAAGCCTGGTCGACTTCCTCCCGCCCATCTCGCCGTGAGGAAGTAATGTTATCTCGGTTGCGAATAGGGCACTGCCACTTTTGTCACCGCCACTTGTTGAGTGGTGACCCTGCACCCAGTTGCCCTTTCTGTAGCCAGACATTTCCTGGTCCTCTGCCCCCATCTTAGCCACTTACATCTCAGGGTCAGGCTGCCGATCGATTTGCTGGACATTTTAGTGGAAGATGTGCGAGCTGTGGCTCGCGTTTTATGTTTTTTAAAAAGCAGTAATATGACAAAAGAAATCTGATTTTTACCTGATGACTCCGGTGTCTTGTCGACATGTTTTAGATACTCTTCCGTAACGTCTTGATGTTTTAGATTTTTACTTCCTTTCTGTATTGGACCTCGCAATGGTTTTTTACCCTCACAGTCCCAGCATTCTATGTTTCTATAATGGGTGCTTATGACCTCAGAAGTTTTGCGCCCTAAAGCCCCCCCCCCCCCCAAAAAAAAAAAAATGCTACTACAGATGTCAGCTGAACTGCCTCTGTTGGGGGAGGATATACCTGTACCTCAGTCTCTGTGCTGGCCGTGTCTGTAAATTTCGTTAGGTTTCGTCATGTTGCGTTTTTGACATTTTATTCGCTTGGTATTTCCTCTACATGCTCCATGTTATCCACTTTGCCACTTTTCGTTGTTACACAATAAGTAATTCTAAAATTTAATGTTATTGACTTCACTTGAGTTTGCGTGTGTATGAGCAAAATGCTGTTAGGAATAATGGGATTCTCACTGAATTTACAATCATAAACACATCACATCATAGAACTGCACAAGAGAGCATCGACATATCAAACTGCACGAAATTCAAAAGTGGCCGTCTTAACGACATGATCTGTGACCATGCAACAATTAGTGCAATAATAAATTCTTTAAATTGCAAGCTGAAAAATTTCTGATGAGTTGTGATACATCTACAGTAAGACCCCAAGATTTGTGACATTTAAGAGCAGGAATAAGCGAAAGATGCCCGGCCGTAAAATAAATATATCCTCACTTAATTTCTAGACGATTCATCGCTTCCGGTTTCTAGGGGAATGTAGTAGCACATTGTGATTGCATACACAAATAAAACGATCGAAATGACGTAACGCTCGATAAGTCAGCACTTCCGATCTTAAATGAATAAGGCTGCTAGGGAAATTGCCGCAATCTATGCTTACTTAGGATACTGTACAGTCGTTTTATAACTCTTTTGTAATAAAAAAAAAAGCAGTCATTGTCGGCAATACTGTCTCGCAAGTTAAAAATGCATAGCAAATCAGATGAAACACAACAGCTGAATAAAACAACTGTTAACGATTCATTTTCCCCCGAAAAATTTTGGAATGCGGAGTCCTCTAGATCAGTTCGCACTGGCCGTCACATCCCACGATGCAAGGTTTGACGATGCATTTCAGATAGTGGCATTCACACTGACCTTCAATGGGCAGTCACGTTACGTCAAAGTTTCTCGGTAAGAAAGTTTTGACGGCGTCGTTGTTTGCTAACATTGGAAGTTAAATCAGTTTCGCCGCCCATACTCGTGTTATAATAGCGAATTTAGTCCTTTTTCTTCTTCTTAATCTTTATCTTATTATTGCGTTTTGTTCTCGTGCCAAATTACAAATGTTCCATGAAGATTTTGATGTTTTTTCTACAGAGTGTTCTTACACTAGCGAGACGGATATCTGAAAGTGACAAATAATGAATGAAAGTGGATATAAATACGAACATAAGTTAATGAAGAAGTTTTCAAAAATAAGCTCTAACGAAGGGGAAAAATACAGTTGTTTCTAATGTTTCTAGTTAAGGATGGGAAAAAACATAATGGATAAGGTAAACTGGCTCTATCTCCTTGGCTTAACAGTTACTGTGTGTTTGTATGTATTACATAAGGGAGAAACATAATGGATAAGGTAATCTGCTTCTATTCCCTCGGCCTAATAATTACTGTTTGGGGTGTGTATGTTTTCGCTAGCAAATAGCTGTAGATGTTTTGAAATATTGTCTCACTTCTCATCACTTTACCACGTAAAAGTGACCAAGAACATGCGTTAGGGGCCGGCCGAAGTGGCCGTGCGGTTCTAGGCGCTACAGTCTGGAGCCGCGCGACCGCTACGGTCGCAGGTTCGAATCATGCCTCGGGCATGGATGTGTGTGATGTCCTTAGGTTAGTTAGGTTTAAGTAGTTCTAAGTTCTAGGGGACTGATGACCTCAGATGTTAAGTCCCACAGTGCTCAGAGCCATTTGAACCATGCGTTAGAGGGAGTTTGCTTTGGTCATCAATAACCTTTGTCGTTATTAGTCCCTCTATTCTGATACTATAAGGCGACTTTTTGTACCACATATGATAACTCATATCCTCAATTACACCCAATGAGATAAAAATTTAAACTCATTGAGTTCACCGTTCGGTGACATGACGAAGGCTACTGTGAATTGACCTTCAAGAACTCTACAAATTTTCTCTTTCCTCACGTATAGGTTAATGTCACCCTATTACAAACTACTTGAAAAATGAATTCTCTTTTGAGTTATTATTTTCATTTGTATATTTCCCAGTAGTAATAAAAAGGTTATAATTCAAATAGATTTTGGCTGGAATCAAGGTTGCTGTACCACAGTCTAACATATGTTAGACTGTGGCTGTACTGTAAGACCCGTCCACTATCTGCGCAGACAAAGCGTTGCATGTGAACAGGAGATTTACGCATACGAGATGTGGCAAACCTGGAAATTGGAGGTTTGAGCGGAATTGCTCAAATCTGTGGGCTCAAATCACATCGTGTGGACAGGAGACCACAGCAAATCTGGCTCTGAAATATGTATGAGTCAACTGTTCGTTCAGTCAGGTCTTTGTCGTCTGTGTGTGCATGGCGAATTTTGAAATGGCGTATACGTCAGTGTTCTAGATAATTCACTTCCGAATTAATCGAAATGCGTAAGAGTCATACATGTTCGTGGAAAACTAAAATCATGGAATACTGCGATTGGGATAAGAAGAATCCTTTTACAGAGAAATTGCTAGCAAACAGAAATACGCCACATAATAATAATAATAATAATAATAATAATAATAATAATAAAAGAAATCGTTGCAGACTGTTTACCGCAAAGAACTAAGCAAGCATGCTATCACTCAGTACTGTCCTGTGCCATTATTAGTTGCAAACACATCGCAAAAAAGAAAAAAAGTAGGCTCTATTTGTTCTTTAGAACATTGTGTCGAGCTGATAATGGACGGTCTTGGGACAGTACATCCAGGAAAATAGTTATTACACTTCTTTTATTTCCTAATGCAGGCCTGGCCAAGATTTGCGAGCACAGTCGAATCTGCTCAGCGCTCCGACTTCCCCCATCACCGCAATATTCCGGGCAGTTGTATGAGAGTGACAGCTTTATGCTGAAGCCACAGACGCAGGAAACTTAGGAAGACGTGTTTGCAACATAGTACAACTACTTGTAAGTGGGTAACATTGCGACATCCCTTTACAAATAGGATTTTACACGTGTGCCTATTCTCAACCTTTTATTTTTTCTTCCAAAGCAATAACTTTTATTAATTAAAGTACATTAGATAGTGTTAATGCAGTGAACAGAATTACAAAAAGCTTTACGAACAGGCATGTGACATTAAAGCCTGTTTACAGGACGACACTAAGTTGCCGACCACTGCGCATGTGCACCGGGCGTTTGCGCAACTCGTTGGTGAAACTAAACACTTTCGGCGTGTTCCAACTTTGGCGACACTAGTTGCATAGGTTTTGGGGTTATGTGTGTTCATAGAGTGTAGACAAACTGAAATATGAAGTGGGGAACGGAGAATAATGTTCGCTTTTTGAATATCTATGCTTTGAATAGGTTTTTGTGGGATTTAAGTGATGCTGATTTCAAAAATAAGCAACGTATTGCTGCTGCTGAGACCGCCACGTGCGATCAGAACATAGATGGTTTGACAATATCGGAGCTGCAGGGCAAAATGTATTGCGTTAGGAGTACATATACAACTGATTTAAGAAAAATACAAGCGAGTGTAATTCTAGCTGTGGCAATGTTCTCCTTTACAAGACAAAAATCCCTTCGTTCGAGATGGCCGGCTCTTTGTTAAGGAATATTGTTGACAGGAGGGAAAACTACACAAATCAAGAAGCTGCATTATTTATTCAAAACTTCTTTACTTAAAACGTCGCAGCAGTGCGCCCCATTCACATAATTATTAGCATTTTGAAGTATTGCCACTATACAAATTTAACTTCAAGAGAGTAGTTTGCAAACCATTCTCTTCTTAATGTGGCCTGCTTCGAATAATTATTACTATTAATGTTAATAACTATTGGTGTTAATGAAAAAGCGTCGTCACAAACCACATCTTATAACATGCCGAGTGTTCTCACTTTTAATGCACACAGTATATGTAATTTCAATTCTGGCTACAGTGCATCGTGCATTACAGTATCTTTACTCCTTATCCCATAATTAACTTAGAAGAAACGTGAACATTTCTGGTGACATTCTAAGATAGTCAAAAGAACTTCTTGGGTCTTCCATTATAAATTATTTCAGCAAGGATGCTGAGCCACTGAACTGATGTCTGTTCTTCATCCAGTCACGAATCGAAACACGTTTCTTATTGTTTGCTTATGCAGCGATTCCACGCAACAAGCTTTAACTCCATCACAACTCGTGCGACGTGCTGCTGCCAAAACTTTTATTTCAGACACGTCTCAGGGACCCACAAAACGACGAAACTAGTGTATACTGGTGGCACCATGTCTACAGTCAAATATGAAACCATCTGCGTGCAACTCATTCTGCACAACTAGTGGAGCAACACAATGTCATGGTGTAAACCAGGCTTAAGTTGCTATGTTTATAAATTTATACACATATCGATTTTATAATATGTGATATATCTAGAACTATGATTCATAATACATTCAGACACACAGAGTTATGCAGATTAAAATTATTAAACCTCGCTGCTGGTGATACATTGTCAATTTCATAACAGGGAAAAGAAAGGTTGAAATAACTTTAGCTTGTCTGTGCAGTCGTGGATATTGCTCTTGGGGTGATATTTCATAAGACTCTTGCAAATATCTGTAATGGAGAAACAGGTCATTGAGTTGTGTGTAATAGTGAACATCAGTTAGCTCAAGTTAGAAGTAATGATGTATATTAGCAGCCAAAACCGAGAAGGATGTAACAAATAAATCAAAATTTGGTTTTGGTCATGCAAGGTTTTAGAAGCTGTTCAAAAAATCATAATGAAATGTTTCAATTTCTGACACATAGTCAGTCATGTCTGGTCTACAGATGACTGCCTTGAACTTTGGGAAATGTCAAGAACTTAAAGCTATTTTTTTCCATAGGATCCCTTTTTTATGACAATTTTGAGCACCATATGTTATCAAATGATGCTTCCCTTGCATTAAGACACTTAATGAATTCAAATAATACATGCTGTTAACCACAAAATATTTTGTCAGCATTCTACTTACCCCGAACTCAGTGCAGCAAGCATTTGCTGTCATTAGTCACAAGACGTGTACATCACATCGTCTGCCTGGCTGGTAGCGTAATGACGATCCTGTAAGTGTTTATCCAAACCATAATACTGTGATGGTATATTAAGTGTTTGCATGGCCTTTAAATGACATGAAAAGTAAGGCAATTTCAATTGGCATTGAATTATGTGGGTTCTCTACTACTTATTCTTTGGACAGTTGTATAGACACCATAGTATTCATAATGCAAAAAGTAAACATAATTTAAAGCAAGTAGTGTTGTCAGCAAACTGCTTATCTAACAAGATGAATGTTTTGCTCAAATGGCGTCTGGCTGCAGCCTTCATTATTATAATAATTCCAATCCCAAAGAAAGCAGGTGCTGACACATGTGAAAATTACCAAACAATCAGTTTAATAAGGCACGGATGCAAAATACTAACGCGAATTATTTACAGACGAATGGAAAAACTGGTAGAAGCTGACCTCTGCTTCACGTCTGCTGTGCAGCAAGCTACCTTAATTTAAGTATTAACTGTATTTTTCTTACTTGTCACTTCTTCTTCCGTGTGTATTTGCTTTTAGGAAGCTTTAATTTTCGAGTGCTCTTAATAGTGTTCCATAGATTTCGTGTTTGTTTTGAATACAGTCAGAGAGAGTCCCTGTAGTCAACCATAGTGCCAGTAGTGCTAGTGTTTGTTTTCAATACAGTCCAGAGACAGGTAGTGCTATTTTTTCATTGTTTTCTACAAGAAGTGGCTAGCAACCACAGTTTAGTGAATAAGCAGCCGCCTTTAGTGAATTAGCAGTCCAGTTAAAGGTTATTAACTCTCTTCAGTAAATTGTTTCCTTAGGATGGATAGGATGTGTGACTGCTGTGTACGGACGCAGGAGGAGCTGGCCACTGTTCGCGAACAGCTGAGCGTGTTGATGGCCGCGGTCAGCCGTCTTCAGGCTGCTGCCTCGGAGTGTAGCGGCAGTGGGGAGTCTGGTGCGTCGCAAGGTACACCCCAGGTGTTACATGCTTCACCCACTGTCCCTGCTGTCGAGACATCTTCGCGGGTACCGGGCGCGGTTGGGCCACCCTCTCCCCGAGGGGTGTGGCGGGTTCAGCGGCGTTCGCGGCGCACGAGGCGGAAGGTCAATGTGGAGGCTGGCCGTGTGGCATCGCCTGCTCTGCCTGTGAGGGGACATGTGGCTGCTCCTTCAGCAAGGTCCGAGCAGGCACACGGGGGGAGGGGTTTATTAGTTATTGGGAGCTCCAACGTTAGGCGGGTGATGGAGCCCCTTAGGGAAATAGCGAGAAGGTCGGGGAAGAAGGGCAGTGTTCACTCTGTCTGCTTGCCGGGGGGTCTCATCCGAGATGTGGAGGAGGCCCTACCGGCGGCGATAGAGAGCACTGGGTGCAACCGACTGCAAATTGTTGCTCATGTCGGCACCAATGACTCCTGCCGTCTGGGTTCAGAGGTCATCCTCAGTTCGTACAGGTGGTTGGCGGAATTGGTGAAGGCGGAAAGCCTCGCTCGCGGGGTGGAATCAGAGCTAACTATTTGTAGTATCGTTCCCAGAACCGATCGCGGTCCTCTGGTTTGGAGCCGAGTGGAAGGCTTAAACCAGAGGCTCAGACGATTCTGCGGAGATCTGGGGTGCAAATTTCTCGACCTCCGCTATCGGGTGGAGAAATGTAGGGTCCCCCTGAATAGGTCAGGCGTGCACTACACGCCGGAAGCGGCTACAAGGGTAGCGGAGTACGTGTGGAGTGCACATGGGGGTTTTTTAGGTTAGAGAATCCCCTCCCTAGGCCCGACAAGACGCCTCCTGAGACGCGGCAAGATAGGAGTAGGCAAAATGCAACAGGGAATAACAATATTAATGTGCTAATAGTAAACTGCAGGAGCGTCTATAGAAAGGTCCCAGAACTGCTCTCATTAATAAACGATCACAACGCCCATATAGTACTAGGGACAGAAAGTTGGCTGAAACCAGACGTAAACAGTAACGAAATCCTAAACTCAGATTGGAATGTATACCGCAGAGACAGGCTGAACAGTGAAGGGGGAGGCGTGTTTATAGCGATAAGAAGTGCAATAGTATCGAAGGAAATTGACGGAGATCCGAAATGTGAAATGATTTGGGTGAAGGTCGCGGTTAAAGCAGGCTCAGACATGGTAATTGGATGTCTCTATAGGCCCCCTGGCTCAGCAGCTGTTGTGGCTGAGCACCTGAAGGATAATTTGGAAAATATTTCGAGTAGATTTCCCCACCATGTTATAGTTCTGGGTGGAGATTTTAATTTGCCGGATATAGACTGAGAGACTCAGACGTTCATAACGGGTGGCAGGGACAAAGAATCCAGTGAAATTTTTTTAAGTGCTTTATCTGAAAACTACCTTGAGCAGTTAAACAGAGAACCGACTCGTGGCGATAACATATTAGACCTTCTGGTGACAAACAGACCCGAACTATTTGAAAAAGTTAACGCAGAACAGGGAATCAGCGATCATAAAGCGGTTACGGCATCGATGATTTCAGCCGTAAATACGAATATTAAAAAGGGTAGGAAGATTTTTCTGTTTAGAAAAAGTGACAAAAAGCAGATTTCAGAGTACCTGTTGGCTCAACACAAAAGTTTAGTCTCAAGTACTGATAGTGTTGAGGATCAGTGGACAAAGTTCAAAACCATCGTACAATATGCGTTAGATGAGTATGTGCCAAGCAAGATCGTAAGAGATGGAAAAGAGCCACCGTGGTACAACAACCGAGTTAGAAAACTGCTGTGGAAGCAAAGGGAACTTCACAGCAAACATAAACATAGCCAAAGCTTTGCAGACAAACAAAAATTACGCGAAGCGAAATGTAGTGTGAAGAGAGCTATGCGAGAGGCGTTCAATGAATTCGAAAGTAAAGTTCTATGTACTGACTTGGCAGAAAATCCTAAGAAATTTTGGTCTTACGTCAAAG
The DNA here is from genome assembly GCF_023864275.1 of Schistocerca cancellata. NCBI lineage: Eukaryota > Metazoa > Arthropoda > Insecta > Orthoptera > Acrididae > Schistocerca > Schistocerca cancellata. The sequence goes on from NC_064635.1 coordinate 134,295,808, forward strand.
CGGTAGGTGGATCAAAACAAAATGTCCAGACACTCTGTGACCAAAATGATACTGAAACAGAGGATGACAGACTAAAGGCCGAAATACTAAATGTCTTTTTCCAAAGTTGTTTCACAGAGGAAGATTGCACTGCAGTTCCTTCTCTAGATTGTCGCACAGATGACAAAATGGTAGATATCGAAATAGACGACAGAGGGATAGAGAAACAATTAAAATCGCTCAAAAGAGGAAAGGCCTCTGGACCTGATGGGATACCAGTTCAATTTTTACACAGAGTACGCGAAGGAACTTGCCCCCCTTCTTGCAGCGGTGTACCGTAGGTCTCTAGAAGAGCGTAGCGTTCCAAAGGTTGGAAAAGGGCACAGGTCATCCCCATTTTCAAGAAGGGACGTCGAACAGATGTGCAGAACTATAGACCTATATCTCTAGCGTCGATCAGTTGTAGAATTTTGGAACACGTATTGTGTTCGAGTATAATGACTTTTCTGGAGACTAGAAATCTACTCTGTAGGAATCAGCATGGGTTTCGAAAAAGACGGTCATGTGAAACCCAGCTCGCGCTATTCGTCCATGAGACTCAGAGGGCCATAGACACGGGTTCACAGGTAGATGCCGTGTTTCTTGACTTCCGCAAGGCGTTCGATACAGTTCCCCACAGTCGTTTATTGAACAAAGTAAGAGCATATGGACTATCAGACCAATTGTGTGATTGGATTGAGGAGTTCCTAGATAACAGGACGCAGCATGTTATTCTCAATGGAGAGAAGTCTTCCGAAGTAAGAGTAATTTCAGGTGTGCCGCAGGGGAGTGTCATAGGACCGTTGCTATTCACAATATACATAAATGACCTGGTGGATGACATCGGAAGTTCACTGAGGCTTTTTGCAGATGATGCTGTGGTGTATCGAGAGGTTGTAACAATGGAAAATTGTACTGAAATGCAGGAGGATCTGCAGCGAATTGACGCATGGTGCAGGGAATGGCAACTGAATCTCAATGTAGACAAGTGTAATGTGCTGCGAATACACAGAAAGATAGATCCTTTATCATTTAGCTACAAAATAGCAGGTCAGCAACTGGAAGCAGTTAATACCATAAATTATCTGGGAGTACGCATTAGGAGTGATTTAAAATGGAATGATCATATAATGTTGATTGTCGGTAAAGCAGATGCCAGACTGAGATTCATTGGAAGAATCCTAAGGAAATGCAATCCGAAAACAAAGGAAGTAGGTTACAGTACGCTTGTTCGCCCACTGCTTGAATACTGCTCAGCTGTGTGTGATCCGTAACAGATAGGGTTGATACAAGACATAGAGAAGATCCAACGGAGAGCAGCGCGCTTCATTACAGGATCATTTAGTAATCGCGAAAGCGTTACGGAGATGATAGACAAACTCCAGTGGAAGACTCTGCAGGAGAGACGCTCAGTAGCTCGATACGGGCTTTTGTCAAAGTTTCGAGAACATACCTTCACCGAAGAGTCAAGCAGTATATTGCTCCCTCCTACGTATATCTCGCGAAGAGACCATGAGGATAAAATCAGAGAGATTAGAGCCCACACAGAGGCATACCGACAATCCTTCTTTCCACGAACAATACGAGACTGGAATAGAAGGGAGAACCGATGGAGGTACTGAAGGTACCCTCCGCCACACACCGTCAGGTGGCTTGCGGAGTATGGATGTAGATGTAGATGTAGATTCCGTAGAAATATAGGAACACGTGAGGCAATACTGACCCTATGACTTATCTTACAAGCTAGATTAAGGAAAGGCAAACCTACATTTCTAGCATTTGTAGACTTAGAGAAAGCTTTTGACAATGTTGACTGGAATACTCTCTTTCAAATTCTGAAGGTGGCAGGGGTAAAATACAGGGAGCGAAAGGCTATTTACAATTTGTACAGAAACCAGGTGGCAGTTGTAAGAGTCGAGGGACATGAAATGGAAGCAGTGGTTGGGAAGGGAGTGAGACAGGGTTGTAGCGTCTCCCCGATGTTATTTACTCTGTATATTGAGCAAGCAGTGAAGGAAACAAAAGAAAAATTCGGACTAGGTATTAAAATCCATGGAGAAGAAATAAAAACTTTGAGGTTCGCCGATGACATTGTAATTCTGTCAGAGACAGCAAAGGACTTAGAAGAGAAGTTGAACGGAATGGATAGTGTCTTGAAAGGAGGATATAAGATGAACATCAGCAAAAGCAAAACGAGGATAATGGAATGTAGTCGAATTAAGTCGGGTGATGCTGAGGGAATTAGATTAGGAAATGAGACACTTGAAGTAGTAAAGGAGTTTTGCTATTTGGGGAGCAAAATAACTGATGATGGTCGAAGTAGAGAGGATATAAAATGTAGACTGGCAATGGCAAGGAAAGCGTTTATGAAGAAGAGAAATTTGTTAACATCGAGTATAGATTTAAGTGTCAGGATGTCGTTTCTGAAAGTATTTGCATGGAGTGTAGCCATGTATGGAAGTGAAACATGGACGATAACTAGTTTGGACAAGAAGAGAATAGAAGCTTCCGAAATGTGGTGCTACAGAAGAATGCTGAAGATTAGATGGGTAGATCATATAACTAATGAGGAGGTATTGCATAGGATTGGGGAGAAGAGAAGTTTGTGGCACTACTTGACTAGAAGAAGGGATCGGTTGGTAGGACATGTTCTGAGGCATCAAGGGATCACCAATTTAGTATTCGAGGGCAGCGTGGAGGGTAAAAATTGTAGAGGGAAACCAAGAGATGAATACACTAAGCAGATTCAGATGGATGTGGGTTGCAGTAGGTACTGGGAGATGAAGAAGCTTGTACGGGATAGAGTAGCATGGAGAGCTTCATCAAACCAGTCTCAGGAGTGAAGACCACAACAACAATAACAATCATACTTTGGTCCTATTCACTGCTGCACATGGAGCGAGAGGCGAAAGTGCAGCTGGTGCCCTAGCAATTGAGTACTGTTTGGTTAGACCTGTCCTCATATAATGTGTGAGAATTCACTGAAATGAAATGATCGTACGGCATTGTTGGCCAGGAGGCGCCATTCGGGGAAGTTCGGCCACCGTATTGCAAGTCCTTTTCAGTTGGCGCCACATTGGCGACCTGTGAGTCAATGATGATGAAAATTATGGACACACAACACCCAGTCCCCTGCCGGGAATGGAACCCGGACGCCCTGTGTGGTAGACGGTAACTGTATCACTATGCTACGGAGGCGGACTGAGAATTCACTGTCACAGTATAAGAAGTAAATGTGCTAATAACTGCGCAGACATCGTTGCATATGAGCGGTCTGTTATCTTTGGTGTGTTCGTGGATGGATCTTTTATCTTTGTTGTGTTTATATTTGCGTCTTTGATAGAATTTTGAACGCGCGTGCTCGCGATTCTCCAATCACGTATCACGATAAGGCTGTTGGAGTGCTTGACCGGTAGTTGTGTCGGTTGAAAATCGCGCGTCGTTGTATGTGGTAATTTTGTATCATCGAAACAGTAAACGACGCTGTGCTGCTGGTAAGGTATGTTTATATACGTTTCTCTTCGGAACAGTTATCGCTTGATGCTTATTATACGTATATTGTAAGAGAAACAAACGCCCGTTGCTGTATGTTTCCTATAAAATACAGTCACAGAGTTGTCTTTGAAATGGAAGTAGGCTTAATAATGTAAGCCTATTGGATGAAATATTCAGTACTTTGTTATTACCCATATTAATCGGATAAGCTAGAGGGGGGGGGGGAAGCTAGATGCAATAAACATTCCTGAGCTAAATTGGTTTTATGTCGCATTTATAATTTATAAATCGTAATGATGTGGAACGAGTCATTGTCATTTTACATGTCGCAAATTAATTTGCAAATATGTCTGCAAGCTGATCATCTATACTTTTTTTTTAATTTGCAGATTTGAGTTAGTAATTCCTAACGACCACTCATTCCATTTTTTTCTTAAATTTTACTTTACTGTTTGTCGAGCATTTTATGCCACTGGGTAAGAGATCAGAAATTTTAGTTGCAGTATCGTATCGTGCATCCATTTTTGTGCTTTGTAAATGAGTTATGTTTACACACACTGAAGCGCGAAAGAAACTGGTACTGGTATGCGTATTCAAGTACAGAAATATGTAAACAGGCAGAATACGTGCTTTGGTCTGCAACGCCTGTGTAAGACAAGTTTCTGGCGCAGTTGTTAGATCAGTTACTGCTGCTACAATGGCAGGTTATCGAGGTAAAAAGTGAGTTTGAACGTGTTATAATCAGCGCGCGAGCAATTGGACACAGCATCTTCGAGGTAGCGATAAGTGGGTATTTCAGTGTACGACTATTTAATGAGTGTGCCATGAATATCAGGAATACGGTGAAACATGAAATCTCAGACATCCCTATGGCTGTAAAAAGATCCTGCAGGAACGGGACCAATGACTACCGAAGAGAATCGTTCAATGTGACAAGTGCAACCCTTCCGCAAATTGCTGCAGACTTCAATGCTGGGCCATCAACAAGCAAATCATTCAACAAAACACCATGGATACGGGGCTTTCGGAGCCTAAGGCCCACTCGTGTAGCCATGATGACTACATAACATAAAGCTTTATACCTTGCGGGGGCCCGTTAACACCGACATTGGAGTTTCAATGACTGGAAATATGTTGCCTGGTCAAACGAGTCTTGTTTCATATTGTATCGAACGGTGAATATGTACAGGTATGGAGACAACCTCATGAATGCATGGACCCTGCATGTCAGCAGGGGACTGGTTAATCTGGTGGAGGCTCTGTAATGGTGTGGGGCATGTGCAGTTGGTGTGATATGGGACCCCTGATGCGACTCTGACAGTTGACACGTATGTAAGCATCCTGTGTGATCACCTGCATCCATTCGTGTCCATTGTGCATTCTGACGGACTTTGGCAATTCCAGCAGGTCAATGCGACACTGCACATGTCCAGAAGTGCTACAGAGTGTCTCCAGGAACACTGTTCTGAGTTTAAACACTTCTGCTGGCAGCCGGGCTCCCCAGACGTAAAAAATTATTGAACATATCTGGGGTGCCTTGCAACATGCTATTCAGAAGAGATCTCCACCCCATTGTACTCTTATGGATTTGTGGGTACCACTGCAGAATTCATGGTGTCAGTTCCCTCTAGCATTACTACAGACATTAGTCGAGTCCATACCACGTCGTGTTGCAGAAAGTGTGTGCACTTGTGGGGGCCCTACATGATATTAGGCAGGTGTACCACTTTCTTTGGCTCTTCAGTGTAGGCTATTATGTTGAGTGTCTACGCCCCAATTTCGAAGATTTAACCATAGTAAATCATATTGGTTTGTATTCTATTTTCAGAGCTACACTTTGGTTTAGTTAATAGTAAATATATAAAAAAAATCAGGTTTTGCTTTTTTTGAGAGTTGCAATTGTTACACAAATAAATAGCTACAGAAAACAAACAACATATGTAGCCTATATTAAATAGGTAATTTGTTGTGTAGCCTATGACATTGTAAGTGCAACAAATGTTTATTTATCTCTTACTTTTCCAGTCATTGTATCGAATATGTTTATAGGCTCAAAAATTAATTTTTGAGTGAATATTTGTTGACAGGTAATGATTATTGCTTTTTTTTTTCATCAGAACCAAATATGTCTTCATTATAAAAACCCAAACAATAATTTTCGAGAATTCTCTTCCAAGTAATCATCCAAACGGAATTATTCAAAATAGTATATTTGTCAGTTGAAGACAGGAAGTGGAAAATGCTGAATGTGTAGGAAAATAGGGGGATAACCCTATGGAAGTTATACTACAAGCAATTTGCATTTAGTGAAATATAAGGTCTAATGGCATAATCCTTATTGTTTTAGGCTGGGGGGTTACCTTCACAGTCTTGGATGTTATTGAATTTAGCATATGTTAAAATTCAGGAGTAAGTAAGAAACATGTATTGTTTTTGTTTTCTCCAAAAAAATTCCTGCCCCGAGTTACAGGCCTCCAAAGATGACACTGTGAAGACCATTTAGAAGTTGGCGAATTTCGGAAAAGTGTTGAAAATGCTAACCGTTCTAGATATTTTGTTTGAGTTTTTTTATTTGAAAGATAATTGCTTTGTGATAACAGTGGTATGCTCCATTTGCACATATCTGTCAAAGTTCTTTTACTGTCACATTTTGAATTTTTTTATAATTTACAGAATTAATAATTTTTTTTTTTTTTTTTTTTTTTTTTCGGAAATGCCAATCCAGAAAAGTTAGATTTTTTTCTGTGGATTAGTACCATGTATTGCTATATTCTCTGTAGAGGAGAGCTTCCACTTTTACATTGTATGGGTTTTATTTTAAAAAAAACTTTTTTTTAACTTTTAAGAGTAATGTATGTCTTTGTTGAAGTTGTTTCTTACTAATTTGGGGTCAACGGAAGCGTCGACGTCATCAATATGGTGGAAAGGGCTATTCTAAGTGTCTCCAATATGGCGACTAAGATGTTACTACATACACATGGCAGAAAACACGTATAAATAAGACAATAACATCTCCCTCCAAAAATACAATCAAACTAACGGGACAACTGTGGGAAAGTGGGGGTTTTAGGGAGGGCACAAGCTAAATATAACAGTAAAAAATAAACACACACCACGACCCCAAAATGATGAACAAAAAAATTACAAAATCTACAGGAATCAGACAATTCACTTGATGTGCGTAGTTCAACCGCATCTGTCGATACCAAAACACTAATGCCTACAGCAAAAACTACAAAAATTGGAATCAGACATGTCCCTTGACCACAGCTAACGATACCAAAACACCAATACCTACATATAAAACAATGAAAATTGTAGCACTTTGCTGAGCACTATGCTCGAGCCTCTGCTTTGGAGAATTACCCCCAGCCTTTCGCACTTTCAAATGGTGGTTAGAAGGGAAAGTCCTCTTGTTCACTACATGCCACAGTAAATCTTATAACGTCCCATTTACAGAGTGGGAGCTCCTCACTGCACCTGGGCCAGATTGGATCCACATTCAGATGATTAAACATCTCTTCATCTGACTACAAGCGACATCTCCTTGTCTTCTTCAACTGGATCTGGTGCAATGGTGTATTTCCATCGCAGTGGTGGGAGAGCACCCTCATTCCAGTGCTCAAACCCGGTAAAAACCTGCTTTATGAGGATAGCTATCGGCCCATCAGCCTCATCAATGTTCTTTGTAAGCTGCTGGAACGTATGGTGTATTTGCAGTTGGGTTGGGTCCTGGAGTCATGTGGCCTACTGGCTCCTTGTCAGGGTGGCTTCCACCTGGTTCGCTCTACCACCGATAATCTTGTGTCCCTCGAGTCTGCCATCTGAACAGCCTTTTCCAGATGCCAACACCTGGTTGCCGTCTTTTTTGATTTACGAAAAGCATATGACACGACCTGGTGACATCATATCCTTTCCACAATATATGAGTGGGGTCTCCGAGGCCTCCAAGTTGGTGCCTCCCAGAGTCTCCCCCCCCCCCCCCCCCCCCTCAATTCCAGGAGAATGAGATCCCGCCCTATCCAGGAGAATGGGGTCCCACAGGGCTCTGTATTGAGTGTCTCTGTGTTTTTAGTGGCCATTAATTGTCTAGCATCAGCTGTAGGGCTGTCTGTCTCACCTTCTCTGTATGCAGATGACTTGTGCATTTTTTACTGCTCCACCAGTACTGGTGTCGCTGAGCGGTGCCTACAGGGAGCCATCCACTATATGAAGTCATCGGCTCTAGCCCACGGTTTCCAGTTTTTGGCCGCAAAGTCATGTGTTATGAACTTCTGTCGGCGTCATACTGTTCATCCGCAACCAGATCGTTACCTTAATGACGATCCACTCACTGTAGTGGAGACATATCGATTCTTAGGACTGGTTTTCGATGCCTGATTGACTTGGCTTCTTCACCTTCGTCAGCTTAAGCGAAGTGCTGGCAGCGCCTCAATGCCCTCTGCTGCCTGAGCAACACCATCTGGGATGCAGATCACTCTACACTGCTGCAGTTCTACAGAGCCCTTGTTCAATTTCGCCTTGACTATGCGAGTGTGGTTTATGGTTTGGCAGTGCCCTCAGCATTGCATATACTCGACCCAGTGCACCACTGTGGTGTTCACCTAACGACTGGAGCTTTTAGGACAAGTGCGGTGACCAATGTCCTGGTGGAGGCCAGAGTCGCTCCATTGCAGGTTAGGCATGCACAACTGGCTGGTCGGTTCAGTTGCACACGTTCGTAGTTCTCCTGCACATCCGAATTACCATCTGCTTTTCCCACCCACAGCGGTTCATCTCCCACATCGGCAGCCCAGGTCAGGGCTTCCAACTGCAGTTCATGCCCGATCCCTTCTTTCCAAACTGAAGTCTGCTCTACTTGAGGTCCATTCACGTACACCTCCGTGGTGTAAACTTAGGCCACGGCTTCATCTGGACCTTTCACATGACCCTAAGGACTCAGTTAACCAGGCGGCTCTCCACTGCCTCTTCCTATCGATTCTTGACATGTACTGAGGCCACGGAGTGGGTTATACCGATGGCACGATGGCTGATGATCTCGTCGGCTTCGCATATGTCCATGGAGGACATATTGAACAGCATTCCTTGCCCGATGTCTACAGTGTTTTCACTGCCAAGCTGATGGCTATATCTCGTGCTCTTGAGCACATCCATTCATGCCCTGGGGAATCATTTCTTCTGTGTACTGTCTCCTTGAGCAGCCTACTAGCTGTCGACGAGTGCTACCCTCGTCATCTTTGGTAGCAACCATCCAGGAGTCCATCTATGCCCCGGAATGGTCCGGTCGTTCAGTGGTGTATGTCTGGACCTCAGGTCACGTCAGAATCTCAGGCAGCGAACTTGTCGACAGGCTGGCCAAACAGGCTAAGCGTATACAGCTTATAGAGATCGGCTTCTCTGCAGCTGACCTGCATTCAGTATTACGCCCCAAGGTTTTGCGGCTTTGGTGGATGGAATGGCATAACCTCAGTCTGCACAACCTCAGTCTGCACAACAAATTGTGTGCCATTAAGGAGACTACGAATTTGTGGAAGACCTTCACGCGGGCCTCTCGCAGGGACTCTGTGGTTCTCTGTCGGCTCTGCATTGGCTACGCTTGGGCGACACACAGCTACCTCCAGCGTTGTGATGACCCACCTCAGTGTCGGTGCGGCGTCCGGCCGACAGTGGGCCATATCTCGGTGAGGTGTCCTCCTTTGGCTGCCTTGCAACGGACTCTTCAGTTACCGGACTCGTTGCCATTAATTTTAGCTGATAATGCCTCATCAGCTAATTTACTTTTACATTTTACACGTGATGGTGGGTTTTATCATTCTATAGTGGTTTTTGCGCATGTCCTTTGTCCCTTTGTCTTCTCCACTACAATGCTTTTAGACTGGGTGTTTTAATGTGTCACAGAGTACCTGGCTTTTCCTTTTAAATTCTCGTGATCGGCCAGCCACGGTCATCTGCTATCTTGTTCTTATCCCTGCTACCTGTTTCTTGCTTCTCTCTGAGTTTTCTTTTCCTGTTTTGTCCATAGTAGTCTTGGTTGTCCCGTCGTTCTGGTTCTTTCATTCTCGTGTTATTGTGCTGTATGTGTGCTTTCTGTTCTTCTTTCCCTTGTGTAATTATTTTACTGGAAACAAGGGACCAATGACCTCGCAGTTGGGTGCTTTCCTCCCATCCTTTAAACCAACCAACCATCACCATATAGCGGAGATGCTGAGTCGCAGATAGGCACAACAAAAACATTGTCACAAATAAGCTATCGGCCAACAAGGCCTTTGTCAAACATAGGGGGAGGGGGGGAAAAACACACACACACACACACACACACACACACACACACACACACACACACAGGATCATGTGTGTGTGGGTCGTGTTTGCGAGTGTGGGTCGTCTGTGTTTGACAAAGGTCTTGTTGGCTGAAAGCTTATTTGTGACAGTCTGTTTGCAACTTAGCATCTCTGTTATATGGTGAGTGGCAACTTTCTGTTCCATAATATTGTTACATTCCATCCTGAATATTCTTTATAGATATTTTATTTTTTAAGGCAAAACACACCGCAATACCTACAGTTCGAACCTACATCATGTGTTGGTGGCTGCTTAGGATTAACAGCTGCCCCTTTGTACGTTGAATATGGGCTTCCATGAATTCTAATCTCTGAGTGTCTTTTCAAGTCAGTAACATTTCCTTTCCATAATAGCAATAAACCGTATCAAAACAATATTCAAAGTATTACAATGGTAGGGCCGCACACCAGACACATGTTACAACAATTGCTGCCTTTAGGCGCGTGGCTCATTCAGTGTTCACTGTGCCTCTGCCGATGGAACATCCATTCTCCTGCATCTATCACACACCTGTCTTGTGAGCTAAAAGGAAACCTTTGTGGTACTTCCAACCTTTCCCATGTAATTTGCCTTGGCATGTACAAAGATTTCCATGAAAATCTTAACATTGAACAATTTTGGCACTTCCAGTGTTTCCCATTTCCATTCTCCGGTTGCAGTGATTCAAAGCTCTCTCTCTCTCTCTCTCTCTCTCTCTCTCTCTCTCTCTCTCTCTCTCTTTTTGTGTGTTCCCCCTTCCCTCCCCTTCTTCATTTTTTGGCGTGTAGTGTAGAGCTCATTGATGAATGAAACAATAAATGTGCTCAAATAGGTAGTGCACAGTGGTCAAGTCAGGACTATGGTAAGTATATTATTGCTGGAACAGGCATTGACTTTGTTTCTGCTTATATCCATTGTTGTTTCAAAAAAAGAAGAACTTAGGTAGCTAAAAAATCAGTCTCATTATTCACTCCATCCACTGTTTGAGGACACGAAATACAGGCTGATAATTTGCTGATGATGTAGAGGCTAGAGCATAAGGTTTGGCAGCAGCAACTGCATCAGAGTAGTCAACACAATTAAGGAAACACTGGGTACACCTGTGGGGACTGTTTCCATAGAGAGGCAGTGAGCCTTTGGCCAAACCTGCAAACAAGGGGTGTGCGGTCAAATTGTACTGACATATTGTCCCTAACATTCTTGTTTCTTCGATTTTATTAGCAATCAGACCCAGGCATGGAGTCGTGTAAAGGCAAAGAGGTGTTCTATCAACAGATGTCGCTTATGGCATTGGAGAGCCCATCTGCAATGTCCAAAACATCTTCAGTGGGTTCTTGGCCTTTGAAAAGTGATTTGTGCCAGTGAAAAACTTCTGCTCTTGATCAAAAATGTTCTCCACAGGCCTGTTTTAATTTTTCAATGATCATACTCACAGATTCCCTAAGTTCAATACAAAACTTTATTACATAACACTCCCCTAAATTCTTTTGTTCCATTTTTGTAAAATGCAACAAAAACACAAATTCACACTCTCAAAAATCACAAATCCCGGTGTTGTCCCCACTTTGTCATGATAATGATATGATGTGAGAATTGTGATGGTTTGATGGCGGTTCTGGTTCCCCATCGTGTGTAGCATCTTCGGAGCACACCCTGCTGTTGCCCTTCCCCACCACCACCACCACCACCACCACCACCACCACCACCACCCCCTCCCTTTCCTGTTCTTTACTCTTCCTGCTGTCCCAACATTTATTTTGCGCCTTTGTTTTCAGTTTCCTTTCCTGTTGACTGGACTGTGCGTTTGTTCTGTTGTCCCATAGTTTCTGTCACCTTAGATTGTGGGACCAATGACCTTGGTGTTTCATCTGACCCTCCCCTGTCCCCCTCCAAACCAACCAACTTGTCCACATTACTAGTTTTCGTGTGGTAATGGGCCAAACCAACCAACCAACTTGTCTACATTGCTAGTTTTCTTGTGGTAGTGGGGAGGCAGGGGAGTGAGGAAACATTGGTCAGGTGCAGAAGGTGCGTCACACATTGCATAACTTGTCCTGAGGACATCCATCTGCTTTCTGGGTGGAGCATCTCACCTGCCTTCACTCTCTTACCCCTCTATCACTTCTATTTGCTTTTTTCTCTTGGTTGTAGTGATTCTTAGTTACAACTGGGTTCATAAGGATTCGTCTTCCGTGTCCCTCCTCCCCGAGGACTTTTCCAGACTTGATATGCATAGGAGGGAGGGATTGATGACCTAGTTGTTTGGCCCCTTTAGCCCCATGAAACTAATTCAATGTCCCATCATTTATCACGCAAATCATTACCAAGAGCAGCAAGCAGTGGAAAATGTGTGGTACCCCGTACTTGCACTTTTACCGTTATTGGTTATCACTGCATTTGTTTTGAAGTGCTCTGTTTAGTGGTTTGTGCGGGAGCTATGGGGGATGGATAGAGCAGAAGTATTGGCTGAGAAATTGTTCAGAATAAATGATAGTGCTACATTACAGCAGCAAGACATCCATTCACATTTGATTAACAGAATTTCATGCTAGTTACATTGCATATACTAGATTCCTCAGTGACTGTGTGGGCTACCTGCTTTTCTCTCAGCCAGTTCTGACAGATCAGGTTTTGTGAAGCCACTTACTTCTACCTGGGAGGGATTGGAATTGCCATATTATTCAGTCAACAGCTGTATTAAATCCAAATGAGAATGAACTCCCACTGCAAATCAAACTGGAAAGAAATCAAGTCTGCCACCCGCTCTTACCAAAACCTAAATCAAATAGACAGTGAGAACAATCAAGTTCAGACCTTAAGTACCTGTCTTGAAACACATCCTACACTTTATGCCACATAATCAGATCTTTTTCAAAGTGTGTCTTATAAACAGAATACCCCCAACCAAAGTATCGAGCAGTGTCTTGTGTATATATTCCCCCCTGTTCTTTTCCACTACTGTCTGCATAACTGCAGTTCCTGAAACAATTTCCACTGCATTACTGTCAATATTTTTTAGGCCCACTGCTATATCTTTTGTAATTGTGTTTGTACAATGTTCCCACATATGGCAGTACATTTTGAGGAATAACTGACAATAAATGCATATAATAGCCATAGAATGTCAAATTTCCAAGTATTAAATAAGGGTTACTTCATGCAGAATTGTAATCAAGCACACTGGTTGGATTTGTGGAACCATACAGTTAATTAGTGTATAGTTTGTCAGTATGTTTCCATGTGTCATATAATTATAGAATCATAGCTATTTTTAAATCTAAGATAGAAAAGCTTTCCTTGCAGTATTTATTAACCACACAAATCAAGTGCTTGTCTAGGTTTAGGCCAAGTGGGCTACTCACTCATAACTGGATAGGGAATTCTTAGTTATTGTTCTTTGGCAGTTGTTCCTCATGCAGTGTATACCATGGCTGCAGGTTTTAAACTGCTGTATAGTAAATATGGATTACTTCATCTAGAATTGTTGTGATGTATTTGGCTTTGTGGATCTTTACTAGGAATGGGCAAACTCGTTCATCCTTGGGAACTAGTTCACTGGTAATTGCTCATTTTTGGACTATTCATTTTTACTGGTTCACTGTTCATTTGTGCTTTGGTATACGATTCATATGAAAAATTGAAAATTAGTAGAATAGGTGACTGTAGTAGAATAGGTGACTGTAGTAGAATAGGTGACTGTAGTAGAATAGGTGACTGTAGTAGAATAGGTGACTGAAGATGGAAGGTGCCAATAGGGGGCACTTGCCTCCGCCCTGGAGAACATAGTTTTTATTCATAACAGAATTCTCACACACTTGTAATTTTCGTGATTCTGCAGAACCTCTCGTTTGGCCAACTGTAGCGTTATGTGGCTGATCGCAGTGAAATAATATAAGGTGGTGCACGAAAAACCAGTCCAGAGTACAGACTGCCCACCAGTTACGCAGGATTTGTTGACCACTACGAGCAGAATGTAATAATTAAGCAGTGAATAAATAACAAATAAGCTAATGCAAATAACAACTTTGAAACAATAGTAGACGATTGGTAGACAACAATGAGCAGTCTAGTACTCGAGGCTGATTTTTCGTGTGCCACCCTGTACCACTGAAATAATATTGTAGAAGTTATCATATTATCTTTACAAAATGTGGCACTAGATACTCGATTATGGAACGTGGACTTCATTCAGTTGTAAGTCAGTTTGCCATCCATAACAATGAACACACACTTTTACCTTGGACAAAAAAAAAGATGGAAAATGGCCACTCGTGTGTGCCGTGCTGACTTCCTTTGCATGTGTAATAACAAAAAATCTTGCCTTTTTACAAGTATTTCTTCTGCTGTTTATCGAAATAGTGAAGTAAGCTGATGTGCCATTTTGTTACCTGAAAAGGTGTACATATTACATACCACGTAATTTTATGAAATTTACATAGTTATAAAATACATTTTAACTATTGGTCATGGCCGCTGAATAGAATACGAAAAGAACCAGAAGTTCAGAGCTCAAAAGGGTTTGAAACAAAATAGAATGGGCGTGCGCAGCAAACAAAACAAACAACTCTATACTGAACTACCTGTGAGCAATCAGCAGTGGAACTGTGAGTGGCCACGTGAAGAAGGACGAATATGACCGAGCAAGATCGAGACAGATGAGAACGGGCCCGAGGCTGGAACTAAACCGGCCGATGTGGCTTTGCGGTAATGAGACCGACCGTTTCCCCTTCCCGGGAACTGTAAGCAGAAAGCCGCAACTGAGACCGACGGGAACAGAACCAAGACTGGAACGAGACTGGCCGACGTGCCATAGCAAGAATGAGGCCAACCGTTTCCCGTTCCCCGAAACTATAAGCAGAAAGCTGCGATCAAAGTGAACTGTGAAAGACCATTCCTTAGAATTCGTTCATCACTCGTTCCGTTCACCTTGATGAACCATTCCTTTGGACCCGTTAGTTGAAGAACAACCCATCTCTGATCCTTACCATTATTTAGTGCATAATTTGTCAGTACGTTTTCACATACAGGGTGGTACATACTGTATCTACCCAATTGGAGCTGGCAACTCTGACAGAATGCTTGTCGGATGCTGTGCCATTGCAGTTTATGCAGATGGGTTGTAATTGGAAACTATCTGAACTGCTTCTGTCATGGAGCTCAGCAAGCATTGCAGTGGGACAATAATGGTCACCGTTCGGATGTACCTGAGCGACACAGTATTCTCAAGTGGGTGAGATGGTGGAGTGCCATTGGTAGTGTCTTGTACTGACTATCACCAAGTCAGGGAAGGGTTGTTCGAACTTGTGAGATCGTGGAACAAGTGTGCCTATCATCTAAACACAGTCCCTAAGGTACAGTGCAGCAGCATGCACAGACATTACAATTCATACAGTGTAGGCCTTCATATCCGGTGTTTACATCAGTTTTGCTGTGACGTCTCTCAAGGTTCGTGCATAGGACATTATAACAAATGTTGAGGCACGGATCCATCTGTTATCACAACAGTTCAAGGATAAAATTTGGACATAAACAGCTAGAGTACTATGTAAAAGCAAGTGTATCTAACTATAATTTGTCACAAGCAGAAAGGAAGATTTTCAGAGATATTAATGCAGATATCGTTGTTGTGGTGAAGAGTGAAGAAGATTAAATGATTCTTGGGATCTGACTACATGTAAAAAGCTTCAGAAAGATCCTACGACGGAAGTTTTAAGAATTACTAATCAACTGGTGAAAGCATCTTCTTCCTTTTCAGTTGATGAGAAGCAACTCTGCAGGAGAAAAGCTTACCTGCCCAGACTGTGTGGATTACAACAAGTGTACAAGCCAGAGATTTATTAGAGACCTATTCTGATTGCTATAGGGTCGCTCCCCTGCAAGGTAGCTTAATATTTAGCCTCATTGTTGCAACCACACATTGGTAGAACAAAGTTACTAAAAACTCAGGACATTGTATTGAACAATTAAAGGAGATTAACATTAGCCTGAATGTACTCTTGTTAGCTTTGATCTTGTGTCCTTATTTATGATGATTCCTGTGAATGAACCTGTTTCATGTATAGCAGATATGTTTCCAGCTGATACAGTAGCTTTATTTATACAATGTGTCACTACATCCTGTTTTCACTGCAGCATTAAATTTTACAACCAAATTGACGGGGCAGCCTTGGGCAGCCCTCTTATTCCATCTATTGCTAGTTTGTTTATGGAAATTGTCAGACGACGAGTATTGCAGACAGCCAAAAAAAGAAAAACCAGCTGTGTGGATGATATTTTTGGAGTAAGGGCACATGGTGAAGAAGAGTTGGATGGCTTCTTGGTGTGTATGAGTAGCATCAACCCAAAATTTCCATTTACAATGGAGAAAGATAGCAGTGGGCAAGTTAATTTTATGGATGTGTCTGTAATCAAATAAGTGACTATAAGGTGTACAGGAAAGCGACGCACACTGATATCGCCATAAGGAATGCAGCCATCACCAAAGACAAAAAAGAGATATCATTAATATCTTTGTGGACATAGAATCTGATTTATTTATAATATCAGCTTAACTACTTACGGACAGCTTTCAAGAAAAGTGGTTACTCCAGTAAGGAAGTGAAACGGACACACTGCCCCAAGAAGAGAGGAAGCCAGGCAAAAATGGAACAACGGTCGCCAAATTGGAAAAGTTTTCCCTCCTGTTTATTACCAGGGTCACATATCACATTAGCCAAGCATAGGGTGAAACTGTGTGTAGACCCACGAAGAAGATAAAAGGAAGTTTAAAAGCAGCAAAAGATGTACAGCATCCACTATCAACAACTGGGGTGTATAAAATTCCTTTTAGTTGCAAGCAAGCATACATTGGAACAGTGAAAAGAAAGGTAATGCCCTTTTAGTCAAATACTGAAGGAACTTTTGCACTGCACATACTGACAAATAGGATGTAGCAGAACATATTTTCAAATATGGAAAAACAGGAAAAAAGTTCGGTGAGAAGAGTGTTTTAACAAAGATAACACATTATCATGCACTTATGTATAGAGGGGCCATAGTGATTTGCAAACACAATAATAATTTCAACAGAAGAGGTGTTAAGTTACATGTAATACAAATTCAACTTAGTGCTTACAGAATGGTGATGATTACTTTTGATTAGAAAGATTATGTCACTCATAGGTAATCTCCCAATTGGCATCACATGCCAGAAATTTTAACTGAAATAATCTTTGAAATTCTCACGACATTCATTGGATTACTTACCAGATGATTCTAAGTTGAATCTTATAAACTGCTGGTGGTTAAACAGTTGACACAGATTGTCAAAACATACTTGCCAACTGCATTGACATTCTTGCAGTGGAGAACTGCTGTTTCTCCATCACTTGTCAGTGTCAGTTAAAGGCCCGCATCTCGTGGTCGTGCGGTAGCGTTCTCGCGTCCCACGCCCGGGTTCCCGGGTTCGATTCCCGGCGGGGTCAGGGATTTTCTCTGCCTCGTGATGGCTGGGTGTTGTGTGCTGTCCTTAGGTTAGTTAGGTTTAAGTAGTTCTAAGTTCTAGGGGACTTATGACCACAGCAGTTGAGTCCCATAGTGCTCAGAGCCATTTGAACCATTTGTCAGTTAAAGTAAACTTTTTCATGACTAGGTATGTTGAGAAGCAAACCTTTTAATCTCGGACTCAGGAAAATATGACGTTTAGACGAACACCCCAGGCGATTCCAGAAGTCATGGTATGATGTGCAGCTGTGGTGTGTATCATTGTTGATCCGTATTTTTTGAAGGATGATGCCCGATGTGTAAAACAGTGAATACTAACCACTATTGCAAAATTGTCGAATTTTTTGTGTGTTACCACAGCAGCTATTTGATGCAAATAACACTGAAACTGAGCACAATGTTCAGGCGTAACCTGTATATAATTACCAGTTAAGGGGGTATGTTTTAACTGCATCTAGTATCCAGTGACTCAGTGTTTTTCATTTTCCTTGTGTGATTCCAATGCCATGGGCAGCATGCAAAAAACCATGTTCATGAATACAGAACTTGGCAATTTTTCTTCATGCAGGGATTTTAGTGTCTGCAGCAGTTCATATTGTGTCATGTCCATTTGGAGACTGGCCATCTGGCCTTGCCCATTCAACCTGTGAGTGGACAGGTGACAACTTCTTCACCAGGGTCTGACCAGGCACTGGGAAGATTTGGTAGTTATTTGGAGTTCTAAAGCTAGGCATGTTATGGTGCCCCTTAGGGAAGTAGTGTTCAGGGCCTGAAAGCAGTCCACTTGTGCTCGGTATGTCTGCTGGGGGACATCAGTGGAGGCTTTGCCTGCGGCTATCGAGGGTGAAGGGGGCAGTTGCCTGTGAGTTGTTGCTCACGTCACACTTATGACGCCTGTCACTTTGCTTCTGAGGCTACTTCCAGTTCGTACGAGCAGCTGGTGGAAGTGGCAAAGGTAGCTGGATTCATTCACAGGCTGCAAGCAGAACTCACAGTTTACTGTGTCGTTCAGAGTTGATTAGGATACTTTGGTTTGGAACCAAGTGGAGTGTCTGAACCGAATGCTCCATCGATTCTGTGACGGTCTTTGTTACAGGTTTGTGGACTGCATTATGGGGTGGACATTTGTAGGACACACCTTGATAGAGCAGGGTGCACTACTCAAAGTTAAATTTTAACAGTAAATTGTCGAAATATTCATAACAAAGTTTCTGAATTTACTGCTCTGTAATAAATTTTTCACATTCAATATAGTCTGAGATCCGAAAACTGGCTGAAACACAAAGTAGAAAGCTCGAAAACATTTAGCAAGGTATGCAACATATATATCAAAGAGAGCTATTAAATGCCATAGGAGGAGAAGTGTACATCGCAGTTGACAAAATAATGTATATTAAGGCTGAAATTCAGTCTGACTGTGAAGTTAGCCGCCTAAGTGAAGTAAAGTTAATTATCTGATGTTTTTATTGGCCATCCAGTACTGCCTTAAGTTGTAGATTAAGTCAAAGAAACCTTGCACTCAGCAGCACGGAAATATCCAAATCGTGCAATATTTGTTGAGGCAACTTTAATCTTCTGAGTATCAACTGGGACATCTATGGATTTATTGCAGGTGGGATGGACAGATAGCTTTTGAAGTACTTTTGAACACAGTTTTCTGAACACTGTCTTGGCCAGCTACTTCGGCGGCAATGGAAATATTTTAGACCTTATAGCTACATTCGGGCCTGACCTTATCAACAGTGTCAGTATAGAGACAGGGGTTAGTGATCATGATGTCATCAAAGCAATGAGGGTTATTAAAGTAATAAATCCATCAAGAGGGCTGTGAGAGTAATTATGCTAGAAAAAGCAGGAAGCAGATGTTAGCAGCCCACTTGGACAATGAATGGACATCATTTTGTGCTAATGTGGTGGACATAGAATAATTATGGGTAGAGTTCAAACTGACTGTAAATTGTGCCATGGGTAAGTATATGCTGAGAAAATGGATTAAGGACAGAAAAGAACCACCATTGTTTGATAATAAAATTTGGTAACCGCTGAGGAAGTGGTGATTGTTGCACCCTCGTTCAAATATGAATGCACAACTGCTGACTGGCAAAAGTTAGAAATTCGTGCATTTGTAAGACGATCTATGTGCGTATCATAAAATTTCTACCTTCAGACGTTAGTGAAAGGTCGGTTGGTGTGTCAGTAGAAGACAGTAAAATGAAAGCGCAAACTTTAAATTTCACTTTTAAAGAAAGCACTTAGCAGGAGAACCGTATAAGCATACTGTAGTTTGACTGTTGCACAGACTCCCATATGGAGAACATAGTAACAGGTATCCCTGGAGTAGAGAAGCAACTGAGAGTTTAAAACAAGTCGCCATGTCGAGGTGGAATCCCAATTTGGTCTTACACAGAGTATGCTACAACATTGGCCCCCTTATTTAACCAGCATTTTTCACGAATTTCTCACCCAGCGCAAAGTCTCAAAGTGCCTAGATAAAACACAGATGACTCCAAAGTATAAGAAGGGTAAAAGAACAAACCCACAGAAATACACCAATAACCTTAACATCAGTTTGTTCCAGTAATCTGGAATGTATTCTCAGTTCAAATATAATAATTTTCCTTGAGACAGAAAAGCTTCTGCGTACAACGCAGCACAGAATTAGAACTCAATTTTTCAGTTTACAGCTGATATGAATTGAGTTAGCAATGTAGGAAAAGGTAGATTGCTATTTACTGTAGAGATGACAGGTTAAATTGCAGATGGGCACAGTTGAGGCACTCAGACAGTTAGCATTTTGCCACAGCCTTCATCAGAAGAAGAAAGAGAAACATACATCATTAATTCACACAAGGAAGCACATCTCACGCACACATGACCCCCAACTCTGGCAGCTCAGACCAGAATGCAACTCACTTGGAAGGGAAGTAGCAGTCTGAGGGAGCAGGGAAGAGGATAGCAGTGTATTCGTGGGGGCTGGGAGTGCTGTCTGGCAGAGCGTGCAGGGACTAGAATGCTGACTGGCGCAGCGTTATGGGACAGGAAGGTTGGAAAAAAGGAATGAGAAAGGAGAAGAGCAGGGAAAGATGGGTGGGTGCATTGGAAGAGGGTGGCAAATGAAGAGGGTGGAAGACTCACATCCTCTTTGTTTGCCACCCTCTGCCAATGCACCCGCCCATTTTTTCTCCTCTTCTTATTCTCTCCATTGGGCTTGCTTTGTTTATGACAGTTCGCCAAACTAGCTAATATACTGTGTTAATTATAATATGTTGTGGCAGGCTATCTTCCTATCATGTGTGCCATTGAAATTAATATTCTTGCTTATAATACAGTTAGCATTCCTTTTTAAAATCAGTAACATTAGTTCCTTGAGTGTGATGTGCTTTGTTAGTATCTATGGAATGCCCAGCATGCTATGGTTTGTTCAGATTTTATGGCAGTAACATACAGAGTTCCTGCATTCTGTTGTCTGCTGTGATGTTCAAAATGAGTTTTGGAAGAGACAAAACTAGAACAGAGTTTCATTAGAATTTGTTTCCCTCATTTTACAAAGTCTGCTAATTGACCAGCTGTTGCTGCTGGGCCACCCTGAGAGTATTAGTGTTCATTATACTCTTTACTGAGGAGCAGGTTGAAAAGTCTTTTATTGTTGTTTAATTACCGTTTAACTGGTGATCATGACGACTTGGTGGAAGTGCTCGTACAGGTGAACAGGTGTGCCAAACACATTTCCAAGTGGGAAGACGATGCCAGTAATAAAATGCAAGTGTGTCATACTGATTCTTTACTTCAAAGCATTGTAAGCCAAATTACCAGATGTACAGGACAAAATTCCTGATGCTGGCATTTACAATATTAATATAATATGATAGAAAAGGGGGATCTGCAGCTTTTTAAAGATGGAAAGTTATGACAATTTGATTGAAGATAAGAGAGGTGTGATGTCAAAGCTAGTAGCAATTGTGGTATACAACATGGTGGACAGAGTTGATGAGGTTGATCAGCTCCTTGCAAAAAAACTTTGGCAATTGAAAAGAGGGGAAAAATAGTATTTTTCACTTTATAGAACTTGTTTTATGAAATGTGTTTGTCCTTTTCCAAAATGCAATTTGAAACATTGAAAAGATAGTTCGCCATAAAAAACAGGAGGTTGTCCATCTTCAGGTACCAGTCCCAAGTTCTTGGTTGAGGAAGTTTCCCACCACTTACTCCACATACTGCGAAGAAACAAAATCCAATAACAAATTTCACATTATACAGCTTTGTGCAAGACACAGGCAGGCAGGCTGAAGGCAGAAATACAATGACATTGTTGTTTTGAATACTGTACTGTAAGTCTTTGTGTTGCTCCTTGCTTTCATGAATATTTTGTGGTTACAACCACATAAGTTGCATCAGAATGAATGTTCACTCTGGAACAGAATGTGTGTCGATTTGAAACTATTAAACATTAAAGCTATGTGCCACACTGGGACTCTTAACACGGTACCTCTCGTTCACGTGGAGGAGAGGGATACTGCTGAAGTAAAGCTTTGAGGGCAGGTCGTGATTCACGATTGGTTGGTAGTGCACATGCTCACAAAAGGCGAACATTCCGGATTTGAGTCCACGCCAGCAGACAGTTTTAATCCACCAGGAAGTTTCATTTAAGTTAACTTCCAGTTTATGGGGGAACTGTGAAAAGACACTTTTCTCAAACTTTCATCAGTTTTTTTATACACAAATATACTCATAATTTTTGATTGCAGGGACCTCAAAAAATTCTTAACTTATTGTTATGGCCTTTATTTTGTATCTTTGTATTATCAAATAAAATTTGTTTTACTGAATAATATTTTTTATTCTTAAGGAAAATACCAAATTTTGGAATGTATTCTGTGAAAAAGCCTTTATTTTGAAGGGTTAAGCAACTGTTTCTATTCCACAAATGCCATTGTATCATATTACAAGAACTTTTTATCTCCTGTTACCTACCAGTTAGCAGATATTGGCAATGCATGTCCCACACTTTTTTGTGAGGTATTCATAAAGTTGAGAGTACCTCAGTAAATTAAATTTTCACACACAGTTAGATATATATTATAGCAAATAAATTTCCATTATTGTCAGATTTACCATGTGGTATTATAAAAGAATCATAAAAAGGCCAGTTAAGTGGAAGTAGCACTATGTGGCGAAGGCACAAAGGAGCACTATGTGGCGGCCATGACGTCACGGCCAAGGGCCGATGAGTCGCTGGGGGTCGTTGGCAAGTAATCGGTTATGTAAAAATGTCTCATTTGTATTACAAATGAAGTTGCAAGTAGATATATAAGGGGCAGCGTTGGAGTGAATGACGATTGCAGTCAGTACCTGATGAACAAGTGCTATATTCATTGGGCTGAGCAGTGAAACATTTACTTGCAAACAGTGGCATCTAGAAGACAAAGGTATTTATTATATTATTTCAATTAGTGCACTTTATCTCGGAGCGATACAATGAGTTCATCCGATTCCAGCGAAAGTAATAACAGTCTTTCGTTATTGAGCGATGAATCGTTTCCTCCGAGACAGAACATTAATAACCAAGCTGTATGTCGCTTAATTTTTGAAAGTGATTGTGATGGCGATGAAGAACTATCTCAAATTCGTAGTAGAGAATCTGATGGCCAATTTAATCATCGTCATGCAGACTGGGCCGCATGTATTGACGAAAAAGTACCTGTATCTACAAGAGACTTGCAGTACGGTGGACGAACAATAGTATTAAAAGGTTTGGGATGGCCAAGCTGTTTATATGACAATGCTGTAATGAAATCTGTATCAAATACCACTTATAAATTATTTATTAGAAACGAAGAATTTGAAAGACATTTTAATTGGAGTGCTATCGCTTTTAGAAGATATGACCATTTTATGTGAATTTGTTCATTAAAAGATAAAGATTTAATAACGTGGACACGATTTGATACAATGCGTAAATTACAATATAGGATTAAAATTGTGAATGTAAATTATAAATTAATATCACTTAATCAACCACGCAATTACTGTCTTAAATATTATGACCATATGCGTAAACCTGTTCTATACAATGTATTGTGTACAAATTGTTATTTAAATGTTGTTATTAACACTCAAGATGAAGGAAAATTACGAATACTGACTAATAACCATTTTGTGAGTCGACCTAGTAATGTATTATATTTAACTGAACAACCGACTTAGGATCATTATGGGTTTACTACTCAAGAAATACTTTGTACATCAAAAGCTTGTTATTTTGAAACTATATTACAAATGAGTGATATTTTATTTTGTAGAATATGTTTAACTGCTGCATTTGCAGAACGCATTGAAAGTATTTTCACTAAAGATTTAATACCTTCTGTAAATCAAGGAACACAATGTGATTTATAAAATACTGTAAATGTAATTTTTTTTTCCCCAGATCTATTATTACTACTGGTGAAGTACAATTTAAATACTTTACTCCAACTCAAAAAGACATAAATTTATTTTTTAATATGTCTAAAAAGGACATTTCATCAGAATCTTCTGACTATTCAGACGAAGACGATACAAGACCAACAAAACCAGCAAAAGATATAGACACAGGACGTAAGAGAAAAACTTCTGATACAGAAGAACAAAAAGAGGTAACTCCCCTTAAGAACACAAAAATAACAACTTTAACAAGTGACAACGACGATACTGACGGACTAACAATAGACGTAATTGAAATTGTAAGTCTATTAGTTAAAATTATTAATTTATTTGATGATCCTCAATAATGTCTAAATTCATTTTATGGTTACGTTCTCACTTTGAAAAAAAAAAAAAAAAAAATCAAATTGAACGTTTACAAACTTTACAGAAAATTTAAGGGGGAATGGGAAAAATCACCTCAGACAACATCATTAATTACTTGTGTATCCAGAGAATTGGATTGGACACACACTGTGTTCATCCAAAGCCAATATAAATTGCGTTAGATTCTTTTGCAAACAAAATCAAAGAAACAGATTTCTCTTCATCCTTGCAGAGTAATCAGAAACAAACTCAGAGCACATCCACGTCGTCCATTGCTGTAACAGACGAAATGGATGGTGCAGATGTTACTGCAGAGCATACTTCACTAATAGAGTTGGGAAGTCAGAATATACAACAGTTTTTAACACATCCAACGAACAAGGCCGAAGAAATTTATTGCAGTATTTCAGTTAAAAAAAAAAAACAATGTTATTACATCCTCTTCATGGATCGAGGACGAACAACCGTTTTATATGATTGCTCAATTTTAGTCAACTCAAACAATAAGGCATATCAGCACGTCTCAATGGTGGAGACACAAAAAGAGGGAAATGAAATTATATGTAAATCCAGATTCAAGTCATTTTCCCTTGAATCAAGCTGAAGGAATCTAATAGTAACATCGCAACAACAGCTTGACAGACTTATGAAAAGTGGACAACAAATCACAAAAAAAAAATTTCTTTGAGGGACTCGTACGTGTAGTAATAAATAATTTGACTGTACCAATTAATAAAGTAATAGAAACTTCTATATGGACATCCAATACAACACTTTGTACACTTAGTGATAGAGTGTTATCAAATGTCATTAAGCATATTCAAATTGAAACAAGTCATTCGAAGTGTACTTCAACTTTATGAATATATATGTAATGCTGATTGTATTTATTTTGAAACTTATGTTCCTAATTTCAATGATTTCTGTTGTGGTGAAAATATGAGCGAAAAAATTGCAAAAGATCTTTTACGATACCAATTTCTTAATGTAATTAATATTTCATGTAGTATGCTCAATCAGCAAGTGCAAAAGTGGTTAAACACTACATTATTCGCTACACACAGTAGATAACGATTTTTTTTTCTTTTCCTTGTGTAACTACAATGCCATTGGTGGGATGCAAGATTGTGATATAGTGAAGAGAGTATGTGGCAGTTGTTCCTCGTGCAGGGCATTTAGTATCTGCAGGATTTCAAACTGCCATATAATAACTACGGATTGCTTCACCCAGAATTGTTGTCATAACACTGTTTGGCTTTGCGGATCCGTACAGTGGTAATTTATTAAATGGCATCTCATTGATCCCACATTTGCTACCATAAATTATTTTGTTTAATAGATACAAAAATCTTTTGTTTGATTACTCACACAATAACTCTGCTAAAAATAAGCAATGTAGTTGTACCAGCCTTTACACAGTATTTCAGTGATTGAATTGATCTCTTGTAGTGAGATTAGAAACACCTTGTTGTTGCTGTTGTCTTCAGTCCTGAGACTGGTTTGACGCAGGTCTCCATGCTACTCTATCCTGTGCAAGCTTAATCATCTCCCAGTACTTACTGCAACCTACATACTTTTGAATCTGCTTAGTGTATTCATCTCTTGGTCTCCCTCTATGATTTTTACCCTCCACGCTGCCCTCCAGTGCTAAATTTGTGATCCCTTGATGCCTCAGAACATGACCTACCAACCGGTCCCTTCTTCTTGTCAAGTTGTGCCACAAACTCCTCTTCTCCCCAATTCTAGTCATTAACTCTTCATTAGTTATTGATATACCCATCTAATCTTCAGCATTCTTCAGTAGCACCACATTTTGAAAGCTTCTATTCTCTTCTTGTCCAAACTATTTATCGTCCATGTTTCACTTCCATACATGGCTACACTCCATACAAATACTTTCAGAAGAAACACCGTAATAACTGAAATTTTCACACGCAATTATAAATATGTTGTATGACTTAAAATAAGTTCTGACACAGTATTGTGTGAAGTTGTTTCCTGAAAAGTGATCAGTTGTTGATGTCAGCATTATAACACCAGCTGTTTGATCAGAATGCAAGAATTGTAACAGAGCAGACTGTTCAATGGAAGATATTTCTTAGTGTAATTAATATTTCATGTAGTATGCTCAATCAGCAAGTGCAAAAGTGGTTAAACAATACATGATTTGGTACACACAGTTGATAACGATTTTTTTTCTTTTCCGTGTGTAACTACAATGCCGTTGGTGGGATGCAAGATTGTGATATAGTGAAGAGAGTATGTGGCAGTTGTTCCTCGTGCAGGGCATTTAGTATCTGCAGGATTTCAAACTGCCATATAATAACTACGGATTGCTTCACCCAGAATTGTTGTCATAACACTGTTTGGCTTTGCGGATCCGTACAGTTATAATTTATTAAATGGCATCTCATTGATTCCACATTTGCTACCATACATTATTTTGTTTAACAGATGTGAAAATCTTTTGTCTTATTACTCACACAATAACTCTGCTAAAAATAAGCAATGTAGTTGTACCAGCCTTTACACAGTAGTTGAGTGGTTGAATTGATCTCTTGTAGTGAGATTAGAAACACCTCAATAACTTAAATTTTCACACACAATTATAAATATGTTGTATGATTTAAAATAAGTTCTGACACAGTATTGTGTGAAGTTGTTTCTTAAAAGTGATCAGTTGTTGATGTCAGCATTGTAACACTAGCTGTTTCATCAGAATGAAAGAATTGTAACAGAGCAGACTGTTCAATGGAAGATATTTCTTAGTGTAATTAATATTTAATGTAGTTTGCTCAATCAGCAAGTGCAAAAGCAGTTAAACAATACATGATTTGGTACACACAGTAGATAACGTTTTTTTTTTCTTTTCCTTGTGTAACTACAATCCCGTTGGTGGGATGCAAGATTGTGATATAGTGAAGAGAGTATGTGGCAGTTGTTCCTCGTGCAGGGCATTTAGTATCTGCAGGATTTCAAACTGCCATATAATAACTACGGATTGCTTCACCCAGAATTGTTGTCATAACACTGTTTGGCTTTGCGGATCCGTACAGTTATAATTTATTAAATGGCATCTCATTGATTCCACATTTGCTACCATAAATTATTTTGTTTAACAGATGCGAAAATCTTTTGTCTTATTACTCACACAATAACTCTGCTAAAAATAAGCAATGTAGTTGTACCAGCCTTTACACAGTAGTTGAGTGGTTGAATTGATCTCTTGTAGTGAGATTAGAAACACCTCAATAACTTAAATTTTCATACACAATTATAAATATGTTGTATGATTTAAAATAATTTCTGACACAGTACTGGGTGAAGTTGTTTCTTAAAAGTGATCAGTTGTGAATGTCAGCATTGTAACACCAGCTGTTTCATCAGAATGCAAGAATTGTAACAGAGCAGACTGTTCAATGGAAGATATTTCTTAGTGTAATTAATATTTAATGTAGTTTGCTCAATCAGCAAGTGCAAAAGCGGTTAAACAATACATGATTTGGTACACACAGTAGATATCGATTTTTTTTCTTTTCCTTGTGTAACTAAAATCCCGTTGGTGGGATGCAAGATTGTGATATAGTGAAGAGAGTATGTGGCAGTTGTTCCTCGTGCAGGGCATTTAGTATCTGCAGGATTTCAAACTGCCATATAATAACTACGGATTGCTTCACCCAGAATTGTTGTCATAACACTGTTAGGCTTTGCGAATCCATACAGTTGTAATTTATTAAATGGCATCTTATTGCTCCCACTTTTGCTACCATAAATTATTTTGTTTAACAGTTATGCACACAAGAATTCTGCTAAAAGTAAACAATGTAGTTTTAACAGCCATTACACAGTAGTTCAATGAATGAATCGATCTTTTGTAGTGAGATTAGAAGCAATAGTTGATTTTAAAACCTACCTAGTATTTGAGAAGATATCGTCATATTCTTCTTCTTTGTTGAGGTTAACCGTAATCTTTGAAAGACAAAAGACACCACTAGTGACCCCCCTCCAGGGTGTCCACAACTTTTGTAGATACATGAGTAGCGAGCACGGGACCCCGAGCTAATGTGGCCCTCCTTCCTTTCCGGGCTGCATACCTTCCTTTTCTGCGTCCTACCCCATCCTCCATCTTCGCCCCCCCCCCCCCCCCCCCTCACCTCCGCCTCTTTCCTTCCTTTTCTCCCCCTCTGGGAGTATGTTTTGTGCCTACGTCCGGAGACGGACGCTCGAAAATGTAACACATTCTTCGCTTTCTCTGCTTGTAAGTCTTCGTCCTTCCTTTGTCCTTCTCTTTTCCTTACCTCTTCTCTTTACCCTTTCTCCGCTGCGGCGTTTGAGACCTCTCTTCTTTCCTTTCCCTTTTTTTGTTTTTCCCTTTCTCTTTTTTCCTCCCCGTGCGTGTCTGAAGGCCGACCCATGCATTTCCATGCATAGCCGGTGACGGGGTAACGCGTAATTCCCCGCCCTGGGTAGACAGGTAGGACACGTACGTACCTCCTGGTAATGGCCAGGCCCAGGGAGGGGTGATTACCCGAGCTGATACCTTCCGAAAGTGCCGATTAGTCCCTCCGTCCGTTTCTCGGGAGGTGTGACCTGAGGTGTGAACAATCACCTAAGGCGGGAGTGCCCTCAGAGAGGGTCCCCACAAGGGAGGAGCGCGCCATCGGGGACGCTGGTAATCATGGGGGATACTTCCGCAATAGTTTCCTCATCATATACTGTGTCTGCTCACAAGCGTAAGTTCAATGAGTCTCAGCCACAGACAGTTCTTCCATTGTTGCCGCAGTTCCTTGTTATTTCTCGGTCTGACGAAGGTCACGACTTCTCCACGGTCAACCCTTTCATTATTCAGAAAGGTGTCGACGGAATTGGAGGTCCTGTAAAGTCTTCTTGCAGATTACGAAATGGCACCTTGTTGTTAGAAACAGTCAGTGCCCTCCAGGCCCAAGAATTGCTGCGTACTTCACTGCTACACACCTTCCCTGTCAGGGTGGAAGCGCACCGCACTTTAAATTCCTCACGTGGG
This sequence comes from Schistocerca cancellata, assembly GCF_023864275.1. Classification (NCBI taxonomy): domain Eukaryota; kingdom Metazoa; phylum Arthropoda; class Insecta; order Orthoptera; family Acrididae; genus Schistocerca; species Schistocerca cancellata. The sequence goes on from NC_064635.1 coordinate 134,324,936, forward strand.
GTCATTTATACACGCTCCCTCGACGGATTGTCCGACGAGGAAATTCAACACTACCTGTCTGACCAGGGCGTAACGGCTGTTCATAGAGTCATGAAAAGGGTTGACACGAACCTCGTTCCAACCCGTACTGTCTTCTTGACATTTGACAGAGTTCAACTCCCATTGAACATCAAAGTGGGCTATGAGATAATTTCCTATTGCCCTTACATCCCAAACCCTACATGTTGCTGTCGGTGTCAGTGGTTCAATCATACCAGCCAGTCCTGTTCCAATCCGGCCAAATGTGTTACGTGTGGCAAGGATGCCCATGAGGGTGCTTGTCCACCTCCATCCCCTCGTTGCATCAACTGTATGGGTGACCACGCTGCTTCCTCTCGAGATTGCCCCATTTTTAAAGACAAGAAGCTGATTCAGGAAATCAGACTGAAGGAAAAGGTATCGACCTTTGCTGCTCGAAAATTATTCGCCAGTCGAAAGCCCACTGTGCCTCAGACAGGTAAATACAGCACTGTCCTTGCCTCTCCTCGGCCAACAAAGGAGGTGGCCACGCAGACTTGTGATCTCACCTTTAGTGCCACAGTCGTTCAACCTCTCCACTTTCGCCTGCTCACTCTAAGGCTCACCCTTCATTGGGTTCTGCTAAATCTCGAGCCCAAAAGTCAGACACACGGACTTCCAAAAAAGAGCCTACACGTGAAGATTTTTTACGTACCCCAAGTTCACACCCATCAGTTCCTCCTCCATCTAAACATCCTGTTTCCAAGAAGGCTAATAAGAAACCAAGTTCCTCTCCTTCTCCGCCACGGCGTGTCTTATCTACAGCACCACCTGGCGGTAGCCGCCCTCGGCCATCTTCTGTGTCGCCGAGGCACACTGCTGGTGGTCAATCGCTGGTGGCAGGAGCTGCTCCTGCACAACCTATGGATCAGGATCTTCTGCCTTCGGCTGACTGCCGTTCCATGCTGTCGGTCGCAAGCTCTGAGCAGTCGTTGAGTTGAGGGCAACCTTGGTCACATTCTTCCATTTTCTGTCCACCCTATGTCCATTATACATTCGAATATACGCAGCATTCGAGCCAGTCGGGATGAATTGTCGATCCTCTTAAGATCCTACTCTCCGGTCATCTTCTGTCTTCAGGAAACAAAGCTGCATCCCCACGAACGCTTTGTTTCCCCCCATTTTCAGTCAGTCCGATTTGATCTCCTCTCTGTTGAAGGCACTCCAGCACATGGAGGACTCATGATTCTTCTCCGTGATACTCTCCATTATCACCCAATCCCCTTAAACACTTCCTTCCAAGCTGTCACTGTCCGTCTTTCCCTTTCTGGATACACCTTCTCTCTTTGTACTGTATACATTCCATCGTCCACACCAATGGCACGAGCTGATCTCCTTCATCTTCTTAGTCAGCTTCGACCCCCCTATTTGCTGGTTGGGGACTTCAATGCCCACCACCCGCTTTGGGGATCTCCACATCCTTGTCTACGTGGCTCACTATTGCTAGACGTCTTCTGCCAAGTGGATCTAGTTTGCCTCAACACTGGGGTCCCTACATTTTTGTCTGCCTCCACGACAAATTTATCTCATTTGGACCTTGCGGTCGGTACTGTTCCGCTAGCTCGGCGCTTCGAATTGTTCGCCCTTGATGATACACACTCGAGTGACAACTTTCCATGTGTCCTTCGATTGCAGCCCCACCTGCCATATATGCACCCGTGGCACTGGAAGTTTGCCCAAGCCGATTGGACACTTTTTTCGTCTCTAGCGACATTCGATGACCGTCACTTTCCTAGCGTCGACGATGAGGTCACTCATATTACAGACATTATTCTTTCAGCTGTGGAATGTTCAGTACCTCGCACCTCTGAATTGCCCCAGCACCCCCCAGTTCCCTGGTGGAACGAGGCATGCCGTGAGCAATACGTGAGCGGCGGCGTGTTCTTCGCGTTTTCAGAAACCATCCTACTTTGGCCAACTGTATCCGCTATAAGCAGCTCCGTGCGCGATGCCGTCGCGTCATCCGCGATAGCAAGAAGGCAAGCTGGGACTTCTTTACTAGCTCATTTAACACCTTCTCTCCCTCCTCTGAAGTTTGGAGTCGGATTCGACGGTTAGCTGGCGCGCCTAGTTTCTCCCCCGTCTCTGGGCTCACTGTCGCGCATGATACATTAGTGGACCCCGTCGCAATTTCTAACTCATTGGGTCAACACTTTGCTGAGATTTCGAGCTCTTCAAATTACCCGCCAGCGTTTCCCCGAAGAAACGCGCTGCGGAAATGCAACCCCTTGCCTTCTCCTCTCAAAATCGCGAAAGCTACAACACTTGTTTTCTCCATGCGGCAACTTCAACATGCACTCTCTTCTTCTCGCTATTCTGCCCCAGGACCGGATGGTATCCACATCCAAATGTTGCTGCATTTACCATACCATAGTCTGCGTTACCTCCTTCGCCTTTATAATCGAGTTTGGACCGACTACTTTTCCCAGACAGTGGCGAGAAGCTATCGTTGTTCCTGTTCCGAAACCTGGAAAGGACAAACATCTCCCCTCTAGCTATTGCCCCATTTCTCTCACGAGTAGTGTATGTAAGGTTTTGGAGTGTATGGTGAATTGCCGTTAAGCTTGGTGGCTGGAGTCCCGCAGTCTTTTAACACCTCCCCAATGCGGTTTCCGAAAGCATCATACTGCAGTTGACCATCTTGTTGCCCTCTCCACTTATATCATACTGTAGCAATATTTTTTGATCTGGAGAGAGCATACGATACCTGTTGGAGGACAGGCATCCTCCGCACACTGTTCTCTTGGGGCTTTCGAGGTCGGTTGCCCCTTTTTCTTCGCGAATTTGTGGCAGAGCGCACATTTAGAGTGCGGGTGAACACTACTCTCTCCCGTACTTTCTCCCAAGAAAATGGGGTACCCCAGGGCTCTGTGCTAAGTGTTATGCTGTTTGCCATTGCTATAAATCCCATTATGGATTGTATCCTTCCTGATGTCTCGGGCTCCCTCTTTGTGGACGATTTTGCGATCTACTACAGCTCTCAACGGACCAGCCTTCTTGAACGACATCTTCAAGGATGTCTCGATTGCCTCCACTCTTGGAGCATCGAAACCAGCTTCCGCTTTTCTCTCAGTAAGACCGTTTGTGTTAATTTTTGGTGATGTATGGAGTTTCTTCCACCTTCCTTACATCTAGGACCTGTCAACCTTCCGTTTTCGGACGTCGCTAAATTCTTGGGTCTTATGTTTGACAGAAAACTGTGCTGGTCCTCCCACGTTTCCTAACTTTCGGCTCGCTGTCTGCGAACCCTCAACACCCTCCGTGTCCTGAATGGTACCTCCTGGGGAGCGGACCGAGTGGTCCTTCTCCTCCTCTATCGTGCCTTAGTGCGATCGAAATTGGACTATGGAAGCATAGTTTACTCCTCTGCTCGGCCATCTATTTTTTGTCGTCTCTACTCTATCCACCACCGTGGATTATGTTTAGTGTCTGGAGCTTTTTACACCAGCCCTGTAGAAAGCCTTTATGCTGAGACTGGTGAACCTCCGCTGTCCAATCGGCGAGCTGTCCTTCTGAGTCGTTATGCTAGCCATCTGTCTTCCATGCCTGCAGATCCGGCCCATGACAGTTTTTTCGACGCCTCCTTGGATTTAGGATATGCAGGCCGCCCTTCCTCCCTACTAACTCTGGGAGTCCGCTTCCGTCAACTGCTCCATTCTCTTTCCTTCCGCTTTCCTAAAACTTTCTTGGGGGTACAGCACCGCCTTGGCTCCGTCCCCGGACCTGCCTGCTCCGTGACCTTTGTCAGTTTCCCAAGGATGGTACCCTTCACTTGTTTATCGTCGGGCATTTGCTGCTCTATGCGCACAAATGAAGGATGTCACATTTATTTACACTGATGGCTCAAAAACATCGTTAGGGGTTGGGAGTGCCTATATTGTTGGTGACACCCCAAATCGATTTCGGCTTCCCGACCAGTGTTCTGTTTATACTGCGGAGCTTTACGCTGTTCTCCAGGCTGTCCACTACATCCGTCACCATCAGCGGATACAGTATGTTATCTGTTCAGATTCTCTCGGCTCTCTCCTCAGTCTCCAAGCTCTCTACCCTGTCCACCCTCTGGTCCGTCGGATTCAGGACTGCCTCCACTTGCTCCACGGGGGGGGGGGGGGGGGGGGGGGGCATCTCTGTGGCGTTCCTCTGGATCCCAGGACACGTTGGTATCTGTGGAAATGAGGCGGCCGATACAGCAGCCAAGGCAGCAGTCTCTCTTCTTTGGCCAGCTATTCGCACGATTCCCTTCGCCCATCTATGGAGTGTTTTATGTCGTCGCGTTGCTTTTTTATGGCACGCACATTGGTTGTCACTTCCCAATAATAAATTGCAGGATGTGAAAGCTCTTCCCTGTGCTTGGACCTCTTCCTCCCAAACGCGTCGTCGGGAGGAGGTAATTTTAACTAGACTCGCGACAGGGCACTGTCTTTTTAGCCATTGACATCTTTTAAGTATCTCCCATACTCTGTCCCCACTGCTCTCAGCTGTGGACGGTAAGACACCTTTTATTTGAGTGCCCCTATTTTACTCCGTTACGCGCCTGTCTACAGCTGTCGCCTGATATATCTTCCATTTTAGCAGATGATACGCGCTCATCCGATCGCGTTCTTGAGTTTATTAGTGCCAGTGAGATGACATCAGTCATTTGAAGCCCTTTTTGGGGACAACCAACCCCCTTCTATAGTGGTTTTTTAAAGCTTTCCTTCTGTTTTTAGTTTCTCCAATTTTTTGAGTTTTGTTGCCATTGCTGCTGGTTTCCAGTTTAGTTTTTTACATTTTCCTCCGTCACAGACCGGGCGCTAATGACCGTAGCAGTTTTGCGCCCTAAAACAAAAAAAAAAAAAAAAAAAAAAACACTAGTGACAAAATGTGAGAGTTTCTTGACAATTATTTACTTCAAAACACTGTGTGTAAGCCAGATTTGTTGTAACTATATGCTTATTGCAAATAACTGTGTCCCATTAATCCCAGCACCAGTGACATCATGTGTTGCAGAAAGAAAGGTTTGATTTGGTGCAATATCTGCCACTAAAAAGAGCACGGTTCATTTACACTTTGTTAGTCCCAAACTGGTGTGTTGTCTTTAATTGTATACGTGGGAAATTTTACAAAGTTTGACAAAATATACTTGAACTCAAACTGTAGTGGCAGCTATTATGCTACTGCTGAACAAAGATTATTCTTTCCAATTGATAGTTATTGAACTTCTCCTCAACTGGTTGGCCTCAAAGGATTAATCCACACAGTACTGTGCAGCTGTCTCAAAGGCATCTCTCAAATGTTTCATAATAGAAAGCTGAGAAGGGGGAATTGCTGCTTTTCAAAGAGGGGAAAATAATAGCATATTGACTGAATATACGAGAGCTCTGGAGATGTCAAAGCTAATGGCTGTTGTGGGTACAACAACATGATGGAGAGAATTGATAACAGCCTAGCAAGTGAAAAGAGTGAAAATATCATAGAGTAGAATTTTTCCATTTTATAGAACTTGTTTTATGAAATGAAGTTTTCCTTTTCATTATATAAGGTAGTAAGAAGACACCACGCTCTGTCTGAATTGCTGTTACAAAGATGATAATTTTGAACCATCAAAAAGATGATTTTGCCTTAAAAGCATCAGATCATCTATCTTCAAACACTATTCCCAGACTTATTATGGGAATGGAATAATTCTCCATCACTTCCTCCACATACTGTGAAGAAACAAGATCCAATAAGGAATTGCACGTTATACAGGTGTGTGCATGATACACACGGGTTGAAAGTAAAAATATAGCAGTAGTGATGTTGTGACGACTGTAATATAAACCTTTGTGTTGCTCAATGCTTTCATATCACATGGCTGCAAATGTTTGTTATACCAAATTAATGTTCACTCTGCAGCAGTGTGTGCTCCAATTTGAAATTCCATGGAAGATTAACGCTGTGTGCCGAACTGGGACTCTAACCTGGTATCTTTGCCTTTCAAAGGCAGGTAAGGGCTACTGCTGAAGTAAAGCTTTGAATGCATGTTGTGAGTCATAGTAGGCTCAGTTGGTAGACAATTTGCTCATGAAGGGCAAACATTCTGGATTCAAGTCCCTCTTTGGCAGATGGTTTTAATCTGCCAGGAAGTTTCATTTATGTTATTGTCAAATCTGTCCTTTGACTTCCAGTTTACGTTGGATCTGTGAAAAACACCTTTTCTCAAATTTTCATCCATTTTTATGTACAGCGATATATCCATGATTTTAAAGTACAGACATCTCTGAAAAATCTCAACACACTGCTGTGACTCTATGACGTGTCTTATATTACTATATAAAATGTATGTGAATATGTATTTTTTCCTAGAATAATTAGAATATTGTCAGTGAGATCCAAATGGTAATATTGTGAAGAGAGTGTTTGGTGGTTGTTCCTCGTGCAGGACATTTAGTGTCTGCAGGATTTCAAACTGCCATATAATAATTATGGATTGCTTCACCCAGAATTGTTGTTGTAACACTGTTTGGCTTTGCGGATCCATACAGTTGTAATTGAATAAATATCTTACTGCTCCCACATTTGTTCAAGAGTTCAATTATGGTGGAAGTGTATATCTTTCTTTCTTTTCTTTCTTTATTTTTAATTGTAGAGTGTGTGCATTGATATCTGACTTCTTAATTGTTATGCAGCAATTACAGCATATCTTGTACAAAACACAATCAATTATGTAATACTAATGTAGAACCGAGAGACATATCACTAATAATGTATTTAAAAAACTGCAACTGACTGTACTTCTCAATATAGTATGTATGTTTAACATCTCCACATTGATAAGTATTGTTCTTATGTCTGTCATATGGCAAGTAGTCTATTTTTAACTGATTATTCTTTATGAATATTTCTGACATGTCTTGATGAATAACTGCTGTTTTCAGTGTTAGAAAAACAGTTGTTGTAAGGTGTATACCAACAAAGAAGCAGTGTATTCTACACTTTTACTGGACAGATAAAAAATCACTTAGTCCTGGAATGAAACTCGAGTATTCTAATGTAAAACTTTGCCCACTGCACTAGTGGCATAGCACATCTGATCTGTGTTGGATGAAAATACTTGCTGTACATGTGATTACAGTGTAGCAAAATTCAACTTTCATGACCCACCCAGCAGACCCGGGCGTTAGAATAGGCCTGAGATATTCCTGCCTGTCGTAAGAGGTGACTAAAAGGAGTATCACACGTTTCGGCCTTTATGTGATGGTCCCCTGTAGGGTTTGACCTCAATTTTTCAAAATTTTCTCGAAGAGCAAGCCAATTGGGGAAGGGCTCCTTACATGGTGCATTGTGCCCATCGTGCATTGGGATTTATAGCCCACTTTCTCGTCGTGGCATTGCAGTCCCGCTCATCCTCTATCTCTTGAGCAAGAACACCGTCTTGTGTGCATTTTCCTCCGCCCGCTATGCAGTGTCATTTTCTGTGCCGATGAGGACCGTGGAATTCTTGGCACTTGATATCCAACATGGTAACCAGTCCATTGTGATGGGGCTGCCTTGTACCCTGTTGGTTGTAGCCCCCTGACTACACAGGGATCGCTCTGCTGATGCCTGCGCCATTAACTCCCCATGTATGCCAACAAGTAGATGCCCGTTACCCTGGGGCATCTGGTCTCCCGGGAATGGCCATCCTGCCAGGTGACTTTTGCTGCAGCTGGGTGGCACCTGTGGAGAGGGCCCCTGGTCGGAGTGGGTGGCATCAGGGCATATGATGTGCGATGAAGCATACCACATCATCAGTTACTGGTGATAAAACACCAGTAGTCTCTTAAGTGTTCAAAGTCTCAGTACAATGCAAGGAAGTATATTCCTAAATCGTTTCCCTCCCTGGCCACATCAGGAGGAACGGCAGGCTAAAGGATGGCAACGAACCTTATTCGCCCTGGTACCTTGTATGTACAAGAGCTGTTGGGGACTTTTTTGTCTCGACGAAGCCTCGGTTTTTTGTAGAACAAGTAGTCTCGTCTTATGCCTCCCCTATGAGAACAGTTGTAGCCCCATCAGATCTGCAAGTTCCAATCGGCTCTCAGGGCCGGAAGACTACACCTTCCCCCTTGATTGTGGGGGGGGCACTTCCCTCCCTGTTGCTCCTGCACCACCTACCTTGGGAGCACTGTGCCTCCAACCATGGAGACACCAGTCCCCACATCTAAACTGGAGAAGCTTAAGTCTCTTTCAGATCCTAGGGAGATGTCCTTTGGGTCACTCCCTTCCTAGGTTTCTGCTAGGAGAAAGATACACCCGCCAGTGGCTGAAATGCAGCTGGTCGTAGAGATTCATTATCATCTTCAGTCCCGGAGACTGAATCAGCGACGCCCTCGCAGCCAGACAAACCAAAGGATCAGCGAGAGAAATCCAGAAAGAAGACCCCAACGACCAAGGTAATTCTGATGGCACCCACACCACCACTGCCTACAAGCTCTGCGTCTGAGGATGAGGTGACGATTCTGGCTTCTGCTGAGGACCTAGATCTCACCAGACCCTCAGACACACTGGATATAGCCTGTTCAGGAAATAAGTCAGTCGCAGCAGGTGACTGTGAGGCGTAGACTACCCCATTGAGAGTTCCATGCCTTCCCAGTCTCACCATCACATCATCCTCCAGTGGAATTGCGGCGGTTTTTTCCACCACCTGGCTGAGTTATGGCAACTGGCAAGCTTTACACCTGCTTTCTGCATTGTCCTCCAGGAAACCTGGTTCCTGGCAATGCGGACCCCTGCCTTTCACAGCTACAGGGGAATATTACAAGAACTGTAGCGAATATAATACAATGTCAGGTGAAGTTTGCGATTATGTCCTGAACTCGGTATGTAGTGAACCTGTGCCCATTCAATCTCCTCTTGAAGCTGTGGCTGTCAGGATATGGACGGCACAGGAAATAACTGTCTGCAATGTATATCTCCCTCTGGATGGTACAGTACCCATGTACATATTGGCTGCACTGATTGATCAATTCCCTAAATCTTTTCTACTTTTGGGAGATTTTAACACCCATTACCACTTGTGGGGTAGCACCATGCTTACTGGCTGTGGCAGAAATATCGAAAATTTACTGTCCTGATTCAACCTCTGCCTCGTAAATACTGTGGCCACCACACATTTCAGTGTGGCTCATGAAAGTTACTTGACCATTGATTTATCAATTTGCAGCCCAGGACTCCTCCTATCTATCCACTGCAGAGCACATGACGACCTGTGTGGTAATGACCACGTCCCCATCTTCCTGTCACTGTCCCGGCATCATGCCCACAGGACGCCTACCCAAATGGGCTTTAAACAATGCAGGCTAGGTAGCCCTCACCACTCCTGTCACCCTCGGCGAATATCTCCCACGTGGTGCAATCCATGTTATGATTGAGCTGGTCACTACAACTATAATTCCTGCGGCAGAAAATGCGATCCCTCGTTCTCTAGGGTGCCACTGGCAAAAGAAAGTCCCTTGGTGATCACTGGAAGTCGCTGAGGCAATTAAAGAACATCGGCGAGCTCTGCAGCGACGTAAGTGGCAACCTTCCGTAGAGCACCTAATATTCTAAAGTGACTCCGTGCCCATGTTCGCCTGCTTATAAAACGACGGTAAAGGGTTGTTGGGAGAGGTAAATGTTGACCATTGGGTGCCATATGTCACCATCCCAAATCTGGACGAAAATCAGACGTCATTTTGGGTTCCAGACCCCAACAGGTGTCCCCTGCATTAACATCAATGGCATGCTCTGTACTGACACAAACGTGATTGCTGCACTTTGCAGAGTACTGTGCTCGAGCCTCTGTGTCGGAGAACTACCTCCCAGCCTTTCGCACCCTTAAACGGCAGATGGAAAGGAAAGTCCTCTCGTTCACTGCATGCCACGGTGAACCCTATAACGCACCATTTACAGAGTCGGAGCTTTTCAGCGCCCTTGCACATTGCCCCAACGCAGCTCCTGGGCCAGATCGGATCCACAGTCAGATGATTAAACACCTCCTGGCTGAGTACAAGTCATATCTCGTCATCTTCAACTGGATCTGGTGCGATGGCGTCTTTCCATTGCAGTGGCTGGAGAGCACCATCATTCCGGCACTAAAACCCACTAAAAACCCGCTTGCTGTGGACAGCTATCGTCCCATCACCCTCACCAACGTTCTCCGTAAGCGGCTGGAATTATGGTGTGTCGGCATTTGGGTCGGGTCCTGGAGTCACGTGTCCTACTGGCTCCATGTCAGAGTGGCTTCCACCAGGGTCACTCTGCCATTGATAATCTTGTGTCCCTGGAGTCTGCCATCTGAACAGCCTTTTCCAGATGCCAACACCAGTTTGCCGCCTTTTTTGACGTACGTAAAGCATACGACACGACCTGGCGACATTATATACTTGCCACATTGTATGAGTGGGGCCTCCGTGGCCTGCTCTCAATTTTTATCCAAAACTTCCTGTCGCTCCGTACTTTTATGTGCCTCCCATAGTTCCCCCTGTATTCAGGAGAACGGGGTTCTCTATTGAGTGTATCTCTATTTTTGGTGTCCATCAATTGCCTAGCAGCAACTGTAGGGCCATCAGTCTCCCCCTCTCTGTATGCGGATAACTTCTGCATTTCGTATTGCTCCTCCAATACTAGTGTTGCTGCGCGGTGGCCTTAGCCCACGGTTTCCAGTTTTCAGCTGTGAAGTCGTGTGTCATGCACTTCTGTCAGTGTCGTACCGTTCATCCGGAAACTGAACTTTATCTTAATGACGAACCACTCACTGTAGTGGAGACATATCGACTCTTAGGACTGGTTTTTGACACCCGATTGACTTGGCTACCTCACCTCCTTCAGCTTAAGCAGAAGTGATGGCAGCACCTCAGTACTCTCCGCTGCCTGAGCAACACCAACTGGGATGCAGATCACTGTACACTGCTGCAGCTCTACAGAGCCCTTGTTCAATCCAACCTTGACTATGGGAGTCTGGTTTACGGTTTGGCGGTGCCCTCAGCATTGTGTTTACTCAACCCAGTGCACCACTGTGGTGTTCGCCTAGCGATAGGAGCTTTTAGAACGAGTCTGGTGACAAGTGTCCTGGTGGAGGCCGGAGTCCCTCCATTGCGGATCCGACATGCACAACTGCTTGCCCGTTATCTTGCACACATTCGTAGTTCTCCTGAGCATCCAAATTACCGTCTTCTTTTCCCACCCGTGGCAGTTCATCTCCCGCATCGACGGCCCAGGTCAGGGCTCATGATTGCGGTTCACATGCGATCCCTTCTTTCCAAACTGTAGTCTTTCCCTTTACCACCTCTACTTGAGGTCCATTCACGTACACCTCCATGGTGTACACCTTGGCGGAAGCTTTGTTTGGATCTTTGGCATGGCCCTGAGGACTCCGTTAACCCCGCCACTCTCTGCTGTCACTTCCTCTTGATTTTGGACGTGTTCTGGGGCTCTGAAGTTGTTTACATCGACAGCTCGATGGCTGATGGTAATGTTGGCTTCGCCTATGTCCACAGAGGCCATATTGAACAACATTCCTTGCCCTCTGGCTGCAGTGTATTTACTGCAGAGCTTGTGGCCATATCTCGTGCACTTCAGCACATCCGTTCCTGCTCTGGTGGGTCATTTCTTCTCTGTTTGGACTCCCTGAGCAGCTTACAAGCTGTTGACCAGTGCTACCCTCACCATCCTTCGGCAGCAAACATCCGGGATTCCATCTCTGCCCTGAAACAGTCCAGTCGTTCAGTGCTGTTCGTGTGGACACCAGGACACATCGGCATCCCAGGCAACAAACTTGCTGACATGCTGGCCAAACAAGCTACACGGAAACAGCTCCTGGAGATGGGCACCTCTGAAACAGACCTGCATTCTGTCCTACGCCGCAAGTTTTTTTCGGCTTTGGAAGACGGAGTGGCATAACAATATGCACAACAAACTGTGTGTCATTAAAGAGACTGCGAATGTGTGGAATTCTCCCCTGCTTGCTTCTCGCAAGGAATCAGTTGTCCTTTGTCGACTCTGCATTGGCCATACGTGGCTCACACATGGTTACCTCCTCCGTCAAGAGGACCCACGTCACTGTTGCTGTGGCTCCCAAATTACAGTTGTCCACCTCTTGCTGGACTGCCCACTTTTAGCTGCTCTGCGGCAGACTTTTAACTTTCCCAGCACCCTACCTTTGGTGTTGGGCGACAATGCCTCAAAAGCAGCTTTAGTTTTACGTTTTATTCGTGAGGGTGGGTTTTATCATTTGATTGTCCTCCATCCTAGGGCTCTTAGGATAGAGGTTTTAATGTGTTGCAGAGTGGCTGGCTTCTCTCTCTCTCTTAGCTTTCTTGTTTTTAATCTCCTCTCCCTCTTTCTAGCGTCTCTCTGTGGTTTTTTTGTCCTGTTTTGTCCATTGTAGTATTTGTTGTCCTTCTGTCGGTTCTTCCTTTCTCCTGTTATGCTGTATGTCTTCTTTGTTTTCTTCTTTACCTTGGGTAATTGTTCTACTGGGAACAAGGGACCGATGACCTCGCAGTTTGGTCCCCCCCCTCCCGGCCCCTTTTAAACCAACCAACCCTTTCATGACATTTTGTTAGGCTTATTTGTATTGTTACTATGAAAGGAATCACAGAGTGGTGTCATTGCACGCATTTTGTGTCTCACACTGACAGGATAAAAATGTAAACATAATTAATATCCAGTAATAAAATTTCAAGAAAATGTGTGTCTAGATAACATGTTTAAGTGATTAACATTGCAAGATCATGAACATGAAACGCAGGTACATTAATAACCGATGTAACTGCCAAGATGTTGAATGCAAATGTGCATGCATTGTGTTGTACAGATGCTGGATGTCACTTTGTAGGATGGAGTGCCATGTCTGTTGCATTTGTTCGGTCAATACAGAGACAGTTAATGCTGTTTGTGAATGACGCTGGAGTTGTCATCCAATGCTGTCCCATATGTGTTGATTGGAGGCAATTCTGGTGATTGAGCAGGCAAAGGAAACGTGTGAACACTCTATAGATTATGTTATAGCGGTATGTGGGTGAATGTTCCTCTTGGGGGGGGGGGGGGGGACCAACAATGGAATGCTGTTACAAATGGCAGCACAACATGTCGAATCATCAGACTGACGTACAAATTTGCAGTCGGGGCACATGGTATAACCATTGGAGTGCACCTGCCATCATATGAAATCGCACCCCACACGATAACTCCAGGTGTAGGTCCCATGTGCCTAATACACAGACAGGTTGGTTGCAAACCCTGGACTGGGCTGCTTCTAACCAACACACAGCCAACACTGGCGCTGAGGCTGAACCAGCTTTCATCCCAAAATAAAAGAGGCCTCCACCCTACCCTCCAATAAGCTCTCACTTGACACCACACAAGTCACAGATAGCAATGGTTTGGGGTCAGTGGATTACATGCTACAGGGCTTCTGGCTCAGAGCTGTCCTTGAAGTACCCAATTTGTAACAGTTTGTTGGGTATCTGTGGTGCCAATGGCTGCTCAGATTGCTGCTGCAGATGCTGTATTTTGCTCGGTAGAGTCATGTGGCTATCCAGAGCCCAGTCTTTGTTTGACCAAACATTCTCCTGACTACAGCTGCCAGCAATTGTGTACAGTGGCTACATTCCTGCAAGTCTTTCTGCATTATTGCAGAAGGAATATCCAGTTTCTTGTAGCCCTTTTACATGTCCTTCGTCATCTTAAAGGCAGTCTTGACTAACATCATCTCACCACATTCAGTCTCAAAGGTAACTATTTCTCACAAATGTTACAGCAGGTATTTAAAGCAAACATGATTTGCATCCTCATGATGGCGCTACTAGTGCCACTCCTATGCAGCTGACGTGAAATTTTAATAGACATCATCTTTCAGATGTAGAAACAAGCCTACATATTTTTGTTTGTCACAAAACTACACTACCCTCACTAATTTCAATACACCCTGATATTTAAGATTTACAACACAAATAAAATGTTATTCCTGACAAAATATAATTATATTAACTTCCACATATGTAATATAATCACAATCATTATATTTTACGTTCATCAAAGTTTCCTCCTTTGGATTTAATGATTGCCTCACAAACTTGAGGCATGCGGTCAATCAGTTTTTGTAGGTATCTTGAATCTATATGATTCCACACATCCTAAACAATATTCCAGAGGCATTCCTTGCTGGATATATTAACTTCCCTGATACGTCTGTCCTCATCATACCAGACGATTTCAATGGGATTACAATCGGGGCTTTGGGATGGCTATACCATTTCATTCAGTACTTTCTGTTTTTCCTTTGATGCAGTGTAGTTCATACAGTATGCCGACCGATGTTCATTATCCTGTTGTAAGGTGAATCCTTTCCCTAATAAGCACAATGCACTTCGTATTGCATGATACTGATGTATACGGTGGTACTGCTTCTGATCCATACTTCCTTCTACGAGGGCGGTTCAGAAAGTAACCTCCGATCGGTCACAGTGCGGGTTGTGGGGGGAGTAGCGACGCCATCTGTGCGTTCACGCACTCAACAGGTCAGTCGGCATCAAGCCGTGGTCGAGTGAACGTCGTACCTGCGCTAGTTTAGTTTTTGTGGCAGTTTGAAATGTGTGCTGCAATAGAAAACCCTGCCAAATGTGAAGTGCGTGCTGTCATAAGTTTTTTTACAGCCAAAGGATATTCTGCAGCAGCTATTCATCGTGAGCTTTGTGCCGTGTACGGACCAAGAGTTATGAGTGAAGGAGTTGTCCGTGAATGGGTACGTTTATTTAAAAGTGGACGAGAAAACGTTCATGATGAAGAGAGGAGTGGTAGACCATCATTGGTGACTGACGAACTCGTTCAGACAGTTGATGCAAAAGTTCGTGAAAATCGACGTTTCTCAATGTCGGAGTTGTCTACTGGTTTTCCACAGATTTCTAAGACTCTCTTGTACGAGATAGTGACAGCAAGATTGGGTTACCGTAAGTTCTGTGCACGATGGGTGCCCAAAATTCTTACCGACCACCACAAAACTCAAAGAATGGCCTCTGCATTAGACTTTCTGTCACGTTATGAGGACGAAGGAGAACCATTGTTAAACAGAATCGTGACCGGTGACGAAACCTGGATTAAGTACGTGAACCCTGAGACAAAAGAACAATCAAAGATGTGAGCACATTCAAATTCGCCTACCAAACCAAGAAAAGCCTCGCAAGATTTTTCTGCCAGAAAACTGATGGCAACGGTGTTTTGGGATGCCAAAGGGGTGTTGGTTGAATTCATGGAACGTGGTACGACCATTAATCAAGACGTGTACTTTGAAACAATAAAAAAGTTACGATGGGCTATACAGAACAAACGCCGTGGTATGCTGACTTCCGGTATCGTTTTTTTGCACGATAACGCCCGTCCTCACTCTGCTCGCAGAACAGCGGCCCTTCTTGAGTCCTTCAAGTGGGACGTTATCAACCATCCACCTTACAGCCCAGACCTGGCACCAAGTGATTATCACCTCTTCATGCATTTGAAGAAATGGCTCGGGTCACAGCGGTTTGATGACGACGAAGAGCTCAAAGATGCGGTCACAGGCTGGCTCCAGGCACAAGCGGGTGATTTTTATGCAGAAGGAATTTCAAAGCTTGTGAAGAGATACGATAAGTGCCTCAATCGCTATGGAGACTATGTAGAAAAATAGTGCAAAGATGTAGTTGTAAGATGTATATATTAAAATATTTTTATTTAACTTGGTGTATTTTTTTAAATCAACTGGAGGTTACTTTCTGAACGGCCCTCGTATTTTCACAATGTCGCCAACTCTATCTCCAGCAAAACATCCCCAAACCATAATAGAAGCTCCACTGTGTTTAACTGTAGGTAGAACACCCTGCTGGGCTACCATTTCCCCTACAAATCGCCGAATAAATATTCTCCTTGTGGTTCTAAAAATCTCGAACTTCTATTCACTGGTGAATAACACCTTTGTCCACTCTTCCGAAGTCCAAGTATGATGTTTTCTAGCCCATTCAAGTCTCTTCCGCTTATTTATTGGCCTTAGAAGAGGTTTTCTTGCTGTGGCACATCCTTTCAAGCTGGCTTCAGTTAGTCTCCTTTTTACTGTTGCAAGAGATATTGTTGTCATGTTCATTTCTACCAATTCTGCACGAATTTGGGGCTCTGTTTTGATTCTATTTCTCTTACTGGTAATTATGATATTTTTACGAAGTCGTCCGGGTCGTGGTATGTCCTTATTGCTACCTGTTGTCTCCTGCACTCCCCCTATAGACAAACTATACTGTTTCGCGATTTGGCAAATAGATGAACCTGCTTGGGTAAGTGCTATAATTGCAGCACATTTTTTTACGGATATCTCCACACGTGGAGCAATACTAGCGATGTCCACACGTCAGTGTCACGAAGGAACTGAGGTGCAGGAACCACATGTTATGTGTCGTAGCAATGCTTGCTGTTCACTGCATATACCACATCACAACAGGGAACAACTCAGGTGCACCAAATGCAGTGTCTGTCGGCAAATAGGTAAACAAACATATCAGATAGGTACATAATGTTTATGTACACAACATTTTTTGTTGGATACTATTGTATCTCGATGACCACAAACAAAAATCATGGCGTGTACAACTGTTGTACTATTCCTTTGCTTCCTCAACTGTACCCACAGTATTAGGCCTTATCTACAGAGAACTAGATGTCATTTATTGGGTGTATTGAAATTAATGACCACTTCTTGGTGTTGCGAATTTTTTTCTTTCAGTGTAGTAACTCATATGCAAACCGTTTTCCTCCTTTCTCATGGGATGTACCATTTTTATTGACTATTGGTAAGTTTGTATACATTTGCAGTGGAAAGTTGTCCATAAATTCTTAATTTTTTTTCTTTGCTCCCATAGCACTATGACCATATTTTTTGGCAAGCTGTCCCAGGTTATTATTTTTTTATCGATTATCTTAGTTGTCAGTCATTCTATGTCCCACAGTTTACGTGAATTATGATAGTATTTTATTCAACTTCAGCAACTGTAGCCGTATATAATGAAATAATAAGCAACCAATTGCATACAAGAAATTTAATTTTTTTACCAGTTTTGGGAACGTAGTGCCCTTCTTCAGAACTTTATGCCTATTGTATTATTTTCAAGTGTCAATAATAAAGTGCATACAGCAGAACGCCATGGTCATATAGTTCACTCACTTTATTATTGACATTCTAAAATAATGCGGTAGGTTTAACCTTCTGAAGAAGGGCACTAAGTGCCCAAAATTGATAAGAAATTAAATTTCTTTTACGCAACTGGTTGCTTGTTATTTCATTACAGGGCTATTACAAATGATTGAAGCGATTTCATAAATTCACTGCAGCTCCATTCATTGACATATGGTGACGACACATTACAGATATGTAGAAAAACTCATAAAGTTTTGTTCAGCTGAAGCCGCACTTCAGCTTACTGCCGCCAGAGCGCTCGAGAGCCCAGTGAGACAAAATGGCGACAGGAGCCGAGAAAGCGTATGTCGTGCTTGAAATGCACTCACATCAGTCAGTCATAACAGTGCAACGACACTTCTTACGGAAAAGTCTAAAGCAGAAGCCTTACCGTTTACAATCGCTACAAGCCCTGACGCCCGATGACAAAGTCAAACGCTTTCAGTTTTCGGCGCGGTTGCAACAGCTCATGAAAGAGGATGCATTCAGTGCAAAACTTGTTTTCAGTGATGAAGCAACATTTTTTCTTAATGGTGAAGTGAACAGACACAATGTGTGAATCTGGGCGGTAGAGAATCCTCACGCATTCATGCAGCAGATTCGCAATTCACCAAAAGTTAACGTGTTTTGAGCAATCTCACGGTTTAAAGTTTACGGCCCCTTTTTCTTCTGCGAAAAAAAACGTTACAGGGCACGTGTATCTGGACATGCTGGAAAATTGGCTCATGCCACAACTGGAGACTGACAGCGCCGACTTCATCTTTCAACAGGATGGTGCTCCACCGCACTTCCATCATGATGTTCGGCATTTCTTAAACAGGAGATTGGAAATCCGATGGATCGGTCGTGGTGGAGATCATGATCAGCAATTCATGTCATGGCCTCCACGCTCTCCCGACTTAACCCCATGCGATTTCTTTCTGTGGGGTTATGTGAAAGATTCAGTGTTTAAACCTCCTCTACCAAGAAACGTGCCAGAACTGCGAGCTCGCATCGACGATGCTTTCGAACTCATTGATGGGGGCATGCTGCGCCGAGTGTGGGAGGAACTTGATTATCGGCTTGAATCACTAAAGGGGCACATATCGAACATTTGTGAATGCCTAAAAAAACTTTTTGAGTTTTTGTATGTGTGTGCAAAGCATTGTGAAAACATTTCAAATAATAAAGTTATTGTAGAGATGTCAAATCGCTTCAATCATTTGTAATAACCTTGTATAATTATGATGATCTTGAATAAATTGCTTTGTCAATTGTCCACTTCGCATCACACGTGAAAGCTCCACAGTCTGGCGACAGCTGGTGATGAGGTGTAACACATTGTTTCTTGCTGGCAACTGGGTAGCTCGGACAGGCAACAATTTGCGAAGACTGTGCTGCAGTGCCACCTGAGGCTCGTTTTGTATCAGCCTAGTCGAATTGCTCCATGTAGCATGCACCATGCTGGGTTGTTGCCTCAGTGCAATTGTGCTTTAAGTGTTGAACACAGCTCTTATCACAAGTGGAACTATTTTACATTAATCTTTTCCTCCTCGTAATATTTTTCCTGGTGATGTTAGGATATCAAGGTACTTGTAGACAACAATGTGAGGTTACGGCAGATGAGCGTGTAATAAGCACTGGAAGATGGAATTCTAATTCTGGAACTGCTCGAAATAATGATTCCAAGTTAATTTGTTGTAGGCTACAGTGTGTCTGCTTAATAGAAATTGTGACTTAAGAAAGTTTTGTTGAAGTTGTTACATAGGTTCTTTTTGAAATGCAGATCACAAATTCCCTATGGCAACGGCAACTTCTGTACTGCTGCTGCTGCTGCTGCTGGTGGTGGCATGTCGGTGCCAGTCGGAGTCCAGTTTTGAGGAGCCATTGCACAGCGATGTGGCTCTCTCAGAGCTGGAACGTGAGGGGAGAGACCAGTACCGTCAGGCTGTGGAGAGGATATCCATGCCGCAGTCCGGGACCTGCTGGAAGCAAGCTGTTGCCGCCCTTCAGGACGGCTGCCGGCAGCTCGACGAGAAGGTATGGCAGTCTGCTGGGGGTGACAGTTGGCAAAAGTGAACTTAACCAATAGTAGGATGGCAACAAATAAAGGTTGTGATGTTCCCGTTACCTGATAGGGTACCCTGTAAATTGTGGAAACTGGACCTCTGATAGACACCTTTATAAATGGTGTCTGAGTAACAAGAGTTCATTTTGTTTGGCACACTGTTTACAGGAAATTTGCGCCATCTCCGTTGGCACAGCTGTGTTTTGTGTTGAACTTATGTTTAAGAAGTTCCTAACCAGTGCAGACTAGGTCTGAAGGAGAACCCTCAATCTTTGTTGCTTCCTATTACCTACTGGTGTGATTTCCTGCTGGTTTTTGTTGTGAATATGAACTGTGAACTCTCTCTGACAGGTTGTTTTTGTTAATATCCAGCAGAATTTTGCTCAGCTGTTGAGACTTTTCCTATTTAAGATCTTTTATTTTCAGCATTAACATAACACAATTCAGATATGAAAAAAATATCTTTGGTGAATAGTTTGTTGCTTTATTTCTTAACTTCTTGTTCATTTTGTTGGATAGGTACGATTTTGTAAGCTTATGATTTCAGATGGTTAACTCAAAATGTCACGTTCGCAATTCCTTTTAATAATACAAATGGTGTGCTTTGAATATAATTGCAAAATTGTGCTTACCTTCCGTGCATCAAGATAACTTGCTTAAGAAATACTTGAGTGAATATTCATGAATTCTCTAGGGTTTATATTTTCAACTGGGAAATGTGGGAGTTTTTTCATCTGGGAAATGCCAGGAATTTTTTAGAACTCTGGGAATTTTTCATTGTTTCAGTGTACAGTTAAATTTCTCTAATTTTGACTGGCAAGAACTGGTACTCTAACAAAGAATTTAACTTGAGCTCACTAATGCAGAATAATACGATAGCAATAAAACATAAATGAGAGGATAACACCAAAATAAAATTTAACAATGTAGGAAAGGATAGATTGCTACTTATCATATAGAAGACATATCAAGCGGCAGACAGGCATGATTAAAAGACATTCACATATAGCTTTTGGTCACAGCCTTCATCAGTAAAGACACACACACACACACACACACACACACACGCACACACACACACACACACTCACAATGAATGTGAGTGTCTTTTAATCGTGCCTGTCTGCAACTTGACATGTCTTTTTTTTACAGTAATTAGCAATCTATCTTTTCCTACATTGTTGATATTCCTACCTGGAGTTTCCATTGTTTGAAAATAATTTAAGTTGCATAGAAAATGTGCCATGTGCAACAAAAAACCACAGTGCACAAACAAGCATCTGCTGAGAGCAATATGTGTCAAAGGCTTTAGGATGAAGACTTCGTAACTACAACTGCTTTCGATGAGCATGACATCACAACTGTTGACATTTCTAGCAGGTAGTGATAAAATATTGCAAATGATGGTTCAAGAATAATTTCCTTTTACGCAAGATTAATTATGTTACGTGTGGGAATGTGTGATGAAAATTTTGGGCCCAGAAGCCCAGCTGTTTATGTCATTATTTAAAATTTGACTGCCACATTTGTGTTTGATATATCTTATAGGGTTAGACATGACAAAAGTGACAAAGCTTCAAAGTTGCTTTTCATATTTATCTTAGTTCTTTCTACTATGTCCTGCTATTAGTGTATGTATTGAGGAGGAGGAGGAGGGGGGGGGCATGCCAAGTGTGGTCTCACCACGCATGTGGGCTTGAATCGGCTGCCAGTATGCACAGAGCAGCATATGGCGTGCCGTAAGCGCTGGGCTACTTGTAACGCTTGCCAGGAGGAGGCCACATCGCCTCTGTGTGTTGTTCACCATAGGTCACATAGAATGTGGACAGTTTGTGACTGCAGTGCTTGTGACTTTCCCAAGTTGCGCGTTAAGTGTTTTCCACCAAGTGCTCCAGCTACAGGGTGACAAAGCTGGTGCAGTGACGTTATTCAATCCTCAAACCTATGAAAGTTTAGGCTTGCTGTCGTTGACAACAGTCATGCAGAAGCTGATAAGCTGTAACAAACAGAACATTGCACCGATGGGACAATGTACAGTATTTGCCTCTTACAAGTGAGTAGTTTGTTCCATTACATTTTTATTGGTTGCTGATGCCAGTTTCGAGAACTTGATTGGGATGGATGGATTTCAGGCACTTGGATTTTCTTTCACCGACGCTGTTCACCGTGTGTCCAGTCAGGTACCGTATCCTCAATTGGAAACACTGTGTGAGGAGTTTTTGGACTTGTTATTTGGAAGGTATAGGGTGTGCTACAAATTTTTCTGCTCATATTGTTTTGAAATCCACAGCTCGGCCTCGTTTTTGTTGTGGGTGTCCTATTCCTGTTGCCCTGAGACGTCAAGTGAAAGCAGAATTGTTTGGACTTCAATCTCTAGAGGTAGTGCAGTGTGCTATGGCTAGTGAATGGTTGTCTCTGCTGGCTGTAGTTCGGAAACTGTCAGGGAAACTTTGCCTCTGTGCTGATTTCGGAGTTACTGTCAACATGCAGTCAATCATGAATATGTATCCTACCCCACACCAGGAGGAACTGTTGGAGAAAGTATCGAGTGGCCTGTACTTTCTAAAATTGATTTGCCTGAAGTGCATCTGCAGATTCCTGTGGATAAAGAGTCGTGGTGGGTTCTGGTTTTGAATACTCCATTTGGTCTGTTTGGTTGCAAGTTAATTATCTGGATATTGTTGTCAGGGACTCTTCCATGGCCCATCACATGAAAAATTTGCTCACTTTGTGTTCTGTCTTATGGTCCGCAGACTTATGGTTTAATTTTGTGAAATCTCAGTGTTTTCAACTTTGTATTGTTTATTTCAGGTTTGAGGTCTCATGGGATGGAATTTGCCCTCAGCCAGACCACATCTCTGCTGTCACATCTATGTCTTGCCCCTTGTCCATGGAGCAGCTTCGGGCCTTCCAGGAAGGCAGCCTACTACCATAAATTCCTGCTGGGGTCTGCTGCGTTGGCTCAGCCATTGCATGCCTTGTTGTGCAAGAATGTATCTTTTTGCCGGAGCCCGGATTGTGTACGTGCTTTTCAAGTGTTGAAATCCACAATAATCTTGGCCTCTTGTTTAGCTATGTTCTCTCTGAATCAGCACATCTTTTTGGCAACTGATGCCTGACAGTATGGCCTTGGCGCTGTCTAGTGCACCAATATGTTGTTGGCTCTGAACAACCTGTTGTTTTTGGCTTTAAATCTCTCTCCCTGTGGCCCAGAAGCATTACTCTCCGGTGGAAAAAGAGGCTCTTGCCATGATCTATGCTCTTCAGGAATTTCAAGTTTTTGTGTGGCTCCAAGTTTCGCTTCATTACTGACTATAAATCCTTGGTTTCCTTGCCTGACAAGGCAGCACACTGCCTACAAAGCTGGGCACTGTTCTCATCTTGCTACAATTATGAAGTCTATTTTTGACCAACATCTAAACATGCCAGTGCAGACACCTTTGTCCGCGCCTTCCCTAGTCATGTGAACAGCCATCTGATGATGAACTTGCCAGTTCGAAACCGGTAACGGCACTATTTACCCAAATAAATAGTAGTATTAATAGTGGCTGGTTGCTGTTTTCTTCTTTATAAGAATTAACGTACATTAATATAAATCACAAATTTTAAAATACTTAATATTTAAAAGCGCAGTTAAATTACTGCTGTTGGTTGGTATATAGCTCAGCTGAGAGGAAAGAAAAGTCATTGTGATGGTATGCTGTCCCCCCCCATAATTTATTAAAATTTTCTTGACACCATCTTCCTCCTCACACTTGGGATTCTCAGGCATTTTTTTTCCAAGTTTCAGTAGCTACCAGGAGTATATTTTTGCAGGCACCCATGTTGTTAATACTTAGCTGTACAGAGTGAAATAGGAGGGTGGAGGGAGAAGTTTGCTTAAAAAAAATAGTATGTAACATTTTGTTGTTACAAAACTGAATGAATTTCTTCGTACACTCTGCATAGGTTACAGTCATTTGTTCAACGATATTTCATTTTCATTTCCTTCCAAAAATTGCTTTTAATTCAACATAATAAAAAGACTGCTAAACTTTTAACTTTTGGACAAAGACTCTTGACTGTTGGACTACAACTGCATCTGACATAAGCAGCAATCTGGTGGTTGTTGGAGGGAGGGGGGGGCATGGGGTGGTGAGATGGGGGAACAGCAGAGTAGGGGTGGGGGAAGGTGATGTGCTGCTGTGAAAGCGAGCAGGACTATGGTGAAGACAGGACAGGGCTGCTAGGTGCAGAGTTGGGCTGTGCTGAGGAGAGGAGAGATGTAGAAAAGCTAGTGTTGGTAGGAAAGATCCAGAACTGTGCATGTGCAAACTCTCACTATAACACGTCCTTTGTTCTAGTAACATCTGTACAACAATTGACCATATTGTTGGCTTTGTAGGTTAGATAAAATGCAGCTTTTCGCAGTGAATAAGCCATCATATGGCGTCTGCTGCTTGCCCGGTTTGGAATATTTTATTTTATGTAACTTGGCAGCCACAGTTCCTTCATGTCACCAGTTATTGGTTAACATAAATGAGGGAAGCTGTGTGTGCCATCCATCTACAGATCTCGTGAACTGTTTATCATTTTAATGCTTTATGTATCATGTTTTCTTAACCCTCCAGCAGAAAGCCAGTGTGCAGTATCCCCACAGACTGTACTTTCGTGTATAACACTGATATGGAAACATGGGCACTGCTGAGGTTGTGAATAGCTGTCAGTTGCATTTACCCAAGTGCGCTCCATGCGTTTTCCTCATTTGTGAACTGGAAGTTGACAGGTAAACATCTTCGTTCTCTCTGTTGGGGTTTACTGCACCCCACCTTTCCATGCTTGTTGCCTGGATTTTGAACACTGCTGTGCCAGACGTAAGAAACACGTGCTTTGTAGACCTGTAATACTGTATCATAATACATTATTACAACTTTCTCATGTAAATAACAGTTGTTGTTTTATAACTGGGCCACTGGTATTTGTCTGTTGTATTATATTATAATTATTTAATTATAGTGTATTGCTATTTGCATATTATACAAGGTGTACAACTTTACTTCCGCCGTTTTTTCCCCAACATTTGAGGCTTTAATGAAACAAATTGGTTACACATGTATCATGCAAAGTATTTTCCATTGCTGGCCACTACTTTCTCCCATCTTTCGGGCAGTGTACGAATCCCGCGTTGAAAAAATTGTTCATCTTTCAAAGCGATCCACGAGTCGATCCAATTTCCGACTTCTTCATGAGATCGGAAGTGTTGGTCAGTCAGGCCATGCGCCATTGATGTAAACAGGTGATAGTCAGAGGGAGCAATGTCTGGAGAATACGGCGGGTGGAGTAGGACTTCCCATTTTGACGTTTCCAAGTACGTTTGGGCCTCTTTTGCAACGTGGGGTCGAGCATTGTCATGCTGCAAACTCACTTTATCATGCTTCTCGCTGTATTGCAGCCGTTTGTCTTTTAATGCTCTGCAAAGATACATTAATTACGTTCGATAACGAGCTCTTGTGATTGTTTCACTTGGTTTTAACACCTCATAGTACACGATGCCGAGCTGGTCCCACCAAATGCAGAGCATGATCTTGGAGCCGTGAATATTCGGTTTGTTCACTGACGTGGAAGCATGGCCGGGATATCCCCATGATTTTTTGTGTTCAGGCTTATCGTCCCCGGTCACAATGCGATGCAGAAATACCTTCCTCTGACGCAACTGTTCACGAACACACAAACTCCGTTCAATGTCTCTTGGTTTCAGTTCAAGCGGGACCAAGTTCCTTCTTTCTGAATCATGCCCATAGCCTTGAGGTGTTTTGAAATGGCTTGTTATGTCACTCCCACCAATCGTGCCTATTCTTCTTGAGTTTGATGCGAGTCTTCACTCAGCAATTCTGCATCTTCGAAAACATTCTCTCTTCCACTACTATGCTGGACTACGATGTTAAAATCACCATTCTTGAAGCATTGAAACCACTCACAACACATTATTTTACTGAAAGCGTCCTTACCATACGTACTTAAGAGCATTTTATGAGACTCAGCCTCTGTTTTCTTCACATTGAAACAAAATAGTAACACCTCCCCCAAATTACGAGAATTAGGCTAGTAAACTGACATTTTCAATCAAGAACAACTTTATGATGCAGAAACAAATCGACTAATGTTTGAATGAGGTCCAAGCTAACTGCCTGATATATGCGATCTGTTTCTTTTGACCGCTATTTACCGTTGTCGCCACCTATCGGCAGATGGCGGAAGCAAAGTTGTACACCTTGTATCATATTTTAGATGTCATTATATGGATGGGAAAGTGCTAGGCTGAAGGAGCTACTGCAAAATTTGGAGAAAGAGGAGGGGGAAGCCAAGAATGTGGAGGATCACAAACTGCACCAGCTGCTACCTGTTAATGATAGGGGTGAGGAGAGAGTGAACAAGACACTCAAATGAGGATGCCACCGATGGCAAAATTGACAGTCATTTCAAATTTGATGACTTCTGTCTCGGAAAGGATGGTGTCACCAAGTGGCCCTCCAGGGGGCCCACAACTCTTTTGTGGATACGTGCATGGCAAGCACAGGACCCCGAGCTCATGCAGGTCTCTTCCCTTTCCTGGTTGCATACCTTCCCGTTCCCTTTCCCTTCCCCTTCTCCCTCTGTTTGGGAATATGTTTAGCGCCTAGCTCCTGAGACGGATACTTGTGAACAAATGAAGTGGTTCTCTTCTTTTATCTCTACACTATCAAGTATCTGTCCTTACTTTGTCCTGCTCTTTCCTTGATTCTTCTCTTTACATTCTTCTCCATTGCGGCGTTTGAGAATTCTTCTTTTCTTTCCTTTTCCTTGTTCCTCTCTTTTTCTTTCTTTCCTTTCCGTGCATGTCTGAAGGCCGAACCACGCGTAGCCGGTGATGGGGTAATGCAATAATTCCCCGCCACAGATAGACAAGTAGGACACGTACATACGCCCTGGTAAAGGCCAAGCCCAGGGAGGGGTGATTACCTGAGCTGGTACCTTCCAAAGGTGCCGATTGGTCCCTCCGTCCGTTTCTCGGAAGGTGTGACCTGAAGTGTGCACATTCACCTGAGGCGGGAGTGCCCTCAGAGAGG
This sequence comes from Schistocerca cancellata, assembly GCF_023864275.1. Classification (NCBI taxonomy): domain Eukaryota; kingdom Metazoa; phylum Arthropoda; class Insecta; order Orthoptera; family Acrididae; genus Schistocerca; species Schistocerca cancellata. The sequence continues at coordinate 134,351,301 of NC_064635.1, forward strand.
GCCCCCATTGGGCAGGAGCATGCCATCGGAGATGCCAGTAATCGTGGAGGATACTTCTGCAATGGTTTTTTTCTGGTTCTACAACTTCTGCCCACAGGAGAAAGCTAGATGAATCTCAGCCACAGAAAATTCTTCCATCAGTGCCAAAGTTCCTAGTTGTTCCTCAGTTTGACAAAGATCTAGACTTCTCAACAGTAGAGCCTTTCATTGTTTAGAAAGTTGTCGACACAATTGCAGGTTCTGTAAAGTCTTGTTCCTGGTTACGAAATGGCACCTTGTTGTTAGAAACAGATGGTGCCCTCCAGGCACAAAAATTGCTTCGAACTACACTGCTACACACCTTCCCTGTCCGGGTGGAAGCGCATTGTATTTTAATTTCTTCACGTGGGGTGGTTTATTATACAAGATCACTCAATGGATTATCAAAAAGAGGGCATTCAGAAAGACCTGTCTGATCAGGAAGTAATGGCTGTACATTTTAGTAATGAAACAGGTTGAAAAGGAATTGGTACCAACCTGCAATCTCTTCTTGACATTTGACAGAGTTCAACTTCCATCAAGCATTAAAGCGGGCTATGAGATAATTTCAGTTCACCCTTACGTCCCCCATCCTACGTGTTGCTATCAGTGTCAGAGGTTTAATCATACTAGCCAATTGTGTTCCAGTATGGCCAAATGCATTACCTGTGGCAAGGATGCCCAGGAGGGTGGGTTCACCCCCATCCCCTCATTGCATCAACTGTGTGGGCGACCACGCTGATTCCTCTAGATATTTCCCTATTTTTAAAGAGGAACGAATTATTCAGGAAATCTGAGTGACAGAAAAGTAGAAAGCCCACTGTGCACCTGACGGGTAAATACTGCACCATCTTCACCTCTCCTTGACCTACTAAAGAGGTCTTCATACATCCATATTTAAATTGGATGATGATAGGACATCAGCTGGTATAATTTTTATTAAAAATGAAACTCCTCCAGCTGTACTTAAGATTTCATATTTACTGCCCGCCATCCATGTGGAGCACGTATTGGTCTCACCGTGGACGTCTAATACTCAGCTGCACACAATTGATATCATCAAAGTGTATGGACCTGAAGATGGTGTTGACGCAATGTCTAAACTAGTAGTCAAATAAATATGAAATCTTAAGCAGAGGATGCCTCATTTATTTACAGTGACTGCTTCAAGACCACCTTTGGTGTCGGGAGTGCCTATATTATTGACGACACCGCTGTTATATTTCGGCTTTCTGACCAGTGTTCGGTATTTATTGCGGAGCTTTACGCTGTTCTCCATACTGTCCAATACATGTGTCGCCATCAGTGGATACAGTATATTATATGCGTGGATTCACTCGGGTCTCTTCTCAACTTCCAAGCTCTGTATCCTGTCCATACTTGGGTTCACTGGATTCAGCACTGCCTCCACATGCTCCACTTGGGATGGCATCTCTGTGGCATTCCTCTGGGTCCCAGGGAATGTTGGTATATGTGGAAACAAGGCATCCAATATAGTGGCAAAGGCTGCTTGCTGTCTCTCTTCCTTGGCTACTATTCGCATGGTTCTCTTTGCTGATCTAAAGAGTGTTTTATATCGATGTGTTGCTCTTTTATGGCACACACATTGGTCTGCACTTCAAGATGATAAATTACGGGACATAAAGCCTCTTCCGTGTGCTTGGACCTCTTCCATCCGGCCTCGGTGTCGGGAGGAGGTAATTCTAACTAGACTCTATATTGGGCACTGCCTTTTTAGCCATCAACATCTTTTAAGTGACGATCCTCCCCCGCTTTGTCCCCACTGCTCTCAATCGTGGACGGTGAGTCACCTTTTACTTCAGTGCCCCTTTTTAACCCACTACATGCTCTTTTACAGCTGTTGCCTGATATATCTTCCCTTTTAGCAGATGATGCGTACTCAGCCAATTGCATCCTTGAGTTGATAAACGTTTTGGGGAAAACATCCCCCCCCCCCCCCCCTTCAATAGCTCAATAGCACTTTCCTAAGATTTCCTTCCGTTTTTAGTTTCCCTCTTTCTTGAGTTTCGCTCCCATTGCTGCTGGTTTAAATTCCTGTCTTTATCCTTCACTAAGCCACAAAATGGACACTTATGACCGTAGCTGTTTTGTGCCCTAAAATCATAATTAATATAAACAACAACAAAGGAGGGGGTCACCAAGTGGGTGAAGAATCCTCCAGGCCCGCAGAAGGCTAAGATTGGATCTTGGAACTTCATCAGAGAAGCTCCTGGACCAAAGAGAAACGCAAGGAATGCAAAGACTCACAAGGAAGCCCTTAGTCTTTTTGTTACTCCAGAGATTGGCCAGGTCATCATCAACTGCACCAACACGAAGAAAGACAAAAAACTACAAGACCAGGACAGGTAGCCTGTACGGGATGATGGACAAACCTGTGGCCATGGCTGTCCTCAGGCTTCTCTGTCTAATTTGTGTGGATCCGAAGCTGGACAAATGAACCTGGAAAGCTTCTGGGTCACCAATGAGACTGGTGTTGAGATATTCCCCCTGATGGTGGCCATGACTTGAGCTAGATTTCTCCTGCGTTGTGTGAGGTTTGATGATCTCTGTACCTGACTGCCATAGTGTGCCCAAGATAAACTTTGTCCAATCCGTGAAGTCTTCAACTAGTTCAACAAGAACTGCCAGAACAGTACATCCTCGGTAGCAATGTAACTCTCAACGAGAAACTGAAGAGTTTCTGGGCCAATGCTGTTTCATTCAATACATCCCACCAAAGTGGGCCCAAGTACGGCATAAAGATCTTCGTCATGTGCAACTTTGAGATTTTCTGCTCATGCTGCAAAGTGGCGTGCATCGGAAAGCAACCTGACAGTGCTTTCCACAACAGAAACTCCCCATCTGATGTGACTGAACACCTCAGAGCCAAGATATTTGGGTAGGGAAGAAACCTAATGATGGACAACTGGTACACCAGTGTTCCACTGGCCATTACACTCCTACCAAGCACAATATGAGCCTGGTTGGAACAGTTAGGAAAAACAAAAAAGAAATCCCTAAGGTTTCACTCAGACCACTATCCGCCCAGTCTGCAGCAGCATGTTCGGATTCAGAACCAGATTACCTTGGCGTCCTCCATTCCAAAAAAGGAGGTCGTGATTCTTCTCTCCACCTTCCACCGTAAGGCTCATATTGACAAATTGATTGGGGACAAGAAGCAGGCTCAGGTGATTACCTACTACAGTAAGACCAAAGGTAGTACCGACACCGTCGATCAGTTGTGCAGAACTTTCGACGTGAGCTGAACTTGCAGAAGATGGCCACTCGGATCTTCTTCTTGCTACTCAATGTCGCTGAAATCAATGCGCAAGTGATCTACATCTGTAACTCGCCTCAGGCAATCCTGCCATGTCCACAGTTCCTCAAAACCCTCGCCCTCACCCTTCTTTGAGGTTAGCTTTACAAACGTGAGCAGGCATTCAGACACCTTCCTAAACTGTTGCAGCAGCACCTCAAAAACTTCGTTCCTATTTGCAGCAGCCAAGTTGTGGCACCTCCTCTGCCAAAAAATGTGAAGAAGAATGCAAGGTGTGGGTTGTGAGGCTGCAAGGAGGACAGAAAGGCGAACTACGCGTGTCAAGCTTGCGATCAGTACATTTGTCTTGCCAAACATGTAACCTTCCTTTGTCTCGACTGCGTTCCTGAAGCTGAAGCACCTGCTACCTGACAGGCACAGATATAGAACTCGGATATTTGATGCATGTTGGGTTCACTATGTAAGTACTAATTTGTTCATTGTCAAACGTTATAAAGATAAAGAAGTTGCTCATTGTAAAATGTTATAAAGCTGTAATAAAGAGTGAAAAAGAAATGAAATGTAAAACAACAAGGTAGCAGAGGTCGTACACAGAAAATCAATAAGGCAGGATAGTTTTAGGCATTGGGATGTAGTGCTCCTCACTTGCCTGGCAAGTGTGCCAGATTGAAGGTTACAGATTCAATCTTTGTCCAGCTCGTCTCTGTCTCGCAAGCTAGTGCGCTGTGATTTAAGCTGTAAGAGTATGTATGCAGACTAAATGACTTAAGATAATTTAACACTAGCAATACCAACACATTTTCCATAACTTGTAATACTAAGTTTAGGGTACTTCATGCCTACCACACAAAAAAAAAATTTAAAAAAAATTGATGCAGAGTGCAGAATCTGAAAATATCTGTCAGCACAATCTTAGCAATACCCACGCATTTTCTGTAATGTGCACACTGAGGAGAAGGTACTTTATAACCATAAAAAAAATTCTTTACTGTTGCTGACTTTTATTCACAACATATGTTTTAAAGATACATAGATGTGTAAGAAGTGTCGAGAACCTGAAATATGAATGATATACTCACTACTAAGACATAAATTTTTGGGTTAAGGTTTATAGAAAAAAACAATTATGGAATCTGGTATGATAAATCATTAAAAACAACAAATATCTTTTTGGAAAATTTTGAAATATAAAGTAAATGACTAAACTACACTATTTTTGAAAGGTAGGTATAAAATACCCTCTCCCTTGATATTGCAAAGGTTAATTGTATACCATTTTGGGGGGGGGGGGGGAGACTTCGAAGTTGGGCTGGAGTTGAAGAAAGATCTTGCCACAACATGTAACCAGTTTTTTGAGAAAAGGACTGGCTGCAGTAAAATGTTCACTGTGCTCAGTTAGTGGAAGAAATCTAACAGGCTACATGACTTTCCACTCTCCATGCTGTTAATCAGTTTTTAATCAACTGCATCTTCCATAACTGCAATAAGAGATTGTACTGCCAGCCTCATGCCTGTGCCTGTACCTGTACCTGTACTTATCTCTGAATCATTCTCAGTGCCCTTCTCCATTTCATCCATATGTCTGTAGAAGAAACTGCCCATAGACTTGCATCTGATCCAAAGCTGTGCTGCATTCAAGCTTCTTGTGCTAACATTTTCTTAGCTTCCATATCAGCACATCACAACTATTTTTGTTGTTTCCATGACCTATAACATTGTCAGTTCTTCCCCAGATTTCTTCAACTGTATGACCTTCTGTTTCTTCTAGATTTGCCCTTTTATTTTCAATTTATATAATTACTAAAGTAATGAGCATAGGTATTACAATAATGTCCATCCTGTTAACATCAAATTTTTACTGAATGATTATTGGGACTGAGAGACACAGTAAAAGCAACAAATTAATAAAATCTCTTGTAGTAATTAATTGATTGAGAGAAAATTAGAAAATAATACGGTACCGTTAGAAGATATAGAAGTAGAGGGGATTGTTGTTGTTGTTGTTGTTGTTGTTACTTATGTGCTATGCAAATTGCATTGAGACCTGCAAACTGATTTTCTGAGCATTCCTGCTTACATGCAAGAGATTACCCAGAAGGCCTAATCTTGCCAGGCAAATAAACGAATAGAGAATTACAGAAATGATTTGATGTCCTATATTTTAATAATTGATATTCATTCTGGGCTTAAATGAAGCTGCATTTAAGATTGTTCCTTCAAGATGACCCAAGGAAAAAGTTAAATAAATTAAAAAACAACCAGTGTTCAACAGGTAATTATAATGGAGTATGTTCTGTTCTGCATTTGAGACTTTAATATCTAGTAAGCATAGCACAGTGTAGCGGACCCGCATGAATTCGGCAATACAAAAATAACATGTTGGCTTCACTGGTCCCCAGAAAGTGTTTGCAAACTCCATTGAGTTGGTGGAATTAGCAATATGTCGTGTTATGTCATGCAAAACATGCAGTTCAAGTTTCAGATTTTAATTGAACAAGGTTAAAAAATTAAATTTCATTGGGTCACTACAACATGATAAGTACATAAATACAGAGTATATAAAGCAAATCCCTGTGCTCAAGAAACTAAGCATATCTCTTTTGTGCTACTTGAGAACTGCCTAGTGACTACAGCAACATTTTGTTAATACTGTTCTGATATGTGAAACTTGTTTGGTACACATACTTTCATTCCTAAATACCTTGTAAGATATTTTCAGGCACGTCAGTTACAGCACAAGTAATATGGTGCCAATACGAGCCATCAGACAGCTGTTAAGTTAACTCATGGTCTTCATGTAAATGTACATTTAACAAGCCACATATTCTTACCCTGAGCCACACCGAATCTTCTCATTTATGTGGTTTGTGATTGATGAAATAAACAACATTTATAAAGAACACCAAACACAAGTCAAGAATGAACTTAATGTTGTTCACACGCCCTGAAATTGGTGATCAGAAAAGTATGCAGAGCTGTGACACATGCATTTTCAGTTTAGAATTAAAGTAAACTAGTTTTCTTCCAATAAACTACCCCTATCCTGTGCAGTGCAGGGTGTGGCTGTTAAATCTGGACACATTTAGATTTGAATTTCGTGCCACATTGTGATTGGTGTTCTTGAAAGCCATAGGCATCTAGTAAACACTCAGAACCTCAAAATGGCTTAGATGTTATGGACAAGTGTGGTGTACAACCGAAGAGTTGCGATTATCAATTCTTCACACTGGGCATTCGCCCACTGAAGTAGTTAAATTTTTCAAGTACCTGAGATCAACTGTTTACGATATTGTGGCCAAGTATAATGCTTTGGATAAGTGTGGGGAAGGTTCCGCTAACCCGACGAGGAAACCTCGTTTGAGGAAACGTGTGTCACATACTGCAGCAGTCATCCAAACGGCTCGGACACTGATTTCGGAGAACCCGAGGCAATCACTGAAGAAATTGACGCCAGTATTGAATGTCAGTGAGTGAACAATGTGTTGGATGGCAGAGGAGGACCTAATACGAGCCATTTAGTCCAAAACTGACTCTCGGATAATGTTGACATGTTCCAGTCAAAGGATTTCTGGCCCCCAAATAGCGCGGATTTGAATTCTCTCAAATAATATGTTTGGGGCATAGTCGAAAGAGTTACCAGTAAAATGAGACACCCTAGTGTTCCATCTCTATGCACTGCTATCGAAGCAGCATTTGTGAATATGTACAGCGCTGTTTTAAAGAGTGTGTGCAATCGGTTAAGAACAAGATTGGAGATGGTCATTGTGGCTGAAGAGGTTTACATCAAGTAATGTTACTCTTGAATGCTACCACTACTTATATTTAAAAGGAATTTCATTTTCATTTGTATTTTGTTTTAATAAATTTAGTTTAAAAAAAATAGTTTCATTTGTCTGGATTTAAGTGCCGCACCCTGTAGTGCTGTAGATTTACTTATAAATAAAAAAAGAACAGTGCAAAAATGCAGTTGTCTAAGATTGAAGTAGGCTATAGTGTTCGTACGGGCTCTGTAGGTGAATTTTATTGTGCTATCGTAATTGTAACTTGCATAATGAATTGAAAAGTAGGAACATTTGTTGATGTATAAAATCATGTGATGGAACCATTCTGATCTGCATTTTCTATGGTTTCGTCAAATATTTCTAGTTGAGTGCTTTGATGGCTCTCTATTATTATTATTATTATTATTATTATTATTATTATTATTATTATCCTTTGGAAATGAGAATTCTTTGTTTTTATGGTTGCAGACCCATGGTGATCTGGCTCTGCGATTTTCTGACTGTTTCCTGGAAATGTCAGGGCTCGAGAAGCATAACTGCCAATTTGAAGACAAAGCATGCCTGCGTGAAATGAACCAGACTGCATTTGATACTTATTCAAAGTAGGTTTGACTAGTAGTTGCTTCATGATGCAAGGTCTTTAAAATAGCAGACTGAATTAAAATTACTGCTGAGTAATGTGCAACATTTGTTGCTAGTATTGAATATACAGGGCTATTACAAATGATTGAAGCGATTTCATAAATTCACTGTAGCTCCATTCATTGACATATGGTCACGACACACTACAGATACGTAGAAAAACTCATAAAGTTTTGTTCGGCTGAAGCCGCACTTCAGGTTTCTGCTGCCAGAGCGCTCGACAGTGCAGTGAGACAAAATGGCGACAGGAGCCGAGAAAGCGTATGTCGTGCTTGAAATGCACTCACATCAGTCAGTCATAACAGTGCAACGACACTTCAGGACGAAGTTCAACAAAGATCCACCAACTGCTAACTCCATTCGGCGATGGTATGCGCAGTTTAAAGCCTCTGGATGCCTCTGTAAGGGGAAATCAACGGGTCAGCCTGCAGTGAGCGAGGAAACAGTTGAACACGTGCGGGCAAGTTACATGCGTGTATCTGGACATGCTGGAAAATTGGCTCATGCCACAACTGGAGACCGACAGTGCCGACTTCATCTTTCAACAGGATGGTGCTCCACCGCACTTCCATCATCATGTTCGGCATTTCTTAAACAGGAGATTGGAAAACCGATGGATCGGTCATGGTGGAGATCATGATCAGCAATTCATGTCATGGCCTCCACGCTCTCCCGACTTAACCCCATGCGATTTCTTTCTGTGGGGTTATGTGAAAGATTCAGTGTTTAAACCTCCTCTACCAAGAAACGTGCCGGAACTGTGAGCTCGCATCAACGATGCTTTCGACCTCATTGATGGGGACATGCTGTGCCGAGTGTGGGAGGAACATGATTATCGGCTTGATGTCTGCCGAATCACTAAAGGGGCACATATCGAATATTTGTGAATGCCTAAAAAAACTTTTTGAGTTTTTGTATGTGTGTGCAAAGCATTGTGAAAATATCTCAAATAATAAAGTTATTGTAGAGCTGTGAAATCGCTTCAATCATTTGTAATAACCCTGTAGGTAGCAAAAGTTAAATTACTTTAAAGGTTATTCATCTTTTCTGTCTGTCAGGTAAGTGAAGTGGACAATTTTTTGTTATTATCTCTAGAACTTTTATAAATATATGTCATCTGATATCTTGCAAATCAAGTGAGTGGTTTCAGTAATTTGTGAGGAAATTCTAGCAAATTTCTACCTGTGTGAAAGCAAATACTAAAACATTTTTGTTGCAAAGTTTCTGTCTTGATTATAAGTAAATTGGACAATAATTCGATCATAATAACGAAGTGGCTGACGCTTGAGCGTAGAAGTGGGGGCATGTCGGTTTGCTGTTACATGGAAGTGCAGTATGGCTGTGGTAGCAGCAGTCGTAGGGTCCTGTACTGGCAGGTAGACACAGCTGGCTGAACACACTGACAGGCTGGTACGCACGTGGCTAGATACTGGTTTCGTGCGCTCACTGTAGCGGAAGGTGCAGCATTTTCGTTTCACTCGGAACCATTTGAAACAGGGCAATGGCCGGGGTCTGGCTTAATCGGCAGAAAGTCTTGACAACACAGAAGTCAGTCGAGCCAGAGAGGTTTCTCAAAGTCTGGCCCCCAGGGCACTGACATCCATAACGGTGTCACGGAAGACTTGCTGCTACTGAGGGTTGCTGACCGAGTCAGGGCAATGACTGGCTGCAACTTGTGTCCGTGGCTTGTGGCCCGATTTTGGCACTCATAGTCTGACATCACAGGAGCTGATCGGGCAGTTAAATGAACAGCACCTGGTGTCTAGCTGTGCCCTTGTTGCAGTCCAGAGTAGAGATGGGCAAAACTGTTCTTTTCAGAGATCGGATCAGAACTGTTCACTCCCTGAAATGAACTAGCTCTTTTTCATGACTCACCACTCATTCACAATAGAAAATAAATGGAAGGCACATTGCCCTTTAAACTTGGTTTATTCCAGTACTATACCTGTATTTTGATCTTATTTGATCCTATTTTGAAGTAACACAGATAATGAGTAAGAATTTTCTATTGTTTATTGAAATTTCCACGATATGACAAAGTTTTTGATTATTGATTTATTTTGCACTATCGTGGGTTTTTTGGGTGATCGGAAATTGTTGTAACTTGAGATTTACATTAACAATATATTTGGCTATAATGTATTAAAATTTCATTAACCTCGTACAAATACATCGCAAGCCATATATTTTTAAAGTGAACGTTTCCTTCCGAAGACGCCTAAAATCGCAAAATCCGTACCAGAATAAGAAAAAATATATATAAATTTGACTGTAAGACTAAAGTGCTGCAAATAGCCTTACGCAGAATAAAACAAGGAAAATATTGGTGTATCACATTTTGCGATATGTTTATCGGTTCGCTCGTAATTAAAGCGTAAATTCGAGTGTCCATAATAAAAATCCTATAGTAAGAGGAGTCGTCAGGAACCTAATCTGATCAGTTTAAACAAATAAAAATAAAATAAAAACAAATGATGTATACATAACATAATAATGTAATATACATAGCGGTATTACTACGAAGAACAATATCCAGTAGAGACGAACTCTGATGCAGAGGCGCTGAGTCGAGTAGGTCGAGCCGCGAGCTGTATTACTGCGTGAGCTAAGACTGCAGAGACCAGAGTGACACCTGAATTGCTTTGCTCAACGCTCTGGCTAGAGTTGAGAACGGTGGGGTGAGCGTTGAGCGGGCGAGTTCAGAGGGTGGGGGGAGCGGTGAACGGCCACCAGTCACCCGCTCCGAGACAAATCGTCCGTTCTCTTGTGAGCAGGTTGTTGCAAGTAGTTCTTATGTTCTCCGCTAGGAGGCTCTCTGTCCTGTTGCTCGCATCAACTGCCCAGAGGGCAGGACGTGCGACTGAAACGATCGCCGACAGAGTGCGTTGCTAAGTTAAGCTGCGCCAGACACTGCATGCGGCAGACGACGCACAGAAATGGCACGGCATATGTGAAACACAAAATCCAATGGGGCACTGCACAATGCAGGCAGCCAAGGTAGAAGCAGGGCAGAGGCCGGCACCGGCTGTGTTGTGTGGCGTGCACTGTGCTCTGACCAGCAGAGGCGCCACTGATAGGCTCCGTCTCTCTCTCTCTCTCTCTCTCTCTCTCTCTCTCTCTCTCTCTCTCTGCCGTGGGAAACGTTTGGAGCTACCGTTCTTTTTTTCTGAATCACTGATTGTTCACTCCTTTGAAAGATTCAACTCTATGAATCAGTCCAGGAGCGGATCCCCCATCTCTACTCCAGAGCTAAAATTTCTCCTCAAAGTTCTCCTATGGTTTTATCCTTTACAATCTCCTCCTTTCTGTTAAGAAAATTAGCCCTCAAATATTGGCTGAAACATAGTTACTTTTTTAATTATAATTATATACACTTCTCATTTCCATTTTTGGTGCCGGTTTATCTTTTCCAGCATTCACACTTCTTTTTCTTCTTGATCACACTAACAATTGGCCCACACCGTAGTCTCTGTGTTCCTCATATGCCTTCTCTTCCCTTCCACTCACTTTCTGGGTCCACTAGCAGCTACATCGTGAAGTGGGAAAGGAATGGGGTTCAGGAGCAGTATCTCACATGCGTAAACTCACTTGCCTTCCTGATTATTACTTATGTGTTGAAATTTTCATCTTACACATTCTACTATCATATATTTCCATATATCTAGTAAGTAACAAGAGTACATTAGAAAAATTCCTGTAAATCATGTTATGGTGCATCCTCCATTTCACCCTGCTCTCTGGCGCTAACCACAGGAAAAACAGGAGATCCTTGAACCTGTATAAGTCTTACGTAATCTGTGCATGTATTGTTCTGTCACTTGTCATCATGAACTAACTGAGCATGAAAATTGTTTAAATAGAAAGGAGTCAGCAGTGGTATTTCCAAAGTCTAAATCTTAACTGTGTTGTAGGACAGAACTCTGCAATCAGTACAATTCACAGACTTCATCCTCACAGTACATCAAAAAATGTGCACAATACTTCACCATAATCGTAAATCTCATCATAATTATAAGTCTTATCTTCGAAACTTCATGGTAGATTTGACAGAAGAGATAGAAAAGATCCAACGAAGAGCAGTGCTTTCCGTCAGGGCATTGTTTCGTCTGAACAAGAACGTTACCGAGGTGCTCAACGAAATCCATTGGCAAATGTTAAAGAGAGGCAATGTGCATCGCAGAGAGGTTTACTATTGACATTTCGAGAAAGCACTTTCCAGGAAGAGTCGGCCAGCGTATTACCTCCTTCCACATGCATCTCACATAAAGACCATCACGAAAAAATTTTGAAATTACAGCCAGTATGTAGGCTTACTGACAATCATTCTTCCCATGTGCCATTTCTGGGTTTCTCTTCAAAATGACATATGTACAATATTTGGTTAATGTGCAATAAATAATTGAAAGTGTTCCCGGACTTTATGTACACCCTGTATTTCAGAATTTTCGAGCAACTTTTTAAAGATAAAATAGGATACAGTGCAGTTACCAGAATGAAGACTAAATCTGTTTAACATCAGGACATATGTCTTATTGCATGAGAGCAGTATGTCTTATTGCATATCATATGATAAACTTAAAAAACTGTAGGCGGAATAGCAAGAATTGTTTGAAAATAAGCACGACACTCGATGGAAATCATTATTATAGTCAACATGCCACTGTGCTCACACTTCGATGAAGGTATATAGAAGACCTGTTTGAAGACTTAGAGAAAAATGATTAATTATAACAAATTGCACTACATGAACAGAATGAGGAGTTTTAAAGCAAAAGTAGGGCAAAATACTAGAGTGGGAAATTTTGAGTATGGTCATTGCCTGGTTAGGTGTAAGAGAGGCCTGAAGGCCCTAATCTTGCCAGGTAAAATAAATGCATAAATAAAAAATAAATATGTTTGTCGAATGTGTGAACCATAGCTACTGGCTCATGGAAGAGTCAGTACATAGTTTATAGAAAGCTGATTGCAATATTTATAAACAAAGAATTAGTAAAAGATTGAAAAAAATAGAGTATAAACATAAATAGCACTTCACAGTAAGAAATTCTCAATATATGTGAGGAACAGTTTGCAGAAAGAAACCTGTCAGATTGGTTTTTAATACTTCGGGTTTATCACTCAATTGTTTCAGATCTGCTGGGAAGCCTTTTGAAACCAGGAAGTGCTGAGTAGTGCACACCCTTCTGTACAGTGATTACGGAAGTGTTATATAAGTTCATATTGTTTTTCTATCTCGTTTTTACTGAATTAATATTGCAGTTTCTTCTAAATGTGTTATTGTTAACAACAAATCCCAAGATGGAACATCTTGTAATTTTACTGGACATATTTATGGATCACATGGTATAATTACGTATACGTCTTTTGAAGTCAAGGCACGGAATGGTGTTTCTGCCGACACCAGGTCACATAGCAAAACACCGACAGCATACGTAAGGGCTGCTGCTGTCACTTGTCAATTGGCCAATATTTCCAGCTAGCTCTTCAGTGCACCTGTTGATGACAACCCTGCCGTAAGTGGTTTTCTCCTGGATTGTGATTTAGACATGTCTCAAACTACCGGTGCCATTTGGCTAGGGAGTGGATAAAGCCTATCTGCCTTGTGTGAGACTGTCTTCACTCGCCATTTGACTGACAGTTTTGTTTTCAGTGAATGAACTGACAGCTTATGATTGCACTGATTCCCAGTTGAACCTACAAACTGTGTTCTCCAGCACTGAAACATTCCAAGAACCATATTGACCATGAGGTATTCAGCTCTAGAAGTTCCCTTTTTTGCATGTCTCCAGAAGAATCATGAACTATTACTTCCTGTGATTTAATTACAAAGAAGTTGTTCTAAGTGAAACGTGTGTTATTGAAGGAGGAGACTTACAATAGAATATATGTACGACGATAGCAAGAGCTAGAATTTATAGACAACTGAACAATGGTCTACACACTTTCAAAAACTGACACTACTGATAAGTCTGACTGCCTAGGCTAAGAGTGCTCTTCATGTGTGCACACAGTAGCCCAAAATAAAACACTGTATGAAGTGATAGAGTGGAAGCAGTGAAGCAAGCATGTCTCTGTGTTTCACTGTCAGACAGTGGAGATCATTCTTATAGTGAATATAGCAGCATTCTGACATGAGTATCTTTGTTGTGTACAACCAAGAAATCAGGGGAAAACCTGGGAATCTTTTCATTTGGGGGAAATCCAGAAAAATGAGGCATTTTTTGACAATTCTGGGAATTTTTCATTGTTTTAGTTTTCAGTTAATTTTCTGTAATTTTGACTGGTAAGAACTGATACGTCAACAAAGAATTTTAGTTTAGCCCGCTACTGCAGAGTAATACCACAGCAGTAAAGCATAAATGAGAGAATAACACCAAAATGAAACTTCAGTTGCAAAGAAAATGTGTCACTTATACAACAAAACCCAGTCCACATACAAGCATCTGCCAACAGCAAAATGTGTCAAACTATGGAATACTTCATAACAACAAGGTGCTTCTGACACATCTTTTTCGTGGGCCTCATTTCAATGAGTATGATGTCACAACTGTTTACATTTCTGATGGGTCACCGGAAAGTATTGTGAATGGTGTTTTGAGAAGCATTACTTTCAAAGTAAAATTTCTTTAATGCAGCATGAATTCTGTTACAAGTGAACACATGTAAGGAATTTCTTAGATCATGAAGTGTTAGACTCTCATTCAAAACTTCACTTAGGACTAGCCACTTAGAAAAATTTATGACCAAAAGACCCATTTATGCAATTATTTAAAATTTTACAAGCATATTTTGTTTGATATATCTTAAAGGGTAACACAGGAAAAAAAGGCCAAGTTTCAGTTTTTCGTATTTATTTTAGTTCTTCCATGCATTACAGATTATGCAATATTGATGGCAATAAATATAATTAGCCTTAAAAAAAAAGGAAAGTGAGTACTTGAGCAATTTCACACATAATTTACATTTCTGGGTGCTTGATGGAACATGTGTTCAGTCGGTGACCCACAAAATGTTCACTGCACAACAGTGAAATTTATAATCATGCTCATCATAAATATTCAGCTGCTGCAATTTAAACTGTGCTCTTAGGATCCTACCTAACCACATTCTCAGAAAGAAACAGCAAAAACATTTTGACAACCAATGTTATAAGTGAAAGCTTAGCTTTTCTTGTAGCTATGTTGCATGTGTATTAGTTTAAGGCATTAACTTTCCATATATGTGTGTTCATGCTACTTAGTAATGTTGCTATTGCTTGACTGTATCACATGTCCGGTGCCCTGAAAACGTACTGTCATTGGCTGGTGAAATCATGTGTTGCTAGCTTAGCTTGATTAACAAAAACACATTGCACTCTCGATTTCAGTGTTTTATAAGCTACCGTGGTGTATTTGGTAGGATTTGTGTTTATGCTTTTATTATACGAAGATATGCAGTGTAAATGTTGTCTCACATCAAAGATGTTTCCAAAACACTTTGTTTTTTGCTAGGTTTCATTTTCTAAAGTGCTGCGAAGTTCTATATTGGTGTATAATAACTTTACCATTTATTGTTGCTTGACATGGACAAAAACATACTTTCACCCAGGGAAAAGTGTACTTTCACAAGGGAAAAAGTGTATTTTCACTAGGGAAAAAGTGTTTTTTTTAACCAGGAAATGTGCGAAAAACCCAGGAATTTTTTTTCTCGCCTCTTGTCCGCTTATGTACCCTGACATGCTAAGAACCAAATGGAATCAAAATTAAATTATCAAACAATAAAGAAACTGTAAGTGATGTGATGGCCTTAAATTTGTGTAGTATTTCAACAAATCCTATAAATGTAGGTTTCTCTTTCTGCAACGTATCTACTATGATAAGCTGTAGACTCAACACTGTCGCGAGTGTTCCTAGATATCTGTGGAATCCAAATTGATCATCCCCAAAGATAGCTTCCCTCAGCACTTCCGGTGTTCTGTAAATAATTGGTGTCACTATTTTGCAGCCATGATTTATTATACTGATAGTGTGGTAATATTCATACCTGTCATCTCTTGTGTTCTTTGGAATAGCAATTATTGTGTTCTTAATGAAGTCTGAATATTTTGTCCATCTTGGATAATATTGAATTTTGTTAATATTGTGGAATGAGTAAAGGAAGCCACTTGCCATTTAGATGAGGCTTTGAGTGATTGAAAGGTTCATATCCAAGACAGAAAATATTACTGATCTTTCAGACAGTGCCTGTATTAAGAGCTAATTAATGAAAGCGGGCTTCAGATATTTACTGCTGTGATACTGTGCACCTATTAATTTCTTGAAGAAACCCACTTTCCTACTAATCTGTGGAGGAATAATGAATAATCAGGGGTAGTAGCTTCTGGCTCATTTCTTTCCAAGTGATCTCGCACTGAGGTGTAGTAACATCACACATGTCCATAATTTGTGTGCAACTGACCATTGTCAGCTGGTGTCCGCTATTGCTAGTGCCCTGCAGCGAGAGACTGGTAAACATCTTCGCCACCATCATAGCTGAGGTACCATTTAGTTTCACATCCTCCTCCTCCTCCTCCTCCTCCTCCTCCTCCTCCTCCTCCTGATTCTGTACAGCCTACCACAATATATTTTTGCAGTTGCCAGTACCTGGATCTTAAAAAATTGTAACTAGTAACCTCTTCTTTGCAAAGTGTTTTGCAACAGCTGATCTATCTGTTTCTGCCTACCTAAAGTTACCATTAAGTTCGTCATTTTTCCACCGCTCCTTTTGTAGTACCCACGTACATGTCTCCACAAGTACACAGTGTGCAGCAAATTCCTACTTTTAGTCACAGTTTGTTAGCATCCTAGGCCGACCTTGGAAGTTCCAGTATCTTCTGAATGTGTTTGTACACCACATCTATATTCAATTTTTTTCACATCTTTCCTTTGTGGTCAGTAATATCAGCCCTATACAGTCAGTAATTGAGGTAAATGTCAAATTTCACAGACTGCTAAACAGCACAATAAGTTTTGTGGTGTCGACTCTTTTTATGCCAGTGGACGAATACCAAACTGTGAAACTGATTGGGATTTGGTTACCATTTCTGAATAAGATGTCTACCAGTCTTTCACTTTGGGGCTATTATAATTGGATGGGAGCAACAGAAAATGACCAATTACATGAGAGTTTTGAAAATGTGTGACATCACGACTCTGCAAAGGACCATGTGGAAACGAGATTTACTACTGCCAATAGCGGACCAGAGTGCAAATCTCGACTTTCAGAGATGCTACAACCTCCTTGAAAAAGTACTTCTAACTATAATCAATTGTAGATCCCTCAATCAAGCACAGGTCACACCCATCTACAAGATAGGTAGTGGAAGTGATCCACAAAATTACCATCCAATACCCCTAACATCAATTTGCTTTAGAATCTTAGAACATATTCTGATCTCAACATAATGAGGTGTCTCAAACAGAATGACCTAATCCATGCCAGCCAGCTTGGATTCTGAAAACTTTGATCATGGGAAACCCAACTTGCACTTTTCTCTTACTGAAAGCTTTGGATCGAGGCATCAGGTAGTAACAGTACGTCTTTATTTCCGAAAAGTGTTTGACTCAGGACCTCACCTAAGCGTATTGTCAAAAGTACTGTCATATGGGGTACCAAGTGAAATTTGTGACTGGATTGAGAACTTTTTGGTAGGGAGGATGCAGACTGTTATCTTGGCTGGGGAGTCATCAACAGATGTAGAAGTCACTTCAGGTGTGCCCCAGGGAAGTGTGTTGAGGTCCTTGGTGTTCATGTTGTATATTAATGACCTTGCAGACAATGTTAATAGTAATCTCAGACTTTTTGCTGATGATGCAGTTATCTATAATGAAGTACTGTCTGAAAGAAGTTGCATAAATATTCAGTTAAATCTTGATAAGATTTCAAAGTGGTGCAGAGATTGGCAACTTGCTTTAAAGGTTCATAAATGTAAAATAGTTCACTTCACAAAATGGAAAAAGATAATATCCTATGACTACAATATCAATGAGTCACTTTTGGAATTGGCCAACTCATACAAATACTTGGATGTAACACTTTGTAGGGGTATGAAATGGAATGATCACCTAGGCTCAGTCTTCGGTAAAGCAGGTGGTAAACTTCGGTTTATTGGTAGAGTACTAGAGAAACTCAATAAGTCTACAAAGCAGAGTGGTCACAAATTGATCGTGCAACCGGTGCTATAATGTACTCAGGTTTGTGGGACCTGTACCAGATAGGACTAATGGGATATTGTACGTACAGGAAAAGTCAGCACGCATGGTCACAAGTTTGTTCGACCTGTGGCAAAGTGTCACAGAGATACTTAAAGGAACTGAACTGGCAGACTCTTGAAGATAGAAGTAAACTATCCTGAGAACAAAGTTTCAAGAACTGGCTTCAACTGACGACTCTAGGAATGTGTACAACCTCCTACGTATCGCTCACATAGGGATCATGAGGATAAGATTAGAATAATTACAATATGCACAGAGGCATTCTTCACGCATTTCATTAGCCAATAGAATAGAAAGAAGCCCTAATAACTGGTGTAATGGGACTTGCACTCTGCCATTCGCTTCACGGTGGTTTGCAGACTGTACCTGTTGATGTAGAAATTTGTTTGAACATAGGAGAATAGACCAGAAAATTTTAATGAGAGTGAAATTTTCAGTTGTGAAGGTTTACATTTTGCAAAAACACACGCAACACATATGCATGACTACATTGTACCTGCGCTGTGGCAGTTTTTATCCAGTGTCATCAGTTCATTGGCCTTGATTTTCCCTTTCAGGTGATAACATTTCCTATTCTGCATTTATAGTACACAGTTAAGTTTACAAATATTTAGAGTGGTTTATAGTTCCCAGCACGTGTTGGTTGCTAACTACGTTGTTTCTTTTTCTCCAGGTTTTACATCCACACACAAAGCATGTGCTACTTCCTGTATAATCAAGCATGGCATCAGGAAACAGAAAAAACCATAGCACGACTGACAACTACATCTTCAAAGGTGTGTCTTCTTTAAATTTGCACTCTACACACATGTAAATCTTTACTTTCAATTTGCTTACTTGCTATCAACCGTGGGGAGTAGGTTGCTCTGTGCTCTATTCAAAATTACTCGAGGATAGACGTTTTGGGATTAGCATGTGGCTTCACAGAGCAGAATTGCCGCACAGAACACACATCACTCAAACTCGCAAAATATTCCCTGCATAAAGGTGAAACATGCAGAGCTGCACTGTGTTTTCATATCAGTTTTATTTATGGCAACGAATTATTTAGACAATATATGAAAAGTTCACAAAAATACAGAGCTTGACAATGTCACCAAATTTTTGACGTTAAGGAGACTTTTTTGTTACTGGACTTACGTGAATACATTATGGAAACAAGGTCTGAAGAACATATTGTATTTTTATCTGCTCCAAATTGGAACTGTGAGACATCTGTAATATGGGACAATTTTGAGTTTGATGTGACACATAATGCTCTGCTTGCACGTCAAAAGCTTACAGGTTGCCAATTTACATTTCAATAGAAAAAACAGAGCAAGTGGTTTATACTTAAACTTCTGTTACATTTTCTAAT
The DNA here is from genome assembly GCF_023864275.1 of Schistocerca cancellata. NCBI lineage: Eukaryota > Metazoa > Arthropoda > Insecta > Orthoptera > Acrididae > Schistocerca > Schistocerca cancellata. The sequence goes on from NC_064635.1 coordinate 134,370,609, forward strand.
CAAACTTTTTAATTCTAACACAACAGAAAAAATAACACAACAGAAAAAAAAATTATTTCTTTAACTTGAGGGCAAATTTACTCTTTCGGAAATCACAAGTTGGCAACATAGTGACCGTATGCTTTAGACTGTTGATTTTGCATCTGGGGAACCACAATTCGTGGAGAGATATTAGTTCCTAATCTCCAACTTCTCACAATCATCGTTTACTTCAACTCTGAATCCAGTCAGTCTTCTTCCCCATTTGTTTTGCTACAGTAGGCATATTTTCAATAACAGAATAGTTGGAAACATCATTGAGAACAATAATTTGTTGGTATGTAGCATGTAAACAATTTCTTTCTACACTGACATGTTTGGTATTGTGTGTTAAACTGTGGGAATAAAGATAAAATATTCAGACTATTACTATTAAGTAATGAAAAACAAAATCTCAGTCCACCATGAACAATCCCACAGGACAGAGATCTGCCTTAAAGCGAATTACGTCAAGAAGGATCTTGAAGCGTAGAGTAAGTCACTAGTGTTGTTAGTGGTGGAAGTGATTGCGTAGCAGTTGCAGGTGGTTGCTGCAGCTGCAGATCTTAGGAAATTGGCTGAACGTGTGATGATGCCCCCACATGAGCCTCATGCTACTACATACTGTTGAGCGTCAATCCGAAAGTAGTTTTGAACAGAGAATGGTTCACACTCCACGAATTAGCAAAAAAGGCACACCTCTAAAATGTATTAAGCGGACACTGATTTTGATGTTAGAAAACAGTTGAGTAGTGAACTAGGTGAATACTTAGGTTGATCCCTTGAGTAATGATTAAATGCAGTATTAACAGTCTCATTTCTTACTTTTTGGGGGGGGGGGGGGGGGGGGGGGGAGCTCTTTTGGTGCGCTCTTTCAGAGAGAAACTTATAGCACCACAGTTTCAGACACTATGTCTTCACATGTTCCATCAAATTGTGAATTCTGCTTTTGTGGGCAATGTTTCACGTATGCTTTCTGTCTGAACTCAGATTGGCTTTGTAACAATATCATCCGTCTCAACATTTTCTGAGGGTAACTGCAAAGTATGGCGTGGTACAATTGCATTGTCAATTTGCCTAGACATCTGAAAACATAACATACATTTTATTAATAATGCTGAGAAAAGTGCAGAAATGAAGCCAGTGTTAATGTCCTCACAACAGGTGAGCTGCTCTCCTCCGTGGGTCCTTGCCCACCATATCCCTCTCTCCTTTCTGCGGAAGTACCGTATTTACTCGAATCTAAGCCGCACTTTTTTCCCGGTTTTTGTAATCCAAAAAACCGCCTGCGGCTTAGAATCGAGTGCAAAGCAAGCGGAAGTTCTGCCGTCGAATATATGTAGCGCTACACAGGCATGCTTTGTAGGCACAAAGATAAATACTGGCGCCAAAACCTCTGCGTCAGTAAATAAATTAAAAAAAAAAAAAGGTGGAAGACGAGCTTTTTTTCTCCGTCCCGAGTTTCGACTACTGCATTCTCATACATTATCCAACGAAGTAAATATAAATTCCGTATTGTTCATCTTCGAATGTAGCAGAATTACAATGTACTACAAAAATCAGACTGGCAAGACTGTTTGGGATGTTTGTCAATATGGCCAACTCTACGTTCTGAATTTTTTCCTACTTGTGAGAAGTGATGGTTGCTAATAAGAACCTGATGAAAAGTGAATCACATACAGTATTCTCTTCACCATAAAAATAATACGAATATAAACATTTTGCCATGTATTCTTTCGTGTTTGCTTCTATCTCATTTAAATCCTGTCTGCCTAATAAACTACGAAACTAGAGTGAGACAACAGCAAACGTGGAAGAATATACGTATCGTGTCATGTTTATATTCGTATTATTCTTATGCCTAATAGTGATACAGTCAGAAATGAAGCACGGCAACTGACTAGATTTTTAAATCTAAGATGACTCTAATTTCTGTGCAGAATTTTATGTACTAAAGAAGTGGTCGCAAAGATTTTCAAACGGAGAAAAATTTTCGCCTAACTCTCGTTCAGAACCTGTTCTATCGTACACAGTCTATTATTTGGTTCTTGTTGATCATTATCAAAGAAAGCAGCAGTGTAAGTAACAACAAATAGCATTCTCTTGCCATTGTTTCGCTAATGAGACGATTCCTCTCTTTCTTCTTCTTCTTCTTCTTCTTCTTCTTCTTCTTCCTTTTTTTTTTTTTTTTTTTTTTTTTTTTTTTTTTTTTTTTGTTTTTTTTTTTTTGTTTTTGTAAGCAGCGGTAGCGCGCACAAAAACAAGCCATGCTGCGAGCGCCGACAGTTCGTAAAACACCTATAACAAAGAGAACGGCACTTCTCAGATCAAAGCAAAATAAGCAATTGATTCAAACCAGACGAAGCAGATGAAAAAGAAAGGGTACCGGTATAAATACGGACGGAGCGTCTGACGCACAGCAATGGCTACCTGGTAAAGCTTAACTGCTAAGCTTACGACTCGAACCGAACTACTGTAGGTGTATCGTCATTCATTCGACCTAAATTGTGTCTCATATTGCAATGGACCAACTTCGTTTCGATTTGGAGGTGCGGCGTAAAACTTTTCTCTCCCCTTGAATTTCGAGTCTCAAATATCAGGTGCGGCTTAGATTCGGGAATTTTGTTTTCCTTTATTTCGAGCCTCATTTTTCAGGTGCGGCTTAGATTCGAGTAAATACGGTAACTATCACTTCTGAAAGTTAGGAACTGTTGCTTGTACTCTTATGTGTTGTAACCACTCTCCCTCTATATTTCGCAGATTCTTATTCAAAACAAAGGATGGTGTTTCAATTCGCAAGGATAAGTGTCAGTTAACAGGAAGGACATGGGTTGCATGAAACCTGACCGTGTTGCTTCGAACAAAAGGTCCCCCTTTTAAATGGTAATGTTGAGTAGGATCTGCTACCAGTTGCAATTTAAAGTAGTTTATGTAATGGGTTTATTGTGACACAACTTTTCTGCAACCAGTTAAGATTTTATTTTTATCTTGCATGCATTTTCTGTGTACTTTGCTGTTTGTTCTCAGTGTTACAGGGTCTGAGGTATTGCACTGTTCTGTTGCGTTAACTGTAATATACAAAACCACACAGTTTTTATATATAGACACATAATAGACTCTCATACACCTCTTTGCATTGATTGCACGCGGAGTACATATACATTATTACAGAGTGTACTTATCTTAATAATCTACATTATCATTTGCTTATGTATACATTTTACAATGGTACTTTTCTCTGAGTCACGTTTTCTATTGAATTATATTTTCGAAGCATTTGAAGAAATTCACTGATATAGTTTCCAGTTTCTCATTTTATGTTTTATCTTCTTCTTCTTTAATGTGAATATATCTTCAGTTCTTGCAACATATTTATATTGACAGTGACACGTAGAAACATGTACTATTTTCTCTCTCTCCCTCTCCTCTCCCTCCCTCCCTGTGTGTTTGTTGGGGGGGGGGGGGGGTGGCAGTAAGCAAGTGATGATCCACATTATTAAGATAAGTACCCTCTGTAAAAATGATGTGTACATACTTTGTGGATGAACCGTAGCAATATATCTCTGTTGGCTATGTGTAAAAATATGTTTGGTTTCGTAAGTTTGATATTTTCATTGTGTATTGTGTACAGAAAATTGTGTGTGAATTTCTGCACAAATGGGGCAGAAGAAAACGCTAAAAAAGTTCTTTCCAAATTTTGTTGCTAGCACTTTATAAAGATCAATCATTTATTAAAAATTGTGTGTGTTTTTATATGTTAAAGTAAAGACAACAGAACACTGCAGCACTTCTCACATCGTAAATGACATGAATAAATAGCTTAGCACAAAAAAATGGGATTAGTTCCCAAAATGTGTCGTACAAAACATAAATAAAAAGAAAGTCATATAATGTAAATGAGCTAGCTGATATGTCTTTTGAAGCCAAATTATAGCTTAACTGCAGTAGAACACATTACTTGTAATATTGGACACAAAAAATCTTGTGAAGGCGAAATCTTATTGTGGCCAGGTGGTCAGTTAAAGAACGTGTTAGGATTGACGGTAGATGACAAGCTTTTTGGAAGTATCAGACAAGGGAAAGAATAAGTTGCTACTCACCACATAGAGGAGGCATTGAATCACAGGCGCCCCCCCCCCCCCACTCTCTCTCTCTCTCTCTCTCTCTCTCTCTCTCTCTCTCTCTCTCTCTCGTCTCTGTACACTGAGGCCTGTCTGTCTGATGTGTGCAGCAATCTGCGAGGGGTGGGTAGTGAGGGTAAGTAGGTGGCATGGGTTGGGGAGGGATGGCAGAGTAGAGATGGGTGGGGGGAGATGCTGTACTTCTGGCTTTGGATGCAGGCAGGGATTGGATAGAACTCCTAGGTGTTGTGTTGGAAAGTTGTGCTGGGGGTGGGGAGTAAAGAAGGGGAAAGGACTAGTAGATGCACTGGCAGGACAGGAGGCACCATGTGTAGATTTGGAGTGGGAACAAGGGAGGGGGAGGGGGAGGAGGTGGAGGTGGGTGAAGGACAGGAACTAGTGAAGAGTGTGTTGTAGGGAGTGTTCCCACCTGCACAATTCAGAAACCCCAGAGAAGCAATCATTAAAGTAAAGCATATTACGTTGGGTGACGTGTTCAGAAATTGGGGGTCCAGCCTACTCTTGGCGATAGTTTGGCCGTGGCCATTCGTGCAGACTGACTGCTTTCACAAGTGATCTTGCCTTTGTTGGGATAGGGCCACCAGTGAAAGCAGCCATGTGGTCTACCGGCTAAGCTGCAATCAATATGATTTTTATGTGGTCATGACAACTAACAACCCAAGCTCCAGCCAAGAGATGGCTGGACCACGCAGTTGCTGAACGTGCTACTCAGGATGATGTGCTTCACTTTAATGACTGCTTCATCAGCATGCGCTTTGCTACTGTAAGCTCCCTGGCCTCAGCCTTCACTAGTCTGTCCACCTACCTATCCCCTTCCGTGCCCATACTTTTGCACTACACATACTTCTATCCTGCCAGTGCAGGTACTGGTCTGTTTCCCCTTCCCCCCCCCCCCTCCCCCCCATCCCTGATCATAGCCTTCAGACACTGCACCTAGCAGCAATATCCTGTTCCTGCAGGCATCACAGCATCTTTTTTTCCCCACCCCCACCTCTGCCATGGTATCTCTACTGCTCCCCACCACATATCATGGCCTTGTTTGTCGTGGACTTCATTTGCTTCCCAAGGACACTAGTCCGGATTTGATCTGTTGCTGTAAGTTTCTCAACCTTCGCACGCAACTTAAGTGGTAGCACCTTTGTGTACAGTGATGGCTTTAAGATCGACTGTGGTGTCAGGTGTGCCTTTGTCATTGGCACCTATCATTTTCAGTATTGGTTTCCAGAACACTGCTCAATTTTTGCAGCAGAGCTCTTCGCCCTCTATCAAGCCAGCCAGCACATCCAGCAATATAGGCTTTTTAATTGTCTTATGCCCCAATTCTCTCAGTGGCCTTCAGAGCCTCTGTAGGCTGTACACAGACTGTCCCTTAGTGCAACAGGTCCAAGAAAGCTTCCACTTGCCCACTGTTACAGGAGCCACTGTGATGTTCGTGTGGGTTCCTGGTCATGTCTGTCTGATGGGAAATGAGGCAGCTGACACTGCTGCCGAGGCTGCAGTCCTCCTGCCTTGGCCTGCTTGTTCTTCCATTCCTTTGGATGAGCTCCATGTTACCATCTATTAGCAGATGGTGTCACCTTGGCATTGCCACATACTCCTCTCTTCACAGGAACAAGCTCCAGGGAACTAAACCTCTCCCAACAGCTTGGCTGACCAACTCTCAGCCATCTCGTCATGAAGTGGTCATTTTTGCTAAGTTACATATTGAACACTGTAATTTTAGCCATCGCCATTTGTTATGTGGTGATCCCTACCAGTTTGTGCTCGTCATTAGCCTTTGTATATGTTTCCCACCTGAATTATTGGCCGTTTTAGCAAAAGATGCACAGGCTGTCAACCCTGTTAAATTACTTTTTATTCAATATGGTGAAGGACATTAATCTTTGATTCGGATTTTGTGAACCTTCCTTCAAGGGGACATTCTTATCTTTAGCTCTTTCCTGGCAGTGTCCTAAGGTTATGAAATGGGTGCTTATGGCCTCAGTTGTTTTCGTACCACCAAAACAAGGAGGGCAAGGGGGGGGGGGGGGGACTCCTTGTCCCCACCATCTAGCCCAGCAGATGAGTGCCCTACTTCAGAAGGATGATTTCATCCAAAAGCATAAATATTTTAGCAGTCCTTGTCACTTTGCCCCTCTATGACTCAACACATCCTCTGCGCCGGTGCGTAACAACTATCCATTCCATTTTTGTGCTTTACTTACTGTCATTCTATTATCTCGTATGAGATGGGCAACTGTAAACTAATCAAGACTATTTTTAGCCCAAAAAGGGCAGATCTGCAGTGTGGGTTTGTGAATTTTATGCAAGACATTGTATGAATGTCTCGAAACTTTGACTCTGACATTCCTGTACTTACACGTAGTCATGAATTTGTTGATGATAATGTTAATTCATTCAGAAGAAAACTGTAACATTCATTCAGTGAACACTAATCAGAAAAACAATTTGCACTGAGATAACACGCGTGGCACAAAAACTTCTTCACTTTCTCAATAGGTTTCATTTCCAACAGGTATCTGGCAGGGCTGAAAAGAAATTGAATGATAATCTCCAACTCTTAAAATCTAAATTGAACGACTAATTTGTGCTGCACTCATACTCTGTGCGAGTTCCTCACAGTAGTAGAGAATTTTTTCTTTGTAATGTCTTATTTATTCATGAACTGTCTGCATTTTTTTTTTTTTTTTTGTGCTTTATTAATTCTTTAATTCTTGTTGTTGTTGTGGTGGTGGTGGTGGTGGTGGTGGTGGTGGTGGTGGTGGTGGTGGTGGTCTTCAGTCCTGAGACTGGTTTGATGCAGCTCTTCATGCTACTCTATCCTGTGCAAGCTTCTTCATCTCCCAGTAACTACTGCAACCCACATCCTTCTGAATCTGCTTAGTGTATTCATCTCTTGGTCTCCCTCTACGATTTTTACCCTCCATGCTGCTCTCCAATACTAAATTGGTGATCCCTTGATGCCTCAGAATATGTCCTACCCAACGATCCCTTCTTCTAGTCAAGTTGTGCCACAAACTCCTCTTCTCCCCAATTCTATTAAATACCTCGTCATTAGTTATGTGATCTACCCATCTAATCTCCAGCATTCTTCTATAGCACCACATTTCGAAAGGTTCTATTCTGTTCTTGTCTAAACTATCTATCGTATGAATACTTCCAGAAAGGCTTGCTGACACTTAAATCTATACTCGATGTTAACAAATTTCTCTTCTTCAGAAATGCTTTCCTTGCCATTGCCAGTCTACATTTTATATCCTCTCTACTTCGACCATTATCAGTTTTTTGCTCCCAAAATAGCAAAACTCCTTTACTGTAGATTAAAATTGAAGAAACTGTAAAAGACTTTAATTCTTATGTTTATAAAATTTCCAATCAACAGTGTGTAAACTGTGTAGTGACTTGTTGCAAGACCAAGTAGCTTTGGCTTGCGTGGCCCCATACAACCTGATAGATAGATAGATAAATAAATAAAATCACTTAACTAACCTGTCTACTAAAGTGACACATACAAATTTCAACATTGACTCCGTTGCTCAAGAGGCCAATCGTAACGATTTGAACTTTAGCCCAGCCTTCTGCTTATTTAGAGATGGAGACCACCATTTCCAGGTCATGAAACTCTCAACCCCCTTCTTTCCTACATTCTGCCTTTCAGATTCATACTTCTTGCCCATGGGAGAACGAATGTTGCGAAAAAAGCCCCACCGACAGTCTAGGATTACGTTCTGGAATGATCCTTCCTCTCTGGAGTGATGTACAGCATACGCTGTTAAAGAAGTTACAACTGGGTGTCAGGCTGGGACATTGAAATCTTATTAACATATAACTGTATATTTCTGCAGTTCTTTTCATTATAGGTAACTGCATCATCTGTGAAAAGTTGCTAATAATATTGTCTGCAAGCTCATTAATATTCAACAAGAATGACAGGAGTCCCAACACATACATCGGCAAACCTATAGTTACTTTTACCTGTATTGATGACTGAATAGGTTGGAAAAAAAGCTAACAGCAACAGATGTCATACGTTTCCTAGAAACTTGAGAAAAATTGTTGTATTTGACTTTTATATTTTTGTTAGTATTTAGGTGATAAATTTATTGAACAACTTGTTAACTGAAATGTAGGATCTTAAAAGATGTACGTACTGTGTGCAGATGTCACAGCAATTGCAAGAGTCTGCCGAGGTGCAGAGCAAGATGTTGTCAGATCTCCTATTGGTGAGCACCGTCGTGGGACAAGTATCGACTGTACTGCTCGCCATCCAGAATCTCTTGCTCAGTGGCTCCTCGTTCTTTGGCACTGTGCTGTTCTTCACCGTGGCTGCAGTCGCCTTAGCGGCTCTCGGCCGAACGCGTTCCGGTTCCAGTATGGTACCACACATGTTTGCTGTGCTGTTTGCTGGTGCCATTGTGGAGACTGTTATTGCAAATTGGTTTGCCGGTAAGAGTACAAGAAGTATTTAAAAAAACTATATATGTCTATTCCCTCTTCACTAAAAACAGTGAAATGGAACAGTGTGGGATTCCCTTGTTAATGGTTGTAACAGAGTTCTCGCTTCTCAGTTGATTGTCGCCCTGATGAGGTTTGTAATAAAAGTTACCATGTTCAGTCTTGACAGTTAGTTGCCTTATTATCTTTTCTTGAAGCTGTGGACCTGCTACTCAGTTCCACTAACTATTCTATGTGGATTTCTTCACTGACTGTAGAGGGTTGAGGAATAAAAGAGAACTCACAATTAACTACAAAGTGATGTAACACCTTTTGAGATAACTCGTTGAATTTACTTGCTCAATAAAATGACTACACTTTTGGGTGAATGGTTGTCACATTAACTTGAGCAACATATATGAAGTGAAGTGATACACGTTTCTGGAGGGTCCGCCTTTAGCAAAACACAGTTTTGTTTTTCATCCCATACATGTTTCACTGCAGTTGCAGCAACGTCAGTGGTCTTATATTTTATGGCTGTTAAATATAAAGAATGTTCTTTATTGTTTGTATACATGTAAATATTAGTTTTTAAATTGTAGTTACACATTTTCGAGGAAACACACTAAATTATGAACTCATACTTTTTTTACCACATGGTGTAGTTTTCCTGATGTGTTATGTTTTTACAGTGACTGATTTCTTTCACAGTTTGTCATCTGCAATCATATGCAACTTAATGTAGACAAATTATTTAAGCAAAAGTTATGATTTGTAGACTGTTGTGCCTGTGCCTGAAATTAAGAAATCCTATGTAGAAGCTTATGTGGGTGTGGGTGTGCGTTTGTGTGTTTGTATTTACATTATGTTCTGCTTATGTTTTGTGTTTTTATCTTCTTCTTCACTATGTTATTGAACTGTCACTGTCACTGTTTACCAGCTGTAAAAACAGACAAGATGGCGGTCAGTGGAACAGTTGAAGGTGTAAAAAATAAGATGGCTGCCAGAGGAACAGTTGAAGGTTGAAGGTGTACCTGGCGGTTGTTCTGAATCTTTCAGAGGTGTCTGTGCATTTGTGTGTGTGTGTGTGTGTGTGTGTGTGTGTGTGTGTGTGTGTGTGTGTGTGTGAGTGAGAGAGAGGATGGGTTTGAGTTGTGTTTTTTGTGTGTGGATGGGTGGGGGGGGGGGGGGTGGCTCTATAGGTTGGTGTTACCTAATAATTCTTTGAGAACAGAGTTCCATTGCAGAAAGCTGTGTCTTCATTTATTACTTGTTTTCCTTCAACTAAGACTTTTTGTATTTGATAATTTTCTTCAGTTACTAGTTTTTGTGGGGGGGCTGTTGCTGCATTTGAGAATTTTCAAATGGCTCTGAGCGCTATGGAACTTAACATCTGAGGTCATCAGTCCCCTAGAACTTAGAACTACTTAAACCTAATTAACCTAAGGACATCACACATATCCATGCCTGAGGCAGGATTCGAACCTGCGACCAGGATTCGAACCTGCGACCGTAGCAGTTGTGCGGTTCCATACGGAAGCGCCTAGAACTGCTTGGCCACCGTGGCCGGCGAGAATTTTCAAGACTGTATTGATGTCTGTTGGGTTACGTTTCTTGTCCTTAAGGTATTCAGCAAATGTGGAATGACAGCTGTTACTTTTTAATGCTCTTATGTGTTCTGCGTATCTGGAATTATAGTTTTGTTTGTCTGTCCTACATAAACTGGTTTGCAGTCCTGACATGTTAGTTGGTAAATACCAGGTGTGTGTTGTTTGTCTATGCTTGTGTTCGTTGTCTGTCCTGTAGGATATTTTTAGCCCTTGTTTTTTGAGTATGTTGCCTATTCTGTGGGCTGCTTTGTTGTTGTAGGTGAGAATGAACGACTTGTTTGTTGTTGTTGGTGTTTCTGTGTGTGTGTGTGTGTGTGTGTGTGTGTGTGTGTGTGTGTGTAAATTGGTGCTATAGTGTTTGTATCATATCCATTCTCTTCAGCTATTTGTGTGATTGTCTGTAATTCATTATTATTGTTGTTGTTTTCTGTGAGTGGAGTTTTGTTCAGTCTGTGTAGCATATATTGGAAGCCAGTTAGTTTGTGCGCAATCAGATGATTAAATTTTTGTGAATGGCTGTGCTGGTGGTGGTCACTTTCCTGAATATGGAGAATTGGTGTTGGTTGTTGTGTCTGTATACTGTGAAGTCAAGGAAATTTAACATTTTCTCATTTTCTGTATCTGTGATGAATTTTATTTTTGGGTGGATTTTGTTTATATCACCACAATGGAGTTGCTGAATGTGACTGAGTGTTTCATCTAGAAGGCACATGCTGTCATCTAAATAATGATACCAATGTATTATCCAGTATTGTTTTGGTCTTACTATTGTTTCAAATATTTTGTTTTCAATGTGATTGAGAAAAATGTTGGCTAGGGTTCCACTGACTGATGACTCCATTGGAAGGCCATCTTCTTGTGTGTAGAACTGATTGTCAAATGAAAAATAGTTTTGATCTGTGATTAGTTTTAGAATGCTAGCTATTTCTTTAATGTGGGGTTAAAAAATTTCTGCTTGTTGTTCTAATTGTTTGATGTTGTTGATGGGTTCTGTGGTGGGGATATTGGTGTACATGGTGTGATGTCAAATGCCGGCCGCGGTGGTCTAGCGGTTCTGGTGCTGCAGTCCGGAACTGCGGGACAGCTACGGTCGCAGGTTCGAATCCTGCCTCGGGCATGGGTGTGTGTGATGTCCTTAGGTTAGTTAGGTTTAAGTAGTTCTAAGTTCTAGGGGACTTATGACCTAAGATGTTGAGTCCCATAGTGCTCAGAGCCATTTGAACCATTTTTGATGTCAAATGATGTGAGTATGGCTGTTGAAGGTATGTTGATGTCTTTGATTTTTTTATATCAGCTCTTTGGTGTATGCTTCGTTATTTGTGTATATGTAATGTTTTTGTAAGTATGTGTGTATTTCTCTGGCTAAGTTATATATGTGGGTGCACTTCTAAAATTGACAACGGTGCGTATCGGAATGCGCTTCTTGTTAAGCTTTAGTAGGTTGTTCAGTGTGGGTGGTTGGGGGTTCTTTTGTTTCAGCCATTTTGCTTTCTGGTTTGTGAATATGTGTGAGGTATTTTTTAGTTGTGTTAGTGTGTTTCTCTGGTATCTTTGTGTTGGGTCGCTGGGTAACTTTGTCATGTTGTTGTATTCCATAAATTTTAAGATTTTGTTCTTGTTTTCATCCTGTTTTATTATCATCATGGTGCGGCTCTTGTCTGATCTCGTAGTGGGTGCCTCATGGTTTGTAAGTTTGTTCTTTATTTTTCTGGAGGTTTTTTCTTCTATAGTTTTTATTCCTGTCAGTGTGTTGTTTTTGTTTTCCTTTGTTATGCATCTTATTTCTTCTGCAACTAATTCTCTTGTCAGACCTGCATTGAAGTTTGGGTTACTGTTTCTTTATGTTGTTTTATGATGTATTCACTTTCTGTGATAGGATTCTCCACTGTCTCATGTTAACGTGTGTGTTGACATTGTTTTTAGGACCTTTTTCTAGAAAATTTACTTCATGATTGACCAGACATTTGTAGCATGTGTTTTTTCCCCCTGTGTATAATGATTTCATTTTGTTTTTGTTTTAAAAGTGTGTTCAGTTTTGCTGTTGTTAATTCCATTTTGATTTTATTTGTGTTTCTGTGTTTTGTTTGACTGTATTCATGATACCGTTGAATATTTCCAAGAGTTTGATGTGATTTCCTAGTTCCAGGTTGATTTTAAATAGTTTAACAATGAGTTCCTGCTTTTTTGTATACAGATACCTAATTTCCCACTTCAGCCACTCTATTTCGGCTTTGTGTTTGGCATGTTGGGCTGCAAATGACATTCTGTTTTCTTTTACATGTATATAGTTAGGTATTATGTTATGTGATAGACAAATTCTGTTGAATTTTATATTTAAAATAGTTTGATGTAACTTTGCTGTGGTGTTCCGGAATTTGTTGTAGAGCTTGCTCGGAAATGCCTGCAGGGCACTGAAATAATCATCTTGGAGTTGAAGCTCTTTTGTCTGTATTTGCTTTAACAATACATGTGTTTCTGGATGGAGTCCGCCTTTAACAAAACACAATTTTGTTTTTTTATCCCATACATGTTTCACTGCAGTTGAAGAATCCTCAGTGGGCTTCTATTTTATGGCTGTTAAATATAAAGAATATTCTTTATTGTTTGTATACATGTAAATATTAGTTTTTAAATAATAGTTACACATTTTTAAAGAAACACACAAAATTATGAATTTATACGTTTTTACCACATGGTGTGGTTTTCCAGATGTGTTATGTTTTTACAGCTTTGTCATCTGCAACCATACACAACTTAATGTACGCATTATTTAAGCAAAAATTATGATTTGTGAACTGTTATACTTATGCCTGAAATTAATAAATTCTATGTAGAAGCTTGTGTGTGTGTGTGTGTGTGTGTGTGTGTGTGTGTGTGTGTGTGTGTGTGTTTCACTTATGTTTTCTGGTTTCATCATCTTCTCCACTGTGTTATTGAGCTGTCGCTGTCACTGTTTAGCTGTTTACCAGCTGTAAGAACAACCAAGATGGTGGATAGTGGTTTTATTTACTAATTAACATTTCAGGGCTGCAAATCAGTTTATGTAGGACAGACAAGCAGAAACTTTAATACCAGATATGCAGAACACAGAATAGCATTAAAAAGTAACAACTGTCATTCCACATTTGCTGAACACCTTACAGGCAAGAAATATAACCCAACAGACATCAATACAGATTTGAAAATTCTCAGATGCTGCAACAGCCTCCCACAAAAACTAATAATCGAAGAAAATCATCTAATACAAAAAGCCTTAGTTGAAGGAAAACAAGTAATTAATGAATGCACAGCCCTCTGCAATGAAAGTCTTTTCTCTGCCCTCAACGAATTATTAGATAGCACCAATCTTTAGAGCCCCCCCCCCCTTTCTCTCTCTCTCTCTCTCTCTCTCTCTCTCTCTCTCTCTCTCTCTCTCTCTCACACACACACACACACACACACACACGCACACACACAAAACTTCTGCTACATAGAACCTACAATTTAATGTGCATCCTGAACCATGTGTGGTTCCTTAGAGCCTTCACATCATTGAGAGGTGAAGGCTAGATTAGACATAACTGTCAGTGTTCTTATTAAATGCACATAAGTTATTAATTCTTTAAAAAAATTGGTTTTTCACTCCTTACTGTTTCAGATGATGCAGCAACTCATTACCAGTGGGTGTGGTATCTACGGTGCTTTGAAACAATTCTGTGCACGATACTGCTTGGTTATGCTGCTTGGAGATACCAGCACTATGGACCGGCAAACAACAGGTTGTTGAAAATGATTGACAACAAGATTGATCGGGTGCTGGTTGCAGTTCTAAGTATCAATAAGGTAAAGAGGTAATAAATTTTGTCTTATACCTAGATCCATTGTTAAGCACCGAGTAGGAGAGGGGAGGAAAGAGGCAGGGTGTGGGAAGGAGTTTTGTAGATGGCTAGGCTTGGAAGGAGGCAACGGTTGTGTGGGACAGGAGTGTGACACATGGGCACCGCCACCAGTAATTTTGTGCAGCTCATTATGACAATGACGAGGAAGAGGGTATTGGATGGGTGTGACAGAACTGAGGAAGGAGAGACTGCACGGGAGAGGATGTGAGTGCATAACAGGTGAAGTTAAGACTGTGGTGGGATGTGGTCGGGGATCGGCAGAGGATGGAGCCAGCAGGATTGGGAACAAAGGATAACTCCCGTCTATGTAGTTCGGAGCAGCTGGTGCTGGGAGGAAGCATCCAGATGTCACAGGTTGTGGAGCATTTTATGCTTGGCAACACTTTCTGCCACTGGTAGTTGAACTGTGTTGCAGTTTGTTAGTGGCCGTCAGATTTACAGCTGGTTGGGGTTGTGCCCATATGGAGACTTGCAGCAGAGCCGGTACATAACGTGGCTGCTGTCACAGGTGGTCCCGCCTCTGATGGGTTGAGATAAACTTATGACGGAACTGGAGTCTGCTGTGGTGGATGAGTAAATTTGACAGATCTTGCACTGGGGTCTATCAAAGGGATATGACCCATTTGTAGGGTGTCTGTTTGTCCCATTTTTCCTGGAACAGCTGTATGTTTGATTTGCAATGTGCTGCACATCGCACAAGTACTTATGCTAGGTAGTGCCACTTGTGCAACTTGATCTACAATCTTCGCTTATTTATGGTTAATGATTTGCACTGGTGATAGTAATGATTCATGTTCAGTGTTGCATCGTAACAAACCGAAAGTGGAATATTTATAGCAGTAAAAAAAAAAAAGTGAGTTTACTTTTGCCACTGGCTGTGGAGAAAATGTAGAATGTACATTACGCAAGTCAAAATTTTCTGTTGGACATGATGGAAGGTCTAAAATTGTGAATCATGTTAAGATGAAGAAACATCACGTGTGTTTGAACGAAAATGCACTTCTTCATAAAATACATGGCGTAGTCCATATCAAATTGGGCAGCCTAGGAAAAAAATCTTACCTTCATAGTCTCGGATGTTATTGAATTTTGCATATGTTAAAATGAAGGACTAAATAAGGAACACGTATTTTTTTCTTTTCTCCAAAAAAGTTCTGCTCCGAGATACAGCCCTCCAAAGATGACATTGTGCGTACCATTTTGAAGGTGCGAAATTTGGAAAAAAATTTAAAATGCTATATCTCTGGAACAGTTTTAGATATTTTGTTGGTTTTTTTATTTGAAAGATAATTAATTTATGACTGCAAAGAAATCCTCCATTTGGACTTACCTGTCAGAGTTCTTTTACTATAGCATTCTGAACTTTTTTTTTTAAATGCCAATCCATAAAGTTTTGATTTTTTTTCCTGTTGATTAGTACCACATAGTTCTACATTCCCTGGAAAGGAGAGCTTCCACTTTTAGGTTGAATAGGTTTTATAAACAATTGAAATTTTTGCCAAACGTAAAACCTGTTTATTGCCACATTATCACATAACATGCTTGTAAAAATCAAAATCTAGCCTTATTTAATATAATTTTAGTTTTGAAAGATGAATAAGACTCATTTTTACAGCATTTGAAATGATTTTACAGCATTTTAACTGGTTCCAAAATGTATGTGAAAGGTCCAAAGACTTAAGGTTTCAGTTTATAGAACTTCTGTGCACTCTGTTTTGTATTGAAATCAGCCAGTCAATGAACTAAAAATGTGTTTCAGTGCTTCAGTATCTCCCTTTAATATAGAGCAGGGATCCCCAAACTATTTTGGACAAGTGACCCCTTTTCCAAAATGAACTGTTATCTCAGACCCCCATGGCCAAATTACCTATTTTTATTCATAATGGTCCGCTAACTTAAAACAGCTGCTGCAGAGTGTTATTTTTCATTCTGACTTAGGTCAATAGAAGAAGACAGAGTGAGAATTAGCAATGCTTTAAGTTAGCAGACTATTATGAATAAGGGGGCCTATCTTTAGTTTTTTCCTATTGATACAAAATACCTAGGTACTAAGGTACCAATTGGAAAACTTTGCACTTGGTTAAGTGAGTAAAGTTGACTTCATTTTCTCAACAAAATTTAACAAAATAAAAAGACATACAATTCAGTAAATATCAGGTTTAATTTATAGTGATTATTACAAATTAAGTACTTAAAGACTCTTAAGTAGGTAGGAAATTATATTTAAAAAAGTATTAATTCGCAAAGAGAAAATTAAACATTCAGTGTGATGGATGAACCTGGTGACTAACACAACATAAACAATACAGTACCTACCTATCTTGAAAGTTTTAAATAAGAACTTGTGTTAATTTAATAGGGGTCGATTTTTAGACCTCATCGACCCCCAAAATCAGTTTTCGTTTATGTCGACCCCTAGGAAACCGATATCGACCCTGAAGGGGTCGATATCGACCACTTTAGGAATCCCTGATATAGAGTGATGCCTTCCTGTTGAACCAATAGGAACTGGAACACTTGCAGTCTTCAAACCATTGTGAACAGGAAGTGAGCCTTGATGGTGTTGCTGTGCTTCAACTGGAAACCTATATCTAGCAGCTGGTCCATGTGGTAGCATAAGGTTCACTACTGTTTTGGTTAACTCATAACTGGTGTTTATAATCTCTACAATCCACCAGTCACAGTCATACACACATACCACAAACTTCCCCCTTCTCAGGTTGTGGATCTAAATATTATCCTGCTGTTTCTGAGGTGTTGGCCGAACGAACAAAATTTCTTCTTTCTTGCTCTTTAAAGTGCGTCCAATATGACTTCGGCCATCAGTTTGAGTCCAGAAATGTGTCTTCTGGATTCCTTTCACAGGAGTAGTTTGTTTGGACTATTTTCCTTTTTTCTGCTCGCGGAGTTCTTCAATTTCCTCTTTGGACAAAGAATAGGGGCTGTAGATATGTAGGATTTCATGACTCTCCTAAAATCCTCAGCATTCTGAATCACAGCTGTATTTGGTCTGGAAAGATTATGTTTTGTACCACGGTGCTTCAGCAGGCCGCCTAAACGATCACAAGGGCTCTTCCCGTAACCAGTAGCACCGTATACCCAGTCAGTTGGCACAAGCGACTTACTCAATACAAACAGCTGGTAACAATTTTTAAAATGACTAGGAGTACCATCAGAAATAATGGATGACCTTCTCTGCCCCTGTTTGCAGTTGAAGAATTTTGCGCATTGCTAGCAAAGCATGTGCTGAGTCATGTCCTGTGTCAACACATACTTGCAACACTTGCGGTCTGGTTTTGAAAATATGTCCCACCTGTAAAAATTGAAACCTGGTCATTACTCCAATGATACCCTTGTACTTCTTGTGGGAGAATTACGTACCAGTTCTCAACAAAATCACAGTGAAGCACTAAACGTAGTTCTTCAGCCTGTACACACTCTTTCACTTTAGCAATACGAAGTTGTTGTTGCAATTTCTTCATATCCCCGTGTGTTACTGCGCTCACTGACCATTTACCAAGTTCATCAATGAAACTGTCAAAGGCAACAACTTTCATAATTAGTTTTTTTCTCCCATGTCGCATATGTAATTTCTGCAGTTATTCGCTACATCTTCCAGGCCAAGTGTCTGTAAAGACAATCCTCCCTTTCCAGGACAGTCACCACATTCTTGAAACAAACAAGTCCCTCACTTTACATTACAGACTCCTAATGACTTCACGTGCCCAACCATGGTGTCATGTCACGTGCTCCAGTAAGTGCTTCAAAGTTAACACACAAAATTCTCGCAGTACACACGTAAACAGATATCTCTATGTGGGTGTGGAACTACCCACTTAGGTTGTAGTGCATAAAATTTTGATCTTTCAATATGTGAAGTTGTATAGTTGCTCTTATAAATTGGAAAAGTATTTTTAATACTGTGAGTCATGTATCTCTTCACTTTCACACCTTTTTGACCTTCAACTGTTACAGTTATAGTGTCTTTTTTTTGTTGGCACTCTAGTGAGAACAGTCCTATTTATCTTCCAGTTAAAATGACTGCACTATTTGCACTTGAGCTGCTTCTACAGGATGACCGTAATAGGGATTACCTCTTCCAAAGCCTCCTTTTACAGGCCTCACATTTCTTGATTTGTCTACCGTGTACTTCCATAATGATGGAATGTGGTTAAAAATTGTTTTCTTTGAAAATGTCTCGGGAATAATAGTTAAAACTCGCACCTTTTCACTGTAGGATGCACAATATTCAACAGCTGAGTTGATATCTGTGAAAAATTCCTCGCAACGGTGCTTTGGTTCATTTTATTTTGAAGATGGAACTTTTACTTTGAAGAGTGTGGTCAGTTTTGCTGTAGTGTATTCATCCGTTGCTTTAGTAATTTCTCTGCACTTTCTTGATGCATAGAGCTTATGACTCGACTTCAGTGACCTCGTTTTCTTAGCAGGACTAACACCTACCTCTGTAGCTGATTGATTCAGGGTATTTAATTCTTCTTCCTCTATTGATGCAAAATCTGCACCATGGGAGGCTTCATGTTGTTCAGAAATCTAACGTTTTTGGATTGGCATTTTTGGAAAAACAAATTTTTTTCTGTAAGTTATAAAAAAATTCAAAAGGTGACAGTAACAGAACTTTGACAGATATGTCTAAACGGAGGATACCATTGCAATCATAAAGCACTTATCTTTTAAATAAAAAAAACTCTAACAAAATATCTAGACCTGTTACCGAGATACAGAATTTTAAAAAAATTTCCATAATTCGCATCAGAATGGTGTTCGCTGTGTCACCTTTGGAGGTCTGTATGCTGGGGGCAGGAAATTTTTGGAGAACACAAAAAAATACAGGCTTCTTACTTACTCCTGAATTTTAACATGTGCTAAATCCAGTAACATCCGATTGTGAAGGTAACCCCCTGCCTGAAATGATAAGGATTATGCCACATAAGTTACAAATAAGGTGGTACTGCAGCAGATTAATTGTAAAAAGTTATTTGGAATCATCAGAGTGTATGATGCAGAGGTAAACTTCTATGCCAATTAAATTTTATCAATACAGTTTGTGTATGTTTTTTCTTTGATTGTCCTACAATTTTTCCAAACTTTTTGAAAGTCCTGTTTTCTAATAAATAAGGTTGCTTGGCGCTTCGTTGATTTGTGGGGATGGGACCAAACAGCGAGGTCATTGGCCCCATAAGACGAGGGAAGGAAAGCGGCCACACTCTTTGAAAGGAACCATCTCAGAATTTGCCTGACCCTAAATCAGGATGACTGGACACAGGTGTCTGTAAATGCCACTGTTAATACATACTGTAAAAAAGCCTGAAACTGCTTCCTGATGCCTAGTGACACACATGTGGAGGACTTCATTAAAAATTGTGAGGAAGAGGTTGTTCTTAATATTTTTCATAAGTTTACAGAGAAAGGTCCATCTCTAGCCTTACAGTAGACGGCAGAAATGACATCCGAGTTGACTGGAATTTGTATGTCTAATGTATTGTATGTGCAGAAAGAGTAACAGAATACCGTCAAACTTTCTATTCCAGGAAAGATGCAAAAAAGTCAGTTGTGTGGTCAGAGGTGCATGCATTGTATTTGAAATGGTAAATGAAGATGACTTTCCCACTTTTAAAAGGACAGTATCTTACAAACTATTAAGAGACACTGATTTCCAGTTTGAAAATAGGAAACAAAGTTGTATAATAAGGCAGATATGATATTTCTTTGTGGAGGAGGCATTATCTTAGTCAGATTTCCAAATTTAGGCATGAGAAATGTAATACTTACTACCATGATGAGAAGTGGGTCAATGCAGGACATGTCACGCAAAACGTATGGACTGTAACAATAGTATGAAAAGGATAGTTGCTACTCAACATGTAGCGGAGGTGCCGAGTCACAGATAAAGCGAGCTTTCGGCCAACAAGGACTTTGTCGAAAATAGACAACATACGCACACATACATGTACAAATGCAACTTATACACATGACCACAGTCTCTGGCATCTGAAGCCAGACTACAAGCAGCAGCGCATGATGGGAGAGGCAGCTGGGTGGTAGGGGTAAGGAGGAGGCTGGGATAGGGAGGGGGAGGGATGGCAAGGCAGGGACAGTAAAGTGCTACCTGTGGGAGCTTACAGGGACGAGGTGGAAAGAGGGTAGTGCAACTAGGTGCAGTCAGGATGTTAGGCAGAGAGAGAGGAGGAGGGGGGATAGCAGAAAAGGAGAGAAGTAAAAGTAAAAAGACTGAGGGTGCTTGGTGGACTAGACGCCTGTGTAGTGCTGGTGTGGGAACAAGGTAGGCCCAGGTGGGTGGATAATGACTAACAAAGGTTGAGGCAAGGAAGGTTATGGGAACGTAGGATATATTGCAGGGAGAGTTCCCAGCTGTACAATTCAAATAAGCTAGTGTTGGTGGGAAGAAACCAGATGGCACAGTCTGTGAAGCAGTCATTGGAATGAAGAATTTCTTGTTGGTTGGTATGCTCGGCAACAGGGTGATCCAGTTGTTTCTTGGCCGCAGTTTTTCGGTGAATATTCATGCAGACAGACAGTTAAATGTTGGTTGTCATGCCCATGTAAAATGCAGCACAGTGGTTGCAACTTAACTTGTAGATCACATGGTCGGTTTCACAGTTAGCCTTGCCTTTGATGGGATAGGTGACATTTGTGACCAGACTGGAGCAAGTGGTGGTGGTGGTGGTGGTGGTGGTGGTGGTGGTGGTGGTGTGAGGTTGTATGATACAGGTCTTGCATCTAGGTCTATAACAGGTACGAGGGCTATCCACAAAGTATATTACGTTTTCGTTTGTGTCCGTTAGGGGCAGGGCTAGTGCAGCCATCTTGGTGTCATGGCATTCCGCCGCTCAGTCGGCATCCTGCCGTGCTAGTGAGAGGTTCGTGCTGTACTCTGTTGAGTTACTGTGACAGTTTGAAATGTCAGCGTTAATTGAAAATGCCGCGAAGTGTGAAGTGCATGCTGTAATAAGGTTTCTGACTGCAAAAAACTGTACACCGATAGAAATCTATCAGCAGCTTTGTGAAGTGTATGGGGACAACACAATCACTGAAGGTGGAGTGCGTCAATGGGTCATAAAATTTAAAAATGGCCGAACTAACGTTCACGACAAAGAGCGAAGTGGAAGACCCAGCATAGTGACTGCCGAACATGTCGAAAAAGTCGATGCCGCGGTCCGTGAAAACCGTAATTTCACTATAACGGAACTCTCTGAGTTTTCCACAAATTTCACGAAGTTTGTTGCACAAAATCATTACCGAAAAGCTTGGTTACCACAAGTTTTGTGCAAGATGGATAACAAAAATCTTGACAGAGATTCACAAAAATCAGCGAACGGCTGCAGCGTTAACGTTTTTGGACGCTTATGAGAAAGATGGCGACTCATTACTCGATCACATCATTACTGGTGACGAAACATGGGTTACGCATGTGAACTGCGAGACAAAATTGCAGTCAATGCAGTGGGTACACACAAATTCCCCCCAAAAACCCAAGAAATGCATGCAGACAATGTCGGCAAGGAAGGTGATGGCGACTTTCTTTTGGGACAGAAAAGGTGTGATTTTTGTGGATTTCCTGGAAAGAGGCACTACAATAAACTCTCAAAGGTATTGCCAAACTCTGCACAACCTTAGAAGAGCAATACAAAACAAGCGCAGGGGAAAGTTGGGCTCAAAGATGTTGCTGATTCACGACAACGCCCGGGCCCACACGGCAAATGCCACTCGTGAAGTTCTCGAATCTTTTAAGTGGGATTGTTTCCTCATCCACCGTACAGTCCCGACCTGGCACCGAGCGACTTCCACTTATTCCCAGCAATGAAGAAGTGGTTGGCTATGCAGCGTTTTGATGACGACGCACAGCTTCAAGAAGAGGTAACCACGTGGTTGAAGGCGCAGGCGGCCAAATTTTACGACGAAGGAATTTCCAAGCTCGTCCATCGCTACGATAAGTGCCTTAATTTAAATGGCAACTATGTAGTATTTAAGTGTGGTTTTCATCTGTATATAATAAAAAAAATTTCCAATACTTTATTTATTTTTAATTCCAAAACGTAATATACTTTGTGGATAGCCCTCGTATATGAGTCATGAGGCAAGGGTTTGGGAGCAGGGTTTGTGTAGGGATGTACGAGGATATTGTGTAGGTTTGGTGGATGGCAGAATACCACTTTGGGAAGGATAGTGGGTTCGACATTTCTAATTTCAGGGCATGATGAGAGGTAGTTGGAACCCTGGTGAAGAATGTAATTCAGTTGCTCCAGTCCTGGGTCGTACCGAGTCACGAGGGGAATACTCCTCTGTGGCCAGACAGTGGGAATTTGGGAGGTAGTGGGTGACTGAAAAGATAAGGCATGGGAGATCGGATTTTGTACAAGGTTGGGAGGGTAATTACAGTCTGTGAAGGCCTCAATGAGACCCTCGGTATATTTAGAGAGGGAATGTTCGTCACTACAAATGTAATGGTCACAGGTGGGTAGGCTGTATGGAAGGGACCTCTTGGTGTGGAATGAGTAGCAGTTGTTGAAATGGAGGTGTTTCTGATGGTTGGTAGGGGTGAACCATGGCATTTGCCTAAATTTAAAATGGGGAAACCACAGAAAACCATCTTCAAGGTTTCCGGCTGATGGATCTGAACCACCTCACCTCCTGAATCCATAGATTGCTAGCTTACTGCATCAAGATGCGGAGCTATCCTGATCAGGGGAGAATTAGGAAAAACTGGATGTTGTACATTATTTTCAAATAAAATAAAATGCATCACAACAAAAGATGGAATATATATTTGACATTGTGTCTTTTTTTTTCTCATATTGCATGTTTCTCCTTTACTTGTTCATGTTTCATCATTTGATAGTGCATGCATATTTTAAGATTTAATTGTGCAGGAATTTCTTGGCTTCTGTTACTATAGTATTACAAGAGAGTAAATGGATTTTGAGCAAAAGGGGGTGGGGGCACAGCTGCCTTGGACGAATGAAGCCGATTGCTGAAAAAATCTTTTAGAAACAAGATATAGAACTGCTCTTTCCAAACCCCAACTTTCCATAACTGTCTTGTGAAATTTTGAAATACTGCAATCCCACTGTTCTACCAGTCGCCAAATAATGATTCTATTGCTGACATGAAACAGTTATAGATAGGTAATTAGGCTGTTTTAGTAACGCATACACAGTTTTAACTTTCGTAATGCTAATGGACAAATCAAATTCAGTTTTCCTCCTCTTTCCTGTTACAAACATATCCATAATAAACAGCATACAGCACAAAAGCAGTAGACAGCAGCACTTACATTAAATTTAACTGTAAGAAAGAACTGATTTCATAAACAAAACAATAACTGAACTGAAGAAAGAGCAACAATGTACAGTAGTTGGTCTTAGCTAAAGTACAGATAGGCAATAGCCAATAGTGCTATCAATAGTTTAAATCTGTCAGTGGCCTTACTGTCTATTGATAGTACATGTCTTTTTCATTGTATGGTTGAAAATCAAAATATAACCCCCTTTTATGTGTGTGTTCTGCCACAGCTTGATAAGTAGATTTTTATCTATCTAATTAAGTAATTTTGTAAAATATAAGATGCAGTGAAAAAGTGCCTATCCTAAGGCCGTCCAGTCCAGAAACGGTATGTCACTCAAGAGGGGACCTACTGGGAGGTGCATTGAGCTATGAGTTCCCACTTCACCTGCTTATAGTGTGGGTAGGCACCTATCGCACCCTAAAATTGTAGGTGCCAATGCGGCCACATTTTTTTAAAGATTGCCTGTTTAAGTTTGGGCAGCTCTTTATATACAGAAAAGTTTCACTATTGTGGAAAGTGAGCGAGTAGCTGAGTGGAAAGCGAGCGAGACTCCCGTCCAGGCGACCCTGGTTCAAGACCCATCTATGCTACTTTTGTTTCCTTCTTTTTTTTCCCCCCCAATGCCTGTTTTAATTTATAATTAATCATGAAAATTCTGCAAGGAATTGATTAAAAGAAGGGAAAGCAGAAAGGTGGAAGGAGTATATAGAGGGTCTATACAAGGGCAATGTACTTGAGGACAATATTATGGAAATGGAAGAGGATGTAGATGAAGATGAAATGGGAAATACGATACTGCGTGAAGAGTCTGACAGAGCACTGAAAGACCTGAGTCGAAACAAGGCCCCCGGAGTAGACAACATTCTATTGGAACTACTGACGGCCTTGGGAGAGACAGTCCCGACAAAACTCTACCATCTGGTGAGCAAGATGTATGAAACAGGCGAAATACCCTCAGACTTCAAGAAGAATATAATAATTCCAATCCCAAAGAAAGCAGGTGTTGACAGATGTGAAAATTACCAAACAATCAGTTTAATAAGCCACAGCTGCAAAATACTAACACGAATTCTTTACAGACGAATGGAAAAACTAGTAGAAGCCGACCTCGGGGAAGATCAGTTTGGATTCCGTAGAAAAACTGGAACATGTGAGGCAATACTGACCTTACGACTTATCTTAGAAGAAAGATTAAGGAAAGGCAAACCTACGTTTCTAGCATTTGTAGACTTAGAGAAAGCTTTTGACAATGTTGACTGGAATACTCTCTTTCAAATTCTAAAGGTGGCAGGGGTAAAATACAGGGATCGAAAGGCTATTTACAATTTGTACAGAAACCAGATGGCAGTTACAAGAGTCGAGGGACATGTAAGGGAAGCAGTGGTTGGGAAGGGAGTAAGACAGGGTTGTAGCCTCTCCCCGATGTTATTCAATCTGTATATTGAGCAAGCAGTAAAGAAAACAAAAGAAAAATTCGGAGTAGGTATTAAAATCCATGGAGAAGAAATAAAACCTTTGAGGTTCGCTGATGACATTGTAACCCTGTCAGAGACAGCAAAGGACTTGGGAGAGCAGTTGAACGGAATGGATGGTGTCTTGAAGGGAGGATATAAGGTGAACATCAACAAAAGCAAAACAAGGATAATGGAATGTAGTCGAACTAAGTCGGGTGATGTTGAGGGTATTAGATTAGGAAATGAGACACTTAAAGTAGTAAAGGAGTTTTGCTATTTGGGGAGCAAAATAACTGATGATGGTCGAAGTAGAGAGGATATAAAATGTAGACTGGCAATGGCAAGGAAAGCGTTTCTGAAGAAGAGAAATTTGATAACATCGAGTATAGATTTAAGTGTCAGAAAGTCATTTCTGAAAGTATTTGTATGGAGTGTAGCCATGTATGGAAGTGAAACATGGACGGTAAATAGTTTGGACAAGAAGCTTTCGAAATGTGGTGCTACAGAAGAATGCTGAAGATTAGATGGGTAGATCACATAACTAATGAGGAGGTACTGAATAGGATTGGGGAGAAGAGGAGTTTGTGGCACAACTTGACTAGAAGAAGGGATTGGTTGGTAGGACATGTTCTGAGGCATCAAGGGATCACCAATTTAGTATTGGAGGGCAGCGTGGAGGGTAAAAATCTAAGGGGGAGACCAAGAGATGAATACACTAAACAGATTCAGAAGGATGTAGGTTGCAGTAGGTACTGGGAGATGAAGAGGCTTGCACAGGATAGAGTAGCATGGAGAGCTGCATCAAACCAGTCTCAGGACTGAAGACCACAACAACAACAACATTGATTAAAAATAATTACAAGCCTCTATAAATCAAAATTACACATTTAATGTCAAATTTTGATTCAATCTTTTGCATATTTTAACGGGAAATTAACCATTAAGTAATTTCTTGGAATTTTTTTTATTGTTAAATTTTTTTTCCGTTGTATTTTTAATTTTGTTCCGTTGAGGTAGGGTATATTAAAAAAAAGAAAAAAAAACAACGAATGAGGGATTAAAAATATGTTTCATTTAGTAGAAAGTTAATCGATGTTTCCTATATTTTGACGAGTACATTCCGACGGATGATACTTGGTATAAAAACAATCAAAACATTTGTACTTTCGACACCACGAACATTGTATGAATGCACATTCGTTTTTGTCGCAATCACATCTGTATTTTCTTAAGTCCACAGGAAACGCCACTGCATTGACGTTATGGAATACTTCTTTTTGCGATGGATCTAGCTTCGCGGCATGCCAGGCATATCTGTAACAATATTAACGATGAACTTGTAGTATATCTGAAAATCCAAGCAAGCTATCTGAAAATTGAAAATAATGCTTTATTCACGTACTTTATCATATTTTTATATATCAGAGCCTGCAGTTGGTCATGTACCAGCGAATTGATTTTTACCATGTCCTCCCTGGATGTGATTTCTATCTTGTGTTGCAATAGATACGCAGCGTTTTGGAGTGGCGAATGTAATTCTTTGTTTGGCAGTAAAAATGTACATTGCATGGCTGACAAAATGGTGTACGTTGCGGTGGTATCACTGATAGAGTACAAGTTGGTAGGCCATCTTCATCGTTGAATTTCATTTGATGCAAGTCCGTGGAGGTTTGCCCACCCCACGAGTCAACAATGTAGAGGAATTGATTATTTTCCACGTATGGTTGAATTACTTCATCCAAAAACTTTTTGCACGTTTGTTTGTGCAGTTTTCCGGACTTTGTCGATGTGATGTGAACATTCTGGTGTTACTCCATATATCTGTCGACGTCTTTTCGGGTTCAGGGGCCGAACGTTCCAGTCACTTCTTGGAGGCAAACAGATACTGTAGGCAGCAGTTCTCCAGACAACGTGATTGCATATTGCACAGTATATGAGTGCGTCAATTTAGTTATTTGTCCCACAGCAATTTCGCTGACTTTTTCACCTTTGTGGGACAAAGTGCGCCTGCTGCTTATTTTGTTTTCACATCCTGTTTGATCTGTATTTATGATATAATCAGGGTTGAATCTCATGATTATATTGATTGTTTGCTGCTAATATTTTGTAGCGATTTCCAGAAGCTCATCTAAAGTTCTCTTGTCTTTCTCACTGACATATTTTGTTACATCCCGTTGAGATTTCTGATGCAACAATTTGAAGCGACGAACCCAAGATTCCGATGCTTTGAAGTCAAAATTTTCATCCAGAAATTGAAAAGCAGCAGTCATTGCCCAATGTTGGAGCATCCGTGTTGTTACGAGGCGTGCTCTCTGGTGTCTCGCCTCGATAAACCGTTCGTAAACATACAAATTGAGTACTTCCAGTTTATCATTTCGCATCCCTCCTACTGTGACTTGGAATCTCCACTTTGACAACTGGGTTTTGCTTTTCAATAATCTCGTTGAATGTTTTTGTAACATTTTCAATGACCACATTGGATGAAGTTCTGCCATCTCCACAGCCTTGACTTTCACTGCATATGGGATTCTGGTCCGCTCATTCTATCATCTTCTTCATTAGAATACGAAGAAATGGGTGTTATTTCTATTTTTCATTTTTTCCATGTGTCACTTCCATCGTGGCTTGCTTCGGAAGGACTTGCAACATCTTCATTGTTGGAAAATAACACTTCTTGGTCAATGAATGTCATAGTCCCGTACCTGTCTAGAAATCATTTGAACATTTCTCTGCCGATTAATGAAGAGTGTTCACTGATGTTGGAACTCGCTGATTCCAGTATAAAGTTGTTTTTGATAAGTAACCACCGTAGACAATGCATTGTGTCTGTTAACTCCTGCCGTTCTTCGTTGTTAGGTGGAGCCCACCAAAAACCTCCTTGGTCTTCCACCAAATGTTCAATATTGTCAAAATTACACTCACTGATAACTCATGAACAACTTGCACTTTGCTCCATTTTAAAGGATAAACGTCTGCACACTTCAAAGCCAAGCTTTCAACTGACGAGAAACGTTTATTCGGCAGTTATAACCGTCGCTACTCATGTACACAGACAGTAGAGTCCTTTTATTTGTGGAACATCAGGTACAAATAGGGGAACACCAACGTTCACAGACCATAAACAGGATTAGGCGCGACGACATGTCAACGATCTGACAGGTATAAAATTTTCTAGGACCCTGTCCCAACATTTGTATGATGGGTTTATGATTATTTTTGATGAAATAGTTTAACAACTTCTCTCAGTATTCATGTAAATAGGCAAATTTATGTATGCCAATGTTTTAATCCCAGTTAATTTCCTGTTAAAATAAAAAACAAAATGCAAAATACTGAAACAGAATGTGACATTCAATTTGTAAATTTGATTTATAGAGGCTTGTAATTCTTTTTAATCAATTCCAAATTTTCATGAGTAATTATAGATTAAAAGAAGCATTTGAAAAATAAGGACACAAAAGTAGCACACACGGGTCTCGGACCAGGGTCGCCTGGATGGGAGTCTCACTCGCTTGCCACTCGGCTGCTCACTCATTTGGCACAATAGTGAAACTTTTCTGTATATAAAGGGCTGCCCACGATGCCGCATTGGCACCTACAATTTTAGGGTGTGACAGGTGCCTACCCATACTATAAGCAGGCGAAGTGGGAGCTCATAACTCGATGCACCTCCCAGAAGGTCCCCTCAGGTAATAAAACACACACACACACACCACGGAAAAGAACTGGAAATCTTTAGGATATCCAGAATCTCACATTGTGACGATGAATGCGGTAAATAAAGGAATGTTTCCAGAATGAAATTTTCACTCTGCAGCGGAGTGTGCACTGATATGAAACTTCCTGGAAGATTAAAACTGTGTGCCCGACCGAGACTCGAACTCGGGACCTGAGAAATGCCAATTAACTATACAATATCTTCCAGCTGCTTCAAACAAATTGTAACAGTTGGAAGCAGGAAGCACAATACTGTTCAGTCTAATCCAATTCGTTGATGGGTCAAAAACAGATGGTGTTGGGCCAAGGGTATATGGGATACAGCCTAGACTAGAGGCTAAAATATTTCTAGGCAGAGAAATATCCACTTTCATTATGTATATGGAGGGTAATGTACATAGATGCTACAAGGATCATGGCAATTACATTCATTTGGACAGCCAAGCAGCTCTGAAATCTCTATCATCCCCTCCTATGAGATCAAAGATCATTGCAGAATGTCATGAATCCCTTGTGGCTACTGTAATACAACAAGGAAAACCTGCTCCGGTCCCTGGTCACTAAGTTAACTGTCAGTTAGGTGACAATACAATCTGAACTACGTAGCTGGCTCAGAAAGCAACACACACAACTTTGGATGAAGATCCAAAAACAAAAACATGCCAAACTAATGATGCTGATGACTTTTTTAAAGAGAGATTCTGTAGTCCTGGGCTTGAAGAAGAATCAAATTAAACTCTTGGTAAGTTTAATGATTGGGTATGGGAACTTTGAGAAACATTTATACACAATGTGAATAGAGGAAGAAGTCCCAAAGTGTGGACTGTGGTATGGGGGATGAAACTGCACCTCATTTAATCTTTCAGTGTGAAGCACTGAAGGCCAAAAGACACAAAATGTTTGACTCACTATTTCCTGAAGGTATTGTGTTGAACAAAGACCTGCTATTCTTTAAGGGCATTGTCTGGCTGTAGTAGAATGACACGAAGAGATACAGCACATAGTTTCTGTGCAGACTACACTACAGATAGTTAAGACCAATGTTGTGACTCTGCCTGATCGGATCAAATCAATCAAACCATATCTTACATTTCTCTCGCCAGCAAACAATGCCTGTTTTTCTTTTGGTTATCAGTGCAACCTGCAGTCTGTATAAACCCAGTAATCGGAAACTTCTGTATTAGTTCCTTCATCAGTGAGGGAAAAGGGATAGTGTGGGGAAAGAGCACGCATCATTCGAAGGTGAGAGCTCATAGCAGTTGGCTCTCTCTCATCCTAAGTGCTGGGTGACCTGTCCTTCTTTTCTAACCAATCCCTCTTTCCTCTCAGAGAAAGGAACAAAAAGTTCCAAAAGCTGAGACAATTTTTCTCTGCGTAGTTCTTGTGTAAATACAAAAGTTTCGTCTCCTAAAGGTGAATACTGGCATGCCATTCCTGATACCTCAAAATTTTATTGTAAATTCACCTTGTTTTACTCAATAAATCATTCTCATTAAGGTTAAGGGAATTCTTTTGTAGTCTAAAATACATTGAGTTTTTCTAACTCTGAAGGTATAAATGTGCTTAAAACTGTGTTTTGTATTTAGGTGAAAGGACCACTTCAGTCAACATGTGTTAAATGTGGACACAATAATGGAACATATTCGGATAATGCCTATTACAACATAAGCCAAAAAAAAGAAAAGTCAATGCCTGGAATGTATGAAAATAGTAAAAGGTATGTGGAGCTGTCTTACAGACATATTTCTTCAAAAGTTTGCCCTTCAATCATCGGTAGTGGTATTATATATGCCCCACTTCACTGTGTGACTGAAGGGATACTGCTCAACTGGATTTTATAAATTTGTCTTGACTCGTAGGATCTGCTGTTACTGGGAGAATGACAAATTTTCTGTACTGGACAATGAAAATTATGGTGAACGGATACAGTGTAAATGAAACAAAGTAAAAAAAAAATGTAAATTCCATGTAACTGAAAGAGAACTTAGAACCACTTAGATGAAATGTCAGACACTCTTCATATTTTTGTGGATGATGCTCTTGACTGGAAGGAGATTCCAACATCAGACTAGTGAAATGTGGGAAGACCTGCAGAGGAATGACCATTCTTGTAGGGACTGGTAACTCTCAAAATCAAACCTCCACTTTCATTTACTACTTTCAAGTAAGCAACGATCTCTTTTCCGGTGAAAGATCATCTTTTAAAATACTGTCAGTTGCTGTCAACTGAAGCTTCACTCAAGAACTGCTTTTCAACACAAAGATATGTAACGAGCAGTATAACAGTATGTTGTCTCTGTGTGTTCACTTTTGCATTTATTAGACTAATCTACTCTGAGACAGTTGCACAGTATTATTTCTTCAGTGATGATAAGCAGTTGTAACTTTCAGAGTGCAGATGTGATGTGTTTTATTATTATTATTATTATTAAAATGAGCATAGATTTTTGCAGCAACCTCGAGGTGACAGCATTGTTTCTTTAGCTACATGATGACAAAGTTTTCATTTGTCCCTCACACTGTGGAAGTTTTTATAGTTTTTTGTATTTGTGTACATGCCAATTTTAATTTTGTTTGTAGCATTAACTGTCACTGAAGTTCCTCCTTTTCACTTGCTGTTAAAAGTACCTGAAGATTAGCTTTATGAAAAGGTAAGTTCAGAAAACTTAAATTTATAGACAGATGTGATGGCCAATACTTAAGTTCTTGAGATGCAACTCCCAGTACTAGCAAGAGCTATTCACAACAAAAAAATATGTAATAGCACTTGCCACATTCGGGGAAAAAGAGTTGGTTTGGGACGGTTGAGTATGATGGTAGGTTACTCACGGTCCCTGTAATCTGGTAGTTAGTATTTGACATTTTAGGTTTAAAGTAGCAGCATTATCATGTCATTTAGCATGGGCAGCCATGCAGTGCATCACTCTCTACAGCAGTAGAAAATTGTTTGAAGCCTGTACCTTTCACAAAAAGAAAGTAAAAAAAAATATATATATATCACATTCACATACTATATAGATCTCTGCAGTGTGTCTCAGCACGTCAAAAATCTGTTCTCAGTTTTAATTAGGGCATGAGCTATATTAATATACTTTGAAACAAGTTACATTTCCCCTTTTGCAAACAGTTTTAAACTTACAATGTCACGTCTCAAAAACTATTGATCTGCCCTCATGAAGTTACTGTCAAACCATATCTTACATTTCTCTAGCCAGCAAACAATGCCTATTTTTCTTTGTTGCCTTTGTGGGCATTTTATCTTGTATTACCGAATGATATGGAGTGTTATTTACAACAATTGGAGTTTTTTTGTTATGTTTTGAAGCACAGTGTCTTCAAATCATTTCACAAAACCTTTGCAGTTAATCTCTTCATGGTAGTCAAAGGTCTTGTTTGAACTGAATAACAGCCACAATTATTGTCTTTCCTATGCCAATCAGACCTGCTATACTACTGCTTTTGGTATTGTCTGTCCAGGTTTTTCTTAAACCCACATTCACTCATGTTCCATACAAACGATACTGTTAATAACTTGTGGCCAGAAATAGATTGTAGGTGAGTCCTAAGTTTTTCATGACTTAGTAACAAGGACAATTTACTACCCTTAAATAGATCCACTGCTACAAGGGTAGAATGTAGCTTGTTGACTGTTAGATACTCCTACCTTGAGTAGCATCTTCCAGCAAAAGAATAGAGCTTTGTAAATCTCTAGTGTATTGGGCAGCGGACTTTCAAAAGGGTCTTACAGTAAACATTTGTATTGACTGACTGGTCCCCATTGTGGTAAAAAATGCACCAGTGGAATGCTGCATTTATCCCAAAGTACAGTATGCTTGACTTATTGAGGTGTCAGGATTTGCTCATCTTTAGTCTTTACTGATGATGCAGTGTGCCATTTCGTTGATTGTTCTTTTGATTGAGGGGTTTAAAAAGTTAGAGAAAAATTGTCAGCACCTTTGTTGTAATATGTCTAAAGGTAAAGTCTAGATGCTTTTTCTTGTCTCTCTGTAACTGTTTTTGTCACCAAACAAGCACACAGTTCTTGAAAATTCAGTTTTTAAGAAAGAAATCATATTGAAATTTGTACAAATTTCTGAAAATCTGGATACAGTAAACTCTCTGTTTTCCTTTGAGTTCATCTGCATGAACCATTTCTACGTTAACCAAACACTTTGTTCGTCATCATACAGCTCAGCATGTCTTTCATTCCACTGTGGGAACCATCTTTTCACCCTTGCATCACCATACCTGCCAACCTTCAAAAACCAAAAATCAGGAGATTCGGTTTTAAAAATCAGGAGATATGAAAGATCAAAAAGCTGTGGCTCATTTTTGTATACACCTAAGACAACTGAAAAGTTTTCCTTTAAGGGGAGCCGGAGGTGCCTATGCTGCCCATGTTAAAATCACTAAGTTTGAGGAACATTTATGAATAAACTACCAAATAGAAAAATTTGAATTGTTTTTACATATAGAGTGGTTTAGTATTGCAGTTATGACAGAGGGATTTTGGAGTATCTTTTCTAGTTTCCTTCCAATTATTTTTTTTATTAATGACACAAATATTTTTACAAATAATTGCTTTATAATTAAACTGAAATGAAACTACTGAACATATTGCCAAATGGCTGTGTTACAATGTAAGTTTGACCACTAGGAGTGCTGTATAAAAATTTCATCTCTCTAGCTTGAGTGGATTTTGAGAAAATGTTCCTTATATTCGAAAAATTCTAACTTACGGGAAATGGCTATCAAAGTTTCTCAATACATTCCTGCACTATAGGATGGATTATCAGGGTCTTCTTCTTCATCCTCCAAAAGCTTCCTCTTCTGTCTTCTTTTCTGGCCTGTTGTTCCATCATACTTCATATGCCTTTCTCTTCTTTCTGCTCCTCTTATCCTTTCTCTGTCAATATTTCTTAGTGCTCGTACAGTGTTCACCCCAGTTGTAAATCCTAATGCCTTCAGAACTTCACACTTCACACTGTTCCCTTGGTTGTAGGTTGCTATTGCATCATAAATGCCAAAGTGCAGTGTTTTTATGCTTACAAACACCCTTTTAGGAATCACTTTCCAAATCAAATTGTTTATGCTCTCATTAGGATTCTGCGTCTTTCTGTGTAGATGTTTGTGTAACAATTCTGGCTGTGCTAAGTCATGAAAAATTGGTTTTATTGCATTTATCACAGCTGCTGGCAAACCATGTTTGTGATCATAGTCCTTTTTTGCATTATATTTGCACCAGGAATCTTTTGGGCACAGGCTGTGTTGAGGGTATTCATTGGACGAGGCAGTATGAAGGAACAATGCCCACACTGCTTTTCACATGTCACTAACATTACTAGTATTTTGCCTTATAGCATACCCATAGTATCTCTGTAGACGTTCAATCACCTCATCAGTAAGCCTGCCTCTCCCTCCTATTGTCTTTCCATCACTGAGCTTACTTGAACCCAAAGTTTGTTTGAGCCTTCGAAGCCGTGCACCCATACGCTTTTGCACATGCCCAGTGCATTCCAACTTTTCAACTACGAATTCATTTCCATATGGTTTCAGTTCCTCTATAGTCTTGAAACCTTTGGAGTCACTATCCCCAAGGTAGTATTTGTACCTAACGTTGTATCTGGGAATTGAACGTTCAAAAATTTGTGTCACTCCATCCACTTCCATTGCTCCACTTGATTCACTAAAATTTGCCTCACAGGTTCCACTGTGCTCTCCTTTGATTTTATTTTTGCACCTACAATGTTTTGATAATATTGCAACATCTGTCACTTTTGCACTATCACCACAAGTAGCAGTTACAACCTCATTCAGGGATTTATGACCCCTCTTTTGCCAGGAACCATCTAATGCCACTACCAAATCCCTAGAATCACCGTTCATTTCTACAGATTCCTCCACTGCTTCCTTCATGGTTTTCAAAGCCACATCTTCAACAGAGGATCCTACCAGTTCACAGTATTACCCAAATTTACTTGGAGGCGATGGCAAGTTCATAATACCACAAAACAGTGTACCAGCAGCAGACCCTTTTCCAATGGATCAAAGACCATACACAAGTCGAACATTCACATCAAACACTCTAGATCGTCCATCTTCACCAAAGAGGCTGGCATGTGAATTGTAGAAAGTCACTTGATACTTGCAACATGCACAGATTATCTTCATCTCACAAGCTAAACCAAAGTGCTTTGTTATCTGTAGTCCCACTCTTACACTTGAACACATTTTGCACAGAACACTTTCTTTCAGCACAGAAGATAATAATCCAATATTCAGTACTTCGTTAATATCATCACTGTCACTAACATATTCACGAAATCTGTCACTTCCACCAGTCAGCTTCTTGCTAGAAGATGTCACAGGGTTATGGCCGGCCATGTGTTGCTTAGCAGAAGAATGCACTGTTTCAGTAATTGTAGTATCGCAATTTGGTATTAGTGTTAATTTTCTTTTCCCTACGTTCTTCCTCTTCTTATATACACGGTTACTAAAACGTGGCATCGTAACCAGAACAACACTTTACACAAGACGTATAATACTACCAACAACAGGCGCAACACTGAACTAATTCGAAACGGTAAACAGCAAAGAGACGATGTTCCGCGCTCTTAGCGCTTCATTTGTCACAGAAAACAATGTAGCCAACCCTTGCACCCTCGCTGTATGCGTAACATAAGGCGCTGTATGCGTAACAGGCTGAGAAAATCCCAAGCAGTTCGCCAGGAAGTCACGAGAGGGTGTTAGATGCATTCAGCGGCCGCCCATTTCCTCTGCAGGCGTGGGGGAAAATGGTAATAACTCCACTTCTAGGGCGAGTAGAACAATAATTCAAAGTTTACGTTGAAGAGGAATGTTCCAATTAATTTTCGGTAGCAAAAAAAAATCGTAATTTTTTGGATTTGACCACCTCCAGCTCCCCTTAAGGCGCCACAAAGCTATATAATGGCTAAAAAAAAAAGTAAAGAAACATTGGAAATACCCAAAATGTTGAGTCCGTAACCCTTATTTGTAGTTTCGCCCAGCTAATTGCTGTTAGGTTGGGATGTTTTTTGGCATTAGAAAAAAAAGTATGATCGCCGTAAAACAGCATCCACAATACTGTTTTGTGACACACACGAAAACTAAAAATAGGCTTGCCAACTGGTTCTCCGGTGTATGTTGAAATCTTAACACAACCACTTCTTTTTTATGTTTCGGGGGCAGCATCTACTTTCTCCTCATAAGATTTCACATGTTATATCTCTGCATGTTCGAAGTTAGCTAGTATTGCACATTTTCAGGGAAACTGTCATTACAGAAATTCGTAAAATTCTCATATTTAACTCTAGCTTTGTAGCCTATTAGTATTCAGTATTGGTGAGAAACATTGGAACAATCATGAGAACATGTACAATACCTTTCTTCTCACAGGTGAAGTAGAAGCTGCTTCTGCTGTAGGAAACATTGCAGAATCTGAATAATGATGATGTACTAACAAACTAAAACAGTTACCAAATATAATTGTAGTTCACTCTTAAAATGTTTCGAGATAATACCCATTAGTGTTCTCACTTATTTAACAATGTTGTTATCCATTCACATCAAGGTCTATCATTTCCTCGTTAATTAAATTTCCAATACATGATGAGGATGGAGAAAATATGGTAACATGTTGTTGTTGTTGTCTTCAGTCCTAAGACTGGTTTGATGCAGCTCTCCATGCTACTCTATCCTTTGCAAGCTTCTTCATCTCCCAGTACTTACTGCAACCTACATCCTTCTGAATCTGCTTAGTGTATTCATCTCTTGGTCTCCCTCTACGATTTTTACCATCCACACTGCCCTCCAATGCTAAATTTGTGATCCCTTGATGTCTCAGAACAT
This sequence comes from Schistocerca cancellata, assembly GCF_023864275.1. Taxonomy (NCBI): domain Eukaryota; kingdom Metazoa; phylum Arthropoda; class Insecta; order Orthoptera; family Acrididae; genus Schistocerca; species Schistocerca cancellata. Next base: position 134,407,056 of record NC_064635.1, read on the forward strand.
GTCCTACCAACCGGTCCCTTCTTCTTGTCAAGTTGTGCCACAAACTGCTCTTCTCCCCAATTCTATTCAATACCTCCTTATTAGTTGTGTGATCTACCCATCTAATCTTCAGCATTCTTCAGTAGCACCACATTTCGAAAGCTTCTATTCTCTTCTTGTTCAAACTATTTATCGTCCATGTTTCACTTCCATACATGGCTACACTCCATACAAATACTTTCAGAAAAGACTTCCTGACACTTAAATCTATACTCGATGTTAACAAATTTCTCTTCTTCAGAAACGCTTTCCTTGCCATTGCCAGTCTACATTTTATATCCTCTCTACTTCGACCATCATCAGTTAGCAAAACTCCTTTACTACTTTAAGTGTTTCATTTCCTGATCTTACTCCCTCAGCATCACCCGACTTAATTCGACTACATTCCATTATCCTTGTTTTGCTTTTGTTGATGTTCATCTTATATCCCCCTTTCAAGACACTGTCTATTCCGTTCAACTGCTCTTCCAAGTCCTTTGCTGTCTCTGACAGAATTACAATGTCATCGGCGAACCTCAACATTTTTATGGTAACACACAGGTATAATTATCTTTTCACGAAACACTTCACATTTCTATTGATTTAAGGAATTGAATGTTGAAGACTTAGCCTTTCTGAGAAATTCTTTGTTGAAGGTTTGCTGAAAGCAGTCACCCTGTAGTCTTGATTTTACTGTCAACAATCTCTCCAAATTTTCATCACCGGCAGATGATCTTAAACTGTGTCCTTGTTTTAGTTACTTGACTAAATATCCTCTCACATTCTGCATTACTATGAGGGACCATTAGAATACCTAACATAACACAAATTAATTTGTCAAATTTTAGGCTCCCATCACTATTTCTTAGTTTTCCTATCAGAGACCACTGCACATCAATTCTTTCTTCCTTTAAGATTTCATCCGGTATATCATATATCTGAAATGCACAAAACTGGGATTGTAATTCATCCATGGCATCATGCTGTTTACCTGCATCTGCATTCAATAATACTGGAAACTTTTCCACAAAATACTTTAGGGTAGAAAAGGACGCATTGGAAACAGATCTGATTTGCATAACTGTTGCATTCCTCAGCATTTCACTCGTCAATGAGAATTTGTGAACCATGTAGTCACAAGCAGCAATTAAGTATTTCCGAACAGAATTCCACCTTCTCATCATGCTTGAGGCAATCCACAAGTTGAGAAGTACAACTGCCAATGACCAAATCACAATCATCCTTCTGGTTTCTTCTGCTGTGGTAATAAACCTCAAAAGGAGAACAGGATTTTATCACTGTAGGTAGTACAAATTTAGACATCAAGTTCTGTAACGTGTCCAGCAGCAGATCTTGCAGTAAATGGATGTGAGGTACACTTAGACTGCAAAATTACATTTGTTTTGTCAAATGTAGGTATAACATTTGACAAAACCAGACACAAAGCCATATTTAAATCTGATGACAGAAACATTTCTTCACGAGACAAGTTGTACTTAATTGGGGAATCCTGTTTACTTATTTTTGATGTAGATGAACATGGAATTGGCAATTCACTAGCTCTTTTTCTTGAAGAGGCACTACTCTCAATTGGTGACTGTTTCAACTTCGGTATATGATAAGTTTAGAGACACCCAAGCTGATCATTCTTACCAGACTTCACTTCATAATTGAGCAGGCTGGTCAAAGGCTTCCACTGTTCCAGTAACCGAAGTAAACATTTGCTCACAGAAAGCCAACTGGTGCCCACATGCTTTTCTTCGTCTCGACATCATATAATTTCTGAAATTCTTTCAGTGAACCGTACTCTTTTGCAGAAAATAATATATGTCCAGTAAATAGTCATCAATCTGGAATGGCAGACATGCAGCTCCCTTTTTTGCTGCCAAATTTAACAAATGGCAGGGACAACCAACAACAAAGAGGTTAGGCATATGATTTTTCAAGAGACCTACAACTCCATTTTTCATTCCAACCACTACAGGGACATTGTCACAACCTATTGACAAACAGTTACTGAGTGGAATATTACATTCCTTCAGTGTGTTGAGAAGAAGTGTTCCTGTGTTGACACCAGTGGAATCTCTTTTTTAAGTTGGGGAGACATAATAAGGTACTTTCAATTTGTTGGGTCGTCTCATTCTAAACGGTAACAACTATGGGATATAAATTAGCATCCCCTTTGTTACTACCATGAATTGCAATAAAAAATGGCCATTTTTCAAAATGTCTACGATTTCTTCTTTTTCTTTTTTTGCCATTTCTCCGATAACTGCGACAGTTTTTGTCCTTCCGCAGCTGTTATTTTTCCGCTATACTGCTATTCGGGAACATTTTCCGGAGCAGGTGACTCGCATGGTCAGCGCAATTAATAGGCAAATTATGTTCTAAAATAAAAGATGTAAATAAACGTTCAGCACATCACTTTCACTTTTGTCGCTGAATTCCAGTTTTTTATTGTTATTGACGCACTTCAAATTGTCTCGGTGAGTTTTTGTTTCCACATGTTTGGAAACATCACTTTTTCCACCATGTGATACACAAATATCACATTGGCAAATGGTACAAAAAGCGAACAACGGGCCTCGACTCGATAATGCACGGAAACTGTTCCAAAAATTGTTTTAAGAAGATGGAGTTATATTTTTTGGCCATGTTTAAAAACAAAGCCCCAAATCAAAACACTACGACAATATGCATCAACACACGTCCAAGCAGAGCACTGTGCACTACCGAGGTTACTACATGTGCACTACGGGACACGGGTACATCTTTGACGAAATGCGCGGGAAAGAGGAAAAATAAATATCAGTATATAAATCACGCGCGACTTCCTGATTTCTATTAACTTCAATACGTATCGATTAAGGTCGACTAATACGCAACGAATTCTAGCAACTGTCAAAAAAATAAATAAATATCGTAAGTTTGACGATAACTAGTAAAAATCGGGAGAAATACTAGAATAATCAGGAGACGGGAGAAAAAGTGGAAAATCGGGAGTCTCCCCCCAAATTGGTAGAGCTGGCGGGTATGCATCACTGTTGGTGTTTTCTCTTCATAAATCTGTTGATGACTAGTTAGTGTTCTTCAATTCAGAAAACGAATTACAGATTTAATTTCGTTAAGTGGCAGGATTATGAGTCAGCTTTGCCCTTCAGAACAGGTAACATACTGCATAAACTGCACAAAGAGAACTCAAAATAGTTTTATCTCCATCGCTTTGACTGAAAGCAACTACCGTGCATACTCTGAACTATGATTGTAGTACTGCTGCGGAAAGTGAAAATGGAAGTTACAAGGGTCACTCTAAAAGCAATGCCCACTATTTTTTTTTTTTTTTTTTTTTTTTTTTTTTTTTTTTTTTTTTTTTTTTAAATACATCTTTTATTCTACATGTTTGAAAGTTTTACAGTGTGTAGATACATCCTTTAAGAACAATATTTTCATTTCTCCACATAATTTCCATCCCTCTCAACTGCCTTACGCCATCTTGGAACTAACGCCTGTATACCCGCACGGTAAAATTCTGGACCAGCGTGTTGGAGCCACTGTTTGGCAGCATGCACAAGGGAGTCATCACCTTCAAACCTTGTTCCAAGAAGAGTCTTTCAGTTTCCCAAAGAGATGATAGTCACATGGAGCCAGGTCAGGGCTGTAAGGTGGGTGTCCCAGTGTTGACCATCCGAGTTTTGTGATTGCTTCCATGGTTTTTTGACTGACATGTGGACGTGCATTGTCGTGCAACAGCAAAACATCCTGCTTTTGCCGATGTGGTCGAACATGACTCAGTCGAGCTTGAAGTTTCTTCAGTGTCAATCACATAGGCATCAGAATTTATGGTGGTTCCACTTGGCATGATGTCCACAAGCAAGAGTCCTTGGGAATCGAAAAACACTGTAGCCGTAACTTTTCCAGCAGAAGGTGTGGTTTTGAAATTTTTTTCTTAGGTGAATTTGCATGATGGCACTGCATTGATTGCCTCTTCGTCTCTGGTGAAAAATGATGGAACCATGTTTCATCACCTGTCACAATTCTTCCAAGAAATTCATCTCCACCATTCTCGTACTGTTTCAGAAGTTCGCTGCATACTGTTTTCTTGTTCCTTTGTGAGCCATTGTCAACATCCTGGGAACCCATCTGGCACAAACCTTTTTCAACGCTAACACTTTCAGTATTCTGCAAACACTTCCATCCCCTATCCCGACGTAGCGTGACAATTCGTTCACTGTGATGCGACTGTCAGCAGTCACCAATTTGTTAACTCTCTGCACATTGTCTGGAGTGTGTGCAGTACGAGGCCTGCCGCTGCGAGGACAATCCTCAATATTGCTGTGCCCGCTTTCATCACATAATCTGCTTGCCCACTGACTAACTGTACTGCGATCGACAGCAGCATCTCCAGACACCTTTTTCAAACTTTTGTGGATGTTTCCCACTGTCTCGTTTTCACAGCACAAGAATTCTATGACAGCATGTTGCTTCTGACGAACGTCAAGTGTAGCAGCCATCTTGAAGACATGCTGTGACGGTGCCACTCATGGGAACAGGTTGAACTTTAAGTTTGAAAATGAGCAGGAAGGATGTATCCGCACACTGTAAAATTTTCACACATGCAGAATGAAAACTATTTTTATAAAGATAGTGTGCATTTCTTTTGGAGTGACCCTCGTACTTTCTGGTCCTACCTTGTATTTTGGTCAGGGGTCAAGCATGAACTGGTTTGAATTACTGGTGTTCTGCCCAGTTGCTGTTCAGCCGCACTGGGAAAAACAACGGTATCTCTTAAACAGGTATTGTATCACGCAGTCTAAAATTGTCAATAGACTTAAAAGGCAAATGTCCATTTATAACATTAGAACTTTCTGTAATGTCAGTACAAAAAATTTTGGACACTTGCCATGTGTTTGGATGTGTATGCACTTTTCTATTATGGAAATATTTGCAGATCACAAACTATGTATAATCTTAAATTATTGATGGAAGTGAGATATGTGCAAACATTAAAGCAAACACACATTTCTGCAGGGAGGAAACTGAAGACAAGCCAAGCATTTTCTCGCAATCAGCACATGCACCTTTCCTGCCGCAACATACTCCAGTGGCAGCAGACAGCCCTTCCACGACCCGTTGGGCTAAGGCTGACTTCACTGGGTCCTTTGAAACTGGCTACTCCAGACGGTCCAGTCTGCCACGCCGGAGTCCTACGCCATTTGTCGATGCCCAGCAAGTCGTGTCACCTCTGCCACCATACGATTATGTGGATTTGAAAAGCGAGGCTAGAAAGGATACCACAGCTGTATGTTAACTTGTTTTTCTCTACCGTGCATGTCTGTATCTAAGAACAGTGTTTCATTGCATTGTCTGGAAGTATGTCTTCAGAGTTTGTCCATAAGTATAGCCTTATACACAATGAAACCCAGAACTAGAGCCCATTAGAATCCTCTTACCCAGCGCACACACACACACACACACACACACACACACACACACACACCTTCAGGTTATCAGAGGAAGTTCTGAATCCCTTGTTCTTCCCTAAAAAGGAAGTAACAGATCTGATACTAACACTTGTGGCAGATGTTCCAGGCTGGGATTTTAAGCTGCAGCCTAATTTCTCACAGGCAAGCATGTTACCATCTGAGATACCTGAGACTCTTTCATGAACCATTCTCTCATATTCCCTTCTGGCAGCATTTGTCTTTTACTTTCCAAACCTTACAGAAGCTCTCCAGCTTACCATTTATACTGGAATATAAATTATATTTAAAAAGAAAGATGATGAGACTTACCAAACAAAAGCACTGGCAGGTCGATAGACACACAAACAAACACAAACATACACACAAAATCTAGCTTTCGCAACCAATGGTTGCCTCGTCAGGAAAGAGGGAAGGAGAGGGAAAGACAAAAGGATTTGGGTTTTAAGGGAGAGGGTAAGGAGTCATTCCAATCCCGGGAGCGGAAAGACTTACCTTAGGGGGAAAAAAGGACAGGTATACACTCGCACACACACACATATCCATCCTCATATACACAGACACAAGCAGACATTTGTAAAGGCAAAGAGTTTGGGCAGAGATGTCAGTCGGGGCGGATGTACAAAGGCAAAGATGATGTTGAAAGACAGGTGAGGTACGAGCGGCGGCAAATTGAAATTAGAAATTAGCGGAGATTGAGGCCTGGCGGATAGCGAGAAGAGAGGATATGCTGAAGGGCAAGTTCCCATCTCCGGAGTTCTGACAGGTTGGTGTTAGTGGGAAGTATCCAGATAACCCGGACGGTGTAACACTGTGCCAAGATGTGCTGGTCGTGCACCAAGGCATGTTTAGCCACAGGGTGATCCTCATTACCAACAAACACTGTCTGCCTGTGTCCATTCATGCGAATGGACAGTTTGTTGCTGGTCATTCCCACATAGAACGCTTCACAGTGTAGGCAGGTCAGTTGGTAAATCACGTGGGTGCTTTCACACGTGGCTCTGCCTTTGATCGTGTACACCTTCCGGGTTACAGGACTGGAATAGGTGGTGGTGGGGGGGTGCATGGGACAGGTTTTACACCGGGGGCGGTTACAGGGGTAGGAGCCAGAGGGTAGGGAAGGTGGTCTGGGGATTTCATAGGGATGAACTAAGAGGTTGCGAAGGTTAGGTGGACGGCGGAAAGACACTCTTGGTGGAGTGGGGAGGATTTCATGAAGGATGGATCTCATTTCAGGGCAGGATTTGAGGAAGTCGTATCCCTGCTGGAGAGCCACATTCAGAATCTGATCCAGTCCCGGAAAGTATCCTGTCACAAGTGGGGCACTTTTGGGGTTCTTCTGTGGAAGGTTCCGGGTTTGAGGAGATGAGGAAGTGGCTCTGGTTATTTGCTTCTGTACCAGGTCGGGAGGGTAGTTACGGGATGCAAAAGCGGTTTTCAGGTTTTTGGTGTAATGGTTCAAGGATTCCGGACTGGAGCAGATTCGTTTGCCACGAAGACCTAGGCTGTAGGGAAGGGACCGTTTGATGTGGAATGGGTGGCAGCTGTCATAATGGAGGTACTGTTGCTTGTTGGTGGGTTTGATGTGGACGGACGTGTGAAGCTGGCCATTGGACAGGTGGAGGTCAACGTCAAGGAAAGTGGCATGGGATTTGGAGTAGGACCAGGTGAATCTGATGGAACCAAAGGAGTTGAGGTTGGAGAGGAAATTCTGGAGTTCTTCTTCACTGTGAGTCCAGATCATGAAAATGTCATCAATAAATCTGTACCAAACTTCGGGTTGGCAGGCCTGGGTGACCAAGAAGGCTTCCTCTAAGCGACCCATGAATAGGTTGGCATACGAGGGGGCCATCCTGGTACCCATGGCTGTTCCCTTTAATTGTTGGTATGTCTGGCCTTCAAAAGTGAAGAAGTTGTGGGTCAGGATGAAGCTGGCTAAGGTAATGAGGAAAGAGGTTTTAGGTAGGGCGGCAGGTGATCGGCGTGAAAGGAAGTGCTCCATCGCAGCGAGGCCCTGGACATGCGGAATATTTGTGTATAAGGAAGTGGCATCAATGGTTACAAGGATGGTTTCCGGGGGTAACAGACTGGGTAGGGATTCCAGGCGTTCGAGAAAGTGGTTGGCGTCTTTGATGAAGGATGGGAGACTGCATGTAATGGGTTGAAGGTGTTGATCTACGTAGGCAGAGATGCGTTCGGTGGGGGCTTGGTAACCAGCTACAATGGGACGGCCGGGATGATTGGGTTTGTGAATTTTGGGAAGAAGGTAGAAGGTAGGGGTGCGGGGTGTTGGTGGGGTCAGGAGGTTGATGGAGTCGTGACATTTTCATGATCTGGACTCACAGTGAAGAAGAACTCCAGAATTTCCTCTCCAACCTCAACTCCTTTGGTTCCATCAGATTCACCTGGTCCTACTCCAAATCCCATGCCACTTTCCTTGACGTTGACCTCCACCTGTCCAATGGCCAGCTTCACACGTCCGTCCACATCAAACCCACCAACAAGCAACAGTACCTCCATTATGACAGCTGCCACCCATTCCACATCAAACGGTCCCTTCCCTACAGCCTAGGTCTTCGTGGCAAACGAATCTGCTCCAGTCCGGAATCCTTGAACCATTACACCAAAAACCTGAAAACCGCTTTTGCATCCCGTAACTACCCTCCCGACCTGGTACAGAAGCAAATAACCAGAGCCACTTCCTCATCTCCTCAAACCCGGAACCTTCCACAGAAGAACCCCAAAAGTGCCCCACTTGTGACAGGATACTTTCCGGGACTGGATCAGATTCTGAATGTGGCTCTCCAGCAGGGATACGACTTCCTCAAATCCTGCCCTGAAATGAGATCCATCCTTCATGAAATCCTCCCCACTCCACCAAGAGTGTCTTTCCGCCGTCCACCTAACCTTCGCAACCTCTTAGTTCATCCCTATGAAATCCCCAGACCACCTTCCCTACCCTCTGGCTCCTACCCCTGTAACCGCCCCCGGTGTAAAACCTGTCCCATGCACCCCCCCACCACCACCTATTCCAGTCCTGTAACCCGGAAGGTGTACACGATCAAAGGCAGAGCCACGTGTGAAAGCACCCACGTGATTTACCAACTGACCTGCCTACACTGTGAAGCGTTCTATGTGGGAATGACCAGCAACAAACTGTCCATTCGCATGAATGGACACAGGCAGACAGTGTTTGTTGGTAATGAGGATCACCCTGTGGCTAAACATGCCTTGGTGCACGACCAGCACATCTTGGCACAGTGTTACACCGTCCGGGTTATCTGGATACTTCCCACTAACACCAACCTGTCAGAACTCCGGAGATGGGAACTTGCCCTTCAGCATATCCTCTCTTCTCGCTATCCGCCAGGCCTCAATCTCCGCTAATTTCTAATTTCAATTTGCCGCCGCTCGTACCTCACCTGTCTTTCAACATCATCTTTGCCTTTGTACATCCGCCCCGACTGACATCTCTGCCCAAACTCTTTGCCTTTACAAATGTCTGCTTGTGTCTGTGTATATGAGGATGGATATGTGTGTGTGTGCGAGTGTATACCTGTCCTTTTTTCCCCCTAAGGTAAGTCTTTCCGCTCCCGGGATTGGAATGACTCCTTACCCTCTCCCTTAAAACCCAAATCCTTTTGTCTTTCCCTCTCCTTCCCTCTTTCCTGACGAGGCAACCATTGGTTGCGAAAGCTAGATTTTGTGTGTATGTTTGTGTTTGTTTGTGTGTCTATCGACCTGCCAGTGCTTTTGTTTGGTAAGTCTCATCATCTTTCTTTTTAAATATATTTTTCCCACGTGGAATGTTTCCCTCTATTATATTCATATCATTAATTTGATCCCAACAATCACGGTTGTTATTGTTATTGTTATTGTCACTGTTACATTTCGTAGTCTTTTCTGTCATCTTATTTCCTTCTTCTGTTTTTGCCAGCAGTTTTACTTTCTATTCACCTTCTCCTTTTTTACCGTAATCCAGTATACAATTTTATCCCGCCGATATATACTCAACAATACGTAATAATACGTAACCCACTTCCAAACCAAAAATTTTTTTCCGCTTTCAACACTACCGCTGCTATAAAATCCACCGTTTCCAGTTCACAAACAGTTCCTTTCAGCTATTAAACAACCTTTTCGGCTAATTTTAATATCTTTTGCTTTATTTCCATTTCCGTTTTTCTCACATCATCGATCATTTTTAGCCGCTTCCCACAGGTTTTAACGTCATTATTTCTTCATCAGACAATTATTAGCTTCATTTCCATAATCTGTCACCACCAAACCACCCCTTTAATACATCCTCACGTAGTTTTTTCGAAATTCTCCCGTATTTCTCCACCCTTTAACGTGTTTTGGCGGCAACACAACCACCTAACCTTTATGCACATCATTATCTACCTACACAAGTTCACCACAGGATCAACAGCCCAGCTCTAACCAACCCTTTTTCGCCTTTTTTCACACCAGATCTCCATTTGCTTTCTAGTTTTACCTTTATCTCTCCCCATATATTTCTATATTTATTTTCATTTTCATTTCAGTCTCGTGTTCCACTTTCCACCTTCTAGTACCATGTCACCCTCACAACACCTCCACAACGACCCCATTAAGTTTTATTTACATTCCCTCCGCAAACATGCCTTCGCCTTAGCTAGATTACACTCCCATATTTTATTTTCTCAGGCTTGTCTAACACTTGGCATCACCCCCAAAGGCCTCACACTTAAAGTTCCCATCTCTGGCTGCAACCCTTCTTTCCATCAGTCCCTATACCAGTTCCAAACCGAACAATCCATTGCCCTCACCCACCTAATCCTTCACCTACACATCCACTCAGCCAATCAACACACCCATCAACTCCTGTCCCTAATAAAAGTCCTCAATCTTTCCTCTCCCACATCCACACCGGTTGTTCAGAGCATCCTCCTACAGGCCAACCGCAAATTAGAAAAGCATGCCACCCTCCACCTTAAAAAACTATCCAATCTCCTGGTTTCCCACCTCCGGAAAGGCAACTCACTCACCCTTCACAACCTTTCCAGCAAACCTCAACCTCCTCTCATTGCACACAAACCCAGTCTCTCCCATCTACTCAATCTCCCACTTCCAGCTCCACTCCCTCCAAAACCTCAAAATTCCAATCAACGCAATCTGGAACCACAACACCCCAATTCAGTAGTTAACCTTTCCTCCAAACCTCTCTCCCAATCCGAAACCTCTGTCCTATCCAAAGGCCTCACCTTCAGCCCCACTCCCAGATTTAACCAAACAGCCCTCGTCAAAGATTTACTGTCCTACACCCGTACTCTCTGCTGGAAATATCACTTTGCCACGAAGAAAAATGATCCTAATCCTACTCCTAATGATCCAACTCCCCAAGACACTATCCAAATTGAACCATGCCTGGAACAGTTCCGTCCTCCGTCACAGCGGGACCCACCTCCTCTTCCTCAAAATCACCCTCTCCTAACCTTCCAGGAATTTCTGACTTCCAGCCTTGCCTCTCAATCCTTCTTAAAAAACCTTAATCCTACTCCCAACATCACCACTGCTGAAGCCCAGGCTATCCGTGATCTGAAGGCTGACCGATCCATCGTCATTCTTCCGGCGGACAAGGGTTCCACAACTGTGGTACTTGATCGTCGGGAGTATGTGACTGAGGGACTGCGTCAGCTTTCAGACAACACTACTTACAAAGTTTGCCAAGGCAATCCCATTCCTGATGTCCAGGCGGAGCTTCAAGGAATCCTCAGAACCTTAGGCCCCCACAAAACCTTTCACCCGACTCCATCAACCTCCTGACCCCACCAACACCCCGCACCCCTACCTTCTACCTTCTTCCCAAAATTCACAAACCCAATCATCCCGGCCGTCCCATTGTAGCTGGTTACCAAGCCCCCACCGAACGCATCTCTGCCTACGTAGATCAACACCTTCAACCCATTACATGCAGTCTCCCATCCTTCATCAAAGACACCAACCACTTTCTCGAACGCCTGGAATCCCTACCCAGTCTGTTACCCCCGGAAACCATCCTTGTAACCATTGATGCCACTTCCTTATACACAAATATTCCGCATGTCCAGGGCCTCGCTGCGATGGAGCACTTCCTTTCACGCCGATCACCTGCCGCCCTACCTAAAACCTCTTTCCTCATTACCTTAGCCAGCTTCATCCTGACCCACAACTTCTTCACTTTTGAAGGCCAGACATACCAACAATTAAAGGGAACAGCCATGGGTACCAGGATGGCCCCCTCGTATGCCAACCTATTCATGGGTCGCTTAGAGGAAGCCTTCTTGGTCACCCAGGCCTGCCAACCCGAAGTTTGGTACAGATTTATTGATGACATTTTCATGATCTGGACTCACAGTGAAGAAGAACTCCAGAATTTCCTCTCCAACCTCAACTCCTTTGGTTCCATCAGATTCACCTGGTCCTACTCCAAATCCCATGCCACTTTCCTTGACGTTGACCTCCACCTGTCCAATGGCCAGCTTCACACGTCCGTCCACATCAAACCCACCAACAAGCAACAGTACCTCCATTATGACAGCTGCCACCCATTCCACATCAAACGGTCCCTTCCCTACAGCCTAGGTCTTCGTGGCAAACGAATCTGCTCCAGTCCGGAATCCTTGAACCATTACACCAAAAACCTGAAAACCGCTTTTGCATCCCGTAACTACCCTCCCGACCTGGTACAGAAGCAAATAACCAGAGCCACTTCCTCATCTCCTCAAACCCGGAACCTTCCACAGAAGAACCCCAAAAGTGCCCCACTTGTGACAGGATACTTTCCGGGACTGGATCAGATTCTGAATGTGGCTCTCCAGCAGGGATACGACTTCCTCAAATCCTGCCCTGAAATGAGATCCATCCTTCATGAAATCCTCCCCACTCCACCAAGAGTGTCTTTCCGCCGTCCACCTAACCTTCGCAACCTCTTAGTTCATCCCTATGAAATCCCCAGACCACCTTCCCTACCCTCTGGCTCCTACCCCTGTAACCGCCCCCGGTGTAAAACCTGTCCCATGCACCCCCCCACCACCACCTATTCCAGTCCTGTAACCCGGAAGGTGTACACGATCAAAGGCAGAGCCACGTGTGAAAGCACCCACGTGATTTACCAACTGACCTGCCTACACTGTGAAGCGTTCTATGTGGGAATGACCAGCAACAAACTGTCCATTCGCATGAATGGACACAGGCAGACAGTGTTTGTTGGTAATGAGGATCACCCTGTGGCTAAACATGCCTTGGTGCACGACCAGCACATCTTGGCACAGTGTTACACCGTCCGGGTTATCTGGATACTTCCCACTAACACCAACCTGTCAGAACTCCGGAGATGGGAACTTGCCCTTCAGCATATCCTCTCTTCTCGCTATCCGCCAGGCCTCAATCTCCGCTAATTTCTAATTTCAATTTGCCGCCGCTCGTACCTCACCTGTCTTTCAACATCATCTTTGCCTTTGTACATCCGCCCCGACTGACATCTCTGCCCAAACTCTTTGCCTTTACAAATGTCTGCTTGTGTCTGTGTATATGAGGATGGATATGTGTGTGTGTGCGAGTGTATACCTGTCCTTTTTTCCCCCTAAGGTAAGTCTTTCCGCTCCCGGGATTGGAATGACTCCTTACCCTCTCCCTTAAAACCCAAATCCTTTTGTCTTTCCCTCTCCTTCCCTCTTTCCTGACGAGGCAACCATTGGTTGCGAAAGCTAGATTTTGTGTGTATGTTTGTGTTTGTTTGTGTGTCTATCGACCTGCCAGTGCTTTTGTTTGGTAAGTCTCATCATCTTTCTTTTTAAATATATTTTTCCCACGTGGAATGTTTCCCTCTGGAATATAAATTATGGTTTTTTTCTGCTCTTATATGTGTTTGCAAGCAGTATCTATAATTTTGCATCTTGAGGGTCGCACTACTGGCCTCCCATTCTGCCGAATGAGGCGATGCAGTGGTAAAGTGTGGGGTCTGTTTCGGAAGGGTGGCAGTTCAAATTCTCATCTGGTCATCCTCTTTTCCTGTGTTACTAAACCGAAAGAGCCATGAGGCCTTGAGATATTCCATCAACTTATCCTTTCTTTTTTATCATTTTATTCCCCTTCAGTAACGCTTCATTGGTTATTTGATCTAATACTCAGCATTCTTCTGTAGCACCACATTGTAGAAGCTTCTATTCTTTTCTGGTATGATCTGTTTGTTAGCTACATTTCACTTTTGTACAAGGCAATACTCCAGGCAAATACTTTCAGAAAGGACTTCCTAACACTTACTTTTTTTCTTTGCTAACGAATTTCTCTTGTTCTAACAACTTGCAGGAATGCAGCTGGGTGAACACTTCAGGGAACTGCGGACATTTCAGCAGGTGAACGCCCCACATTGAAGGCACAAACACGATGAGAGCGTGCTTCCACAGTACTCTTTTCGTATGTGTGCTTTGAAAACCTGCCAAATTATCGGAAGTTGTTGAAGTGTTGGCTGCATTCTCATAAGTTGTGTGAATATTTTATGTACTAGGAGAAACTCAAGTTTGACATATTTCTATTTTTCAGAAACGTTTTTCTTGCTATTGAGAGTATTTCACCTCAGTTATTTTGCTGACCAAATAACCAGTTAATGTAGTACTTTGAGTTTCATTTCTTCATCTAATTCCCTCAGCATCCATTGATTTGTTTCTTGCTATGACAAGAGTAGTCCCCACCTGTAATCCAAATGAGTGATTATTTTAATCCCCCCCCAAAGTTAGAACTACCAAGCTATCAAGGCTATGTTGGCTAATGTTACATTGCCAGATCAGTCACTCCTCCAGACTCTGTAACTATTGAAAATGCTGTTGCCCTTCTTCAAGAACCATAGGTTTGTCTGGACTCTCCACAGATATCTTCCATTTTAGTTATGACTGTCTGTACCATTCAGGCGTGCAAACCACACACCTTGCAAACGTCGTGGTAGCGCAATGTAATTGTGGTTTCGTATTGTTTATCTTTTGTTCAGTTGTAAAATTTTCTCAGCGTGTACATTTAGGAATTGGCAGTAATACCTTACTTTTTCTTGCAGCCATTGACAAGAAGAGATTTTTACACACCAGAGCGTGAAACACACAGCAGTACGGAGGTAAAGAAGGCCGTTGTGCGAATAGAACCACTAAAAACTCGAGTATCGGCCCCGACTCCACAGAGCCAGGCACCACAGACGCCACAGCCGCTGCGGCGACAGACACCGACAAGGAAAGTTCGTCAGGCTAGGAGTGATTCTGAACAGAAAGCCCTGCAGCCCAGCTCAGAGTACAGTCTGCGCAGCCATAACAGGGACACGGGCTCTGTAGCTTAGTTTTAACGGCACAGCAAATGGGATTGTGTCACATTCTCAAAAGATCTGAGTACAATTTTTCCTTACCTTTAGCATTTGGTGATGTTCTTTTGCTGTCCATTCCCAATGACTTGACGTCATAATCAGCTATATACAGAGGTCATAAATATATTATACATAAATATGTCTTTAGCAGGAATGATTAGGATGTCAGCTCGCAGAACCATACCCTTGGATGAAATCAGCTGAAGTGCATTTTTAATACTTTTTGAGTTGGTGTTATTGCACAAATGCATGTAGTTGTTAATTTTGTTACATTGTGTGTAATATATTAATTACAGAATTTTTTGTACTTTAATACTGAGATATCATAACTCCCATTTTCTGCTTAAGCGGCAGTTAAGATAGTATTGTTCTGAACTGTTGCTATGTAAGCCTGCATCACTGTTTTATATATATTTGCTTCTCACATCATCAGAATTGACTTGTCCTGTGTTCTCGTGTATCTGCTTTAAAATGTGAGAGTTCAGAATACTTGACTAATTTTTCTTCTGCATCAACAACATTCTAAAATGTTCATATGTTACAACACTGTAAAGATAAATATACACCAAAAATAACTATATTTTTTATCTTTCGTGTAAATAACATTAAAGTGAAACATAAGTTCCCAAACTATTGTTTACTGCAGTTGTTAATAATCTCTTATTTTCCTGTTCTAACAGGAGTATCTTGGTAGTTTAGCGTATAAGGCTGATTCCTAGAGATTAAACTAATTGTCATTCAGAGTAGGAATGAGTGTGTAATTTTTAAAGTAATGTGCCTTCTTTCTAAATTTTGAAGTAAATAGGACTTTGCTTTGATTCTCTTACACACAAATTTACAGTATGCAAAATAAATCTCAACCATGTGATCAATTACTGAAACTGTGATAGGAGCACTTTTGATGTAAATAAAATAAGCTAGGAGATACTGCGCCTTCATATTTCATGACTGATGGAAGAGATGAATTTTGGTGAGTCTGCATGAGCATGCATTGTTATCTGAAATTAAATCCTCCTTGACATAAGTGTGATGAGGCAACCAGAACACCAAACTTGCAACAATTACTGTTTGTGACAATACTGTTTTCACAAATCAGAAATTGGGGTCACAAACAGCAGTCCACCTCTTCTTAAACTTCCAAATATTTTGTACTCGTCAGCACTCGTAAATCTTTGAAGTGCACCTTACTGCTTTAAGAAATTGGTGCCCATGCAGTGACCTTCCAATGAGGTATTTTTTTCAAATTAACTTTTTACCTGAATTTTAAAATTATGTTGCTTTTCATTCAAAGTTAATTACAGTTTATATCTATCCTTAATGTAAAATAAGAGAGACAGTTTGTACACTTCGTTAACAAGTCCGGCTACGCGAAACTGGCCCTAACCAAATCACTCGTGCCATACCACTGCAGTATGAAAATTCAAGTGTTTTATTTGTTCAGTTCATTAAAATTTAGTGGGAAATTGTACCTGATACCGCTGAACTACAATTGCAAAATGCAAAGCAAAACAGTCTGTGCACACCTACACTAGTAACTAGTATACTGTGAGCCACACATGGTGCTGTATTTTTTTGGAATCGTCTAGCAAATGAATCCTAGACACAGTCAAAGCTTATTGGTGGAACTGCTCTGACTGTCCATCCCATTTTTATGATGCATGTAATTGGCAGCACATATGGGTGGATCAGCAGTATTAAAATGCACTGAACTACCTTAATCGGTGCATGTAAGCTCTCATCCCAGATATGTCTCCCACTGGTATTGACTCAAAACAATATCTCAATAAACCGAGACATATAGCTGAAAAAAAGACTGCTGTAATTGTTTCGACAGACATACGTTGAATTTATAAGGCGAACATTAAATTTGAAGTAGAGCACGAGCCCGTCCCCACTGGACAACAAAGTAAAAGTGCAAAAGGTAGCTACCACTGGCTTGAGAGATGAGGGGACAGTGTAGGGTAGGTGTAAATGATGGAGAGTTGGTGTGTAAAAAGAAAGTTCCACCTGTTCATATTAACAGAGTAAACTGTATGGTGTAGATCAAAGATCTGCCCAAGTCATTTGTATTTTGTATTATTCAAAAGGTTCTATTCAGTATTTTTCATTTTCCATTGAGTACAATTATTAATTGGTTAAGAGAAAAGTGGGTAGTGTTCAAAACGGCTGCAATCTTAGATATTGTAAGAAAATCATGTTAACTAGAAGTGCAATTTATTTTGTAGGCTGACTAGGTTAGTGTATGGGATTAGCCGAGCGGTCTAAGGCACTGCAGTCGTGGACTGTGCGGCTGGTCCCAGCGGAGGTTCGAGTCCTCCCTCGGGCATGGGTGTGTGTATTTGTCCTTAGGATAATTTAGGTTAAGTGGTGTGTAAACTTAGGGACTGATGACCTTAGCAGTTAAGTCCCATAAGATTTGACACACACTTTTTATTATTATTATTATTATTATGAGTATTTTCTATGAGTGCAAATATTTTAGATTAGGCTTTACCATGACTATTACTGATATTCAATGAAACAAGTTTACTGTTATCAGTCACTGTTTTATTTATATACACAACATTTTTCGATGCTTTTAACCTCCATCACCAGGTGAATTTATCATTGGCAGTATCACACGTATTGACTGTGTTATGATTTTGTGGTAATTTGAGGCACTGTCTCCTTTCACTATCTAAACACATCACCTGTAAACTTTCTTTCATCACAAAAGATGACAGTTTACATGTGATGTTTAATGATGTGAAAGGAGCCTTTGTTCACTGGAGACAGTTACCCCAAAATCGTCACACAGCGCACACACACGTGATACTACACATGTAAATACAACTGATGGTGAAGGTTAGAACCTTTAAAATGCATTGTGGATATAAATAAACAGTAAATGCTAACAGTAAACTTGTTTCATTTGGGTTATGTTCTAGTTGGTTTTTCTCTGTCACACTAGTATATTTTTAAAAAATAAAAAAATAACAGAACCCAAGGATTAGATGAAAATTATAGCTGTTACTAAGAAGAAATCTCTTTTGAATAGACAAAAACAAATTTGTAAAGTATGTTCAACATTTTTTGGAAATAATTCAAATGCTGATCAACTTCTCACATCCTTAAAGAGTTCTATTTATCATTTTAATACCATTTAAGATGGGCAGTGGTGAATATATATTGTTTTTATTTCATTCTGCACCTTGTGTTGATGAACTGTATGTTTACAGTAACAGACAGTGGTGAAGAGGAGGAAAAATATGATCTTAGATGGCAAGTGATCACTCACCTGAAATACTTAAAATTATGTAATTTTGAACTGTGGCTAACTAATACCATACATGGTTCGTGTGATAAGACAGTAATTTTCATATTGCTTACCTTGTGTCGAAATATAGGCATCGTAGTTGCATCCTTGTATACACAGTGAATTACAATATTAGAACTGTGCATGGACATGTGCTAGATTATGTTTATAAAAAAATATTAATTTGATATTTATATTTGAGTGTTTTTGATGTAGTTTTTAATGCAGTGTATGTGAATGAATAAGAAAAGGAAATTGCTTATTCATTAACAGCGCATAGATTATATTTATAGATCACCTTTATATGAGTATAGAAATAAAAATTGTAGGTGATACATTTACATTTGTCTTTTTTTGGGACAAACGAAGTTTAACTCACTAAGCCTTTCATAACTTTGTAATTGATGGAATGTTACACTGAGTTGACAAAACTCATGGCACACCTTTTAATACTGTTGGACCTGTTTTTGCCCAGTGTAGTGCAGCATCTTGACATGGCATGTTCTCAACAAGTTGCTGGAAGTCTCCTGCTGAACTCTACAGCCCCACGAACTGACCTCTCAGTTACGTCCTTTAAATGTTCGATGGGATTCATGTCGGGCTATCTGGGTGGCCACATCATTCAATAAAATTGTCCGGAATGTTCTTCAGACTTTCAGTTGTAGCCCAGTGACATGGCACACTGTTATCCTTAAAAATTCCGTTGTTGTTTGGGAACATGGATGGCTGCAAATGGTCTCCAAATAGCAGAACATAACCATTTCCAGTCATAGATTGGTTCAGTTGAAGCAGAGGTCCCCCTCCATTCCGTGTAAACACAGCCCACAGCATTATGGAGCCATCACCAGCTTTCAGTGCCTTGTCGACAACATGGATCCATAGATTTACGGGATCTGTGCCATGCTCAAATGATACCATCAGCTCTTACCAACTGAAATCAGGACTCACCTGATGACGCAACAGTTTTCCTGTCATCTAGTGTCCAACCAATATGGTCACGAGCCGAGGAGAGGCGCTTCAGGCAATGGTGTGCTGTTAGCAAAGCCACTTGTGCTCATCTGCTCCGATAGCCCATTAACACCAAATTTTTCCCCACTGTCTTAATGGATAGTTCTGTCGCACGTCCTTCATTGATTTCTGTAGTTATTTCACCCAGTGTTGCTTGTCTGTTAACACTGACAATGCTGTGCAAATGTTGTTAAGGGGGGACGTACACGAAACTGCAGTAATTTTAAAAGTATTTTATAAAACTCTAATTTTTTAAGATAATCAATCCAAATTTGGTACAGTTATTAAGAAATGTTATGCGCATATGAACCTAAATTTTCATTTTTATTGACCTTTTACATCTTTAATTATTAACAATTAATTTTTTTTCAACAATGTAATTACAAATGTTCCTTTTTTGAGAAAACTGTGAGAGCAATGTTAATGAATTTTTGTACACACTTTCATACCAAATAATTACAAAACTCTGTGGAGCAGAATTTTTATATCTTCTTTTGTTCAGTTTTTACGGGTCTCCCAATTTCCCTGAAAAATAATATATCAAATTTAAGGAATATTTTCTACCATAAATACCTTACTATTTTATTAAATGAAAATTCCTTCCACAGAATTTTTCACTATAGTACTGACTAGTCATATACCAAATTTCACTTCTCTACCTTTTGTGGTTTTTGAGAAAAAGGTACATAAAGTTATAAAAATGTAAGTTACGGGAAAACTGAATCAATGATTTGATAGTGTTTGTATTAGGTCTTACCGTCTCTGTGTGAACTAGTGCAAGCCATATGCATACTCCTCTTCATCTGCAAGCAGTCTCTTCTTTGCTTGTCTTCTTTGGTTAACCTGCTGTTCAATTTTATTGGCTGTAATATCAGCCGCAGCAACTCTTTTGTCATCGATGTCCTTCAATATTGAATAGGTGAAAGCTCCTGGATGAAATCCTAGCCTCTGTAGAGTTTTTATTCTTCCAAGATTACCATTGTTAAAAACTAAACAAGCATCATATGCAGCAATTTCAACAATAATTGTTGAAACAAATGTTGTTTTTGGGCAACGTTTCCAAATCAGTGAGTTGTAACTTTCATTAGGGTTTTGTGTCTTTCCATGCACACACTTTCGTAGGAGGTCTGGCTCTGCTAAACACCTAAATGTTGGTTTTATAGCACTTAAAACAGCCACAGGTAAACTGTGCTTGTGTGAATAGTTCATGCCATCACGCTCAGCCTGCTTGAATTTGCACCACGATATGTCACACAAATTATGTACAGGTTTGTCATCTGTGGATAGTTTATGAAAATAAATAGACCACACAGCCTTCTGCATGTTATTCAAATTTCCACTGTTGTCCCTTATTGCCTTGCCATAGTACACTTGTAAAGAATGAATTTCTTTGTCTGTGAGTCTGTTGGGACCACCTAAAAGTTTTCCATCCTCAAGTTTCCTGCCCTTCAATTCACGTTTCAATTTTAAAAGTCTGCCTCCCATTCGTTTTTGCACATGTCCAACACATTCCAACTTTTCTATAGCACAATGGGGACCATAAGGTTCACTTTCCAAAACAGTTTTGAAGGAGCTGGAGTCACCATCACCAAGGTATTTTGTGTATCTAACACCGTACTTTTCCACACTTCGATGGAACATAAGTTTCATAGCTGCAGGTTCCATTCCACCACTAGAACCAGAATAATTTCTACAGCACACTTTCTTGTGTTCAACCTGCCACTTATTTTCTTCCACTTCACCAGCTCTCTTTCCGAGTACACAGCTATAGCAATATTTGCTCATTACCTGAACGTCAAGAATTTTTCCAGTATCAACACTAATGACAGATGATACTCCATACAGTGATGTATGTCCACGCTTCATCCACGTTCCATCACATGACACACACAAATCGGTGTCTGGCGTGTTATCTGCTTCTGTCTTTAGTTCACTATTCATCTTCACAGCTTCCTTTGCAGAGGACTTCAAGTTTTCTTCCACTTCCTCTTGAAGAGCACTTAGCAGTGTTTTATTTCCAGTGGTGTACCTAGCACTTGGTTGTGGCATGTTCATGATCCCACAAAACAGTCTGGTACCTTCCCTGCCTATGCCCAAACATCTCATGCCATATATTAAACGCATATTTGCTTCATATATCCGGTTACTTGATGCCGAAGTTCTAAAAGCAGTGTCTGAATGACAGCTTTCACAAGTAAGATGCAACATACACACTATTCCAATTCTGTTTTCTTCGTCATATAATCTCAAACTTTTTGCACCACAGTCAGCACATACACAAGCAGATGATATAATATCAGATAGTATTTTCAAATCAATAAGCCTAAAACCACTAGTAGCTTGAGTGTCTGAGCCACAATCATCAAGTGATTGACAGCTGTCAATTTTCCTTCTCGAAGCACTCGCTTTCTTGGTTGAAGTATCGTTTCCATTTGTTATTATGGGGCTGGTTTTCAAGTTGTCTTTACTACATCGAGAAGCTTGACACTTTCTAACCTTTTTAAACACCTTACTAGAACGCGGCATGCTGCAAAATATAATAACAAGTCTACTTACAACTTTCGTAAAAATGTATTCCAAACAAACACTCGTAAACAAACGCTATAAATCAAAGAATATAAAACCAGCGGCAGAGATATTATTCCACAGCCTTCTTGATGTAGTACACAAACGTTCCCTGCATTGTGACTGCACAAAACTGGAAAAAAACGCAGTATAAATAGATATACGAGAGGATGAAGACCAAGATGGGGGGGCGTCGCCCTGTGCAAGCTATTACAAATTATTATTTTTTTCCCCCTTAGAAGCGGAATTGGAACGTAATATTTGGTAATTGAAATTTCAATACCATGTAGTAAATGAAGAGCCAATAAAATTTTTTTCACAAATTTGGTCATTTTCATGTACGTCCCCCCTTAAGTGAAGTCCGACTGCCACTGCGTTGTCTTTGGTCAGAGGTAATGCTTGAAATTTGGTCTTTGCACACTCTCGACACTGTGGAACTTGGAGTTCCCTAACGATTTTCGCAGTGGCATGTCCCATGTGTTTAGCTCCAACTACCATTCCCGTGTTCAAAGATTTAATTCCCATCGACCTCTTCACACGAATTGCCTGAGTACAACTGACTGCTCTGCCAATGCATTGGCCTTTTATACTTTGTGTACACAATACTACTGCATATCACTAACCCATGACTTTTGTCACCTCAGTGTAAAGCACTTTATTTGTACCTTCTCCAACTTTTCATTCCTTAGGTACTTACGACCTGAAAGCAAGTAGTACTATTTTGTGTTTTAATTACGTCTGTGTACTGTATTCAGATTTGCGGCATACTGTGAAAAATTTCTGAATTGTTTTGCTTTTTCGTACTGTGAAATAAAAGCTGAGGAATTTCAGTAAAATGGAGTAAGAACATCAATTTGTTAGGGTTACATATGTATGGTTTTAATTACAATGCACTCTTCAATACACACATAAGCCAAAAATTTAGTTTACAAAAAGCTGCCTTAAAAAAATATAAGCTTTTGCTTCACATAGAACGATCATGTACTAATTCACAATTTAGTGATAAATAAAGTCATATATTCCAGTCTTCATACAATACAGTTCCAGATTTATAAAAAACTATTCAGTTACTGTGAAGGCAGAATTTGAACATGAACTGACCTATCAGACATTCAGTTGCAGGTACTCCAAATGGCTGTTTGCTTTTCTTCCAAGATAAACTTTGAAACAAATGGGATGGGATGGGTGAATTTTATTGTTTCCTGTTTTTGTTGCAGCACGGTAGGTAGAAATAAACGTACGGGTCACACAGAGTGAATAAAAAGTCAACTCATAATCCAGAGTAATTTAAGTAACATGCATTCCTTGCTATGAAAGTCATTTACACAAAACACACAACAGGCATTTCCAACATACACGGATTATTACACATTTATATATATTTGTACAGATTCCTCATCAGTAGCAAAGCCATTACCATCAATTGCACTTGTGAAGCCTAACTTACAGTTCTGAAAAGAGCAGTCACCACAAATGTGGCTTTAAGACACTTCTGCCTAAGCAGCCACTATGTTGGCTCCATTGCACAAAATAACATCACTGCAATCATTATTTGATACCCAGTAATAAATCAACCGGAGTAGAGAATTCAGACAAAAGGATTTTGTTTCAGATTGGTGTAGTAAGTTTGCTTTCGCACATACTTCATGATCTTATTTTAACAGCAAGCAAAATACTGACACTTTAAATCTCCATTCAGATTGAAGAAGAAATATGGCCATAATGCCGTTAAGTGACACGGAACCAGGTCCAATATACTAGAGTGACTACATTCGTCTGTAAAAGGATCACAAAATAGCATTAATACCTATCGATATCACTACAAAATGGTCTAAATTTGGCAGTAAATTTATATTAGATACATGAAAGACATTTATGAATTTCCCAAACAATGGCTGAAATTTCACATACACTTAAGCTGAAACTTTTACTCCAAAAAATATGACACATTGCCGCATTAGAAGCTGTATAAAACACTTCACAACATTAAACTGCTAGTACAAGTAACATTTGGTGAAAATCTTGTTTACCACAAATTTCTTAAGACATATCCTGTAGCATTAAGCAGTTCAGTTTACTGACCAAGTACCTCAGGATGTACTGGCACACACGAATTTTACTCTTTTACAACCTCAAACACTTATACATATTTAAGAAATCTCTAAAGCAGGGCTGCAATTACAATTCTTTGCAGCCATGATGATTCCTTGACAACATTAAAAAGACAAATGCTGGACTCAGTACAGTCCAACTTCTCAGTAAAAGTTATACAGCCTGAGCCATATTTCATTAGTAGAGAAAAGTTTTAATGATTAATTAGCAATGGCACTTCAGACAGAAACAACTGGAGAAATATCCATGGTTTTCTAACGTATGAGAATACATATTTAAACATCAAAGCACTGCCCTTTATCAATAAAACATGCAGTGTATACAGTTAACAGTCTTAAAGCAATATTTACCAACTTTAATTGTTGGTAAGACAGACACAATAAATATACACTGTTCATATAATAATAAACTGTGTATCACACTTTCAAAGCCGCAGCCACATCTGGGATTGGCAGGTGGACAGGATACACAGAAACATATTACACAGTGTCACAGTTTCTTGCTAGTTGCAGGAGCAAAGGCAACAAGTGTGAAAAAATTAAAATGTGGCCCACCCTTATTTTGTGATGTCCCTTTTGCTACTAATACTGTCGGCACACGGGGAGCTGCACTTGATGCCACCGATACTTGGGACAGCTGCTTTTTAGACTGCAGAATCCTTTCCCACGAAGCTCGTTCTCGAAACAGATTTCTTGACATCAAAATCCACAGCTGTCTCCCTCTTCACTCTGCTGTGACAAATTTTGTACTTTATACATTGCAGGAAATTTTAAACATTTAAAAATACATTAGTTTGGTCAGAGAAAGTGTAGTACAATGTGAGCAAAACACTGTGGTCAAGAACCTTCAGCTACCACACTGAATGTGCTCCGAATCATGACGCTGCACTGCCGCCCGCCGCGCCCCAGTCAATAATTGTGGCGACAACCCGTAGGCATTTAGAATATTGTGTAGGAACCAGATATCAGCAAAGACTTCCATTCCTTAGACAGCAATGAGATTGTTTCATGGTTGTGCTGCTATCAAGGAGTGGCTTATGAGAAGAATGAATCTGGGACTTAATTGAGAGTGATGCAAACAATGCCACAATTTATCTGTGGAAGCAGGTTTTGTCAACTGTCGAGTCACAGTAAACAATTTGAAACTCTGATAGGCATGTGTGGAGCTGATGGTATTTACCCTAAATTACTGAGGTGAATTATGTTTTGTGGATAGTACTGCTTTTGTTATTTTAGGTTGGACTCATCAGTCAGTCAATGGTAAAACTGATATAGTGGTTTACAAAAAATTGTTTACAGTACAGCATGATTTCATTACTGTGGCGATAGTTGATTCAAACTTTCACAGTATCACCGCAAGATAAGAGCTATTGGAATGTTGTTCCAAGAATTTGGGTGGAACTGCTAGATTGTTGGCTAATCAGACACCTTTGGACAGAAGCAAAGTGGAAGCTCAGTGTCAAATGAATTTCCCTGAGAACATTGTCCCTCAGCAAGTCTGACAAATCCTGTCTTCAGTGTATTCATAAAACGTCTCTGTAGATTAACTATTGTAACAACGGCTTTATAGCTCAGTGGGTAACTTCAGACGTCAATCCTCAGCGGGTCGTAGATTTTTTTTTCCTCTCCCCTATCTTCCATATCTGGCAATGATTTGTTAATGTGAAAATTGCGTAAGTTCCACTGCACTTCAGTCAATGTTACCTGGGCTTGTCAGAGAAAGGAAATTCCACATCCAGTACAATTGTACTTAGTAAAGCACTATGGTGTTCAAACAAACCTTTGCACTGAGGACAGCACTGTGGTGTTCAAACAAACCTTTGCATTCAGGACAGCTGTCCCTTAACAGAAATTACATGGCCAATATCTTTGAAATTAATGGCAATGGGTGTGTACCGACACATGGCCACTTGATGTCAGATCTTTGAGAGGAATATGTAGGCAAATTCTGGAAATGATGTTTCAGTCCAGCTATAGACACACAGTGATGGATTATTTTGAAGATAGTCAGGCAAACCAATCATTTGGACATCCTCATGTCATAGTACAATTGCTGTGCTTCATTCCGCCACTGCAGAACTACCACTGAATTGATGGTGTTGCATTTGTAGTGGTGGGAGTGAAAGAGTGCATATGTTTTATGATTTGAGGAACTTTTGTTCAAAAATTAATTTGGTTGTGCTACACACATTATTTTCTGAAGTAGTTTGTCACCCTAATATAAAGCTGTCCTCATCCTGTTTGAAGGGGATGCTATGCCCTTATATTGAACTGCTCTGTTCCTGAACTGCCTTAACTAGCCAGTTGTAGGGGGCCCAACCTACAGTTTCGTATGGACTATGAGCTGCACTGTAACTCTGAATTCTTCACATTAACAAACTGTCAAAGGCAAAAGATGTGATAATGACAGAAAAAAATCCTACATCTGTCTGAGATCTGTACATCTGATTTTGTGGTATGACACCCACTGAGCCACACTGTCACTGACAGTTTCAAAATGTTGGGTTTGGTCAGAACAAGCACAGCGCAAAACAAAGTGACCATTTAATTTACATAATGTGGAATATTTATTACACATTAATTAAATTCACGTGATAAATAATGCAAGCCCACACAGACATTTATGTAAGCATGATTACCACACACTCTTATTGATTAGTGTAGTCCAGCTGTTGACGATACAGGTAACATGAAATTGTGCTTTTATTTTAGACCATTTGTTACCATTTCTGTCTGTCAATTTATCATCCCCGCCTCACTGCTGTGGAGCCTATGTCACACTGAGTCAGATGTCTCACTAAGTTTACTTGACAGCTCACGTGACTTCTCCGGAGCAGGTGCAGTTTACAGCTACTCTCATTTGTCCACAGGTAGTGTCACACTTTTTCGTAAGCTATTTTCCTTGTAAGATTCTTCGAAAACTACCTGTGCTGACTGATCGTGAGTACTGTCCAGATACGATGTCACAATTTGGAAGTGTGGCCACACTAGACACACACACACACAATTTGACTTAATCTCACCATTACTTTGCATTATCCAGGGTGTATACGGGGACAAGGAAAAAAAATTCCCGGATTTCTCCCGGATATCCCGTTTAAAAAATATGCTTTTTCCCGGGCGAATATACACTTTTTCCGTGTTAAGTGACAGTAAGTTTTCAGTAGATTTTTCCCTCGGAACTGCAAAACTTATCAATCCTTTGAATGGTTAACGTTTTATACAATCGCGTAGAACTTCCGGGAAAAAAAGAAATGACAGGGGAGAGAAGTATGGAGAGACTTTTAATTAAAAAAATGAGAGAAGTTTTGGAAGGACCTTTGATTTGCAGCAACATATACGCTGCATATTTTCGCATTACGAAAGTATAAATTCGAATTGCACCAAACACAGCGCGTTAGTTTGCGGAGCGTTGAAACCGAGGTTGCGATGTCCTTTTGTAAGCGAGTCATATCTCAAGCCACGAGGTCTCGCCAGCCGATGGCAGCAGCTATTCAGAGCATAGGACACGTGTTATAGTCAGCCTATAGCAAGATCACTGGTTACATAGCGCGAACACGCAAGAGGAAATGTTAACGGTTTACATTAATGTACACAGTACCGTATATCTACAAGAAAAGCTAAGCTTTGACATATTATATTGGTCTCTAAGATTAACACGCTACAACAGAAGTTAAGCTTTCACATGTAATATTGATCTCTTTTGCGTGTGTTATACTTTAAGATACATCACACAACTGTGCCAGTAAATTTAAAATTATGACATAAATGTCTCGGCTCGAAATTCTTGTAAGTGGCTGGTTCTCAAACTGTTCAGTTTCGAACGCTCTATCATTTAGGTATACATCCCTCTTTCTCACATGTAACTTATTTCATCTTGCGTAAAAAGAAATTTACTTTGAAAGGAACGCTTTTCTAACCACCGTTCGCAGTACTATCCGGAGACTGCCAGAAAACAGGCATTATTGTGCGTGTGCAACTGCAGTGGTGTAGGAAGCCCGCATGTTCGTGTGTATAGAGCATTAAGAGAGCTTACATTACACCATAAAAGAAACAGGGCATCAGAGGATACTCCAAAGAGCATTGGAATTTCGTGAACCATACTAAAATGCATAGTTCGGCTTGAAGTGCAAATTGGCTTTTTCCAGATTCACAATGAAGTAGGTCCCATCTGATATTAAGTTTTTCAATGTGGTTTTTGGGATGTAAATTTTCTTGGAGTACCAGTACTCTACGATCTCATCTTTGGTTCTTTATTGTGGCATAATGCCATACATGGCAGAAGATGATAACGTGCACTTGAAATTGCACTTGAAATTCAGCGAACAGTTGGAACTAGCCAATACTGTAGAATGAAACACTTCGTTTCAAATAAAATGATTTCTTCAGCGGAAAGATTAATAAAGCCAAATTTCTTTAGTAAACTTGCAAAAATAACTTCATTGTTCTGCAAGGCGATTAATGCTTGACTGCTCCTAACTTGGAAATAAAATAAAACCAGAAAATTGAAATTAATAATATATTTTTGCCCTCAGTAATTATGTGAATGTATTTTAATTCAGTTGATAGCTCCCGGCCACAGAAATCCGTTTTGTTTTCATTTGACGTGAGAGCTGTACACGAAGATAAGCAGCGAAATCACTTAACGTAAACACAGGTCACGTGGAGACTAACCCCTTCACCACTACAACTCTGAAAGCGCGAATCTGGCAGCTATGGCACGCGACAAAAATTTTTCTCGTTTGCATCTGGCTGCTTGCTGCTACTACCGATACAGCTAACAGCCAAACTTCAAGTAGCGGGAGACGGGAGAAGGTACTGCTTATACGCGATCAAATGCGCATGCGCAACAGACCGCTGGCAACTGGTCAAACGAACCTATTGTGAACAGTTGTGACGTCATGCTCATAGCAAGCAGTTTATTGTTACGAAGAATTACAGTCTGCGCCCTACGGCCTTTGACATATTTTTGCTATTTGCACACGCTTGTGCGTGCACGGTGTTTTGTTGTTGTAAATTGCACTTTTCCTTTGCCACTAAAGATTTATTTTTTTCCTTCTCGTTCATATTTTATTGCTGCAGTATTGTTCTCCAGTAGCACGAAACAATAACATTCTTTGCTAGAGAATCAATTCTGCAGTCAAAATTACAAAAATTTAACTGAAAGCTAAAGCAATGAAAAATTCCCGGAATTCCGAAAAATTCCCGGGTTTTTCCCGGTTTTCTCCCGGATGAAAAAATTCCCGGGTTTTTCCCGGTTGTCCCGGGTTGTATACACCCTAATTATCGTAGATGGCTCCACAGTGGAATATTGCATTAATTGATGCACATAGGGAAGCACTGTGCTAATATGTTATGAAAACTCGCATCTGTGCTGAAGGTCTTTAGAGTGCGGCACATTTCATGAGAAGGGTCTTGCACAGTGCCAATTTCAGCACATCTCGCCCCGGCATGTACGGTGAATTTGGCTGAATTGCCAAACTGCGACCTGACCCCACTTCCTCAGCTCACAGGGTCAGTCACTTTCCGAGCCAGCCTGTCACCATTACTGCTATGTTCCTGGTCTGCCTACGAAGCCTTGTATTTAAACTCTTGTTATTTCACTGTAGTGTTATTTGTTGCATTTTGTTAGCTCCAAACAGTTACAGAATGTACTGAGGAAGTATTCAAGATTAAAAGAGAGTATGTGACACCAGTAAAAATTACAAGATACCTTTACTGTGAACTCATTCTTCTAGTAATACTTCTTAGCTTCCAACCAGAACAAATCAAATGTATGTTGATGAAATTAAGAACACTGCATTCTTGTCAGATGGAATCCATCAACAGTACCCTTTGAGCCTCAGGATATTGCAGCCAGATGTAAGGAGTACTACAATACAGTACATGGGCTGGAGAACCAGCAGGCTAGCTGGTCAATGTTCAGAAAGTGCCAGTGTGGAAGACACTGACTGAAAATGACTAATCGAGAGGACAAATGCGTCTACCATTAATGTAGAACCGTCACACGTTACAACATGGTATGGAAAGTTTTGGCAGAATGTAAATAATTTACAAATGAAAGTAACAAGTTACTGATAACCAGGTTGTTGACAGGTACACAGATGAGACCGAAAACATTGTTAGTATAATGTAATTGGATAGATAAAAATTTATCCACCAAGTGGCAGCAGAACATACGTATAAAGAAGGTCTTTCCTTCTCATCCTGTCTGGTAAGTCTCCCTGACCCACGGTTCTGATGACTTTTCTGAACACTACCCCTTTTTCTAAACTAGTTCCTTTCCCTTCACCCCCCCCTTTCTTCCCATTCAACCCTTCTGCCTGAAGGAGCAGCCACCAGCTCGGAAAGCTTGCATAAGTAAAACCTTTTTTTAAATGTGTTCTCTTGCTGCTGCAGCTTGATGAGTAGATTTTTTTATCTATCCAATTACATCATATTCCTCCTTCAAGGTAGGGTACACATACAAACGCGTGCACACCTGTATAGCTACAGAGTGCCGAGCCAGTAGTGCTGTAGGTTGGCTGGAATGAGTAGTAGTGTCAGGTGGTGTGCACAAAGGTAGAAAGTGGAAGGCTGGCTGGCAGGTTGGAGTGAGGCGGTAGGGGTACAGGATAGGATTGTGGTGTGCCAGCATTGGCTACAGTGACACGGTCACATGGAGGAGTCGATTGGAAGGGGGCTGTTGGGCAAAACAGAGGAAAGGTAGACTGTGGGAAAGAGGGTGTGGTTGCAAAATGAGTAAGTTTAGCCGTGGGACAGGATGGAGGTGGCTGTAAGGAAAGGGGTTGAGGAGACTGAAGCCAGGAGGATTACAGAACAAAGGATGGTGCTGGGGGGGGGGGGGGGGGGGGGGGGGAAGACCCAGGTGACAGCCACTGGAATGGAGTACACTATGCTCAAAAATGCATTGCGCCACTGGATGGTCAACTCTGTTCTCAACCATTTGGCAGTGGCTGCTCATTCTGGTGGACAGCTGGTTGGTGGTCATACCCCCGTAAAATTCTGTGCAGAAAGTGCAGTTGACTTGGCCCTGCCTTTAATGGCATACGATAAACCTGTGACAGAACTGTAATATGATATGCCGAGTGGGTGGATCGGAAAGTCCGTAAGTGTTGGGAGTGGGTGTGGCAAAGGAACAGACCAGGATATAGCATAGATTGGGTGAACAGCAAAATATCACTTTAGGAGGAGTGGGGTGGATTGAGGGACAATGTTCCTCATTTCCAGACATGAAGGTAGGTAGGTAGCCAGCCCTGGTGAAGGACACGATTCAGTCGTTCCAGTATGGTGTGATATTAGGTGATAAGGCAGATGCTCCTTTGCAGTTGGCTCTGGAGGATGATGGGAGCATTAGGGGTTGAGTGAGGACAGAGTGCAGGAATTCTGTCTGCGGACTAGACTGGGCATGTACAGCCTGCCTGTGGAGGGTTTGGTGAGATCTTCCGAATATTGGACAAGGAAATTCACTGCAGACACACTCCCCAAGTGTGGCCAAACTATAGGCAAGTGATTTTTTGGTGTCGAAGGGATGACAGCTGTACTGTTAATTAGAGGGCCTGATATGGGCTGAAGTGTCAATGGAGCCAGCACAGACGATGAGTTCAACATCCAGTAAAGTGGCACATTGGGATGACAAACACCAGATGAAGCACATAGGAGAAATTGTGTTGTGGTTGTGGAGGAAAGAGGATAGGGTGTCGTGGTCCTCGGCCTATATCATGAAGATATCAGTGAACGTGAATCGGACAAGTTGCGGGTGGCTACTAGGAAGGTTTCTTCTACATGGCCCATAAATGTAATAAGGTTAGATGATTAAGGAATGAAGTGGGATATTGGTAGTTACGACAGTGGGAGAGGTGGAATTCCCTAGCAGAAATAATATGATCATAGAGGATGTTTCCCTATAGGGAGGTGGCATCAACAATGATGAGTAGGATCCAGGTGGTAATGATTTACGAATGGTAGTCAGTGGAGGAAGTTGTCCAATCTTTAATAGGTGAAACTAAATGGGCAGTTGGTTGGCGGTGTTGATCAGCAAGAGCATACCGTATTTACTCGAATCTAAGCCGCACCTGAAAAATGAGACTCGAAATAAAGGAAAAAAAAAAAATTCCCGAATCTAAGCCGCACCTGATATTTGAAACTCGAAATTCAAGGAGAGAGAAAAGTTTTAGGCCGCACCTCCATATCGAAACAAAGTTGGTCCATTGTAATATGAGACACAATTTAGGTTGAATGAATGACGATACAGCTACAGTAGTTTGGTTCGAGTCGTAAGCTTAGCAGTTAAGCTTTACCAGGTAGCCATTGCTATGCGTCAGGCGCTCCGTCAGTATTTATACGGGTACCCTTCCTTTTTCACGTGCTTCGTCTGGTTTGAATCGATTGCTTATTTTGCTTTGATCTGATAAGTGCCGTTTTCTTTGTTATAGGTGTTTACGCCACTCTAAGCTGAAAATGCATTACTGTACTGTGTCGTGCACTGTTTGTCGCATTCTGATAGTGCGTGTTTACGGCCTGTCGCCGCTCGCGGCATGGCTTGCTTTTGTGCGCGCTACCGCTGCTTACAGTTGAAAAAAAAAAAAAAAAAAAGAGAGGAATCGCCTCATTAGCAAAACAATGGCAAGAGACTGCTATTTGTTGTTACTTACACAGCTGCTTTCTTTGATAATGATCAACAAGAACCAAATAATAGACTGCGTATGATAGAACTTGTTCTGAACAATAGTTAGGCGAAAAGTTTTCTCCTTTTGAAAATCTTTGCGGCCGCTTCTTTAGTACATCAAATTCAGCACAGAAATTAGTCATCTTAGATTTAAAAATCTAGTCAGTTGCCCTGCTTCATTTCTGACTGTATCACTATTAGGCATAAAAATAATACGAATATAAACATGATACGATACGTATATTCTTCCGCATTTTCTGTTGTCCCACTCTAGTTTCGTAGTTTATTAGGCAGGCAGGATTTAAATGAGATAGCAGCAAACACGAAAGAATACATGGCAAAATGTTTATATTCGTATTATTCTTATGGTGAAGAGAATAGTGCATGTGATTCACATTTCATCAGGTTCCTATTAGCAACCATGTCTTCTCACAGGTAGGAAAAAATTCAGAACGTAGAGTTGGCCATATTGAGAAACACCCCAAACAGTCTTGCCAGTCGTATTTTCGTAGTACATTGAAATTCTGCTACATTCGAAGATGAACAATACGGAATTTGTATTTACTTCGTTGGATAATGTATGAAAATGGTCGAAACTCGGAACGGGGAAAAAAAGCTCGTCTTCCACCTTTTTAAAATTTATTTATTGATGCAGAGGTTTTGGCGCCAGTATTTATCTTTGTGTCTACAAAGCATGCCTCTGTAGCGCTACATATATTCGACAGCAGAAGTTAGTTGTGGCGGCACCTACTAACATTTTTCAGAACTTCCGCTTACTTTGCACTCGATTCTAAGCCGCAGGCGGTTTTTTGGATTACAAAAACAGGAAAAAAAGTGCGACTTAGATTCGAGTAAATACGGTAGATTCTTTCAGTGGGAGCATGGTAAGCAGCTACATTTGGGTGTCTAGGATTGTTGGGTTTATGGATTTTGGGAAGCATGTGGAAAGTGCTGGGATGAGGAGAGGGAGATAGATTTGGGAGAAAAATTCTGGGATGGACCTAAGGGTTTTGAGTAGGTATTGAAAGTAATGTTGGATTTGTGGGATGGGACCAGAAGAGTCAGAAAGTTGGTGGATGCTTTTTGTCAATGCCTGTACTGTTCAGTAAGTTGTTACCTTTAGTCTTAAATTATTCATAAGTTAAAAATCATTGACAAGATTCTTACAATATTGAACTGTAGTGAAATATGCTACTCTTCTTCCTAATTCTCAATCTGCAGATTGGTTGGCTGCAGCTCTTTTCCATTTATCTCTGTTCTTTGTTAGTCTCTTCGTTTCCTCAAACAATGCTTTACATTGTCTCCGATCTGTCTAAATTATTGCATTCCAGATCATTCTCTCTTTCCTAAAGTTATTCCTTACATTACAGTAACTAGACACCATTGTGACAGTAGATAGGGCCAATTAATCAATCCCTTCTTTTGCATGCTGTTGACAATATAATGTAATAGGATGGATAAAAAAATCAACTAGCCAAGCAGCAGCAGGAGAACACACACATAAAAATGGTTTTGCATATGCAAGGTTTTGGAGCCAGTGGCTTCTTGCAGAAGGGCTGAATGGGAAGGAAGTTTTCATATGTTTAGGAAGAAGGGTAGTGTTTGGAACAGAACCCCGAGTCAGGAGAGACTTTCCAGGCAGGATGAGAAAGAAAGACCTTTTCTATGTGTGTTTTCGCCTACCGCCGCTTGGCACATAGACTTTTTATCCATCCAATTACATTATATTAACTAACTGGATGCATCTGTAGGTTGTTACTTTCACTCGTAAATTACTTACATTCTGCCAATACTTCCCATACCATGTGCCATGGTTCTACATTGATGGAATACATATTTAGCCTCACAACTAGAAGGAAAGATTCATCCCATCCGGCAAGTCTCCCATGAGCCGGAGTTCTGGATGACTTTCCCAACTCTACCTCTTTCTCTTCACCTCTCTTCCTTCCCGTTAAATTCTTGTACCAGAAGAAGCAGCCACTCCAAAACCTTCCATATGTAAAAACGTTTCTTAATTGTGTGTTCCCTTGCTGCCACTCGGTGAGTTGATTTTTTATCTCTCTAATTACATTCTATTGTCAAGAATTGATTATTTTCAATGTTATAATTACAAGCTGTTGGGAACAGATGCTTTTACACCTATTCTAAGAATTTATTCATTTGTGAGCTTTCCTGACAATGGGACTTGTTAACACACAGCACTCATTAGCACAGAAAAAACAACAGTCATTTCGATTTGCCATGAAGCATAGGGAGCGCAACTCTTCCCCGCGTATTTCATTTTTATGCAGGTGCTTGACAATGACTTTATCCTTTCTGTTTGCTCATTAATCTCCATTGACACCAAATGCTAATAACACAAAGTCCTTCTGATAATCTGCACTCGCAACACACATTTGGAAACTTAACAACTTGCCGCAGACCTTACACCCTGTGGCACCTTCAGCATGTGAGCTTACCATCCTTGCTGCACGTCAGATGAGTTTTGTGTGCTGTCAAGCAAACTTGCCACGAAAACTGCTCCGTGTGACATTGGATTTACTACTGCTGCTCTTATTAAGTTACAAAAACACTCCAGTTGCACATTTTTAATGTTGTTGACAGACAATGGAAGGAAGAAAGGTAACAGTTCGCTGTAAAGTCCACATGTTGTCATCAAAAGGCAGATAAGTGACACCAAACACATAGCTAATCTTTCATACAATGTCATTCCTCAGGATTACTTTTCTCAGAGTCAACGACTGCAGATTACACAGGCAGTATAGGTGTGTGTGTGTGTGTGTGTGTGTGTGTGTGTGTGTGTGTGTGTGTGTGTGTGTTTTCTATACTAGTTAGCTCTGAAAATTCTTCGCAACATTTCCAGTCTTGTTTATATCCCTAAATTCCTCAACTATATGGTGAGTTCATATTTTTATCCCTTCCATTATTTACGCAAGGTGACCTACAAGACATGAACATTTGTAAATTGGCTAATCCACTACTGTTAGTGGTGGAAGGGAGACAAAGTATACATAATTCACTCTGCGACTGTCCATCATTGTATTAATAATGGAACAGTGGACGATAAAGCATCATGTGTTCACATATGACACCTCTGTCATAAATGGTGTGTCTTTCGGTGCAACATGACAGATATTTCATTGCTATTTATTGGCACTGCTCAGATTCACAATACAATCCTACAATTGGTTAGAGCTTTCGGAATAACAGGAAGCATTGTTAAGAGAAAGCTATCAGGTTTCAATGAAAAGTGAGGACACCTGAAAACATCACCAATGTGTGAGAGGCAGTCACACTGAAGTCCAGGGTGATCCACACATCAACATGCTCTCTGTCTACAGATAAACTGTGAGAAAGATGTCACTTTGGATTCAAAATGCTGTTGGTTCAGTAAATCAAACAAAGGGACCACCATTGAGAAGAAAACTTTGCAGTATATATGCAAGTGATCTTTGAAGACCATCCAAATGCAACGGTGTTAAGAATGGTGAGGTGCATTTTCACTTAAATGGGTTTGTTAACAAACAGGACTATTGCTTTTGGGCCCCTGAACAGCCTTGAGTAGTTCATGAAAGACCTCTTCACTCCCCATGCGTAACTCTGTGGCGTGTCACACAAGCTGTCAGTGTAACTGGGCCTGATTTTCTTGAGGACAGTGTAACAGCAAACTCCAAACATTATGTACATGTGCTGATCCTGTTCTTTCTGCCAGAATTTTACAGATGGTAGTTAAACATGATGAGTGTTTATTTTCAATAGTATGGTGCCACACTGCAAAGGCATTTACGGCAGCTGTGCAGGACATTCTCCCTGGACTTTTCACTCCTCGTTTTGGTGATGCTTCCACTTGTAACTTTCTTGTGGGAGGTACTTGAAAAAGCGTATCTATATTAACAAACCCCAAAGTATAATAGAGTTGAAAGCTGCCATTAAAGAAGAGGTGCGTTTGACTGACCAACGCTTGCTGGTCCGAGTTACAATCAACTCCAACAAATAGTATTCGAGGGACTGGCCACCAGTTGGGCGACACAATGTTTTGTAAATGATCGTGTAAATCAAATAGATGGTGAAACCTTTGAATCTGTATAAATAAAGATTTTTTTTCTTAGGAATCAAGTTACTATTGTCCATTAAAAACTGTCCATTTCCTGTGGGTCACCCTGTACTCCACTGAGGACTCACTTTTCACTATGCTGAGTTAGCAAACAATATTGGTTCATTTGCAGTGACTGGGTTGACCATATGCCACTGCTATTTACTGGATTTTTGTGTGGGTGACAAAACTAGAATCACTTTCCCTTCACCCCATGTTATGATAATAGTTAAGTTCATAGCATTCCACACTTACCTTTCTTTTATGATAGGAACTGGTTCTTTCCCATCCCTCAGTGGCTCTTTCTCCTCACTGTCAAAAACAAGCGCAACTATTCAGTACACACAGCCACATTCATTATAAGCATCCCCAACAAGTTTTAAAATAGTTGATGTCAGCCTATAAAAGGGAAGCTAAAGAAGTTCAGTAATACAAGAACACACATGAAACCATGCACCTGAAATGTACTACACAGCTAAACCGGTACCATTGACCTCCACAAATTAAACACAACATAAATTACTAAAATCACTGCCGTAACCATTCAAAACTGAAAACAGAACATTCTTCAAAATTCTAAAAGTTAAGAGGAATATCACATAAATTTAACAGGATGAAAAAAATTAATATAAGGTAACATTCCACATAGGAAAAATATATCTAAAAACGAAGATGATGTAACCTACCAACGAAAGTGTTAGTATGTTAATAGACACACAAACAAACACACACGCAACATTCAAGCTTTTGCAACCCATGGTTGCTTCATCAGGAAAGAGGGAAAGACGAAAGGATGTGGGTTTTAAGGGAGAGGGTAAGGAGTCATTCCAATCCCGGGAGCGGAAAGACTTACCTTAGGGGGAAAAAAGGACAGGTATACGCTCGCACATACACACATATCCATCCGCACATATACAGATATATGTCTGCTTGTGTCTGTATATGTGCGGATGGATGTGTGTGTGTGTGTGTGTGTGTGTGTGTGGGCGCGCATGTGCGTGCGCCAGTGTATACCTGTCCTTTTTCCCCCTAAGGTAAGTCTTTCCGCTCCCGGGATTGGAATGACTCCTTACCCTCTCCCTTAAAACCCACATCCTTTCGTCTTTCCCTCTCCTTCCCTCTTTCCTGTTGAAGCAACCGTGGGTTGCGAAAGCTTGAATTTTGCGTGTGTGTTTGTGTGTCTATCAACATAACAACGCTTTCGTTTGGTAAGTTACATCATCTTTGTTTTTAGATATATTAATATAAGGTAACACGGAAATTGCGACTACTGCAGCTTTTTAAAAAAGCAAAAGCCAAAGCACCAAACAACAACCACATCAAAATGTGCCGTACTCACCTACAGTAATTTTTCTTACAGTCTGAGGGAGAGAAACTAAATTCTTGAGCTTTTGGACTGCAATATTATCAAATGGAGTGAGTTAGCAAAGTTGAGAGTTAAGATGTGAAGGAAGCAGACACTGTGAAGCAGAAATCAGAGAGCAAAGTTATCACTGGCTGACTGAAACCTAAACGTGTTTCCCTACTCTCATTACTGCTAACTCTTTAACATCTGTTTCAAAAACCTGGTGATTTAGCTTCTGCTTTAATGCATGGCAGTTGTCCAATATAACTGAAATGCCAGGTGTGGATCAGGGAGGAAGACTTCAATACATACACACATTACAAGTATAAATATGGATACATCAAGGTATAAATAAATATAATTTTCATAAGATCATCAATTTCATGCATCAGCTTCAGATAATTGAAATATGCAGTACTGTTAATGGGAGGGAACAAAAATATGAAAAGGGGGGACATAAAAATTGTGGCTTTGAATTACGCATTTAGAAGATACCATTAATTTCAACTGACTGAACCTTCCATATCATACAACATAAAGCATGGAACAAAGCTCATCACAAGTTCTGAAATAGAATCTAGCTACTACATTCCGTAACCAACAGAATGCACTAGAATTGAAATGT
The DNA here is from genome assembly GCF_023864275.1 of Schistocerca cancellata. Classification (NCBI taxonomy): domain Eukaryota; kingdom Metazoa; phylum Arthropoda; class Insecta; order Orthoptera; family Acrididae; genus Schistocerca; species Schistocerca cancellata. Next base: position 134,445,631 of record NC_064635.1, read on the forward strand.
TCTTACCTCACCGTACAAAATACTCTGGTTACTACTGTTAATTGCACAACAACAATACTGACAGTTATTAAAATTTAAGAACTCATGCAACACTATATCATAAAAAGCTTACTAAACATATCTGAAAATGATATTCTGTGAATCATTATACAAAAAAGTGTGGAAAATTGTCTTTGTGGTAAATAAAACTGAAGACAAGTCATAACACGAATACAAGCAGACTGGACATAACTCAGATTATAGATAAAACAACAACAACCCAAGATGATTACAGTACTTTACCTATCAAAGAAAACTATCAATCCATCTACTCCATTTTGGAACCAATGAATAGCAACTGGGACATCTAAAACATATAGCAACCATTTAGCTTGCCTTTCATTATAGCTTTATCTATGAATTGCACTTCCACCTCAAGATATGTTTCTGTATGTCCTTGGCTAGTGATGTCCATTCCTCTGCCAGTGCATAAAAAACTGCCTTTCTTGTTTTCATTCTATCCTGTGAGCTGTATTCACATGGAATATTGTAAACAGCTAGGACTCTGAAATGACGTGATGGATAGTCACACGAATGTGACAGTAACTGTGTGGGGCAGTCAGTTTGAACCATTTCCCAGTGCTATATCCAACATCAGCAGAACATCCGAGCACCGAAAACTATGCTGTTGCCAAATACAGCCAAATGAATAAGCACAAAATCTAGTTTGAGCAAACACAGATTCTAGCTACACTTCCAACACTGGGACTCGTGGTATACTTCAGGCTGTCCAGCCAAGTTTGAACTCCACACAATATTTCAATGACTGACCCAGTCATCTTCTTAAGGTACTGCAAGTTGTGCTGTTACATATACTCACTGCCAGGTCTCCAACCCGACTATGAAGTACGAGGGCTGTTCAGAAAGTAAGCTCCGATTGATCGCGAAATGGGAACCACAGTGAAAATTAGAAATGTTTTATTTTTAACAGTTAGCTACACCATCCAGCTACTTCTCTACGTAGTTGCCGTTCTGACTAAGACATTTTTCGTAGCTTTGTACCAACGTTCCAATACCCTCATCATAAAAGACAGCCGCCAGTGCTTTCCGCCAATTCTCTACGCTGGCCTACAGCTCGTTTTCTGTGCCAAAATGTTGTATTCATAGCCAGCGGTTCATGTGAGCAGAAATGAAACGCAGGGGGAGTCAATTACGGGCTGTATTGCAGGTAGTCAAACATTTCCAATTGAAAACGATGCAGGAGCATCTTCATTGCCCCTTCAGAATGCGGCTGAGAATATTGCCTTGTAGAAGAAACTGCACGACAGTTATGTAATGTTGGCTGTATAGCTTCAGGCGAAATTTCTCACCAGGTCCTCGTACTTGGCGGGAGACACTATTCTCTAGCCAACTTTATGCGATCACTGTGAGCTCAGAAATGAGAGGAGTGACGTGATGCTATCTAGGGTCATACTAGAGACACTGCCCAACACATCTGTGCAAAGCTTTATCGGATTATCATAGTCGTTTCCATTTCGCGATCAATCGGAGCTTACTTTCTGAACAGCCCTCGTATTGTTGGTCTTGTTATGCTGGAGTCAACGTAGCCCTGAGGGCTAGCAACCCATATTACACCACAGAGGACAGGGTTGTCTATGTCCAAGGCGTACCAAAAGCACCATGGTAAACACCAGCTATTTACATACAAGATAATGGAAACAGACATTCCGAGCACTACTTCCTGCAGGGGGAGCTCGTCCCACGGCCTGCAGGAAGTATCACTACGCCAAAACCTGATTGGCTGGAGAGAGCTATTTAGGGGCTAGAACCAGCTCCAAAATTCAGTTCACTCCAGATGCTGACCTCGTGAACTTTGACCGCTGAAGATTACGTCTTCACCTCTGAATTGGACTTTTACTACTGTGTGTGTGTTACCACGAATCTTTGCAGAAAATTGAGAGTGAGCTTTTGTTTACCTCAATTAAGAGACTTTTACTGGCATCGTTATTGTTACCTTCCTTTTGTTGTTCAGTCATCAACCTTGTAAACTTACATAAATTAAAGTTGTGTTTGTGAAAATTGTCAGTCACAACAGGTCTTGCATTGCTATTTACAGCTGTTTTTGAGCTCGTCTCTCAAACGTCCTCTATGCCCTTTGTTTTTCAGACTCCACACTTATATTCCTTGAAATGCACATTCTGTTAGTGTTTCCCTCTCTGTTGGGTGTTTTGAATGCCAAGGTCTTAATAAATTGAGAGAAAGACCCCAAGCCTCGTTTAAACTTCTGACAGCTTTATTTAATAGAGCCCTAATTACACTGTCCCGGAAACTTGGCGTCTGTAACGTGATACTTGTCACATCGTATTTTATTTCACACGAAGGCAGCGCTCGGTGACTGCTGATTTGCTCAATTCGAGTGTACCGCTGTTCCTTGCCTCTCTCATCTACTGTGGTAACAGTTGCCCCATGTAAGGCATGCCAAATGACACATTTGTGAGGAGTGTAATGCACACTGGGCTTTTGGAGACCTGTACCATCTTTAACAGCTCAAACGAAATAGTTTTAATTTTGTTGAAAAAAATGAAGTATACTGAGTGCCATGTTTCCATAGGAATCTACAGATTTCTAGATATTGGACCAGCACAAAATATGTAAGTGGTTCCTAGCTTCTTTATCTCTGTCTCAGTCTCAATCGCTTCTTCCAGGTTCTTGGACTCAATCATCAAAGAGGTTACTAAAATCGGAATGTGTGTGTAAAAGTTTAATAGAGATAAAGGATTTTAAATCAGCAGTGCACAGGTGTGGACACCTCATAACCGAAAGACTGCAAAGGATTATGTCCCGCACGATACATCTTAATAGAAACAGACCGAGCGAGGTGGTGCAGCAGTTACTACATTGGACTTACATTCAGGAAGACAGCAAGCTCAAATCCACGTCTGGCCATTCAGACTTAGGTTTTCCGTGATTCTCTAAATCACTCTGTGCAAATGCCAGAAAGGAACCTTGAACAATCTGAGCACGTGCTCTGCCTCTCTGATGTAATGTCTGGTCACAGTTGGCACTATTACATTGTTTATGTCTGTGTAATTCCTTTACTTCTTGGACACTAAGTTGCTTTCGTGATGGTAAAAATCAGGGATACGGTTGAAAGCTCAGATTTTGTCAAAAATTAACACAAAGAGCCACTGAGAACACGCAAAGTGTCAACTGAGAACACTTGATATGACTTGACATTAAAGTCAGAAAAGAGTGGGGGATGTTAAATTGAGCAAAATTTTCCAGATAACTGTAGGTCAGAGCTCCTCCATTTTGAGGCTACTCAATCATTTTTAAGTACATGGCAGTACATGTATTTAAACCGCAGGTAACGCTTGTTATGCCAAAGAGCGCAGTTAATAATTGAATTACCTGACGATAGGTGTCAGTTAAACACGCATCTTGGTAGCCAGGCTTCCTGGATCAAATTTGCCTTGCTGCTGGATCTGTTACCAGCAACTTCAATCAACACATGAGTGTTACAGAGATGCTTTGTGAACTCAAATAGGAATCCGTGGATAGAAAATGATGTCCTTTTCATGAAACACTACTGAGAAAATTTAGAGAATGGCATTTGCAGCTAGCTAAAGAACAATTCTACTGCTGCCAATGTACGTTTAACATAAGGATCGCGAAGACAATACATGAGAAATTAGGGGGTGCACAGAGGCATATAGATAGTCACTTTGCCCTCACTCCATATGCGAGTGGAATAGGAAAAGAAGTGATTAGTGGTGGTACGTGGTACCACCACATGGTGGTTTGCAGAGTATGTATGTAGATAAGGGCTAGGGCGCTGGCCGGACTGAACGTAGTTTTTAGGTGGTTCCCACATACATCTAGGTAAATACTGGGTTGGTATCCTTGTCCCATCTTAGATACATACTGTTCAGACATTTAGAAAACGTCATCACACTTGACAATGAGACTTACAAGGCATGGAACTTTAGTGGTAGCAACTATTTATTTGCACCTTTTACAAAACATATACATGTTTCAAGAGTTTTACTGTTCTTCAGAGTAGTCACCAGCATTGCGTAAATCCCGCTGCCAGTGATATGCAAGTTGTAGGATACCCTTACAGCACTAGTTTTGTTGATAGTTCAAGTGGAGTGATGTATTGCCTAGCGAATCTCTGTAACAGTTTTGAAACGAATGCCACGAAGTGCTTCCTTCAATTTAGGAATCAAGTAGAAGTAACAAGGGCTTAAGTCCAGGGAGTGTGGTTTGTGGTACAGCACTTTCCAGCCTCAACGATCTAACAAATCAGTCACAGCTTGTGCCCAGGTACTGCCCTGTAAAATGATGGCCCAGTTCTACGGAAAGTGTTGCCAATTCTTTCTCTGTGCTGTTCATTTTTGGAACACAGCCTACGATAAGCTTAGAGACAGAAGTGACAACACTTTCTGCAGGATCTGACCGTCATTTTCCAGGGCAGTGCTCATGTCCAAGCTGTTACTGATTTGTTTGACTGAGGGCGTTGCTAAGTGCTGCATTACCCACCACATTCCCCTGACTAAAGCCATTGTAAGTTCAACTCGATTTCTAACTGAAAGAAGGACTTCACGGAATCTGTTTCATAACTGTTACAGATTCATCAGGGAACAGACTACTCCACTCGAACTGTCAACTCAAATGGCACTGCAAAGGGTGTCCTCCGACTTTTACATTGCTGGCAATGGGTTACACACATGTACAAATGATGCAGATAAATGGGGTACACTTTTTCCTTCCCTGGTGGGAGGAGGGAAAGGTGGGGGGGAAGGGCATCCAGCCTCAAATGGCACTAACTAATACTGCCAATCCAATAGAGAAATGGGGGCTGCTAGATTTGTTTCCGGTAGATTTCAACAACGCATAAGTGTTACAGAGATGCTTAGGGAACTCAAATTGGAATCCCTGGAGGGATTGCGACATTCTTTTTGAGAGAAAGTATTGAAAAAATTTAGAGAACTGGCATTTCAAGCTGACTGCCGAGCCATTCTACTGCCGCCAACATACATTGCTCATAAGGACCATGAAGATCAGATACGAGATTTTAGGGCTCGAATGGAGGCTTCCCTCGCTCTATTTCCGAGTGGAACAGGAAAGGGAATGCCAAGTAGTGGTACAGGGCACGCTCTGTCATGCTCTGTACGGTGACTTGCGAAGTATCTGTGTAAATGTGGGAAAAAATATAGTATCAGCTAAAGAGTCAACACTAGAGCAACTGCGGCTAGTTATATTAGACGCGCGTTTTCTCTGTCGAAGCAGAATAAGAATTCTGTCTCCAAAATTGCTACAAAGTGGACATAATCAAAGAAATAACAGTAACAGTGCAGGCAGACAAAACCACGCAGTTAGAAGCACCTACACACATTCACTTACTGGATAAACATCTGGGCACTTCTCACGGTGGGTGCCATTTGATTGCTGCATCTCTACAACAGTGCATTTTTTACTTACAGCAACCTGCAAAAATTTGCTCGACTCGACGTCTCCTACCCTGCTTTCACCTCATTGCCCTCTTCCCCCTGTTGGATTTAGAGCCTGCTGTACATTACCTTGAGGCAGTTCTGTAATACTACAATACAGCTGCAAAAGAAGATCCCTGATAGCTGGCAGCTTTCAACTGCAAAGCCTAACAGGCTGCAGGTGAAAAAAATAGTCATCTACAGAACTGCAACGACTCTGAGATGCTGCCACAAAGATACATTCACAAGCACGTTTCGCAACAGGTCAAGGTAGCTGCACGAAGCTGCTTCACAGAGCATACGGCAGCCATCAGGAGCCTTCTCTCATCGACTCTACTATTAGCGTTATAAATTTTAATGGTTTCGATCACAATATTATAAAGGAATTTATGGAGATAAGTACAAAAATGTACATAGAATTAGTAATCCCAATAAATATAAAATTTACCTTACGAATATCATAGAGGGAAACATTCCACGTGGGAAAAATATATCTAAAAACAAAGATGATGTAACTTACCAAACGAAAGTGCTGGTATGTCGATAGAGCCACAAACAAACACAAACACACACAAAATATTCAAGCTTTCTCAACCCACGGTTGCTTCATCAGGAAAGAGGGAAGGAGAGGGAAAGACGAAAGGATGTGGGTTTTAAGGGAGAGGGTAAGGAGTCATTCCAATCCCGGGAGCGGAAAGACTTACCTTAGGGGGAAAAAAGGACAGGTATACACTCGCACGCACACACATATCCACCCACTCCCGGGATTGGAATGACTCCTTACCCTCTCCCTTAAAACCCACATCCTTTCGTCTTTCCCTCTCCTTCCCTCTTTCCTGACGAAGCAGCCGTGGGTTGCGAAAGCTTGAATTTTGTGTGTGTGTTTGTGTTTGTTTGTGTCTATCAACATACCAACACTTTCATTTAGTAAGTTACATCATCTTTGTTTTTAGATATAAAATTTACCTTAGCTATTTAAAACAAAGTGTAAATCAAGCAATGAAATTTCTATAAGATACTGTTATCAATATAAGTAATAAATGTGTTATTTGTGTATGCATGTCTTTATTGCTCAATAAACCACTCTGTTGTGGTTTGGAACGAGAGGGCTTAAGTTTGAAGATACAGACGCCCAAAAAAGGGAATCACACCAGTGGTCTTCTTATGGGAAGTACATGAAGCAGCGGCAAATCGAGTGCCGAAATGGACAAAAGTGGCCAACATTTTACAGAATAGTCCAGAAGATTCAAGAATGTTCTAGAATTTTCGAGAGTATTTTCGAATGTCCCATTCTCCTGTAGTGTAGGGAACGGAGAGACACACGTCTCGGCATACTTTTGGAAATCGATTAAAGCAGGTCGAGGAAAACTGAGTGTGGACAGTTACGTTAATTTAAGTAAAAGTAAATTGCTTACCATTGTGGAACAGAGTATTAAATGGGATATTAGTGTATTAAGTAATGTTAACATTTAACAGGTTGCCAAAATGTAAAAGCAGAGATCTTGCCAGCAGTGAATTGAGAAGAAGGAATAGAAATAACAGTGATTAAATGAAAGAGATGAGGAGCTAGAAGCATGTTTAGCTTCACAACGAGAATGAACAGATCGAGAGAAAACATAATAGATGAACGACGAGCTGAAATTAGAGAAGGCAATCGAGGGAGACAATTGGCAAAGCAGAGAGAGAAAAACTGATAAAGAAACAAGATTATGAAGTGAGCTAAGTAAAATTCCAACGAATGAAATTCGTGAAAGACAAAGTTCACAAACACACGAATAAAACACTGGTCTACAAGAAGCGCAAAGCAGAATTCGAAATTACAGAGTGGCACACAGAGAATTCCGTTACGATCGTAGAGTATAACACACACTTTGTTCTTGCCAAGTACGTCAGCTCTTTGATGCCGAGAAATTCAGTAGAGAAAGACCACAAATGGAAAAATTTGATCAGCACCATTGGAACTGCCTCCACTAGACTTATCTCATTACACAACTGGAGAAAGTCCTACATTGAAACATTTTCTACAAAATATGAGAGGCTACAATGCTTGCTTTCAAATGACATCATTTGGTGCTACTTCTGTGAGCATATCGACCAAGTTAAGTGAGTCTTTTTCAGCTAGTATAGAATGTAAAATATAGAAATTACTTTCCTTGGTTTTACCTTTGTTTTAAATTAACTGCTGTCTGATAGTTTCTGTTCTTGTGTAAGCTTCACACAGTTTTGTGAATTTCCAACAATGTAGGAAAAGACAAATTCCTACTTACCTTAAAAAAGATACATTAAGTTGCAGGAGAGCACAATTAAAAGACACTTACATTAGCTATCGGCCACAGCCTTCATCAGTAAAACAGAGACACACAAAATTCATAAATACAAGCAAGCACACCTCACACATACACGACTGCCAACTCCAGCATCTCGGGTCAGAAAGCCTGGCCCAAGATTCTGGAGATGGCAGTCACGTGTGCACGAGGTGTGCTCGCTTCTGTGTACGAAGGCTGTGCCCGAAAGCTTATGCAAGCGTCTTTTAATTATGCCTGTCTGTGACTTAACATGTCTTCTTTATGGTAACTTTTCCTACATTGTTGATATTCCTACTCGGAGTTTCCACTGTTTTTGTGAATTTCCTATATATCAGAATTACTAAGTACACAGGTGTTTTTGTATCTGTATCCACAGTTCATAAGTGTCACTCGAAGCTGTAACTGTGTGTCCTCGTGCACCACCAGTCAAATGGCAAGCCACAATAGCCTTGGGCAAGCACGCCCAGCAATCAGTTTCCTCATGGTTTTATATACCAACAGCGATGCTGTGACCAGCCTCTGTACACTGAGAAACTATGTTTATTGTTAGTAACGACATCCACCCCTGTAGCTACGAGCATAGCACGTCTGACTGCTACGCGGAGTATCTGCTGACAGGACTGGAACAGGCACAACAGCCTCCTCGTGTGGTAGACTGAGGAGCTACCTGAGGCAGCTCCGAGGTCACGGAAACCGACAATGGCCGGGGCGAGCATCAGAACAGTGCTGCGCGGCAGAAGCTGACACTCAGCTGATGGATGCTGAATGGTGGTAGAGTCAGTACACAGAGCTTAGCTTTGCTCAGTAATGATGTTGTTGTGGTTAACACTGCCATCACGTGCTGATTAAAGTGTAAGCACGGTAGGTGTTTAACTTCTTTTTAACGTTTTAATTCTTTTATAAATACATGGTTTTTTTTTTTTTTTTTTTTTTTTTTTTTTTTATACTGTTAGAAGGTTTTCACATTAACTGACACGTAATTTTATGTTTCTTTCTGTACATCTGAGAATGGTTGCTGGTCAATTGAAGCTTGTTATCACCTAGTTGACACTGCACGATACTGTGATCGAGACCACTAAAATCGATAATAAATAACACAGATCACCATGTCTCTCGACTGATTATGATGTCTACTCTTACATCTGCTGTAAGAATCCACATTTCTTTACCAGTCTGACAATAAGGAGAAATTACTAGTAAGCCTAGCAGATCAACCGAGCTACAAAGGAAAATAAGAGAGCTCGTCCCAAACGTCATGCAAAACAAAAGAGAATACGGCAGGCAGTCACAGTGGCAGCCACGTGATGAAAGAGACGAGCGTCAGCCTTACATGACGGGGATCTTGACAGTGGCCTGCTGCATCTTAGCGGGCGCGAGCACGGCCGGGTCCTCCTTGTTGCTGCAGTACGGCAGGGGGAAGCGCCAGCTGTAAAGGCTTCACACAAACCCCACACTCCACTTACTCTCTCGTTTGCACTCACAGGGGAGGCACAGACGTGTCACAGGTGGTACGGACCGGTCTCGAATACTCACAGCTCTGACTCTGTGCACTCACCAATTTTTCTGCCACCTGTAACGGTGCTGTGACTCCCCTGGTGGAGGAAGTTTTTTGCAGTGAATGCACAAGACAAATGAGCAATGTGATAAATGAGAAATAATTGCAGTTCCTCACAGATGAGACTTGAAGACAGTCAGTGGACAATAAAACTAAAGTTACTCTTCACGGCATACAGTGTGAGCTTTCGTGACCGGTACTTGCATCGTTGTAGATTTTTGTTTGACTGTCACTAGGCTGTAGCCTGAGGGATGTTTCTGCACCCAAAAGTTTGTCTCCTAATGCTCGAGATGTCATTTGAGGCTACGACAGAAATTTTCAACTTGAATGATCTGAATGAACAAAACTGTTTTTAATTACTGACACAACAGTTGAGTCATGATGTAACTAGACTACTGCTTAATATCACAGAGCCATGTCAGCACATGCTACGGGGATTACAGTGTAGAAAAGTTAGTACCATTTGTTATATTAAGCAATAAGACCTACAAACTGTCGAATCCTAGTTCCAATTTCGATCCTCTTTCTTTTCTATTAAAGTTGTTTTCGTGCTTTTGACATCTCTGTACATACTGGCAACATAATGACTGGACCTTGATAAAGCTAAGTATTAGAGAAATGAAATTAATGATTCTGCGATCCCAGTGCATTACCTGCACAAATCCCTTCCATATGAGGCCAAGCGTACGTACAAACTGCTACAAGAAGCATTAACATTAGGCTGAAAGAACACGTGCAATTTTGTCTGGGTGTCCCAGACAAAATGGATATAACAGATTGCGCGGTGGGACAACGGAACCACAGAATTCATTTCACCAATCCTACAGTTTTATGAAGGTCCAACCATTACTAAAATAAGATCTCCAGAGAGGCCATAGAAATTCAAAAGCACAAAAACAACTTTAAATGAAAAAAAAGGATCAAAATTAGACAAATTGTGGATCTTTTTCCAAAATAAAGCACAGTGGGTCAATTTTTTTGCACTACAAGCTCCATAATGGATGACAGTATGACTCCAATCTTAGGAAATGATCACACGAATTTATTGTGAATACTCACAAGCACAGATATGTATAAACAGTTCCAGCTTGCTGAGCTTGTTTTGAGTTTGAAACTGCTATCTACTAATGATGTTTCCCACATTAGCACATAAAATGTTAGGAACAGAAACATGCCTTAGGCAGTGACCTAATGCCCATGTAACAAAAATCAACAAGGATGACTCTTCAAGCTTTCCTGGCAGATCTGTTCAATATATGGCTCTCCCTATCCTTCTTGCTGTACACTGGCAGTATTTCCTGAAATATTGGAAGAGACCTCAAGGGACACAACATTATATGTACCCTTCATCATCTAAAAAATTGACAAATTTGTCGGATACTGTCAAAGACAATCTCGGACTCTGAAAGCGAGATGTACAGGGCTATTACAAATGATTGAAGCGATTTCATAAATTCACTGTAGCTCCATTCATTGACATATGGTCACGACACACTACAGATACGTAGAAAAACTCATAAAGTTTTGTTCGGCTGAAGCCGCACTTCAGGTTTCTGCCGCCAGAGCGCTCGAGAGCGCAGTGAGACAAAATGGCGACAGGAGCCGAGAAAGCGTATGTCGTGCTTGAAATGCACTCACATCAGTCAGTCATAACAGTGCAACGACACTTCAGGACGAAGTTCAACAAAGATCCACCAACTGCTAACTCCATTCGGCGATGGTATGCGCAGTTTAAAGCTTCTGGATGCCTCTGTAAGGGGAAATCAACGGGTCGGCCTGCAGTGAGCGAAGAAACGGTTGAACGCGTAGCCCGTGGAAGTCGACGAATAAAGCAAGCAGGGAGCTAAACGTACCACAGGCGACGGTTTGGAAAATCTTACGGAAAAGGCTAAAGCAGAAGCCTTACCGTTTACAATTGCTACAAGCCCTGACACCCGATGACAAAGTCAAGCGCTTTGAATTTTTGGCGCGGTTGCAACAGCTCATGGAAGAGGATGCGTTCAGTGCGAAACTTATTTTCAGTGATGAAGCGACATTTTTTCTTAATGGTGAAGTGAAGAGACACAAAGTGCGAATCTGGGCGGTAGAGAATCCTCACGCATTCGTGCAGCAAATTCGCAATTCACCAAAAGTTAACGTGTTTTGTGCAATCTCACGGTTTAAAGTTTACAGCCTCTTTTTCTTCTGCGAAAAAAAACGTTACAGGACACGTGTATCTGGACATGCTGGAAAATTGGCTCATGCCACAACTGGAGACCGACAGCGCTGACTTCATCTTTCAACAGGATGGTGCTCCACCGCACTTCCATCATGATGTTCGGCATTTCTTAAACAGGAGATTGGAAAACCGATGGATTGGTCGTGGTAGAGATAATGATCAGCAATTCATGTCATGGCCTCCACACTCTCCCGTCTTAACCCCATGCGATTTCTTTCTGTGGGGTTATGTGAAAGATTCAGTGTTTAAACCTCCTCTACCAAGAAATGTGCCAGAACTGCGAGCTCGCATCAACGATGCTTTCGAACTCATTGATGGGGACATACTGCGCCGAGTGTGGGAGGAACTTGATTATCGGCTTGATGTCTGCCGAATCACAAAAGGGGCACATATCGAACATTTGTGAATGCCTAAAAAAACTTTTTGAGTTTTTGTATATGTGTGCAAAGCACTGTGAAAATATCTCAAATAATAAAGTTATTGTAGAGCTGTGAAATCGCTTCAATCATTTGTAATAACTCTGTATACAAGATTCTTTGCGGGTGGAATGGTGTGTACTAGCCAAGCATGTCGTATGGTGCAAGACTGATGTCATGAACATCCCTGTGATGATACATGTCTGAGCCAACTGGAAAAACGTGCAATGACAGACTATTGCCTCAGTACACAATAGACAAGAAGACAAAGATCATATTTGGTTTTGCCTTCAAGGTAAAAAAGACAGTACATCTGCACAGCTGACAGCCTAATAGATAGGGTCTAAGCAGTGCCTGGAAATCAATTTCCAATAAATGAATAAAATGCCTCTCTGAGGATAATATTTCAGGATATTGTGAAGTACATAACAACAGCAGTTGTCTGTTAACAAATTGGTCAGTAGCTCAGCAAATAGCATAATATGATTGTTAACCATAAATTCATTTGATGATACTGTACTCGCATACTTACTTTTTTTTAAATTTCATAATTATTACCAAATGCAAATAAATATGAAATCATCTTTTTAAATAAAATAACATATTTTACTTTTAATTACTCATTGTATGAAAGTAAATTACAATTTGGTACAAGTGTGCAAAATACTTTTTTTTAAAATGAAAGAAAATTATATACACCAATGATATTGTTGATTTTCTGCAAAATTAAAAAGTATTTGATTTGTTATCTGAAGTGTGACATTTTTGTACCAAATTTTAATTTATTGTGAATATTCGCATTTTCACATGAATAGTAATTAATAATAAAAGTATGCTATTTTTATTAAAAATATGATTCTATTTGTTAACTAGGATTTACATTTGGTAAAAATGACTGAATTCAGGAACAGGAAAAGAGGTATGCTACTCGGAAATCTTCTAATTTTCAAAGGGGACGTTTTTGAGAATTTTGTGGTACTGCCTTAGGAGGTCCCCTCGTAAGTACAGCCTGAGACCCCATGCTTGCTGCCATTAGATGCTAGAAGGCAATTCCACCGCAGCTTAGTGGACGATCCACCTGAACAACACTTGGATCCCAGCAGCAGCGACACCTGGGGCACACTCCGACACCCACAGGTCGATTCCTGGTAGGGGGCTCTGGACCACATGCTGTCATCCGTCTGAAAGCAACTCTGTCTTGTGTATGCAGTTTTCAGATGAGACCTCCACAAGTCCGTTGCAGTGTGGACACCAGCAGATGAAACTTGACAGTGTCGAGCAGTTGGCTTGAGGAAATATTGTAGGGTACACAACACGTGTTCTGGCAGCCGACTCGAGAGCCATATACTGAACGTAACTACATGTTGGCTGCAATAGAAGGACTAAAACGTTTCTTATTTTTGAGAGCGCAATAATAAAAACTAAATACATTACTGCATTCCAGTCATTTTTTTTTATTTTAGGCTAAAATACTACCCACAGAAGAATGATGTTCCACAATTTGGCTTTAAGTGGAAATAACAAAATTATGAAGATATTTTATTAAGTGCTTAAACTTAACTACATCAACAAGTTATTTAGGAGTCATAAAGCAGGATATTTTAAGTGGTAAGGAAATTACTACATAACGAAAGACTGTGTTAGTGCTGGCAAAACTGGCAGTAACACAGTGGCACAAAGTACCAGCTAATGCCACACAGGATAGTTAGAGATGGCACACTGCACTTGACACATAAGAAATTAGACATCACTAAGAAAGTATCTGTCATGCCATGTGTTTTTTGACCTTCTACTGTGTCCTTCCACTGTGACAGGTTTCATCAAAATTGGATCAGCTCTGCGGCAGTGAACAAGAACTTTACTAAAAGTGTGTTCAGAAACCGTGAGACAAAACCAGTCGAGCTTCTGCGTCACTTCACAGGAAATGACGCACAGAAATGTTTCTAGCTGAGGGAGGAAGGAATGCAGAGATGTGAGAACTCAAATGTGTCCTACTTCTGCAGCAATCTCTAACTAAACACATTTGGTAAATATAAAACTTTTCTCCAGTCTCATTTCTTCTGCACGAAACATCATATCTGACAGTTCCCTGCAAGCTAAGAGAACACGCCTTTCATAAATTGCTTTTCCTCTCCACAGAACTGATAAGACTTCGATGAAACTTGTCACAGCGAAAAGACACAGCTCAACACAGACAATGATCACACACCAGGGCAGCACAACAAATAGTTCATTAGTAATTCAAACAGTTTCACTTTGGCTGAGTCAAAGTAGGATGAGTCTACTCATCACACGTATATTGTTTTGCACATTTATACTGATTAAATGCACATTTAAAATTTTTCTGGGTTCTAAATTCTGTAATCAATAAATGACATTTTGTTGTACACCAGCACCTCAAAAGTATTGCCAGACAAGTATAAACAACAAACATATGCATACCTATGTCAATAACACAAGAACACTTTGTATACAACATGCTGAAAAGCACTTACGTACTGTGGATGCCCACAGCAAAAGGTGTGATAGCTGCGTTTAAAATCTTTATGATGATAATAAAAGTGTTGATCTAGAAACATTGAAACCCTGCAAATATTTAGCGATATAATTATTACCCTGTACATAACCACGGATGCAAGACTGCAGTATGGTCCATTATCTGAATGGAATGAGAATCACAGTGTTTTTAAAACACATGTAAATATGACAACCACATAATGATTCTACCAGTTGTGTGTAAAGTACAATGTCATACCTGCCAGTCACACTTCTGATCATATCAGACACTGCCGTTGCTGTGAGAAAATGTGGAGTGCCTGTCAGGGCTACTTCTGAGACCACACCTAGATATCTGTGCATGCACTCACCATGTTTTCCACAGTGACAGCAATGTCTGAAATGAACAGGACATGTGTCTGAAGGCATCTAACATTGCACTTAACACACACCTGGTAAAACAAGCATCTCGTAACACCGTCATTCCCATTGTGTTTAGCATTTTACAGTTTTATAACATGTACACTTGATAATTTGTGCACAACAGAGAAAGGCACTTGGTGTTTACCATGGGATTATGGATTATGGACCTTACTGTGGTCCTGTATCCATGATTTAGCCCACTCAATGACGACCAAAAAAGGTCAAATACAGAAAAAATTAGTGCAGTCACAAATTTTTGTACTTTAGTAGGAGGGAGTATCACATACTAAAAATCCTGACCATGGGGTGGAGGAGCATCTGAAGGTTACTGTTTCACAGTGAAAATGTTTCCCAGTACAAAATTAAACTACATTAAATTTCCTACAAAAAAGATCATTTTCATTTCTTTCTCTAGGACTAATAGTTTCCACATTGCAGGGGATGCAAAAATTGTGGAATACTAAAAATGCTATAAAATTAATGTTTATTGCTAAATAGAGAAATATTAAATGTGTATTCCATATCTAAGTGCAGCAGAACTGTATTAAGGGATAAACTATCTTCTGGAGCTGTAACAGGGTGGAAGAGGGCAGTGGTTATAGTGTAGAAGTGTGGGGGAAGGTATGTCACTGTACTGTAGTCATGCAAACTTAAGAGCAAGCAGGAAAATCTCCACTATCTCTACTCCACTACATCACCAAACGCCACTGCAGGGTGTTTCACAAGGACTGACTCTTCTGCAGCTCACCTTATCAGTCACTTGCGACACTGTGCGCAGATACTCCTGGGGAGGCAATGTGTTTGAACAATGCATCGAATACAGATATGAGATACTAACATTATTAAGGCAAGAAAAGCACGTGGACAGATTATACATAAATCTTTGCACACTGTTCAACATTGCTAAAGGGGAAACTGAGTCTTAGTCACCCTGTACAGCATTTTCAGTTTTCTTCCAGGAAAGACAACTTCCTCCTCCATGAGTGTTGCTTACTTTTCAGTTTAAAAACAGACTATACTCCCTGCATTTCCTGTCAAGTTCTCTCACATGAGTAGACAAAATAACTTCACTGAACTTGTCTTTATGTAGTCAAGTTATTTTTAGTTTATTAAGAAAGAGCTTATTTGCAGTTGTTACGTGAGCTTTGATGTAAAATATGTTCCTGTGAACAATGGCTGAGAAGTGCTCAATTTGTAAGTGTGATGTCGTCAGTGACCTACGAGGTGCTGGTGGGAAAGGGACTGGATTAGTAATTGTGGCATCTTGCTGCTTTCTGTAATTCACAGGATATTGTAAAGCCTCGTAATCACTTGGTGGTGGGTTAATGAACGACCAGAAAGTTACTGCACTTCTTCCACCATTAATTATGTTAATGGTAGGCTCTTTCATTCAGGAATGTCTGGCACTCATAGAGCGCACTGCACTTACTGAATCCACTTAGCCACGCGTCCACAGTATATCTTGCAAGGTGGGAGTCAATACATCTGATGGAAAAGGGCTGAACGAGTTCAAATCTAGAACGGTAACCTACATAATGCACTGCAAGTCATATGTTGAAATTACAGAGAGAGCCCATTTAAGCCTTTGAGCCTCTTCAGGTGTTGCAACAGCTGAGTCTGGCATGATGCATTTGATACACCTCATGCTAAGAAAAGTATTCCAGCCATCCTTATTGTCATACTTGGTACAGGCTCTTCAGTTTAGTAGACAGTTGAGAGGTTAAGTTGTGGAGCTTTCTTGTTACACAATAGCTCACTTAACAGCTGCAAATAAGTATTCACTTAATAAACTGAAAATGATGCTGCTAAAAAACAAGAGTTCAGAGAAGTTTTTGTCTACTCACGTGAGAGAACTGGACAGGAAATGTTAGTAAGGTATGGTCTGTTTGTATGCTTAAAAGTGAGCACTACTCGTGGTGGAGGAAGTTGCCTTCCCTGGAAGAATGGTACAGCTGGTATACAGGCTGACAAAGGATCAGTTTCCCTCTAGCAGTGTAGAACAGTGTGTAGAGATTTATGGAGATTCTGCACACATGCATTTCAGGCATTATATTATTAGTAATTTGTATCTGTATTCCATGTAGTGTTAACTCATTGTGTGAAAAATAACCACTCCCAGGCACGTCTACATCCTGCGTAGCAACGATGCACAAGGTGAGCTGCGGAAGGGTCGGTATAACTTTGTGAAATACCCTTAGTTGCTTCTTGTGACAGTGGGGTAGAGGAAGTGGGGAATCACCTGATTTTTCCTCAGTTTCCAGACCAATGAAGGAGGAAACTGCATGACCACAATTCGGCAACCTACCTTCCCTCACCTTGTACACTCCATCACTGCCCCCACCTTTTCCACCCTGTAACACCTACAGAATACAATTTACTCCTTAATACTGTTCTAATTGCACTTAGATATAGTACACACAGTTAATATTTCTTCTTAATGGACTTCACTTAACAGCAAACATTAATTTTGTACCATTAAAACAGTATCTTAAATAATCTGGGAATTTTCCACCCCTGCAATGTGGAAACTATTAGTCAAACAGAAAAAATCAATAGGACCTTTCTTGTAGCAAATTTAATGCCATTTAACTTTGAACAGGGAAACACTTACACTAGATGTGAGGTTTTTTTCAATTAGTCACGAAAAACTTTTAAAAGTGACCTTCAAATGACCCTCATCCCCAAGCTCACACCCCACCAGTCAGAACTTTTAGTATGTCGTTCATGACACTTCTTCCAGTCACTGTACAAGAATTTATGACTACACAAAATTTTTGCCCTCATTCTCTTTTGTTGACTGTACTAGTTATATGCAAGATTAAAACTATATATTTTTCTAATTTGCTAGACTGACACTGTTTATAATCATCATAAATGTTTTACACCTATCATGTTGTTTGATGTGGAAGTGCACAGTATGCAACTATCATTATTTTTCAACTTAAGTGTATACTAAGTATTCCATCTTATCGACATAGGCACGCATATGTTTGTTTGTTTTATCATCTGTATCAGATATCACTGACAATGGGCTGCACACCTGAAGAATGACTAATAAATGTTTTTGAAGTGCAGTTCATCACAGCAGATGTTCACAAATGTGTCACATCATCAGTTTTATAGTGCTTCTAGTCTCTACTGTGCAGATCTTTGTTTAAGCAGCAACTGAAGAAATAATCTCAAAAGATCCTCGTAACATACTGTAGCCTGAATGATTTTTTACTGACCAGTGCAGTGTGTGTTGATACGAAACTTCCCGGGAGATTAAAACTGTGTGCCAGACTGCGCCTCAAACTCGGGAACTTTGTATTTTGTGAACAAGTGCTCTACTTACTCAGCTACCTGAGGACGACTCACAACTGGTCCTCCCAGCTCTACTTCAGCCAGTACCTTGGAATGTAGGAGACAAGGCACTGGAGAAGTAAAGCTGTGAGCACAGGTCGTGAGTCACACTCGAACAGCTCAGTCGGCAGAGGACTCGCTCACAAAAGGCAAAGGTCCCAAGTTTGAGTCGCAGTCCAGCACATAGATTTAATCTACCAGGAAGATGCATATCGTATATTGTCTACATCATCCTCCGTCCTTCCCACCATCAGTATTACTACTACCTGCTCCACCTACTACGAGTATCATTGCTACATCACATTAATTTACCACAATTATAATGACCATTACTCTCGTACTGACGCAAAGGTACCGTACCAGTACGAGGGGAGGTTTCTGACCGCACACCATCGCGTTACGTAGTCTTAAAGTACTGGGAGAGGAGGACAGTACCTGGCAATCTTGGCATCCGAGTCGTCCGTCTTGGCGGCAGAGCAGCAGCGGTGGCACAGCGCGGCGATCAGGCCGGCACGCCACACGAGGCAGCACACCAGGTCGACAACCAGCAGCGCCAGCAGCAGTGCCGCCACCACCAGCACCACGATGGCCGCGGAGCTCATCTGACCCTCACTGCCGTCCTCCACATTTGTGACGCCTGTGCCGAGGAATCGTCACGACAGTTTAGGCTCCCGCGACAATCGATACGGTACTGGCAGCAGCATCCTCGAAATGGCATCCAGACATCCCCCGTTCCAGAATAGAAAGAATCCTGAAGGGCACTTTCCCTGCCCTATTAAAACTCTGTATCGTATTGAAATATTGATACGACTGTTAAAGTATAGTGAATTACATAAATTTATGTCGGGCTCTGGTCCTAACTTACACTTACTGCTTTTCACAAGCGTACGTATCCATGAGGGGCATGCGGGGGGTGGGGGAAGGATGTGGCAGGGGGCAAATAGGCACACTTACTGCTCTCCCCCCCCATCCCCACTGAATCTTGAGTAGGAGTGTTTATTCACTACAGAATTCTCATATATGATGGTTAACCATCAATTCTGTGGCATACGATAAGTTTTTTGTATCACTTATAAAATGTAGATCTTGTAGCGTGATCATCATTAGTGTTCTGCCAAAAGGAAAGTTTTCACATCCACATCTCAAATGCTTCTAACATTTTTTCAGCCTCTCCTCTCAGTGTCCATGGTTCTGCCCCATATAGTGCCACACTCCAGACAAAACACAGTGTGGCACATCTTGAAATTGACCAATCCATTTACACCAAACCTGGTAATTTTAGAATACTTCCCCCAGGATAAATTTCTGTGGACACCCTTATATCTGTGTATGCCCTCAGGTGCGACTGAAACTTGCACACACACTGATGTGTACACCTGTGCTTTCCAAAAACCCACAGCCAGGAGTTCTTTTGTGGAGCGTGAGCAAATAACACCACTCTGGCAACCGAGCTGGAGGATTATGGTTGCTTACCCTGCCAAAAGTTCCAAGATAAACATCAACAAAAGTAAAACATATGTAACGGGCTGTAGCTGAATTAAATCAGGTGATGCTGAAAGAATAAGATTAGGAAATAAGACACTAAAAGTAATAGATGACATCTGATATTTTGAGCAGCAAAATAACTGATGATGGGAGATGCAGAGAGGATATAACTGGCAAAAGTAAGAAAAACCTTCAAAAACGCCCTTAAGTGTTAGGACGTCTTTTAAGAAGATATTTGTCTAAAGCATGAAATGCAGACAGTAAACATTTCAGACAAGAAGAGATTAGAAGCTTTTGAAACATTGTGCTACAGAAGAATGCTAAACATTAGATGGGTAAACCAAATAACTAATGAGTAGTAACTCAAATTGTTGGGAAAATAAATTTAGGGCAAAACTTGACTAAAACACATCCTGACGCATCAAGGAAAACACCAGTTTGATAATGCAGGGAAGTATGTGGGTGAAAAACTGTAGAGGATGATCAAGGCTGAACTACAGTAAGCAGGTTCAAATGGATGTATGCTGCATCCAATTCTGTGGTGAGGAGGATTGCACAGGACATAATAAAGTGGCAAGCTGCATCAAACAACTCTTCAGGTTAAAGCCACAACATACTCCAACAAGGTGTGTCTATCTCTCTCTGACCATCATCTGCTCAAAAAATATACTCTTAACATACTGTGGCACACAAAACAAATAATACTACTCAAATTTCAGAGTCCTTTACCACCATGACAAATAACCTACCGATCAAATGTACTTCCATAACAACTGTAAGTTGCTGAATTGTAAATTAAGCCAGTGGCGATTATAGATCAAATGACAAGTAAAACATACTGCATATGGACGCTAGTTCCACAACATGTTTTGAGACTTTAACTGTCTCATCTTCAGGTCTAACATATGGACAATGTTTATTTTAAACATGTTTGGCTAAGTGTTGCATCTTTGTTGCCGAGTGTCAGTTTCAACATTCACTGATTTGTGTAGCATTATTATATGTGTTGAGATACATCTTACGGAACTGGGTGCCACACAAAAAAAAGAGTCCGTATCTGTAAAGACCGTATGGAAGCTGTAGGGCTAGTGGCAAACACTGTGTTAGCACAGAGCTTTATCAGAATTAGCAGTGCTCTCACGGAACGAGCATACACTGCAGGTATAAGAGGTCGCTTCTGGTACCTCCCTTCCCGTCCACTCACTCCATCACAGCTGTGTCCACAGGAATAAGATGGAACATATTTCTACACTTATCATCAAATCACAATGACAATGCACACATAAAGTGTTTACACACAGCTCACATCTGTAAGTATGAACTATAGCCAAAGGTTATAAGAGAAAGCAGAAGTACTGCCACCGATCTACGACTTACAGCCTTCGGTGTATTTCCCGTGTTTATACTGAGGAGCCAAAACACTATGACCAGCTGCTTAATAGCATGCTGGTTCACCTTTGGAATGCAATACTTCAGTGATTCTCTGTGGCACGGTTTCAACAAGTCTTTTATAGGTTTCTGCAGGTATGTGGCACCAGATTCTACACACAGATTATGCAGTTCCTGTAAATTACAGGACAGTGGTTTGTAGGCACGGGACTGTCATCTGATAGTTTCCCAGATGTGATCCACTGATTTCAAATTAAGTGAATTAAGTGTCTAAGATATCAACACGAGTTAACTATTGTGCTCCATTAAAGCACGGTTCTGGCCTCGTGACACGGAGCAGTTATCCTTCTGAAGATGCCATCTAGACAAGGAAGACATCGAGCATGAAAGGATGCAGGTTGTCCGCAATAATTTTCAAACTGTCCACAGCTGTCGTACACGGCGTCTTCAATTATTTCGTGTACCGTGAAAGACTGAGTGAATGCCCTCTGTAACATAATCCTACCCCCGACGCCACATATCTGTGGCGCAGTATCCTTTTCCGCAGAGGTAGGTGAGCCTCTGACCTCTGTGTTCTGTGATAAGGCGTGGATGTCCGGCACCTAGTTCAAACTTGAAGTTTCCCAGTCTTTCAGCCACTTTACACAGATGGCCACAGCTATAGTCCTGAATAGCCAGGTATCAGTGGACAGACAGAACCCACCAGAGAAACAGGTGAAGCCACATAGCAGAAAGGGCAGCTGCAGAAGAGAACACAAACTGTGACCAGAGAAAGACCAAGTGCCAAATGAAGTTGTTATCAAATAGTCCACAGTACAGCAAGGATAATAACTGGCAACCAATGCTCAGTCGCAGGTGGAAAGTTATCTTATTTCCAGCCAGACGATTTCCTCACCAGACTTGCTGAAGGGAATACTACTCCGAGACTGACTTCATTAACCTTAGATGACGAATCACAGAACGCTCGTTGTTATTAATAAACCTTTTGGATTGTGTAAGTACAAGTGGGTCTCATTTGGCACCGTCTCAGCCCCCGCAATTTCCCAAAAGTTTCTGTGATAGCTGACGCAATACGTTCTGGCTAATGTGAAATAATTGTGACAATCTCATTGTCATAGGAACCTCTTGCCATTTGCACGATCTCCACACTCTTTTTACAGTGGTATGCTGGCCTTCATTGTTTAGTAAGACAAGTGCAGGTTTTTTCAGACAGAAGTGAAGTATTTGGGGTTCTGGATCACCAAAGAGGGAATTGAGACCACTGATCAGAATGTCACAACAAGAGTGTCCTTACCCTGTCTGACAAACTTTCCTAAACTGCAGGTGTTTTAGGGCAAAGTCAACTATTACTCCGAGTTCTTACCCCAAGCAGCCTATACTGTGCAACCCTTCCAATCAGTTGTGTAAAAAGGATGTGTCCCACAACTGGACACCTACTCGAGACTTGGCTTTTACGCAGCTGAAAGCTATACTGAAATCTGCCCCTTGAAACACCATTCTCTCTTGGTTCTCCATTACTTGTGGTGGTTGACGCAGCTGTCTATGGCACCGGGGTGTTCTTGGTGCGTGTCTGTGGCATCGGGGCACAGGAATGGGGATGGCTCCGAACAGCCTGTAGCATACACGTCAGAGACATTGACCCCTAAACAGTGAAATTATTATGAGGTCGAAAAGGAGGCATTGGCAACAGTGTTCGCTGTTAAAAAGTTTCACATTTATCTTCTTTGGGACACAGTTCTCTGTAATTACAGACCACAAGCTATTGGTGGCATTATTTGGGCTGTGCTTCAGCCTCCTGAAGCGGGCAGCCCACCACCTCCAGATCCGCTGCTCTGTCACGTATGGTTGGCCAATTTACCTCACTTGGTGGAAGAGTTCAACTCCTTGAAACATATTTCTCACATGTTCTCAGTTGACGATGGTGTCATTTTTTTGGACAATGAGATGGGCATGCATCAGGTTGTCATCCTGCCATAACTGGGCTAACAGGTGTTGAGCTTGCTGCATTGGGGATTTTGGGAGATGTGCCGCATTAAGACGCTAGATCGCAGACTTGTGTAAGAGATGGTGATCAATGGCAACATCGAAAGAATGGTCTGCGACTGCATGGTGTGCGTGCAGCACCAGGCATCAACCTCACAATCTGTCGCCCTTGGCCCATGGGCCCCCTCCTTTGGAACTGCAACCATCTTGATTTTGTGGGCCCTTTTTGGGACTGATGATCTTGCAGGTTTTGGCCAATGAAGTGTTGTCTCGCACAATGGTCTCCAAAAATGGGCCACAGTTCCCTCTGATCCATCCTTTGTCAAGCGGTGAAGTGGAACTTCACATCTGGACTTTTAAGTAGCAAATGAAATACACTGTAGATGCTCTGCCACTACACTTTGGCCCTCAAACCGTTTTTGAGCACTTATCAGATCATTCCACTTAACAATTGTAACCACAACAAGCTACACCATGGGCAGCAACTGCAGACCCTGCTTCATCTTCTGATGCTATTCCCTTTAGAGCCCCACTCCCGTCCCTTCCAGCATAACATGCCAAGTGCAGCTGGAGGGCTCGTAGCAAGGCTTGTATGTTGGTGACAGTAGTGGAAACCCACATGCCTGTCTAAACACAGATGGAGCTTAAGTGCCACCGCCCACCACCACATCCACGTAGATTGGTGGAACACCTGAGAAATCTATCGCCACTACCTCCAGTGATGTCCCAGTGGATGCTGCCAAACACGCTTCCTTCCCATAGGCAGTGCTCAAAGGGACCGGGTCTTTGCCTTTGTCATCATTTCAATCCCCACTGCACTTTCTGGGTCATTTCTGTCTGTATGCAACCTATATATATACATACAAAGATGATGTAACTTACCAAACGAAAGCGTTGGTATGCTGATAGACATTGAAAATGTCTGCTTGTGTCTGTGTATATGCGGATGGATATGTGTGTGTGTGTGTGTGTGTGTGTGTGTGTGTGTGTGTGTGTGTGTGCGAGAGTGTATACCTGTCCTTTTTTCCCCCTAAGGTAAGTCTTTCTGCTCCCGGGATTGGAATGACTCCTTACCCTCTCCCTTAAAACCCACATCCTTTCGTCTTTCCCTCTTTCCTGATGAAGCAACCGTTTGTTGTGAAAGCTTGAATTTTGTGTGTATGTTTGTGTTTGTTTGTGTGTCTATCAACCTGCCAGCGCTTTTGTTTGGTAAGTCTCATAATCTTTGTTTTTAGATATATTTTTCCCACGTGGAATGTTTCCCTCTTTTATATATATATTTTTAAGGGGGGGGGGGGGAGTTGGGAGGGGGTTTATGGCATCGGGCTCTGCTGAAGCTAAATGACCATAAAAGGAAATGGATCTAGAGCGCCATTGGAGGACACAGTATCACTGCAGTATAGTGCTCGCATAGAGAGCAGACCACGTGTCTCGTCACATGAATACACGAATACACCAGCCAATATTGTTCCTCGTGGTCACTATAAACGCGGCCACTCAGGGAATGATAAGTCAGTTCTATACGCATGTCTGATATTGCCAGTTACTACTATCACTGTACCATGGATTATTCGATAACATTCTCATTTGGCACTTGGTCATGATTTGGACTTTGTCTCTCTTTGCTCTTGGCCTGTTGACATCCCCAGACAACCAGAGAGAACAACTGGACTTTCTCGTGATGACTAATGGAGTAATCCTTGTGGAGTGGCCCATGAGCTACAGTTCACCAGCTCAATAACCCTAGGAACCTGGAGATGATCTAGCTCCTGCTTCACAGCAGCACGTAATATAATCAGAATTGGTCTGGCATGGTAAAACAAAGCACAGGGTCCAACCAAAGGGTGATTGCATCTCAAAGACTGAGACTCACCCCAAATCCTGCTGAAACAAAGATGAAAATGCAGCACAGAGATCGTCCAGTTTCTGGTAAGGAAATGTAGTTGATGCAACGTTCACGTCATCAGGACCAGAAAACCCAAAAATGTCGAGGTCAAAAATGTTGGTAGCAAGTGGGTGGTCAACTGCAAATAACTTGATGAGCCACATAACACTTCTGTAGGCCGCAGTGATCAAGAACTGCCCATGAAGAGGAGTAGAACTGCCCCTGCAGAACATCAAATGCCACAAGGATGGCGACAAGGTGGGTGAGCCCAGTTGTGCATACACATCTGCTTTATAAAAGAAATGGTGGTCCCTGTGTCAACCCAGAAATAGACATCGTGGTGACAAAAGTGCAGCGTGAGAAACAATTTCAGTGTGAGGGGTCACTTGGAGGGACTATCGACGGTGTCCTGGTACACGCATGGGGCAGCATGGGAGCGAGTTGCATGGCTTCAACACACTAATCAAAGAATCCCCTCTTTGTTACAGCACGTGGAGAACTAGCTGTGGTAAAGGGTACATTCCGTCATGCACTGTACGGTAGCTTGCCGAGTATGTATGTAGATGTGGATGTAGACTCCCAGCAATACAGACAGTCTGTATAGGAATGACTGGAAAAAAACTGTGGGCACAAAGGTAGAGGCCCACACGACCATCGATGAGAGGAGGCTCAAACACCATAGAGATGACGAATCACAATGTTGCTGCAACGTGAGGGTCGCCTTATGCCTGCGGCGCAGGGTCGTAAGACGTCGTGATGCATTAACTGCTACAAGTTATGACCTCATCACGGCTCATTTGTTGGCAATCCGCACAATTATCAACAAAAGTGCGATGCACAGGGTATCCTCTACCAGTGGGTTATGCAGTTTCAATGCCGCTGTGCAGACCTCAGGATCTGGCACCAGCTGAACCACAACACCATGAATCGAGGAGTCCAAATACAAAGCCTAGCAGCCACAATTGGCACAAATGAAATCTCATTTGCGGCTGAAACCTTGCAAGCGCCAGTGACCCTGCACTAGTACGATTGTCAAGGTTGTTTGTGGTGTCGGTGAAACTCGAGACTACCAGGTTGATAACACTGCGAATAGTAAATAGTCAGCAGACCACATATTGCACGAAAGGGTCAGATAGAGGTGCCAATTTGTGGATGAGAAAATGTGTGATGGCCACGATACAAACAACAATCGCTGCAATGAATCGTCCTTGATTTGTAATGCCATGAGATGTTGCTTCATTTGATGCAAATGTGTGTCCCTGTCCACTGTTGTATCACTGAAAGGTAGAAAATGGAGGCATCAACTGTGGAGGGCACGAAGGCCTGAGATAAGTCGCCTCGTGGACTCATAGTTTGTCCACTTGCAGCTGAAGCAACTTTTGTATCTGAAGCTCCCACTGTTGCATTCGCTGCTGATGGTACTCCAGCAGGCAACCAATTTAGTGTGACTTCAGCCGAATATCTTCTGTTTTCCTCAGCGGCAAAGGCATATCTGCATGTATTGGAACACACTGCAGAACTCACGAGAGGAACGGGTGAAGCCACAAGACAGAAGGGCTGCCTACAGAATACAACACAACCAGAGCAGTATTTGAGCTAACCGAGGCCGACTGACAGTGGCCGAGACACAGACGAGGACAAGCCCAAAATAACGTATATGACAATGAGATACAAAGAGGAAACCTTCACCACAACGATGTCAACAGGCCAAATCGTCACTAGAGAAGAAAGAATGAGTGCCGAGTGAGGCTGTTATCGAACAGTCCATAGTACAGCAACGAAAGTAACTGAGAATATCAGACATCGAGAAGAGACCTGACTAGCCGTTCACCAGGTGGATGTATTTGTACCAGTTGTAAGGAACACTACCAGCCAGTGTATTCTTGTGGTGAGATGGGTGGCACGCTCTTTGTGTGCAAGTGTAGCACTGCGGCAATATTGTGCACTCTGACAGTCATCTACGATCGTTTCCACTGTCAGGCATTCGACTTCTGCAGAGCCAGATACCACACGACAGTAAGATGCAAATGGCTGGCCAACTTTGGTGATTCCAAGATGCTCGTTCCCAGGCACCTGCTCTTCGTCAAAGTCGTTTCTGTCAGTGGACTTCCCTATTTTGGGCCCATGTTGTCTCTAGAACGATTCTCCATTCACCTATGATCCACTCGTATGTACTTTCCTTACTGTGTTATGTACATGAAATGCCAAAAGTCTGCATTCAGTCTTGCGGTTGGCAGTGGTCATAATGGTTTGGCTCATCGGTGTATGTTGCAAGTACTGTATACTGGGAAAAGAAATAAATATGAGAGTAAAAATTGCCTCAAATACTTTCAGTAAACTACACTTCCAGTGAGTCCAAAATCGAAAGTTAATAGTCAGTGCGTAATATAAATTTTGACTTACAGCAGTAAGATACGGTCTTGCTCATAAAAAAATGGAGAGGTATATGCTAAGGGTTATTAGGAGAGACAGGAAAACTCACAAAAGAATAAGACAACAAACTGAAGTGGAAGATATAATAGTGACCTTAATGAAAAAAATGGAACCACACAAGATACAAATGGCAGACAAAACAAGCAAGTTCTTTGCTGGATTCTGAGAGATAAGAAATGATCTAAGAGATGACCCTAATGGAAGGAAGGTAGATGACATTAGAAAACACGCAAGAGTGAAATGGATGGGTGCAGTCAAACACCATAATGTGACAAGAAGCATGCAAAATCAAATGGCTTCTACTGCTGATGATATGCTGTAATGGAGGAGTCTATGCTCAGCATACCTTAAGAGTCTTTTCTTAGAACTGATGTCCTTAACATTATGGTGTTCCAAAATCAGCTGGTGGCTTTGCAATGAAAATGAGACAAGAAATATTGTATCAGGATTACCTGGATGCATTTCAGGGATGCTGCAGCTTTGCTTAGATGCTAACCACTTTCCATTTACAAATTTATATTTTGTCTGTTGGTAGAACTAATTTCATTCTTAATTCTAGAGTTAATAAAAAAGAAATACCAATGGTTAGTACTTATGAAGCAGTTCCAGCAGCTTTTAACAGCTGATTCAGCACATACATTGCACAGGAAATACTGGCGTGATTACAATTAGTAAGTGACAAGTCTGAATCATATTCCCTAGGTGCATTAACAGTTATATTACAAGACAATAAAACCATTTAATTAATTCAGATGCAACAGTATAACGAATTCTAGACGTATAACTAAATTCTTAACAAGAAGATGTCTTCACTTGAAAGAGGAAAAATATTATGTGATCGTCTTTCAATTAAAATGTGACAAGCTAAAAGACATAGCAAATCTCTGACAGTGATGATGATTAAACACAAAGAGCAGAGTGACAAGTGTGTCTTATTAATCTGGTACCCAGCAATATTACTCAATAATATAAATGTAGACTTTTGTCTACCACTGAAGACTAAATTAATAAAAGTTTTACAAACAACTATTTTGCTGCTTCAAGTCAAGTTTAATGACAATGTTTAGTTTGGCACAAAATGTTTCACCAGCATTCTGTCATCATCTATTAATTATACATTATTTTGTATGACTAGAGAGTGTGAAGTTTTTATTGTTGAGTGTGCTAATGAGGTTAGGTGGTGCAGTCTTGTCAGTTATATTATGATAACATACTTTGCAATATCTATCGCACAGACTACTAAAGAACAACAACATAGCTTATACTTTCACAGAGCTATGTTAGTAACAGTGTAAGCTATGCTATTGTTTTGTTCAGTGCTCTAACACCCAAACCTAGTCAGTGTCGATAGAGTATCAACCAAAACACCAATTTTTTTATACTGTGTGCTCTTGTCCAGTAGAACATGTGTAAATGGTGATTAAAAGTAACACCAGAACTATGGAGTATACGAAATTCGTACCTGTGAGGTTTGCATGCAAAGATCTCTAGTAGACGAACTGATAAGAGCAACAGATCATCATAGTAAATATCCCAAGTTCGAAACCCACTAATAGCACTTTTTTTTAACAATTTGTGTGTGAAATTGTTATATGGGAGAACATTTTTCCGACATGTAAAAGGAAGTTTCTGAAATATCTGCACGAGCAGAACAGAAATGCAGAAAACGCCAAGTCCGAAGCAATTTATTGGACTCACCAAAACAAAACAATAATGCAATCTCCAAAAGAACAACAATCGTCACCAATATACAGTAACAAATAATAACAGAGAAGACCTGAATCTTCATGGGGAGAGATCATAACAAAGCAATTCTACAATGTCAAGATGTTCGTTGACTGTACCAAGTCCATCTGCAAGAGATCAGCCAGCTAGAAGAGGCATCTGGCTATGGCTGCTGGGTGGCAGCTCGGTATACTTCCAAGCAGTGCATCGAACTGCCCTTTATCGGCAGTGCACTGCCCTATGAATTTGCCGGCACTATTTGTGATCACGTGCCTGATGCATAAAAGTAGTTCCTGGGCTAACTGTGACCTCTGGTGAAGCTGTTCTGCAGGCTCCACAAATGGGTAGTGGTCCCCGGCTGCCATTCGGTGTTCTGTTGTGGCCGCCGTATGATGTAGGTTTTCCTGGTGAATATATGGCCTGTGATGCAAGCGTCCCTAGCTGGTTGGACTTGAGGTGGGATGCCAAAGCAGTAGGCGCTACAATGTATGAAGTAGGTGGCCACAGCAGCTTCAGAGTTTGCAGCAATGTTCTTTCGGCAGATTGCTTTCACTTTGTTAGTTGAAAGTAGCAAACCTACAATGTACACTTGTTTAGATAACACCACAACTATCTATGTAAGTGTACTCTAACAAAGCAAAAGCAGACTGCCAAAAGAACATGGCTACAAAATCCAAAAATTCCTTTCACAGGTCCGAAAAATGTTTTCCCATATATTAATTTAACACGTAAACTGTATTTAAAAAAATCACAATCAATATTTTTTTTGTATTTTTTGAATTTTATTATTATTATTAGATTATAGAGATCAAAGGTCCTGAGGCCTGGCCACAATACCTGCCCCACAACTGTCATCAAGGCACCTCCTTATTCCCATGTCGATATTAATTTTTTAATTCTTTTCTTCAGCACTGATTGGGTTTGTAACTAGGAACTTAACAATGGATCTCCAATTAGAAGTAACAAAATAAACTTAATCCTCGAAAGAAATGATAATCATCTTGAAGGAATAATTAAGTGTTCCCTCCATTAAGGGTAGGATAAGAAGTTCAAATGGCACAAAGTGAAGTAGTGACAAGTATTAAGCCCTACTCGGACAATAAAAGAAACAGTTTTCTTAAGAGAAAAATGAGCATACTCCATTTTCTCCACAATGGGACAAACAAGAAATGACTCTTAATACTTAGTTCAAAATACACTCCTGGAAATGGAAAAAAGAACACATTGACACCGGTGTGTCAGACCCACTGTACTTGCTCCGGACACTGCGAGAGGGCTGTACAAGCAATGCTCACACGCACGGCACAGCGGACACACCAGGAACCGCGGTGTTGGCCGTCGAATGGCGCTAGCTGCGCAGCATTTGTGCACCGCCGCCGTCAGTGTCAGCCAGTTTGCCGTGGCATATGGAGCTCCATCGCAGTCTTTAACACTGGTAGCATGCCGCGACAGCGTGGACGTGAACCGTATGTGCACTTGACGGACTTTGAGCGAGGGCGTATAGTGGGCATGCGGGAGGCCGGGTGGACGTACCACCGAATTGCTCAACACGTGGGGCGTGAGGTCTCCACAGTACATCGATGTTGTCGCCAGTGGTCGGCGGAAGGTGCACGTGCCCGTCGACCTGGGACCGGACCGCAGCGACGCACGGATGCACGCCAAGACCGTAGGATCCTACGCAGTGCCGTAGGGGACCGCACCGCCACTTCCCAGCAAATTAGGGACACTGTTGCTCCTGGGGTATCGGCGAGGACCATTCGCGACCGTCTCCATGAAGCTGGGCTACGGTCCCGCACACCGTTAGGCCGTCTTCCGCTCACACCCCAACATCGTGCAGCCCGCCTCCAGTGGTGTCGCGACAGGTGTGAATGGAGGGACGAATGGAGACGTGTCGTCTTCAGCGATGAGAGTTGCTTCTGCCTTGGTGCCAATGATGGTCGTATGCGTGTTTGGCGCCGTGCAGGTGAGCGCCACAATCAGGACTGCATACGACCGAGGCACACAGGGCCAACACCCGGCATCATGGTGTGGGGAGCGATCTCCTACACTGGCCGTACACCACTGGTGATCGTTGAGGGGACACTGAATAGTGCACGGTACATCCAAACCGTCATCGAACCCATCGTTCTACCATTCCTAGACCGGCAAGGGAACTTGCTGTTCCAACAGGACAATGCACGTCCGCATGTATCCCGTGCCACCCAACGTGCTCTAGAAGGTGTGAGTCAACTACTCTGGCCAGCAAGATCTCCGGATCTGTCCCCCATCGAGCATGTTTGGGACTGGATGAAGCGTCGTCTCACGCGGTCTGCACGTCCAGCACGAACGCTGGTCCAACTGAGGCGCCAGGTGGAAATGGCATGGCAAGCCGTTCCACAGGACTACATCCAGCATCTCTACGATCGTCTCCATGGGAGAATAGCAGCCTGCATTGCTGCGAAAGGTGGATATACACTGTACTAGTGCCGACATTGTGCATGCTCTGTTTCCTGTGTCTATGTGCCTGTGGTTCTGTCAGTGTGATCATGTGATGTATCTGACCCCAGGAATGTGTCAATAAAGTTTCCCCTTCCTGGGACAATGAATTCACGGTGTTCTTATTTCAATTTCCAGGAGTGTATATGCCCGTCTTGTAAGGTGGTTTTAAATGTATTGGAAATTTTTAGGTATTACTTTTAATTATTGTTTACACATCTTCTACTGGACGACAGCACACAGCACAGACTAAATCGGTGTTTTTGGCTGATACTCTATCGCCACACGTTTGGCACTGATCTGAATGTCTGGTATCTGGAGGTTTGCATGCTAAGTGTCAGAAATTGGAATGAATATTCCCAATATATGGGCTTACCAATGAAAGTTGTCACCAACCTTACTAACACAACAACAACATGACCACTGCAGTCATACAAAACAACATAAATCTTTGTTGGTAGGACATCCACAACTGTTGTATGAAATGTTGCTGAGTAAAACATTACAGCTGTTTATAAGTATTTACACACCAGGGTTCAGGGACTCAACCCAATCATCCACTTCAAAGCTAAGTTACAAGTTAACACATCTGCTGTAAAGACTTCAGACAACAAAAAAGTGTACAAATGTAGCAGATGTTTTAATCATGAACAACGTAAAATTAATAGAAACTTGTCATGCCTGACCAAACACAATAAATGTCAATGTAGCAGTGAAGTGTGTTGTTTGTAAAATCCATAATACAGTCACTTCTCCCCATCTCTTTTAACATGGATGAATTTAAGATTAAATAAAAGTTTTTGTTATCACTACCAAATTTCCCGTATCTATCACACTCAAAGAAATTTTTTCGTAATTTCTCTCAATTTACAGTAATTTAATATGGACAGTTTTACAGCAATCAGATTTTGGCTGATCTAGGGTTGTAAAAATGATGTGCTTGGTTCTTCCAGTAAGCAGCAGAATCTTGAAAATAACTTCATGAATGACATGCCTGCGCATGAAATACGTAATATTTTTGGAATAATTCTTGTTACAAAAAAATAGAAAAGTTCATGTATTACTTACATGGAGTGACCACATAATATTTTTCCCACTTCAAATGAGGGAAATGACAGTTTCATTAATTCTGCAGATTAGATTAAAATTACTTTATGACACAAAGTAACTTATATCCCAAATTACACACTAAAAGTGCTGTGTCTAATAGAAGCAGATTATGACACAAGGCAGATGTGTGATTAGTTTTACATAATAATATTAGTATTAACAGTGCACAGTAATATATGGTTCAGAGAGATATTATGCATAAACACTAAAAAAGTTGGTCACATTCAGGGATTTTGATAGTATGACAAGTTAGTAGGAAACAAACTATTCTTACTGTTATTTTTTTACCTATAGGTGACTAATCTAACTGGTACACAATATGCCCAAAGCAGATACACATTATGGTTACGAAGTGGAACATGCTATCAGTCAGGAAACCTTAGAGTAAGAACTAAATGTATGACATTTCCATGATTGCAGGGAATGATGCAGCTACTTTTTCCAAATAAATACTGTGGGTTAGTCCTGCTTGTTGTTTATTGCAAGCAGCACATGCCTATTAAGCATATCCAATGACCATTTAACAATATTTTTCTTCTACTCTTGAGAGAGGACTCCTTTCTGAAACTCCCATTTAAACATCATACAAATGAAACCATAAAGTAATGCCCAGAAAATAAACTATGATAATCTGCTTCCACTTGCACAGCAGCCAGTACACATTATCCGAGCATGAGTAGAGAAATTTTCTCATGCTGTACCTCCTTCTAAAGGGCAGAGAATGCAAATAATCCCGCTGTGTGTAGATTATTACAGCTCAGTGATACTACATCTCATTGTGAAAGAGCAAATTCTAAGTGTAATTAACTGTGAACTGTGTAATATTTATGGCCTTGTAACAAGGAGCAAATGAAACGCAATGGAAATACTGGAAGGCATAAAGGTTGACATGAACTGTACAGTTGACACACTGGTATATATATGGTAAATGAGACAAATTATATCAGTGCTTACAGGTAACATCCTTCCCCAAAGCTAAAAGACTAACAATAACATACAGTTGCTACTTATACATAATGCTGTTCTATACAGAGATCTCACACTATTGGAAAATTGTCATGAAATACATGAATACCTGAGGAACAATGCTGTATGCAAAGACTAGCACCCTACCCTCTACAAAAATAAAAGTAAATGAGTGCTAAAAGCCAAAAAGACCTGATTATACAATCAGACCGTTAAGTGAATGGGGCTGAGGGACCAGGACACTTTACTACAGCAGGCTTACTCTGCAAAGTCTTTGGCAGAGGGTGCATAGAACCACTCCCAGACTACTTCTCTACGGCTCCACACTCCAATAGCGTTTGGAAAAAACAAACACCTAAATCTTTCTCTGTGAGTTCTTATTTTATTACAATCATCATTTCTTCCTACGTAGTTGGGAGCCAACAAAGTATTTTGGCATTTAGAGGAGGAAGTTTGTGTTTGTTGTTTCATGAGAAGATGGGACCGTAAGAATAACCATCTTTGTTTTAAAGGTTGCTACCCCAACTCACTTACCACATCCTTCACACTTTCTCACATAATAACACAATATAAGCTGCCCTTCTTTGAATTTTTGTTATGTCCTCTGTCAAATATAGCAGTACTCCAGAAAAGGATGGAGAAGTGTAGTGAAGGCAGTAGTAGTTTTGTTGCACATTCTAAGTGTTCTCTCAGTAAAATACAGTCTTCAGT
Organism: Schistocerca cancellata; assembly: GCF_023864275.1. Taxonomy (NCBI): domain Eukaryota; kingdom Metazoa; phylum Arthropoda; class Insecta; order Orthoptera; family Acrididae; genus Schistocerca; species Schistocerca cancellata. The sequence goes on from NC_064635.1 coordinate 134,480,020, forward strand.
TCACCTCCCCTACAATGCTTCCTGAGATGGTATCAATTTAAGTTGTTTGTAATTCTGATTCCTGAAATATAGCAGAATTCTTTTTTTTATTTCTCCTGTGCATATCATCCCAACTTTTATTGTTCAATATCAGTTGTCTCATTTTGCACCGTGCTTCTTTGATTGTCTCGTAAATTTTTAAACACAGATTAAGAACAGCAGAGGCCCTACAACGCTTCCTTGTAGAATGCCAGATATAACTGTGGTTTCACTATACATCTTGCCATCAGTTATTATAAAATGTCACCTTTCTGACAGGAAATTACGAATCCAGTAACACAGCTGCGGCAATACTCCCTAAGCACGCACTACAATTAGAAGCCACATGTGAGGAACAGTACTGAAACTCTTCTGGAAATTTAGGAATAAAGAATCAACTCAAGATCCCCAGTTGATAGCACTCATTACTGGGTGCAAATTAAGAGTGAGGCATTTTGTAAAAATAATAGTTTCATAATTCGTGCTGGTTATGTATCAATAGGTAATTTTCTTCAGTGTATTTAATAATGCTGCAACACAGCCTATGTTGCAAAATTTTACAATGTAGCTCTGAGTGTTTTATTAATCTGTAGCTCAGAGACAGTCTATTTTCCAAAAACTTTGTGATGATTTTGACATTCTTTATGTACCAGCCATCTACTCAGTGTCTCAACTAAACAGTGATTTGTTATCTTTACTGTTTACATTATCTGATATTCTCCAAAAGCTTCCCAATATTATATCCACCTCCTTAGCCAAGTGTTCAGTGCAGCCGATTGTCCTGAGGGGCACCCCTGTGTAATTCCCAATACAGCCAGAGATTTTTCCTCAGCAGTAGGGCCGGAATGGCGTGCACTCTGCCTCCGGATACTAACTGAGGAGCTACTCGACTTAGTACTGGCACCAGGTCTGCAACACCAAAAATGGCTGCAGAGCAAATGCTGACCCCACGTCCCACTATACATCTCGATGACCTCGCCAGATGAGGATGCCACGGCAGTCAGTCAGGCCTGAGACCAAACGGCAACGCTCGCTTCCAGTACTCTAAATGTAATTCATCCAGTACTGTAAATGTGATTCAATTTTGTAATGCATTTAGAGAAAGCATTATGTAACAACAATATGAGGACTGAGGCCCAAGTCTTTGATGAATTAATGAACAAAAGAGCAACTAAAAACCATGACATTGTCAATAAATACATATTTATTTGCATACGTGCAAGGTAACATTGCACTGAACTGTTACAGAGAAGCAAAATATTTGGAAATATGGATAAGAAAATTACTGTCATGCGCTATATGCTTCCTAACTTCAGACATTACCTTTCTAACACCCCACCCATCCCCATTTTCTCCTTTGTTACAGCCCTCACCTAAATCTAAAGAAGTGGTTAGCTTTTCCACATTCTGAAGATAATGTTCATGAAATCTTCAGTTCTGGACTGAGTGAAATCCCAGGTAGAAGAAAATTATACATACTCATAAATGGTTGAAAAGGTTCTTTCCACTTTACCAGCAGTGCTTCAAGAAGAGTGGTAACTAGAGCAAGCTCACTACTATCTGGATGTGCATTATCCAGCCTGCAGACTATCTGCGCATAGTTTGGCACTATTTTCGAAAAAAATGCCAGAAGTATTATTGTAAGTCTTTTCTCCATTTTCCTGTTCTTATCCTCTATTTTCAAAGGGTTGACATTTATTGCATTTAGCGATGTAAATGATAGACGGTAGCTAGATTACCTTATCTCCCATCCCCTCTACCCCCACAGATGTAACTTGCACGCCCCATCTGCCTGCGTCTAGTGTTACCTCATGTTAAAGTGTGAGACATTTTCTGTATGATTCTAAAACGTGTAACAGAGTTGGGATGTAATTTCTGACATTCTGCACAGATTTTTTTTTAATCACTTTCCTCAATAAAGTACAGAAATGCTTGTAAAATGAAACCAGTCCTATTTCTCTGCTTGTCCTGTTTCAAATAATTTACTTTTCTTTGAACATGATATTTTGATTCCTTTTGCAATCTAGGACTTCTTTGATGTCTTATTAGTACCATACACCACGCAAACTGAAGCAGTGAATTTTACAGATCTGTTATTAGAGCATGCAGGACAAAACCTGTTTGATCACATCAGTGTTTTGACTCTCCAAAAAATTAGAACCTTCGTGAGGAAAAAATTGAATGAAAAACAGAAACAGAATAAAATGGACTGTTATTTCCCAACGTGAGTCAGAAGCAAATGATACGAATTACAACAGTGTGAATAGATCACTACTCACCAGATACAGGAGATTCTGGGTCACAGAAAGCACAACAAAAAGACGGCTACACATTTGTACATTTGGTCAACAGTCCATATTCCAAAATAGAACACACACACACACATTCACACAAGCAAAATTCGCACACACGTGGTCACCGTCCCTGCCCGCTGCGGCTGGACTGTCGGCTGCAACTGCACCTGACAGGAGTAGTTATCTGGTGTGGGTGGTGGAGTTAAGGAGGAGGAATGGGGTGGGGGTGGGGAGGGGAGGGAGAGGGATAGCAGGGTAGGGGTGAGGGACGATGTACTGCTGCTTGTGGTGGAGACACGGTGGGGCTACTGAGTGCGGTTGGGAAGTTACTGTGGGAGGTGGGGGCAGGGGGGAATAGGATCGAGGATCATAAAAGCAGAGAAAGGGAAAAAGACTGTGGATGCATTAGCGGAACAGAAGGTAGTGTAGTACTCGAGTGGCAGCAGGGAATGGGGTAGGCAGGGGGGAGGGGTAATTAGCAACTGTTCCCATAACCCCACTGTCCTCAACCTTTGCTAGTCCCCCCACACCTACCTATCCCCTTCTCTTCTGCCACTCCAGCACTACACAGCCTTCTATTCCACCAGTGCAACCACAGCCTTTTCCCTTCTCTACTTCTGTCCTTTCAAACCCCCTCCCCTCTCCATACACCCACCCACCCACCTGCATACACACACACACACACACACACACGACCTAACTGTTTGGTTCCCTCTCCCCTTCCTCAAACCTCCTGATTGCCCCTAGTAGCTGTACCTTGGCCCATCACATCAGTGCACATTCCCAAATGCAGCACTACACCTTCCCCACCCCTACCACCCCCCCTCCCAGTCCTATGCCTCCTCCACACCCCCACAATGCTCATCAGATTGCTGCTCCTGTCAGGCACACTTGTAGCCCACAGTCCAGCCACAAACATTGGTCACCGGTGTGTGAGCTGTGCTTGTGTGAAAGTGTGTGTGGTTTCTATTTTGGAAGAAGGCCTTTTGGCCAAAAGCTCAAGCATATACCAGTCTTTTCGTAGTGACCCTCGGCAATGCAATGTCTCCTCTATATGATGAATTGCAATCTATCCTTTTCATAATATTGTTGTTTTCCGTACTGGACTTTCGTTGTTTGATATGAACTACAGTGTGTTATACAAGGAATTCTGTAAATAAATTGTCAGTTTCTGTTAAGTAACATATAAGTAATGCAGTGACTATTCAACAATGAGATGTAGCACGATTTGTTCGTAAAATAAATAGCAGTTTCTGGCAAAAACATGCACATTTTGGATTAACCAGGATTTCCAGTCATCTGTTCAGTCTCACTCCACATAATCCCCAATAACTGGGAGCTTGCTGTAGGTAGAAAAATGAGCAACAAGAGTATGTGTGTGAACTTCATAATACATTTTTGATCTGCATCTTTTATATTCATAGGACAACGCAGATCAAAATTTTAACTGACAATACAAGTGAAATTGTCACATTCTAAAGTGAAACTGACTTCTTACGTACTCATCCTGTATGCCATAAGTGGTTCTTTTGTGACAATCAATTTCTGCCATAAACCAGCGATTAAAAAGATTTGAGACTAGTTACGTGTCGCGCGTTCACACAAAATTACATACATTATTTGAAATCTCCCCTACAAGAACAATCAGATGAGAAGTTGATGAAAATATGACCTCTTAGTCATTGGCACTATCTGTAACTAGACTATCAAACTGTTTGTCAACTATTATTTGTGACACATAATTAAAATGTGCTAGGACAGTCTGTCAGGTCAAGTGGAAAATTTTGTCATAGAATGTTACTGTAGAGTAGCACATCTGGCCACCTGGCTGCATCACAATAACTTACGTAACTGTTTCATTAGGTGGGTGTATACGACAAAACTAATATTTATTAATTGAAGCAACAGTATATGGTGTAGATGTTCTTGGAACCCTTTTGACACTGCAATTTGAAATACTGTATTACAAATGGAAACTTGTGTCAGTTATTTTTCATCACAGGTTAAATAATTACTCTTGAGTACACAATACAAAAAAATATCTTCACTGAACAAGGAAGTTCTGGAATGGACGCCAATTTATGATTGGCTCCCACCTTTTGTAAGCACAATGCCGGTGTTGCTGATGGGTGGAAGCACAAAGTTATAATGAAAGCCCAGTAAGGCAGTCCTCTTCCATTTTTTGTTGGGTCGTGAAATTTAACAATGTGTTCTTTTTAATGTAATCTCGACTGAAAGTTACCTAAATATTGTCATGGTACAGTTTGTAAACGTCTAAGCAATACTGAGTGTTGTGTGGTATGTATTTTAAACCGGTATACCCAAAACACATTGTGACACTGACAAGAGCATAAGTATAAAATTTTCTTATAGTAAATATAATGTCCAGGCAGTTTTATACAATTCTGGTAGAAATTTTGAGGGTGTCTCATGAGACATTTCCCATTTATTTACAAAGTATCATCTGAGGTAGCAATCTCTTTGCAGTACAATTAACAATAATAATAATAACAGTAATGATACCTGATATGCTTTCATTCAAATAGTTTGCTTTTTCTTTCCAACCAAGGTTCCCTAACATGGAACTGCTTGAATTTGTGTGTATCGTATTGTTTGTTATAGACTTTGTTCACATTGAGGCACTCATTTTTTAATAATTTTTAGATATTGAGAGCATAAATTTATAGCTTGGTGATCATTCTCAGGCTGCTGGACAATTCACTTTCTGCTGAACAACAACTGTTTGAGGAAAATTTATTACCTGGGGAAGGGACTTGAAATATCCCATGTTGTTGAGGTGCTTGGTGCACTACATTGGAAGGTGTCTCGTAAAATTTGCAATATTTCAACCACCAAGTTATGTGTCATCTGTGGGTGATGGAGTCGACTACTAGCAGGGGCCTCAGAGAGAGCACTCAATGATTGTCACAGCAAACTAGAGTGCAAAGTCACTGAGCAACATTCTCTTGGTACTGGTACATAAATCCCCTTGAAACGGGATGAAAGAAAGTTGGCAGAGAAAGGGAGGGGAGGGGAGGGGGGGGGGGGGGATGATGCTTAACCTGAAACTACAGCACATGGACTGCATTGTTACAGGCTCTGTACCATCTATCCACAAACCGAGCAAATTTTAAATGAAGGCAGCACTTTTCTAATCAGACTGTGTTTATTTAGACCTCTGCTTCATTCCACAATTACTTTGGGCTGTAATAAGTAACTGAGTGTTAAGCTGTGTAAAAAGGCACACTATATTACCACCATGGAACAGAAATACAGTGGTGTGAAGTAATTTAATGAAAAGATAGTAACCTAGCATAAGATGTCTTGCTTATGAAAATAGCAGCACATTCACACGATGTACTTCCATTCGCTTTGGTTTAAAATTTTACTGTACTTGGATGGTTTGGCAGATGGTTGGAGCAGTTATGGTGGGCAAAATGTGTGAAGATACAATGATCACCAAAGACTAAATGTGAGAGCAAACTAAAAATTTCAGAGATCTCTGCACATATACACGGTTTGTCTGGAAAGCAATGTTCCCAACGGCCAGAACGCAGTCTACCCACCCGGGCTGGTTCCTGTGGGTGGTTAGCTTCCCAATGCAACCAATCTCAGTTTCCTCTGAGCTCCCAGACAGTAAAGACATGTCCCTATGTGACCCTCTGTTTGGTGGTCCAGTTGCAATTGTGATACAGCGTCCACTGGAACAATGCTACACAGTCAAATTCTGGGTGAAACTCGAAACATTCCCACTGACTGAGCAGGCATTTGGGAAAGAATGTCTGTCAAAAAAAGTAGGGATTTCAGTGGCACATGGCATTTTTGGAAGGAAGAGATGACATCAGTGATGAAACTCACCGCGGACACCATTCAACGTGTGTGTGGACTACTGAGTGCAGACCACAGAGTAAGTGTTCATCTGATAGCTCCGACTCTGGACGTATCCAAAATCGCTGTCCAAAAGGTTCATGAGATTGTAACCAAACAATGTGTGCGCAAAACTGGTCCCAAAAATTTTGACTGGTCCAGTTGAGTGCTCATTATGTAGAAATGCCACCTTTTTGGACAATGCTGTAACAGCAGAAGAATTTTCAGATTTTTAATAAAAACCTAAGACAAAGTGACAGAGTTCTGAAAGGCATACCTCACGGTCACCGTGCCCCACGAAAACGAATGAGAGGATCCACCAAAGTCAAGGTAATACTCATTGACCTTTTCAATGCTAATACTATCATCTGCCACAAGTTTGTATGTGCCAGACAACCATCAATGCTGCCTTTTATGCGGAAGTGCTCGAAAGGCTGAAACAAGGGTCATAATATCAGACCACACATTGCTGGTTCCTGGAAGTTCCACTGAGACAATACATCCAACCACACTACCTTCTTAGTGAGAGATTGTAAGGTAAAAAGTGCCATGCCTACCCTATCCCAGTCCCCTCCACTCTGGCAGATGTTAATCCCCCCGGGCTTGAGGCACCCTCAAAAGGACACTATTTCAAGGTGTGTACCCCAAAAGATGTTCCAACATAGGCCTTCCAGAATGTCTACAGCACTCAGAAAGCTGACAGCCAAGAATGTACTAGCACAAGGGGATATTACTTTGAAAAATGTTTGTGCGCTGTACTATTCTCATCAATAAATTACTTTCATGGGCTTCGTGACATTACCTTCTGGTCAAATTTTACATTGTACACAAAGACCAAAAAAATTATTAAAGTAAAAAAATATAAATACTAAACACAAAAAATTTAAATACTATCAGCAAACCTATGGAGAGCAAAACAAATGGAAGCACATCACGTGAGTATTCTGCTGTTTTCATACATATGGCACCATGCTGAAGGTAACTATCCGCCTGTCAAGTTACAGTCATACCACCATGTTCCTGTTTCGTGGGAGCAATGTAGTGTACTTCTTATACCACTAGTTGTGAGATGAAGAAGAGATCAAAAAGATGAAATGCTGCATCCATATAGTAAATTCAAGTTGTGTTGACCATTATGAAGATGATTGTCTGTATGCTTTCATGTTGTATCTGTTTGCATTTCTTATTTCTGGTGCAGCATTTCCTTAGGCAGGTAAGAAAAACCACATAGCCATGACAAAGGTGGTTGAGCGCCTGGTGAGATTACAGGCAGTGGAACGACTACAGACAGCTTCATACTGTACATCATATAGTTAAGAGCTTGAACAAAATCAAACATTGGAAAGTCCAGGTGGCTACCAGATCAATACCACAAGAAAAATTAAAGTTCAACAACTGAGCCACAATGTTCAACTTCTTGATTATGTGGCACTATTCAATCTCTTAACTATATGGTGTAGAAGACAAAATTATATTTACTCATTCCGCTGTCTGCATCCTCCTAGGATTTTCTTTCTATGTTAAATTATGTAAACACGTATTTTTTTGTCTAATTTTCCAATGGCAATTTTTCAAGACTACAACTTTTCATCTGTTGCATAGTGACAGAAGGAGATCAGACTTTCAAAGATGGTCAGAATAGTCCTAAACTATATTCTGACACAGTGAGTACAGAAATACAATAACACACAATATAAGAGAAGCACTGAGCAAGTGAACATTTGTCGTAAAGAGCTGCATCATTCCACCTGCACTATACAAAGCAGGGCTTTCATAGTAGCTAATGCCATCAGCACCACGAACATAACCTCCCACATAACAAGCTCCGTGATGTGAATCATATAATAACATACAACAACATTCAGTTACAACTAAGAGAATTCAAGCACAGGGTCAATCTGCCTTGTAGGAATTATCTAAGAGCGTGCACATGTCCAGTAGTTGAGCAATCCGAGTGCTGGGATTTGTTCCCGTGCCAATGCCATGCTGTGACCGACACCAATGGGAACACACAGAAATCCAGTTAGTTAATGCGGCTGTGCAGGCCAGGCAACAGGTTAGGTAGATACGGTACATCTAGGTGCACACGAGTTGGAGTCACCGTCGACACTGCCGTCACGGGACCACCTACAACCTAAAAATGGATTAGCAAGTAGAAGAGCAACAGAGTGACGATGTGCAACGGGTAGACCATTTCGAAGCTGTCCCGTGACGGCAGCGGTAACAATGCGTCTCCATCACTATGGCTAATGTACTGGAACACCTCCGTAGAACACGTTAAGTGCAGAAACAAACGAGTAAATGTTACCTTCCACGTAAATTGCTTCTTAGAGTAAAAATCAAAAATAAGTGCTAGAAAAAGGTAAATCCGTTTTATTGTTGATGCAAAAATAAGTTGTTCAAAAAAACCAAAATCAAAAAACAAAACATCTACTTACAGTACCACAAGAAAATTAAACTCTTAAAAGGGTCTCTGAAGATGCACATGGTGACTACAAAACAGGCTCCAGACAGAACAGGCAGTAAAAACGTTTGCTAGAAGAACTGATATAGTGAAAAAACACCCAGAAATGCAGCAAGGAACTGACTGAGTACTGTGCAGGCATTAATGTGTACAAGAGGCTTTTGTGTCATGTCTGGCATCAGGCACTTGTAACAAACACAGATAAATATTGACAAAATTTTAAAAAATACTACTTTGTATTTGTGTAATAAAGGACAGTTTTCCAAGGACAGGAAGTTTATCCTGGATGGGTAACAGTGGAAATAACAAAAACTGTGTGTAGTGTTGAAGAGAAAGTGCAAGCTTCCATAGGCTCTTTAACGTAAGTTAAAGCTTATCAGGTTATGGTACAATGCCACCTTCAGTACTAGTCTGAAGCAGTTCTGGTTTATTCTTCTCTTCACTGCGCTTTGTTCACTGTGATGAAGTCACTACTGTGAGCTACAGGGATACATCAATAGCGATATCTCGCATTAGAAAGCTCACAATATTTTTTTCCCTACAGTTACACTTCCCAAGCTATCCTCCGACGTGTGGCAGAGGGTAATTTGTTATCACAGACACTTCCCCCTTTCCTGTCACATTTGTGAACGGTGTATAGGAAGTGTATCAGATGAGCATCTCCATATTGCTCTCATCTTTATTAAATCAACACATGATGAAACATGGTTATTTTGATCTTTTAAGGTCCCAAACTGAGGAGTCATGCCTGAAGTATTGGTCAAACAATAATTTAGTACGTTACCTCCTCTGTGGGTGGACTGCACTTCCCCAGTACTCTTCCAGTGTACCAGTCTAACATCTACATATCCTCCAATCACAAAACTGGTGTGATATTCCGTACACTCCTATTTTGTTTGGCAGGCAACAGTGCAGAACTGCCCCACACAACTGTCACAGGTCAACAATCAAGGTATTAACCTGAGTGCCAGTATTGACTGCCGTGTAAAATCCATGTTTATTCCTACAGAGCAGATTTTTTGCCTCCAGAAAGTTCATAATACAAAACGTGTTCCTAGATTTGACACAGGCTAACGCTGACATTTTCTTCCTGTTTTACTTCCCACGATGAAAGGAGTTTGCAGCCTCCAACATACACGTGTCCTTGAATGTTCAATGTGGGCTTTCACAGATTGCTCTTAATTCTTTAGCAATGTCAAGTTTTCTACTTAGCACTACATTTTCTACTGCAAAAGACTGTTTCAGAAGCTAAGGTGTTCTAAGTCTCTTGACATCCAGTGATCCCAACATTTTTAAAATAATCATTTTTTGAAGCAATAAATGTCAGACAGTTTTGCCACAATAGATGTTTGCACAGTAGACGATTAAATATTAATTGAAAACTACGCTTTCTTTCTTCTTTATTCGTGCCAGAGGTACACTAAAATGAACACATATACAATACATACAAAGAAAACTATACAGTATTCACCCAGAATTGGGCAACTTTCATAGCATTGGGTGCTGCAGACGTTAAGTCCTTCATGCTACAGCTGGTTGGGCACATGGATGTGAGGTCACTGTATTTGATTTATGCCTCTCGATGTTAGCGGCGACCTCTCTTCTGATGTCACATGGAGCAATCCCAGCGAGACATTGAACTTTGTCCATGGGGGTTGTACTTAGGCAACCTGTAACAATCCTACAGCTGTCATTTAAGGTTACATCAACCTGCTTTGCATGTGCTGAATTGTACTACACTGGGCTAGCATACTCTCCTGCAGAATAGCATAAGGCAAGAGCTGTTGTTCTTAATGTTTGTGGATATGTACCCCAGTTTGATCCCGCCAGTTTCTGAAGAAGACAGTTTCTGGAGGATACTTTCTGCTTCAGCTTCAGACAATGCTCCTTGTAGGTTAGTGTACGGTCGAGAGTGACACCCAAATACCTGGGGTGGGAACAATATTCTAGTGCAATTCCTTTCCAGAATATTTCAAGTTTCCTGTCAGCTTGTTTACGTTTCAGATGGAATGAACACACTTGCATTTTCTTAGGACTGGATACGAGTTGATTCTTTTCATAGTAAGTACCAAGCTCTTGTGGACCATGTGTAAGCATTATCCCTACATCTTCAAACCGATTGCCCTGGGCAGCAAGAGCAAGGTCATCAGCATATATGGAACTTTTGCATCCTTGAAGCTGTGGTTGATCATTAGTGTACATATTAAATAAAACAGGTGACAATACAGTTCCTTGAGGAAAACTGTTCTTTTGAGTTCTCCATTGATTGTGTTTTCCTTGGAAGTCCACGAAAAAACGTCGATTCTGAAGGAGTGTTGCAATTATCCTCGTCAGCGTGTAGTCGTTAGTCAGATTGTAGATTTTGTGCAGTAACACTCTGTGGTTTACAGTGTCAAAGGCCGCCGAAAGGTCAACACAAGCTACCCCTGTTATCTTTCTCTGCTCAAAGCCATCTCTATGAACTGAGAAAGATAAAGGATTTGTGAGGTGCAGTTGTTGCCTGGTCTGAAGCCAGCTTGCTGCGAGATAAGAAGTGGATCAGCTACCGCAGTTAAGCAGTGAAGAATCATTCCCTCTAGGATCTTATAGAGTTGGCAAAGGAGAGATATTGGCTTGTATTTTTTCGGATCCGTTGGTGACTTTCCTGGTTTTAGTATCGCAATCACGCGTGCCTTGCACCATAATTTCAGGATTTTGAAAAAAGCCAGAGAGTGGTTATACAGGTTTAAGAGCCAGTCTTTGGTTGCGTTGCCAAAATTTTTAATTTGCTCTACACAAATGTCGTCTAATCCTGCTGCCTTGCCATTTTTGAATTTGAGTGGCTTCCTCTAATTCACCTAGGTTAACTGTTTCCTCCATAAGTTTAATCCATCTTTCTCTACTACGCAGTCCCAGAAGTGTGTGCTTGTTTAGAAGTAGGCTGTCTACTTGAAGCCTGCAACATATTACATCATCTCCTTGCCACAGCACAGGTTAGCAACTGGCATTCTGAAGCTGTTTTCCAAGCTGGAGTTGGACTGTCGCAATGAAATTCCCAAACTCTCCTCTGAAGGAGTCGTGAGGGTGTTGCTATAATTGACACTCTGCCTTGTGAGTGAACAAAGTAGAGCAAACAGAAGAAGGTTCTCAGAACACTGCTGCAATTTATTGCTGGAAAGAACCGAATATTACGCAATACTATAATGTAAAAGTGTAATCTACAGCCTGATGGCAAGCAGATTTTTATGAATAGGCAGGCACTGTCAAAACAGTTCCAATGCAACATTATGGTCCAGGATAGCAATTGATATGGTAAACGCATTAATCTGTTCTGTCACTCACAAAATGTTGCCAAAAGATACGATAGACTTAACTATGCAACATATGATGAGAAACTTCATAGAAGTATACTGAAGTGCTAAAGAAACTGGCATAGGCACGTTTATTCAAATACAGAGATATGTAAACAGGCAGAATACAGTGCTGCGGTTGGCAATGTCTATATAAGACAACAAGTGTCTGGCGCAGTAGTTAGATCGGTTACTTCTGCTACAATGGCAGGTGATCAAGATTTAAGTGAGTTTGAGTACGGTTTTATAGTCTGTTCACAAGCAATGAGACACAGCATCTCCAAGGTAGCAATGAAGTGGGGATTTTCCCATATGACCATTTCATGAGTGTACTTTGAATATCAGGAATCCAGTAAAACCAAATATCCGACATCACTGCAGCCAGAAAAAGATCCTGCAAGAACGGTATCAATGACAACAGAAGAGAATTTCCAATAACACGAAAGTGCAACCCTTCCGCAAGTTGCTGCAGATTTCAATGCTGAGCCATCAACAAGTGTTAGCATGTGAATCATTCAATGAAACAACTGCATGACACAAAGCTTTATGCCTCATATGGGCTCGTCAGCGCCGACATTGGACTGTTGTTGACTGGAAACATGCCTGGTTGGACAGGTCTCATTTCAAATTGTACAGGTATGGAGACAGCCTCATGAATCCATGGACCCTGCTTGTCAGCAGCAGACTGTTCAAGATGGTGGAGGCTCTCTAATGGTGTGGGGCTGGAGTGATATGGGACCCCTGGTACGTCTAGACATGACTGACAGGTGACACGTACATAAGCATTCTCACTGATTAGCTACATCCATTCATGCCCGTTGTGCATTCTGATGGACTTGGGCAGCAGGAGAATGCGTCACCCCACACATCCAGAACTGCTACAGAGTGGCTCCAGGAACACACTTCTGAGTTTAAACACACTCCCCAGACATTAACATTATTGTGCATATCTGGAATGCCTTGCAACGTGCTCTTCAGAAGAGATCTCCACCCCCTCGTATTCTTATCGATTTATGGACAGCCCTGCAGGATTCATGGTGTCAATTCCCTCCAGCACTACTTCAGACGTTAGTCGAGTCCACACCACGTTGTGCTGTAGCTCGTGGGCGCCCTACACTATATTAGGCTGCTGTACCAGTGTCTTTGGCTCTTCAGCATATGCTGTTTGTTGTTCAGCAGTGGAACGTCTGCTGAACATAAAACCTAATCTCTGAGCCCAACAAACATGATAATCATATTTGCACCACGAATTTCATGTTATAGCGACCCACATAAAAAGAGAAAAAAAGACAGAAATGAAGAATGAAAATAAGAACACAGAATGTGCAACAGGGGAAAAAAGGGAAGTTAAATTTTTCCTTAACTTAAATAAGACACAATTATCTTATGGACACATCTAAAGAAATCATAGTCCATTATTACACAAACACAAAAAGTAACAGATTGCACATTCCAGAGCATAATCAATCACCAAAATGCTTCCATCCTTCTTTTGCATACAAAAAGCCTTATACATACACTTCAAATCATTAAAAACTGATAAAAGCTTGACAAATTCAAATGCAGCATGCAAAATATCTACAAGCACACAGAACATTTTGCTATCTCAGAGAATGTAGAGAGGAAGTTAGCTAGATTCCACAGTCCACTAATTCTACATAGGCTCAAAGGCCCTAGACAATAATTACCTAGGCTGGCAGGAACTTCTGATGCCTCCGCTGCACATAAGTAAATACCTCTAAAACGGACCACCTAGGAGGAACTTCCCATCAAATGGGAGACTCCAACATAAGAGTTGGTGCAGCTTCAGATGGCTACAGCTACAATAAACACATCACAATATTTTCCTTTCTGTATGTGTCTTTCATTTTTGTACAAGATTTGTTGTGTGTTGGTGGCACCTTTTACGTGACCCTTGTATTTAATTTGGATAATATTTTTTGTTTTGTTTTTTTTATTATTGAGAATTAAAATTCAGTCTTAACTGGCCATTCAGCATGACCAGTGTGAATTTAGGGTGGAACAGTTTTTCATAATAAACGCACTTTTGTCACTATGCTATTATAGAATGCTTACTAAACACAACAGCAGTGAGATGAAATATTTTGCAGAGGCTTTAGTTTTTTCTGTTTCACTCTCCAAAAATGTACTGAGCAGCAAAAATGGAAGTTGTTTATTCAGCAAATTTCAAACTGGTTGCCCAAAGACGGCTTACAAGTACTGACAAATACTGGAGGTCATTTATTGTAACTGGGACACATTAATTGTTTCAAAAACAAAACAAAATGCCATTGTAAAGTTTCATATACTCTGTATTTTTAAAATCATTTATGTACAATTATTTCATTATTTTTAGAACAGTCTTTTCTGTTGAATATGTTGACTATTCCAAACAAATATCCAGCTTTGATACACTTAATATAATACACTTTATTAACCGCTATTATAATATCTCATTTATTAAATCTGTACGTGTGTATATAGCAACTTTTCTGAGTTATTTATACCTCTATCAAGTGTGGAACACTGCCCGCATTGCACGGGCCTTAACAGGATGATCCAGTTGGCACATTTAAGAGCGCACACTCAACACGTGTGCAACACTTCACAATATACAACAATACGAGAGCACAGCGACTAGGGCTCCTCCAAATTTCTGTCAGTTTGCAACGGATTCTGTGCACCAACTTTTACAGTTATAATATTTAGTCAAATAATGAGGGAAATTTCGCTGAGAATTAACGTGGGAAGAAACGAAAACTTTGAACAAAAATCTGGAGAAGCCCAGTGCAACTACATTTCTCAAGTATCACAAATTTTACATTTCTGTTGACAAATACTTAAAATGATTATTGTCTTCTACTACATGGGACCATTCTTTAAATTTTTTTTTCTCCATTCAATAACGGGTTTGCATAACACAGAGAGAAAGAAAATGAAAGCGAGGGAACTGACTGAAGACTGGAGTCCACCCAAAAATGTGAGGGTGCCCAAACCCCTAGAATCAGAGCACAGCAAAACACATGCCGAGGACTTTAGTTATTTGTAACAGCAAATTAAATTTTATGGGGGCCCTGAGCCACAGTGTTAAAAGAGCTTGCGTATATTGGGACCAAGATAGGAAGGAAAAATTCTTCTCAGAATGTGAAAATATGTACAAACTGAAACAAAACCTGGTGGGAAAAATAGGTATTAATGCCAACTAATTGTAAGAACACTGCTTGGTTAGAGACAGTTGACTATACAAGATAAATTCCTAAAACAATGTTACAGATATGGCAGGATGCTGTGAAAGTTAATTTTGAAGGGACTTGAGTAACATTCACTTTTTCTGATCACAATTATCATCAACTGAAGTTAATCTGTTACCTGTGTATCTAGTACAGGACCTAGCAAACAAATAAATGGCTAGTTACTATTAAGACACTCTCTCTTTTCTGCTACCTACTGCAACCAAAACGTGCATATAAAACATTGGGTTATTACATTTCTCGACATGCAGACATTGGTGACATGCTACAGTCGTATGAGTGCTGTTCGTGCTGTGGATTACTACTTTCATATTTACTGATGAAGCTGTCCGTGAGGCTAAGAAATCAGTACCAGGCACTTAAATGTCAGAAAAATGGACTTTACTGTCTGCATTTACAGTAAAAGAACATATACCCTCACAAGAGACTTGTTAGGGGTGTTCAAACAAAGAAGAAATGTGCATCATGTACCGTATTAGGCAACGGAGTTGCTTTATACCTATTAAATTACCAACATTAAAATGGACATCCATGAAAAAGTTCCTTCCCACATAGCTTGCTTTAATACTGAAGCACACATGTTACTGCAAAAAGCAGTATTTACCTTTCGAATTATCTCCATGGCTCTGTTCAAAATTTGTTCATTCAAAACACATACAAAGAGAAGAAAACCAGATATTATGATTGATATAAACCCACAGATTAATTTATTACTTCTTTAGTGTCATCCCTTCATTCTTCACTACGGAGCAATCCCGTAATACAATGTAATTTTTGGTACAATGACTATCTACCTCACACTCTTCCCACTGCTCAATATGCAATTTGTTTGTATAATAGACTGACAAGGGAACAAAGTGAATACTGCTGCTGATGAAGCATACAGCATCAATGACAGAATAAATTTCTTTTATTTCTGTCCATGATCACAAAATTGTTAAGTCCTTAAACTACTGGTTTCGGGTGGCAAGAACCCTCTTCAGCTCTGCAACAAAATATGGGGAAAAATACAAAATCAACTGCAGCCCCATATAGATCATACTTTAAATATGTGCAATAATGCTAAGCCGAGTTTCTGTTTATTTTTTGATGACACCGCTGTGGCTTCACTATATTAGGACATCTTACAAAACAGGTATGCCTTGTCACATTTTAGGCACATTTTTTCACATGTATGTCAGTATACTTGCCATGATGGCCTATTTTATTGTTTTGAGATGTAGATAGTGTATTAGTTGTATTTATGTTTTCGCCCATATTTTGCTGTAGATCTGGTCATCGCTGACTGAAATTGGCAGTCTCAGGACCTAACAATTTGGTGATTGTAGACGGAAATGAAAGAAATTTATTCTACACTTTCTGGATCACTGCGCTAATCACAACCAAGCCGTAGCTTGTGAAACATCAATAATGAAACTGACATGCCGAATCATTGTGTAAACAATTGTTCCTTTGAAACTGTTCAGTGCATTTAGTCACTGGTGAAGTAAGCAGAGATGTGTTTTAACAGTTAAAAAATTAATATGATACTCTTTTTAAACAAAAAAAAATATTTTAAAAGGATATAGAAAATGGCCAATTACTATTTGGTTGAGCAAATTCTGTAATCACGGTGGAGATTATAAGAGTCAGATTGTCATTGAGAATATTGAAAAAAGGAAAACTGCAGATATTAATTAATTTCAGAATTTTATGTAAAGTTATACAATGAGAGATGAACAAATCAGTTTTATTTTCCTATAGGACATAGAAAGGTAATATTACTTGTTCATCTCCACGATCATGTAGGCAATTCACGACACTGTGATGCGAGGAACAAATATTACAAATATTGCAGAATGCTTCAAAAACTGGCAAGAATGGCAGTATTAACATGTCTCAAGCGACTGAATAAATACAAAGTGCTTCACATTTAACTTGTCCTTTACTATAATGATGCTTTTACTCTGACATTCCCTGCAATTTATCACATTACATACATCACATACCCCTGAACATTAGTAATGTGTAACATGACACTAAATTCCTCACAATGTAACTGCAGAAACTAGTTAATAACAGCTTCCTGATTTTTATTAAAATGAACCTGCTCAATTACCACCTCGAATTATCAAATAAATGAGAAGGTAACAGTTTCAAAACTATTTTTTTTCTTTTTCAGTGGACATAAGATCCAAACTATTTGCTGTTCACACTGTAAGTGTGAATATCATAGCCTCCAAATGTTTCAAACACTCAACAGTGACTCAACTTGGTTTAGAAGACCTTTACATATATTATCTGTTGGTTGCTACTGATAAGATATTTCTTCAGTATAATATTATTTTTGCTCAAAGTACATTATGCAACAGCTATTTAAGTGTTTATGATTCTACTTGTTTGCCCACTTATGAGCTACATATATTTCTAGAAACCTCTAGACTCGAGTCCTAGATGACAGAAAACACTGCCCAGACTTTAATTATTTGAGAACCTTCTTTTATACTCTACAATTTTACCATCAAAAGAGAGAAAATACAAATTTACACATTTCAAATGCACACTCCGCCAAGTTCTTGACTATTTTTCGGTCGTCTAAATAGGGTTTCAGAGCCTTCCTTTACATTTTGGCGTATAATATCTTGGGTCACATAGACATAAGTTTAACCATCCTTTAGCCAAACATCATATACAACTAAATAAATATTCTAGAGCTAGCACTTCTCACTAATGCAGAGTGTCTTTTTAGCCCAGTTACTCAGAGAGCTGATCGACATATGAAAAATGCAGAATAATGCAACATAAAGAAGGAATAAAAACCGTATACCCATTATTGGTTCCTATTATAAAACTCTCAATCAACATTAAGGAAACAAATGAGAAAACACATGATCTTCTGATTACAATGCAGAAGGCAACTAGCATTTGAAACATTTGGAGACTGTGGTATGATAAACTATGAAATTGTCAACCACAAGCGTACATATTCTACAATTGCACTGACAAACTGTTTTTGGTCACAATTTAAGTGCAAATGTAGGTTCAGCAAGAACTGCAGCGAAATTCGACAGCATGCCCGCGTTCAAAGAGAAAACTATTTACAAATGACACAAAGTGCAAGCCATTTTGACAGACGTCTACTGTCAGCACACTTCACAAAGCGGGCTACGGAGCGAAATGCAGAGACCAGCTATTGGATAGTCATCACAGAGGCAGTTATAAGGCAGCTGTCACTCTTAAAAGTATCTGTACAATACCAAAAACATTAGTCGAGACAGCTTCTGGAGGTGACATATGATGAGAGGACAGACGGGCTCTACAAGCTGCTCCTCAGAAGAACTTAACTGAGCAGCGCACTTCCACCGTAAAACGTCTCAAAGAGTACACAGAATGCGGGAACATGAAAGTCACAGCACATATGTAACCTTTGTAAAAGTACTACATAACATATAGAAATCAAGAAGTGAAGGAAAAATTTTCACTACACAGCACCATAACTCCTGCACATAACATTCATGTTATTGAAAGACACTGTAAGATCCAAGTGAGAAAATTTCTGTTATGTTAGCAGTATGAGTAGCATGCATGTGCGTAACATCTCTCCCTCCCTCTCTCTCTCTCTCTCTCTCTCTCTCTCTCTCTCTCTCTCCACACACACACACACACACACACACACACACACACACACACAGAGAGAGAGAGAGAGAGAGAGAGAGAGAGAGAAAGTGCATATTCTGTTTGAGTGCCATTACTGCACATCAAAACACACAGTATGGAATAAAGGTTTTACACAAAATGCTTGTCATACATTAGGGTACACTGCCAAAAGAAGCCCACAGACACAAATCACCCATGCAGCAAAAGTAGCCTTATTTCACCCTGTGGTGGGGGGCCTCTGTCCCACAGCGAATGGGCCAGCATATCTCAAACTAGTTGCTGTAGCAGGCTAAATGTTACAGTATTCAAATCCAGCACAGGTCCAAATTGCTACTTACTACGACTACAGATGAGATGGGAAGTAACTATGATGCAAAACATATTAGGAAATATGCAAACCAAAATCCAGTAATGTC
Organism: Schistocerca cancellata; assembly: GCF_023864275.1. Lineage (NCBI taxonomy): Eukaryota > Metazoa > Arthropoda > Insecta > Orthoptera > Acrididae > Schistocerca > Schistocerca cancellata. The sequence goes on from NC_064635.1 coordinate 134,499,295, forward strand.
TACTCACCAGTGCCCAACAAGCAACCAGAAGATACAGTATTCCTAACGGTTTTGGTGATTCTGTAAACTTTTGTAATCATCTGCTTGTGCTTTACATACATCTCTTAAAATGTTAGCTGCTATAACTTTTTTAAAATGGGAACGAAGAAATTTTGCACCAACAAAAACGGATTCATCCGTACAGAATGATGAGTTTGCTAGCTTAGTCTTCTAATACCAAAAAGAAACTACATAAGACACACAAATTAATAATTTTCAAGAAAATAAACAAAAAAATACAAGTAAATTATTGATTTTTAGAGACGTAATATTATCATAGACACATTATACAATTATTGCTGGATGTACATTCCATCTGAATTTTCACATAGAACATATGATCACAAATCACTTTTTATTTGTTTATGTTTTTATCCATTTTGATTTCACAGACATTTTCTTGCTTTTACCTTAAATGAAATTGAGAACAGAAGTACTTACACTGGAAAATCTACATATGGATAAACAAAATCAAAAGAGCAATAACAGAGCAATTGAATTATGACAAAAATATAAATTACTAAATGCAACAGAGAATATTGATTAAAAATTATTTACGAATAAACAGATATTAATAAATGCAAACCAGAGGAGTGACATTCTTAATATTTACAACTAGTGATTCATAAATATATCATACTTTTTGCAGATTCAAAAAATAATATTCTATATGGAAGAACATAGTTTCCATTCCAAACACAACTTTGCAACATGGACAATAACTTTAGTATGGAATGATGCCTTCAGCTTCTCTGAAGCAATTTTCATAACTCCCTTCACATCACAAACAATGCCATCTGACTAGAACGATGGATCTTTTTCTGGACTCAAATGTGATTTCACGAGATTCTGAAGAACGTGTCAGAGACCGTGACACATTAGTACACTACCAGCTAATTCAGATATGCAACATGAGACACCGTAACAATAAAAATAAGACAACAGTGTGTGTTATATCAGTATCGCCACTGTGACTCCTGCACACTGTAGCAAAATTGCAATCCTCTGTATTTACAACTGGACACTACTCACACAGTCACTCCGAAACCTGACAAACAGCATTTGTGGTGGAAGACTCACATGGCAGAGAACTCGCCTCCTATATGATTGCTCTCTGCACCCCATGAATAAGCTACAGCTCCCATTCTGAGCCAATACAGCTTTTGTGACAAACATTGTGAAATGGCAGTGCTAGCATTAATTTCAAATTGTATTTTTAAAAGTATCACTTGCATCATATGTATATCATTTTCTTGCTGATAATGATAATAATAATTTCTACATCCCAGTTACCATACCAACCTAGTTTACATTTATATATACATATAAATACTGTACAACTGTTGCAGTATCCTAACTCAGCTATGGGGAAAAATGATAATGACATTGATATCTTACATGTGCAAATGGAAATGTTAAAATCAAGAGAAACCAGTAACAACTAACACCAGTGCAGAAGCCCACAGGGTCCAAGCGACTCATTTTCTTCCTTGTACATCTAGTTCATGTTTCATACTTCATTATGCAGGGTGCCTTACAGATGGTGAACTCCATTAACGCTTCATAAATTGTAGAATACATTGAAATGAGGTGTTTTTACAAATGATATGACACAAAGAAGAAAGTATTTGCCATACAGTTAATACCTGCAACTTCAGAACAGGTGTGCACATTTGTGTGTGTGTGTGTGTGTGTGTGTGTGTGTGTGTGTGTGTGTGTGTGTGTGTTTGTCTGTCTGTGTCTGTGTGTGTGAATTTTCGTGCTTCTACTAAAGAAAGAGCAAGAGATCATAAGCTAGCATAAACACACTTTTCTGTTGCATATATCTAAGCACCACACACTTATCAGCTGTTGGTGAGTGATTGCCTCTCCTTCATTTTATGTTGTATACCTGTAACTTCCTTATTTAGCAAGATACTGAGGTAAGCTTGATCTTTTTTTATTTTTAAAAAAGAAAATAATGTACTTTTCTAACTACATTTTCAAAAAGCTTAGAAGACTGCAAGATTGCCATAACACGCTAACACAAAAATAAAAAAGATGGAGACAGCCAAGAAATATGGTACCTATGAGAGTGACATAGACCCGAGAGAGCACATAAATAAAATGACCTGAGCCACACTTCGCTGTCAAACTCTGACTTAACATTTAATGCATTTCCAGGACATTCTGTCAAAAAAGTTTGTGACAACCACCGTCAAGTGACATACAACTGTACCTCCATCAAGAAGATATTTAATGTCATTATAAAAGGAAATTTCTCCCATTAACAAAGCCGAGTTTACCTCAATATATTGATAGTAAAAAATTGCTAATATTAACCATATGGCACAATTCCTGCCTCTTCCCGTACTATCATTTGCCAAAACCACAGTTTCAATATTTTGAAATACCAAAAAAACATCACAGATGTACATATTACACAGTAAACCTGGTGTCCACTTAAATCTCAAATAATCTTCATTATTCTGTATATGACAACATATCTTGTGAGAATTAAAATGAATCTGCAAATTATGTTAAGGCAGTTGCTCCTTCTAATTGAAACTCTACAATATGAAAGCACTCAATAGCATACAGCTTTGCATAAGCAAGAAAGTAAGAAATTATTAAACATTTAATCAGTGAAGCTACAAAGCCACCTTCTGAGACATACCAGAATCTAAATCTCAATAGAGAAAATAGCAATACTGGTAATTTTCAATCTCATTAAATGTATTATTAAAGAATCAGTAGGTGAGAGAAACATGTAAATAAGCTGACATGTTCTAATTTGACTGTGGCTCTCTTATCTTAGATACAAAAAAGAAGTTTCATCATTACCTGTTAGTATGTGTGCAAGAATGACAATAGTTGATGAATACAAGTCAAACACACAGTACTGCTAAAACTACAAGGAGATAAAAAAATACAGCTATGTGATACTCCAGTGCCGCCAAGCATTGCAGAATGTGATGACACACACACATGTACATGAAACTGAAAAATTTCTTTTCAAGAAAATTACCTGGATAAGTGGGGCCGGGAGGAAGCATGGAAGCAAACACTATGTGAAAGACAAGGAGAACTTATGGGGAAGCATGGTGAACGTGCACTTAACTATAAGGTATTTGTTGTGTCATGCATGTGCAGATTCTAAAAAAGAGCAGATGACAACTACGGAGGTCACAGCTTGGGAAACTATGGTATCTTCTGGTCAAGTGATAACAAGCAGTGTTTGCCACATAATATGCAAATTCAAAGTGTGCCTGAACGGCATTTCTTTTTCAAAATGTTGACATAACAGGACACAGGCCTACAGTCTTCTGATACATCTGTCACACACATATTATCACTCCCACACAAGGTTACTAATTCCCAAGGCAGAATGCTCAGGAATCAGTATGCACAGAGACTCCTGTGAGCTTCTGACTGGCCCAACACAAATCTCAAGTGTCTTCTCTCGGCACTGGTTCTGCCCGCTCCCATCCCACAACAGGCACACATCTTTTGAGTCATATGGTGAGATGTGGCAGCAGATCACATCTTTTCCTCACCCCTTTCACAATAACTGCACACCACTGAGACAATTAGACTGTGATTAAATATGCCTCCGTGAACTGACAATTTTTCTTATTTATACATTAACTTTCTCTAAATACTGGATTGGTCTGTTGTATGAGAAACACACCTTTGCCAATGGACTGGAACATGGAATCCTACCTTAATATTTCCTGAATATGTGACCTTCATGCCACTATTAGAGAGTAAGATGTGGTGCTGCTTTGGAGAAAGAAATATTCCTACAAAACTGGGATATATTTTCACAGAGCACTGCATCAATCTTTCAAAACTTTGCCAGGTAATTCATCCTTATTTTTTGACTCTATAACTGTACCTCAATCATTCATTCATTTCATTACAGCCCATTAATATGATCTCTGGAAGAACAAGACATTTTCTGGACAAGTATGACATTGTTTTGGAACGGAATAGATATAATTTCCTACAATTTTATTTGTTATTGGAGATTCCTATAAACAGACCTATTAAAAATGAGAATCTCATACGATGCTTTACTATAGTGCCCTAAAGTAATTAGCTAGCACATCTTACATACATAGAGGCATGTGCTTCATAGAAATCTTTCATGATGTGTGTGTACTGAACTGGTTCCTTCAGTTTACTATATCGGTGTCTCAGCTCAGTAAACAGTCCCAGTTTATTGTCGACATACACTGCCACTGAGATTCACGTAAAGTAAACTGAAGCGGGAGGACACACTCAAATTCTCACTGGTGCTCAGTTCCCGAGGGAAATAACGGACATATTTTTAAAAGTTCATGCCACCAGCAATGTAATCTAATGAGTAAAATCAAGAAAAATATCGCAAATATATAATGTAACACATAAATTATGTGCATAATAAATTCCCAATCACTAGCAGATTACAAGAGTAATACTCAAGTAATCCAATACTGGGAAATACTGCAAGTAATAGAAATAAAACTAACTAGCTTCAACACAAGTTCTCTAAAATTAACAATAAAAACTTCAACGAAACCAAATCTGTGGTGAAAATACTCAAATCAGACAGTTTTAGTAAATGGTCTACTTTTCTTAGCCCACTGGCCTTCGAACAGATCTATAATAGAGGGGGAGGGGAAATAAGAAACGAAAAGACGGAATTAGTTAGAAAATACACACTCAGTGCCCAGAGATTTCTGTACTGCAAGTATAGTAGTCCAAAACTGAATAGTAAGACTATCGGAACAAAAATTTTCGCTCATCAAGCACTTTCCTAAGAATCGCCGAAAACCTGACACGCTCAAAAATGATCCCAGCGACAAATTTTAATTGACCCGACTATCCCGTAACGAGATCTCCACTGATCCCCATTTCGGAGGACGAGGAGAAAGTAAACAAGAGGACGTTGAAAATTCCCCCCTCCCACCCCCCCACCTATCGAGTTCTAAGATCTTAGCATAGCCGGATATGAGTTAGGGAAATCGTTAACAGGGACAGGACTACAGGTGGCAGGAGGTGGAGATGGGGGCGAGCGGGGGCCGCAGACGACTGTCCGGCCTGAGTACCTGGCATCTGGCTCGGATCTGCAACAGAAAAGTTCAGGGAGTGGCATGAGCAAACAGGAGATACTTATTGCTAAGTATGCACATCCTATTCAATTCATATCATCTGGGAACACAGGTCAACATTATTTTTATTACAAAGAATGTTAACAGTGTGCTTTGCCAAGTCGTGGGAGCTGAATTTAAAAATGATATCACTTTTTGGCTACCAGGCTCAGTTCTCTTATGAGACGCAACCCTCTAACTGTCGAAACCCTCGAAAACACTTAGTTATTCTCCTGTGACGCAACTTAAATATTTTTCAGATTTAATTGCTAAAGAATAATCAAAATATATACTGGGAATTACACAACATGGCCCTCAGGTCAAATTTCTACCTCAAGAAATGATAACGAGTTTATTACGGAGACTCTCGGCAACAATTTCAGTGTAAATAAGTGGTACTTGTTCAGAGATGCAGCAAAGTTGGTCCAAAAATAGTAATTCTCACGGAACAAATCTGGATCTGTTCTGATTCCTCATGCAGCTAATCAGAAGGAAAAATGAGAACCTTAAAACTGCTACAAACTTGTAAATGCAAGTAGCAAGTGTGTAGAGATGTCAAGATATCACAATTTTTCTCAGCTCAGTTTACAAAGCACTGCCACTTTCAATGCAAGTGGAACAGCAGACAGAAAGAAATACTATTAATTTAAGAAAATGAGCTGCTCTTGTTGACCCCAAAAATGTGTGTCTCAACACAAACTTTGTGAAAGCCACAGACAAACCTACAAATGAACCAGTAAACCAAAATGAAGGGAGGAGTATTTGCGAGACTGCAAATTAAGGAATTAATGAGTCATGAACATTTTGTTGATTTGCTGATTGGTGTTAAAATTGGCAAGGCTATCTTTCATGTGGCTGGAACAACTTTTTAGGAAACCACAGGGCAGAGAACTATTATAAATATTGTACAAGAACTACAGAGATCATACCACATTACAGGATGTAATTTGTCACTTTAAACTACATTTCTCGAATGATCACAGGGATATCTTCCCAGATAACTTTGGTGGTATTAGTGATAAACATGGGGAACAGTTTCACCATGACATGTCCCAAATTGAGAATCTTCATCAAGGCAAATGGAGTACCGCAATGTTGTCGGATTACTGGCTTTCCAAGTATCACAAGAAATTTGGAAGGAAATATTATTGTGTAATTCTTTACTTTTCTTTATTCTTATTTTATTCATTTCCTTGATTCGTTTATGTACTGATAGATTTTTTTGTTGTTTTCATTTGGAAGTCTTGTTGTTTGCCAGAGACATATAATACATATGCTGCTGTAGTAATTTACAAAAACATCATTATGAAAATTGAGGCTGATACACAAATTCTGAAATTAGACCTGGATTGAGGACTGATCTGAAGTGGTTGGTGGAAGAAAGTGGTAACCCACAAGACCATATTTTGAGTTGCTGTATATTACATGTTTGACTGAATTCAAACAGAAGACCATAGTACACAGTATGGCAAAAAATTATATAGTAATTGTAATCTTTCTAGCAGTAAATATTGGAAAAGTTGTTGCTAGCATGCGGTGCACTCAATAATACAACAGATAGTGTGACCAAACTAATCTTTATTAAATTGAGAGTTAGCACTGTCTTCTGCTGACCCCTTCAATTATCTTGCAGAAGCACCTCATATTGTTCTCATAAATGAAAAAACATTTTGTGACTGTTGACCAGTGTACTTAAAATTGCCCCAAAAGGAAAAGTAAATTGTGAAGATCATAGAATGACATCACAGCTCTCCAGTGTTTGCCTTCAGGAGATGAAATTCTAAGCACTGTTGGAAAACACATATACTTAGCCTTCTAAAGTGTAAGTTCATTGCTCAGGGAGGAGGGAGCAATAGGGTGGGAAGTAAAGGCATCCCAACCAGACTGCAGGTTGAGATGGGCCACATGCTGTATAGACAGAGGGACACAGAGATCACAGCAGGTGGGTGCGTCTCAACCTGTGCTCTTTACTTTCCAATCAATAGCTCTTTCCTCTCAGAGAAATGAACTAATAATTCCAAAATCTAGGATAGTTTTATTGTACAGCATCATTCATAAGTACCTCCAGGGTTTCACAAGACAACTGCACAAAAACTATGAGAGATATAGCGACATTGACACATACCAATAGCTGGAGCATCTCTCCAAGTTTTTGACTCACATTTCAAGTGTGCAGTATGGGCACCCTTTGCTTCAATATGACAGTCAATATCGGCTAGAGCATTAATTGATCCTTAGTTGCAACTCTCGCAAATTAAATGGTAGTGGAAGCAGGAACACATTATCTTTGACGTAACTCCTTAAGAAAAAACAACATGGAGTTATTGAAAATATCTCATAATTATCTATTTATTTATTGTCGGTCTAGTATTTGGTGCTGACAATTGTCAGCAGCATTTTCTTTACGGCCGAAAAAGTATTTTTCAAAATACATTTATCCTCTGCCATTCAGTGTTTTGTATTATTTAATGTGACTGCTATTTTCTCATATAATTTAACTTGCTTTACATATTGCTTTCTTATCACAACCAAAAGACATTTGCCAGCAACAGTCATATAATTATTTATCTAAAAAGAAAGATGATGAGACTTACCAAACAAAAGCGCTGGCAGGTCGATAGACACACAAACAAACACAAACATACACACAAAATTCAAGCTTTCGCAACAAATAGTTGCTTCGGTAGGAAAGAGGGAAGGAGAGGGAAAGACGAAAGGATATGGGTTTTAAGCGAGAGGGTAAGGAGTCATTCCAATCCCGGGAGCGGAAAGACTTACCTTGGGGGAAAAAAGGACAGGTATACACTCGCACACACACACATATCCATCCGCATATGTGGAAGTGTATACCTGTCCTTCTTTCCCCCAAGGTAAGTCTTTCCGCTCCCGGGATTGGAATGACTCCTTACCCTCTCCCTTAAAACCCACATCCTTTCGTCTTTCCCTCTCTTTCCCTCTTTCCTGACGAAGCAACCGTTTGTTGCGAAAGCTTGAATTTTGTGTGTATGTTTGTGTTTGTTTGTGTGTCTATCGACCTGCCAGCGCTTTTGTTTGGTAAGTCTCATCATCTTTCTTTTTAGATATATTTTTCCCATGTGGAATGTTTCCCTCTATTATATTCATATAATTATTTAATTATACGACAGTTTAAATCTGCATATAAATTTAGAGATTATGTGCTTGTCAATGGCAATGTGCTAGCATCCACATATATTTATTGAGTTGTTTATTTCATAGACTATGTTAAGGAAAGTTGCTAGTCACCATATAGTGGAGACGCTTGGTCGCAGATATGCACAACAAAAAGACTTTCACAATTAAAGCTTTTGGCCACTGGCCTTCATCTACAATAGAAACACATACGAACGCGCGCGCGTGCGCACTCACGCACGCACGCACACGCACGCACGCACACGCGCACACGCACGCACACACACACACACACACACACACACACACACACACAAAACTGCAGTCTCAGGCAACTGAAACCACCCTGCAAGCAGCAGCACCAGTGCATGATTGGAGTGGCGACTGGTTGGGAATAAGGAGGGGCTGGGGCGGGGAGAGGGAGGGATAGTATGGTGGGGATGGCAGACAGTGAAGTGCTGTGGGTTAGACAGAGGACAGGGGAGGGATAGGGAGGGGTGGGGTTTGGGAAGCAGTGGAAGAGGAGAGACAGGGTGTAGTGGTGCAATGATGGCTGTGTAGTGCTGGAATGGGAACAGGGAAGGGGCTGGATGAGTCAGAACACTGACTAACAAAGGTTGAGGCTAAGAGGGTTGCAGCAACATATGCTGTATTGCAGGGAAAGTTCCCACCTGCGCAGTTCAGAAAAGCTGGAGTTGGTGGGAAGGATCCATATGGCACAGTCTATAAAGCAAACACTGAAATGTAGGATATCATGTTTCGCAGCATGTTCTGCAACAGGGTGGTCCACTTGTTTTGGCCACAGTTTTTCCATCCTGGATTTTCCATTGTCTGACATATCATTTCATTTCTATCACCAGCGTTACTGAAATTTCTAAACGGAGGAATGATTTCAGCACCAAATGTTTATGAGAACATTTGTGAAATTTTCAATGAATTCTTTGTTTTTCGGTCAACCTGTTAATTCAAAATAACATCAAGACTTTTTGTCAGATATGTGAAAATTTATATTTCTTCCAAAATATTTAGCAGGCTACCTTTTTCAGTGGTGTGTAGGATTGACAAGCATTGTAATATGTTACAGGCTGCGTGTTTTTGTTCTTTCAGGTGTGAGCTAAATGAAGATGCCAGTGATATTAAGTTGTTTCCTGAATATTGTTTTAAAAGTTCTTCCTGTCCTTCCTACGTACATTTTCTGACAGCTATCATATTTCAACTTGTAAACACCTGAACAGGTAAATTTACAGGATTGTTCTATGCAATGATACATTTGTACTGGTTTGCCTGTGTTCCGAAGTTTGTTTACAGCTTTGTTTTTTGAAAAGCAAGTTTGATTTTATCTGAAATTTTTCTCTGATATATTATGACAGTGAACCGGCCTTTTTGGTTATCAGGTGCAATGCTGAACCTGGATCACATTCACTTATTACATTTTCACAATGTGACTCATAGGAAGGGCAACATTTGCTCTTTCCTCCATAGCTTCAACACTTATTCCAAATCGCCTTCACCTGATACTTCTCAACTTTTTGAGCCATCTCCACCTCTCAGATGGCTCCATAAATACGTCTGCCCATATCGAGCGCACAAACCACCAACAATAACTCTACTTTGACAGCTGTTATAGACTCCATGTCAAAAGATCTCTTCCTTACAGCCTCACAACCCAAGTACGTCACTTCAACAGTAGAAAACAGCAGTTGTCAAAATATAGTGATAACCTTACCAGAGTATTTACTGGCAAAATATCCTACCCAGCTCATTCATAAACAAATCTCCCACACCATCTGATCCTCTGGTACAAGCAAACCTATTAACCGGCCACAAATCAGCACTCTGCTGATCACTCAGTATCACCTTGCCCTCAAAAAGCTAAACCACATCCTCCATAACTTCGACTAATTCTAGTCGTGTCCTGAGATGAGGATCTCCTATCCAAAATCCAACCCACATCCCCCAAAGTAGTGTTCCACTGCCCACTCAACCTGCAAAATATTGTTGTCCATCCCTAGTCCAATCGTACTACCACAGTTCATTCCCTTGTGGTTGGTCCAAGTTCATGACCTGTCTCATTTCCTACATAATAAATCGCAGGGCCACGTGTGAAAGCAGCAATGTTCTACATTATTATATTGCAATTACTGTACAGCATTCTGTATGGGCACGACAGGCAGCCTACTCACATGAATGGCCACTGCTAAACTGTGGCAAACCACAAACTTCACCAACCAATATGCTGTGCAGCACAGCACGTATGACTTCAACGGCTGCTTCACTACACAGGTCATTTAGATGCTCCCTTCCAGCACAAATTTCTCTGAACTATGAAGATGGGAACTGTTTCTCCTTTACAAAACAGATGGAGCTGTGCATCCAGTTGTGACATTAGGAAGATGCAAGACTGAGTCGGGTGCATGTATTGACAGCTGAGGAAGTTAGTTAGGCAAGCCAGTCAGGGCCAAGCAGCTGAATTAGTCTCATGCTGACATCAGTAGACGACACTGCTCTTTCCAGCACAGTGATTGGCAGATGCCCGAAGTATGAGAATTTTAGACCACAAGTCAAACAAAACATAGATACCGGCTCTGGCCTCGTAGTTGGAAAAACCTGACCAATAGCGTGAAACTTGGAAGGCTAATTGCCATGGCTGACTTCATTGGCCAGAACAGGTATAAAGTAAGACAAAATATGAGGTATGACCAAAAAAATAGAGTGAATGAAATTTTTATCAGCAACTACTGATGCTAGAACCATTTAATGTAATTCATCTGATCTGTTAAGACACGCAGTGTCAAGATGGAACAAGTTCTGACTTGTCAGTCAGCATCCAGAGACTTTAGAGTGAGCTTGTGTTTTCCGTGTCTGTTGTGCATCGTGGATTCCGAACAATGCTTTAACAATGATTTTATCTTGGAACTCTTTCATTTGGTCCCTGTTTGCATAGAAAAACAGTAATATCAGAAAACTGAGTCTGCCTTGATGCAAAAAACCTTGTTATTTGTTTATTTGTCTGAGACAATAAAGAAATAAATGAATAACAAGGTGTTTTGCATCGAGGCGGACTCAATTTTCTGATACTGATGCATTAACATTAAGTTCTGTTTCAAGTTGCAAAAAGTGCCGAAGAAACTCATAAAATGTTGAAATTGATGTATGTCCATAATACTGTAACTCTGAAGACCATTTACAAGTGGCATCAGCGACAAAACCAGAAATGAGTCAGTATGAGACGAGCAACGTACGGGACATCCATTAACCCCAAAAACCAGAAGCGAACGAGCAAAAGGTGACAAAAATTGTTTATTCAAACAGGTGAATAACTATTTGAAAGTCTAGCAAAGAACTTAGCATTTTGTATGAGTCTGTGCAAAGCATTTTAACTTATAATCTGCAAATGAGACTAGTGAGTGCAAAATTTGATCCACGACTTTTGAGTGATGAACAGAAGGAAAATTGTGTGTCACTTTCACAGAGTTAAAGGACCATCTTTATTCAGACCTGGACTTCATGTCCAAAATTGTAACCGGAGATGAAACTTGAGTGTGTGGGTAGGACAAAAATTCAGAGTTCCCAATGGAAGACCAGTTAACCAATTGCAAACATAAAATTTTACAAGAGCATTCTGCAATTTTTGCAAAACGATGTACGAAGAAAGAGACCAGAAAAGTGTGTTGATGTCGTCCTTCATCATCATGACAATGCCCTGTGCAGCACCACACTTTTGATTCAACAATTTTTGGATTGTTAAATTGTTCCTATCTGTCCACATCCACCTTACTCAGCAGATGTAGCACCATGCGACTTCTGACTCTTTCCAAAAATAAAAATATTTCTCAAAGGAAAATGTTTTGACACCATTCCTGATATTGAGAGGCCCACAACAGAGCACCTGAACACCCCTTCACCTTCCAGAAACGATTCCAGTCATGTATTCGACATTGGGATAAGTGCATTAGTAGCCAAGGATATTACTTTGAAGCAGATGAAATCAAATTCCATGTAAGCTTATTACTTTGTTTCTAATAAAATTATTAACCATATTTTTCTGATCACACTTCGTATATTAAAAACTAAACCCACCTAGTAACAGAGAAGCCAGTAACATGGTTACAAAGACAAAATTAAGGCAAGTGCATAGTGAAGATGAGTCCCCAATATGAAGTGTAATTTTTATGTTATTTAATGTTAAATATTTTTTTCAAAAATTAATATTTCGATAATGCCTTAAGCAATTCTTACAAACGTGGTGCCTCAGGATGGGGCGTACGTTCCACATGTAAAAATCTGAATTTTCTCATAAATACAAGGCATGTTTTTTAAGTAAATAGCATTCTGAAATAAAAATAAAACTAGTAGACTTTTCTTATCAATTTCATTTTTACATGAAAGCCTGTACTTTAATCTACTTTTTTACATAATTCCCAAAAATGTTCAGTGAGTATCGTAACTGAAATGCCTCCTCTGACTGAGAATCCTGCACTCTGTGAAATAAATGTTGTAATTTGTTTTCTTACTGCTACAGGTGTGAATTTTGGCTGCAATTTGTTGTCACATCAGTGAAGTGTGTAGAGAAAACATTATGAGAGGTAGAGTGGTACGGAAATGGATGAGAGCTTGTTGAAGATGCCCATACGAATGCGCATGATGAGGAAGGAAGTGGTCGACCTTCAGACATTACTGATGATTTGATGCTGAAAGTTATGAGAAAGTGAGAGAGATGATTGTCTAATCAGGTGGCAGATTTCTACAAGGATGATATTCAAAAGCTGGTTCTATAATATGATAGGTGCCTTAATATTGCTGAGAATTATGTAGAGAAGTAGATTAAAGTACAGGCTTTCATGTAAAAATAAAACTGCTAAGAAAAGTCTACTTGTTTTATTTTTAATTTTAGTACTTACTTACAAAAACGTGCCTTGTTGAGATATGAAAAACAAGCTATAGGAGACGCATGACACTCAGTGGCTAAAATGTGACAAACTTGTGATTGCTATTAGTATGGAAGTATAGATTAAACATGTTGAGGATTGGATAAGCACTGCATTCATTATGTTGAATCATACTATGTAGGTATTTATTATGTTTAATCATATTGTAGGTATTTATTATGTTTAATCATATTATGTAGAACATTTTCACAAATATGACAAAATTCTAAAGTCAAAGAGGAAATAGCTTCTTCAAATAGTAATTCTGTCTCCGTATTTCATGTTATATTCTTCAAATCAGTAAACATCTTGTAATACGCAGCTGTCTCCATGTGAAATTTCACCAAAATCGATTCAGCATTAGTTGTGAAAGTGTAACAGTCAGATTTACTTTCACATTCGTAATATTATTATGGAGTGAAAGTAGCAGCAGAATTACTAAGTATATATAATTACAGATGACCGAGTGTAATTAATTTTAACTGTTTATTTTTTATGACAACGTAACAATGCAAAAAAGACTTTACATGGACAAAATCATTATCTGTGATCAAACAATATAAGTCACAAAAACACTGCAAACAGCATTAGAAAGCTGAGGAAATGTATTTGCAAATTTGTGGATAATATATGTATGTAACATTAAATTTGTGAAAACCAGAACTAAGCTCACTGCCCCGAGTAGCATGTAAAAAGTGCAGCCAGTTCGTTTTAAAGGCAAAAATTTGCACAGAATGCCCCCAGGCAGTTGAGTGCTGTAGCTGCAGCCCTCTGCTCACACACATTGTCGATTTCTTGGTGTTCCCAAAGAATGATTCCTGCACATGCTCCACCTTCTCTGCTGACAGTGCCGACTGGCCCGTCTTCTTCAGACAACATAAGCAGCCAGTTCCCCATAACGTGTGGTGCCACCACAGGATTGTTTTGTCTGTTGGAGATTTTACCTGATATTTGGTACAAAAGCATCAATGAACTGTCACAACTGACTCATATCTACCGTATTTACTCGAATCTAAGGCGCACTCGAATCTAAGCCGCAACTGAAAAATGAGACTGGAAATCAAGGAAAAAAATTTTCCCGAATCTAAGCCACACCTGAAGCTGAGACTCGAAATTCAAGCGGAGAGAAAAGTTTTAGTCCACACCTCCAAATCAAAACAAAGTTGGTCCATTGTAATTTAGGTCGAATAAATGACGATACAGCTACAGTAATTTGGTTCGAGTCGTAAGCTTGGCAGTTAAGCTTTACCAGGTAGCCATTGCTATGCGTCAGGCGCTCCATCCGTATTTATACGGGTACCCTTCCTTTTTCACGTGCTTCGTCTGGTTTGAATTGATTGCTTATTTTTCTTTGATCTGATAAGTGCCGTTCTCTTTGTTATAGGTGTTTACGTCACCCTAAGGTGAAAATGCACTACTGTACTGTGTCAAGCATTATTTGTCGCATTCTGATAATGTGTGTTTATGGCCTGTCGCCACTTGCGCTTTAAAAAAAAACACCAGAGACTGCTATTTGTTGTTACTTACACTGCTGCTTTCTTTGATAATGATCAACAAGAACCAAATAATAGGCTGCGTATGATCGAAGATGTTCTGAACGAGAGTTTAGCGAAAATTTTTTTCCGTTTGAAAATCTTTGCAGACGCCTCTTTAGTACATTATATCATTATATTCTGCACAGAAATTGGTCATCTTAGATTTAAAAATCTAGTCAATTGCCGTGCTTCAATTCTGACTGTATCACTATTAGGCATAAGATTAATACGAATATAGACATGACATGATATGTATATTCTTCCACGTTTGCTGTTGTCTCACTCTAGTTTCGTAGTTTATTAGGCAGGCAGGAAGAGAATACTGCAGACAGGAAGAGAATACTGCACGTGATTCACAATTCATAAAAGTTCCTATTAGCAACCATCTCTTCTCACAGGTAGGAAAAAATTCAGAACGTAGAGTTGGCCATATTGACAAACATCCCAAACAGTCTTGCCAGTCGGATTTTCGTAGTACATTGAAATGCTGCTACATTCGAAGATGAACAACACTGAATTTGTATTTACTTCGTTGGATAATGTATGAAAATGAAGTGGTCGAAACTCGGGGCGGAGAAAAAAGCTCATCTTCCACCTTGTTTTAAATTTTTTTACTGCCACAGAGGTTTTGGCACCAGTATTTATCTTTGTGCCTGCAAAGCAGGCCTGTGTAGCGCTACATATATTCGACGGCAGAAGTTAGTTGTGGCGGCACCTACCGACATTTTTCAGAACTGCCTCTTACTTTACACTCGATTCTAAGCTGCAGGCGGTTATTTGGATTACAAAAACCGGAAAAAAAGTGCGGCTTAGATTCGAGTAAATACGGTAGTGAATTCAAGGATGTAAAATACAGGCAATGCTCCATTTTACACCATGCTCCCCCCCCCCCCCCCGCCCCCATCTATGCCTCGACGTGTATTACAAATTGAAATTTGGAGAGATTCTCTACCTACCAACCACTCTGTGTCACTTTCCTGAACATCTTGTAGGTGTTGAGTAGCTCATACTCTGAAATACCAGTGGAACTTATGAGTAACTTCATACTTTATTTAAATGGTTTCAATCCTACCTGCGACTACCTGTATCTTCACCATTAATACGAGCACGTCAGAAATTTAAATTTATGAGTATTGCCAAACAGCATCCCACTCATCTTACATGTTATGCTACTTGCTAATACATACCATTTTAAATTTCTGACACGCAGGAATAAACTCAACCTCCATCTCTGTCTCCGTAATCTTTGCAACAAGACTTCTTGACATGTGCCTGTCAGTAGTTCTGGTATTTCACCTCCTGAAGGAAGCACAGGCTACTAATTCTGTCCTATAGTTTCACAACAAATATAACCTAACTGAGACAAGAGTATCAGTACAGAGCATTTATTTCCTATAGCAAGCTTCTGATTATCCGTGTGTAGATTAATCAGTTTGTGTATTACCTAGGCATGGTTAGGTAATTTTTAAAAATAAATAAATAAATGAGTGAAGCCTTAAGTATCATGTTGTTATAAGAACAAACTTTTTGTTTAAAATACACTATTATGCCGTGACTCATGTTTTACTGCTGGAAGATGCTGCAGGCCCAAAATATCACCGTCGGAAATATTTTTCAATTGTTTCCTTTCTCATCTTCCGACCTTATGCCAATTCTATCATGTAACATCTGCAGTCAATTTACTATCTTCCTGTTTGCCTATCCCTTTCCCTAGGAGCTAAACATCGATAATTTCCAACTCATTTAAAGCCAATACTACCAGAAAAAATTTGGTTTTCTTCTGGGATGATTCCCTTCTCAGTGTCTGCTCTGTTTTGATAATCCAACTGGCAGAAGGCATCTTCAGTCATACTTTTCTTACCACCAACAGATCTCTTAACAGCTTCTAAAACAGACTGTTGACAGAGTTAACCTTTATAACATCTCTTGTTGTTGCTGAAGTTACGGACAGTTTGCAAGCACTACAAAGGTGACAGATAAATGCAAACATATTATTGAAGTGATAAAGAAGAAATTAGAAGTTATAGGTAAGGTAGAAAACAGTAAACCTGGGATAAAACGTTCGCAAATATGGGACAGGCATTTGAGGAGGGAGAGACTTAAGAAAAAATAAAGAAACTTTGTTAAGTTTTGGAAGCAAAGCTGACAGCCAAGCCAGACCATCACTGCACAAGTGTATACTGAACTAAATTGGAGAAAAAAGAAATTTAAAGGCTGATAGGAAACATCTTAAAGCATAAATGAATTATGAATCTGGTAATGAAGTAGGCAGAAGACTGGGGGAGTAAGAATTGTCGAGGGAGACCAAGGCTTGACTACAGTAAACAGGTTACAAGGATGTAGGTCGCAGTAGTTACACAGAAACAAAGGGGCTTGCAAAGGATAGACTGGTGTGGAGAGCTGCATCAAACCTGTCTTCTGATTGAAAACCACAACGATTCCCCCACCCTGACCCCTTCCTGCCACTCATCATAAAAACTTTGTGTGATTCCGAAACCTACTGGCAGGCTTATAATCATACAGTACACTGGATATAAGGGTGCAGCACAGATGGGAAATTTTATGTGTGACATTGTAATTTGTAGTTCTGTATACATATGAGGGCCAAAGCAACTATATAGATCTGAAGCTGCTCAAATACTGGTCGGACTAGTAATCGTCAACATAAATATGCAACTTTCAAAATGGGGTGCCCAATGCAACAGCAGTTAAATATTTACTGAAACTTGTTACAAAAAACCAGTGAGCAAGAGAAAAACCTTTGGGAAAGGAGTTACTGTCTCTACTGCCCAACTGGGTTGTAATTTTATTTTCCTCTGAGAATACATCTGAGGGGCCAATGAGACTTGACGATCACGTGTCCCTCAGATAACACCATCAGTAAGCGAGACAATTTCTGTGTTGTAACGTAACCTCAATTCTCACTGGTTTACTAATTTATTCTGTATCTATGTTGTGAATGTAGAAACTGGCATTACTTGTACAACTGTAGCAACTGTTCTACTACATTTAACTGTATGAGAGACATTCAAGGCCACAGGAAGATTGCCACCAAAAAATGATTTTTGATAATGTAAATAAAAAAATATTTTAACAATATAAACAATGGAGAGCAGTGGGGATAACTATTCACAGTTACAGTTAAGTCCTTCAGCAGCAGACTGGTACATAGGCTGCATACAGATGAAAAATTTGTTCTGCAATACATACCGGGTACACTTGTCATGAGCACGGAGATGGTAAAGTGACATGATTAAAAATATGTGAAGCAAAAATATATATTTACAAATGAGAAGTATGAGCCATTTAACAATCTATTTAGGTATGTTGCTGCAACAACAGACATCGGTAATACTCTGTTCAAAATTACTTGAACAAAAGACCTGCTGGAGCTCTGAATACAAAAAAAAATACTGCTGTGAAGAAGGAAATCTTTGAAAATAAAGAGGAAGCTATAAAAACATCAAAATTGTGAAGAACACTTTATCAATAAGAGGATTAACAAAATAAATTCATTTGTTGACGATGTGATACCTCACATCCACGGTTATCGAGGATAAAGAAACATCCTTTATACAGCAAATTCCTGTTCACCTCTAAGGAAGCAGTCTTTTTCACACCAGATAAACATTGCTACTTATTGTTCTGCACAACCTGGGCCCTCACTATGAATAATTCTCTGGTTATAATGTGTTGACAGGAAGAGTAGACGAAAATACACAGCTGATCATAAAGCACGGTAACAGATTATAAACCCAGTATCCTACTCCTCGTAACAAAATCTGACAAGTAACCACTTTGCGACGGACATACCGTCGAACAGAACATTATGTGACGCATTTAACTCTTCAGTGTCTTGTGTTTGTAATCTCCATCAGAGTTAAAGCTTGGAGCACATGAAAATATGATTTATTGTTAAGATTCCACACTCATAATTACACCTAACTCTAACAAGAAACAGTTTCTTGTTTGCCAACATTTTCCTAGCATCATCAGGAAATGCATTATCATAAAATTTCCATAAATTATCTTTAAAATTTGTTGATATGGATACTAAAATGAACACAGAGTGCAAGACTTGTAGAACACACTGATACCAGTTTCATCTATGTACATCAAAAAATCTGTGAGTTTGTGTAAGTCAAACAAAATGGAAGATTATGTGTGTGTCCACTGAGAGATTTGGAAATTCTGTTCCAACCACGAGGTGCACATACCAAAGTAATTTTGAACAGAGTATAGGATAAGAAAGTAAAATGACGAAGTACTCCCCAAAGTAATGCTGACTGGTGTGCACTCCACATCACATCAGAGGGCGCTAGTCAGGTAGCTCACTGTGTGTGGGTTGAACACAAGGAGACTCTCCACGCAATCCGATAATGGCAACTACAGTGTCAGATCGAAAGAAATGCCTCCCACAGGTGAGAGTATTAAAATCCTAATGATAAACTGCCGAAGCACTCGTATTAAAGTCCCAGAGTTTGAAGCACTCATGAAAAGCAGTGGAGTTCACATAATACTAGGTGCAGAAAGCTGGTTGAAACTGGAAATTGATAGCAGTGAGATTTTTGGAGAAAATTTAAATGTATATCAAAAGAATAGGCAAATAGGAAATGAAAGTAGTGTATTTGTCACAGTAGACAAAAACTCAAATCCACCAAGATAGACATTGAAGCTGTATGTGAGATTGTTTGGTCAAGACTTAGTATCAGGGATGGACATAAAATGATAACTGGATCCTTCCACTGCCCACCAGACTCATCTTCTGATGTAACCGGAAACCTCAACAGAAAACCTCAGTTCACTTGTATGTAAGTTCCCCAATCATACGTAATTATCAGTGGAGACTTTAATCACCCGACAATTAATTGGGAAAATTACAATTTTGTTAGTGGTGGGTGTGATAAAGACTTTACTAAATGCCTTCTCTGAAAACTACCTAGAACAGATAGTTAGGAACCCCACTCATGAAGGAAATATATTGGACCTAATGGCAACAAATAGATGCGACATCTTTGAAGATGTCCACATCGAAACCGATATCAGTGATTATGATGCAGTTGGGGCAATAATTATTACCAAAGTACAAAGGCCGACTAAAACCGACAGAAAGATATATATGTTCAGTAACCTAGATAAACAATTAGTAGTGTCATATCTCTATGAGGAAACTGAAACTTTCAGCACAGGTCAGGGGCATGTATAGTAACTCTGGCTCAAGTTAGAATAGATGATCACGCACTGGATAGATATGTACATAGTAGAACAGTTCATAATGGGAGGGAACCTGCATGGTATACAGTCACTGTAAAGAAACTTCTAAAGAAACAGAGATTACTGCATAATAGGTGTAAAACCAAGCATAGGGCTATAGATAAAGAGATGCTGAATGAAACGCATCTGGCTGTCAAGAGAGTAATGTGTGATGCCTTCAATGAATACCGTAGCAAAATATTCTCAAACGACATTTCACAAAATCCAAAGAAATTCTCGTTGTATGTAAATGCTGTTGGTGGCACCAAAGTTAGTACCCAGTCCCTAGTAAATGAGACAGGAACCGAAAATGAGAGTAACAAAACAAAAGCTGAAATGCTTAACTCTGTTTTCAAATATTCCCTTAAAAAGGAAAATCTAGAAGAACTGCCCAATTTAAACCTTGTACCACTGAAAAGATGAACGAAATAAATACTATTGTCAGTGATGTTTAGAAACAGCTGAAATCATTAAAACTGAACAAAGCTCCAAGCCCCAATGGAATTCCTGTCAGATTCTATATTGAATTTGTGGCTGAGTTAGCTCCTCTTCTCACTACAATTTGTCATAGATTCCTCAAACAAAAAACTGTGCACAGTTCTTGGAAAAAGGCACAGGGCACTCCCATCTACAAGAAGGGTAGTAGAAATTATTCACAAAACCACTGTCCAATGTCCTTGACATCAGTTTGTTGTAGAATCTTAGAACATATTCTGAGCTCAAACATAATGAGGTATTTTGAACATTATAACCTCCTCAATGGCAACCAGCACGGCTTTCGAAAACATCAATCATATGAAACCCCACCGCACTTTTCTCACATGACATACCAAAAGCTTTGGATCAAGGTAACCAGGTAGATGCAATGTTTCTCGATTTTCGAAAAGCATATAACTCAATACCACACCTACACTTATTGTCAAAAGTACAATCATAAAGGATATCAAGAGAAATTTGTGACTGGACTGAGGACTTTTTGGTAGGGAGGACACAGCATGTTTTCTTGTATGGACAGTCATCGTCAGAGGTAGAAGTAACTTCATGTGTGCCCCAAGAAACTGCTGTTCATGTTGTATATTAATGACCTAGCTGATAATATTAATAGTAAAATCTGGATTTTTGCAGATGGTGCAGTTATCTATAATGAAGTACTATCTAAGAGAAGCTGCATAAATATTCACTCAGATCTTGATAACATTTTAACAGGGTGCATAGAAAGGCAACTTGTTCTAAATATTCAGAAATTCACAAAATGAAACAATGCGGTATCCTATGTCTATAATATCAATTAGTTACAGTTGGAAGTGGCCAACTCGTACAAATACCTTGGTGTAACACTTTGTAGGGATACGAAATGGAATGATCACATAGATTCAGTCGTGGATAAAGCAGGTGGTAGGCTTCGGTTTATTGGTAGAATACTGGAGAAGTAAAATCCATTTACTAAACAGATTGCTTACAAATCACTCATGCGACCCATGCTAGAATATAGGTCAAGTGTGTGGGCCCCACCCCGATAGGATTAACAGGGGATACTGAAGGTACACAGAGAAGGACTGCACGAATGGTCACGGATTTGTACAATTCATAGGAGAGAGTCACAGAGATACTGAAGGAACTGAACTGTAAGACTCTTTAAGATAGATGCAAACTATCCCGATAAAGTCTATTAACAAAGTTTCAAGAACCAGTTTTAAATGTTTAGGCTAGGGATATACTACAACCCCCTACCTATCGCTCAAAGAGGAATCGTGAGGACAGGATCAAAATATCAAAATAATTACTGCACACACAGAGGCATTCACTCACTCATTCCTCCCCCCCCCCCCCCATACACACACACATACAAAAAAATGGAACATGAAGATATCATAGATATCATAATAATTTGTACAATGGGACGTACCCTCTGCCATGCACCTCATGGTGGTTTGCAGAGTAGTTGTAGACTGTGTGTCAACCTACAAAAGTGCTAATTAAGCTACAAGTCTGATAGTAAGACTCAAGTTTTACAACAAACACAGAACTACTGTTTGCAAGACCCAAATTTGGATAGCATTCGAGAATCCATCTTTCCTCCAACACACAAACCTCTGACAGTCAGGGCCTCCAAGTGTTAACTGACGCGTCACACAGACTTAGAAAAGGATCTGGAAGCGCAGTCCAGCTGCCACCAGTGCACTCACCCTTGACCGTCCTGACGATTATCTGACCGGGAACACTGTTGCCGATGGCGTTGGTGGCGCGCACCTCCACCTTGTAGTGCGTGTCCGGCTGCAGCGACTCCAGCTGGAATGTCGTCGCCTGCCCTTCCAGCTTGTGTTCCTGGCATGGGTACGGTAGTAGCCTCCACTCCGTATCGTACTTCTCCACCTGGGGGACAACCGGAAGAATTTTAGAGGAAATTACTAACACAATCAAGCGCGTTCAGTACGGAATTACTGTCCAGTTACTATATGTGTGGACTTTGCTTTTAAATTATGAGATAGAATTGCTAGCCATTACTTACAGCTCGTCAACAATAAGTTGACGATTCATGCATCGGGTATTGGGAACGACAGGACCCGTGCCTCGCCACCTCGTTACGACCTCCGAGGGAAAGGAATGGTGAGGGGAAGACAGCATCAGTCAGTTGCCACAGACACCGTTACCATTAACAATGTTTACAGTAGCACTTTGCACCAGGTGAAGGCTAATATTGGCAGTACTCAGAAATAAATGAATATCTTCAAGCTAGTGCCAACGTTTTTCACTTCTGGCAGCACTAGCAAAATTGTCAAACTATTGTGGTCAAGTATCAGGCAGCATCAGGTGGCGAAATGTGTAGTTCTGGTGATAGACACTTAAAGATAGTCACACCATCTAGTTGCTGGAATTAATAGTTCCTTTCCTGTGGTGGGGTGGGGATGAGGGGTTAAAATGGAAGGCCAGGTCACTCAGACCCCAGGTGTGATGTGATTAGTGTTTTAGTGCACTAACTGAAGAAGTTACCAGTGCCTGGGAGGAGAAAGACCCTCCTGTTGTGAGGATGATCATATTTCTTTCTTTGGCAATCTTTTTTCCTTTATGTAGTGCACTTTTAGTGTAGTACTTAGTGATCTACTTCCTTGCAGTCTGACTTAATTTTTAGCAATACTAAAAGTACATTTGATGACTATCTCGTTTGATGACTATCTCGTGTACAAATTTTTCTGCACATACTTACAGCAGCCAATGAACTCTTCACTTTCTTTCAGTTTTTGGTGACCCTTTTTACACAGTCATTGACTTCTTTTTAAGTGTTCGCTGACATTTTTCCATGTTGAGCATTTTTTTTTTTTTTTTTTTTTTTTTATCATCTGTGTAGCAAAGCCCTCCCTATGTTTGCGGATTATGTTCTTTGTTTGGCTACCTTTTTTTCTGCTTTAAGATACTTTTTCTTTATCCTGCAATTTTTCTTCATTTAATGACCTTTCTTCTTGTTTGGTTACATTTTTAGTGTTCAACTGTTTCATTTCATTGTTCATCAATCAAATTCTTTGATTATCCATCTTCTCTCTACGTTTTGCAATCTTTTCCTGCATTTATCTAAAACTTTTCCTATTCAACTACTGCTTTTTTGTATTTAACTATCTCTTCCCATTTCTTCACACTCATATCTGCTTTTCAGCAATCTTTATGATATAGTTAACAACCATCTCTTTCCTGCTGTTTTCTGAACATTCTTTCAGCATTCCATTTCCCCGTGTACAGAAACCCTTCTCATGGGACTCCCACTGACCCCACAACAGGTCGGATTAACTTACTCTTTCTTTTTAACAACTTTCACCTTATCCCTTTATCCTCTCCGAAAAAGAAACTGTTAGTTCTGAAAGCTAGATACTGTGTCATTTTCAATTTTATATGTGCCTAACAGGAGTTCTGCACATTTTGCCTACTGAAGGTAGAACTCGTCTGTAATTCTGTCTCATAATTTATTAATTTTCTCAAATGAATTTTCCTTTTATAAAGACTTTGTGTTTGTTATGTATAAAAATCATCACAAGAAGTGTGCTATGGGATGTACATGCATGTACGATTCCAGTTCAACACATTAAATTCCCAATATAAGTAATAGAAGACATCTGAAACGTGAAGTGAAAACTTGCTGTAATTATTGTTTACTGGAAGTCACCTTTGAAAGAATTATACACGGTGTATATAAAGTCCGGGAACTCTTTCAATTATTTATTGCACAAGAACTAAACATTGTACAGATGCCATACATATTGCATTTTGAATAGCAACTCTGAAAGTTTTTTTACAAACATTCGATATTCGAACCACGAGTGAGCCGACAGATGTCAATACGGTAATCGAATTCTTGCTGTTCCTGTCTCAGCATGGCATTGTCGACTGTGGCAGTCGGATGCTGTAGTCTCTGCCGGAGCTCTGCTACATCACGTGGTAGAGGCAGTGCATACACCTGATCTTTAATATGTCCCCACAGAAAAAAGTCACACGGACTGAGATCTGGTGGTCGGGGTGAACCAACACACAGAAAGCTCGCTCCGCACTGAATCTGCCACGTTTGCGACCAGCGCGGACTATCAGCAAATTACCAAACTACGCTTTGGCAGTATATATGAAAAAATTTTTCTGGGTTTTTCCTTCAAAATGTTTCCTTCAATGTTTGGTTCTTGTGCAATAAATAATTGAAAATCTTCCCAGACTTTATGTACACCCTGTATTTAATCTGAAACAATTTAGCTTTCAATAACCAAAGAGAATAAAATAGAAATGACGTGTGGCTAGGGTCTCCCGTCCAGCAGACCGTTGCCTGGTGCAAGTCTTTCTAGTTCACGCCACTTCGGAGACTAGCATGTCAATGGGGATGAAATGATGATGATGATAAGGACAACACAACACCCAGTCCCTGAGCGAAGAAAATCTCCGACCCAGCCAGGAATCGAACCCGGGCCATTAGTCATGACATTCTGTCAGCTACCAGGGGCGGACAAGACAATAAAGAAAATTAATAAGTGATATTTTCGATACAGTTTAGATGCTCGAAATTCCCACAACATTTGACACTACACTTGTCGTGGATGCTTCAGCTGATTTGCTTGCTAGGCAGGCAGAGTTGTAGAAACTGCTGTTAAGAACTGTTCTCTGTGCAGTGAAAATGAGTAACTTTATAACCAATTTTTAAAATACTTCTAGTCAGTTTCAGCAGCAAAGGTACTCATACTGCATTTATTTACATGTACTCTTGCAGTGTAAAAAAAATCAGGGCAGCTTCCAACATGTCAGAATGGCCCACTCTTTTATAAGACAAGATAGTAGAAGAGAAGGGGTGAGTGACTGTGAATGCCAATGTTGGCAAAGGTGGGAGTCTAAACAGAGTGACTGTACCAAGAAGGTACCAGAGGTGACAAGCGTGTTGCGGTGCCACATGTAATGGACACTGACTGCGAACAGATTCATAAAAATGTAGCACATTGAGAGATTGGTGAAGTGTTGTGTGTATCATGTATGCAACTTCAACACTAGCAACAAACGTAATTTTAACTCACTGTAACACAAATGTATTACTTACTAGCAACAGTATCGTATGTTTAATCTGCACAACATTGTGATGAGTCACGGATTTGCAGAGACACAGCAATAACTGCAGATTTTATTATGATATAAGATCAAAGGTGATTTACAGAAGTCATATGCAAATAAGAGTATGTATACTCAACTCTATGCAGTTATAATGGTCCAAGAGTTATAAAACCACATACTAACCGAACAGTTATTCACTCTACGATAAGCTATTCATTCTAGGATAATATAAATATCATAATTTA
This sequence comes from Schistocerca cancellata, assembly GCF_023864275.1. Classification (NCBI taxonomy): domain Eukaryota; kingdom Metazoa; phylum Arthropoda; class Insecta; order Orthoptera; family Acrididae; genus Schistocerca; species Schistocerca cancellata. The sequence goes on from NC_064635.1 coordinate 134,525,127, forward strand.
GTGATAATATTTGCAGAAAATGTACGTATGACTCTAGGTGCTGAAGATTTCCCCACTCGCTGCAGGCAAAACTCTAGACTTGTAAGGTAGCAGCACTAGGCCTTTTATTATGCTTATTGTTAAATGTATTGTATAAACTGCTATCTTTAGTACTGAATTATTATGGATAATAATAATAATAATAATAATAATAATAATAATAATGCATAATGTAAACTAAATACAGGTGTCAACTTTATTTCAACAAAAAGAGTTCCACATTTTCCTGTTTAAAATTCCCAATTTCCCCAATTCAGTTTTTGTTCTTTCATCAAGTTGTTTCTGCCCTGAGACATTCAATTGTTACCAACATCTGACATGACCTAGTGTCATGGCATCTCACTTAATGATAACCTCAAGTCTGTGAGAAATCCTTGTCCGAACACACCTCAAACCATTAGTACTGTAATGAAATGTCAACAGATTTTGATAGCAATGACGCTTCATGTTTCAAACCAGCACTGGTAGTATCTTGTCGCAGTACTACTTTGAACACAAATTAGTTTAAAAGAACTGAAGCCTGAATATTTAATTCTGATCTACAAAACAGGTGTGCTCAAATATGGACCACTCTGCACATTTTTCAATAAAGGAATGAAATATGCCTTCAGTTTTGTGTGACAAATTCACAGCTATGTCACCAATTCAAGACCAATAATAAAGATTCCTGAGGTTAGCAGCTATGTCAGAGGCAGCTGCAATCAAACAACAAACAATACACCGATTCAGTGAGCTTCTTTCTATTTCCTCAAATGACTTCACAATCAATTGTTTCTGAAGCAGGATCCTGGAGAGATGTGTGAGTCAGAACATTTCCTTCCACAAACAAACAATTCAGGTCCCCCCAGAGCCTCTCAAATTCAGTTTCCCTGAGAAGCAATGGTCAACATATAAGTGATAATCAGTTTCTCAATATACATTCTGAATCGTGTGTGGAGCCACAAACACAAGAGCATTAGACAAGCTTGAACTGTTTTTGGCAATGGAGGCACATACACAAAGTCTTTCATATAACCCTACAAAAAGAAATCCATGGGAGTCAGATTCAGATATCTAAGTGCCTCTGTATTGTCAGACTAACACAAGAGGGCTAACCCCCCACAAAAGCAAGGGCGCTCGCACGCGCGCGCGCACACACACACACACACACACACACACACACACACACACACACACACTGAAGAGTAAATACTTACAGGGCAAGACTTGACGGAGTAGTGAGTGATAGGTTCACCATTATCCGCAGGCACCTGCCACCGCAGCTCGTACCGGTTTGGGTACGGAGACACAACCACCTCATTCTCGGTTCCGGACGTGGCAGATAGTGGCAAACCCAGTAGCCGCGGCTCCTCTGGCGCTGATATCCGTGGGGTTGTGTGCGTCTGCTGTGATGACCACGGCCCGAAACCGACCTCGTTCTGAGCCGCAAACCGAAAGTTGTACCTGGTCTGGGGCTTCAGGTTCTCCAGGATGTATGGAGAGTCTGAAACATTAAGGGCAGAGCTGGTGAGTCACCGAGCAGATGGCCACAGATTCTGGAGCAGCTTCATCCATTATGAGAAGTGTGCACTGTATGAGGATTGGAACTTTAAACAGTGGTAACTTTATTTACTCTGATACAAAATAGATGCAAGTTTCAAAACTTTATTATCCTTCAAATTTGCCACCAGCATTGTATACAACCCACTGCCCCTGAAATGGAAGTCACAGGATACCTTTAGCTGTGCCATTTGTGTTGACGGTTTAAGTGACTCAGTCTAATAACCTGACGAATCTGTGTAACAGTTTTGAAGTTAACATCACGAAGTACCTCTTTCATTTTAGGAATTGATTAATTAAGCTTCTGGCAGGTGATACAGCAATTAACAGTCCTATCAATCGAACAAATCCGACACAGCCTGACCTGTATGCACCAGAGCATTGCCCTGGAAAATGATGGTTAGGTTTGCAGAAAATATACCCACTTTTTTCTCAGAGCTCATCAATGTGTGTGCCCAAAAATGTCCAGTAACACAATGAACTGACAGTCTACCATTGTAAAACAATATATGTTAGGATAATACCATCACAATCAAACACAAGAACCACTATAGCCTTCACACTGCTACGGTTATGACAAACTTTCGATTGTCGTGGTGACCAATAATGATGCAATTTTTTTATTGGTGTTTTAGGTGTCTCTCATACAATTTGGTGCATGTCTCATCCACAGTAAAGATATGATGTAAGAAAGCCTCTCCTTCGTGTTCCAAGTGTTCAGTGTTGGTAGAAGCAGCATCCTACCATGGTCATTTTAAAATTTCTGACAAATAGTGCAGGACCCATTGTGATGCAATTCTTATGTCCAGACGTTCCATTGGGATGTAAAGCACCATCATATGCACTAATCCTGTCTCTGAGGCCAGCTCATGAATTGTTTTGCATTGATTTTATCAATGCAATACCTTATTTATCCAAATGCAAGCTGGCCTTTTTTTTCAGATTTTAGTGGTCCAAAACTGCACCTGCAGCTTTGATTCAGGGCCAAAGCCTAAGAAGTTCCCAAAAATGCTGCTGGAATCTGCCACAATAAGTTATTTTGCCACAGACGTCATTGTGTTGGTGTTTTGAGTATTGAATGTAATTATTTTTTATCATGGGGGAAATTCAAATTTAATATTCCCCATCTTCAAATTTTTCAAATATTCATAGCAATAAAATAAATCTCTTTACATATACACCATCAAAATGGACATTTTTCAAGAACCTTGCAGGAGTTGGCAAGCACGGTAAGTACATTTTGACATTTCAACAGCTCCTGCTCATTTGGAAACTGTCGGCACACATCTTTCTACAATTAGCCGTTTCTCAATGCTGCCAATATTCACAATGTAGCAATAAGAAGTGTTTCACTGCCTTAATTTTTCATATTCATATGAGTACAAACAAGTTCCACTTTCGAACATGAGTATCCTTATAAACCTTGGTTTTCTGTGAGAGATATCTACCACAGCACATTATCGATACGAATCGTGTTAACCCCCCCCCCCCCAATCTTCACTTTAGTTTCTTCCAATGCATGGGCAATGAGCGCAGTGCTCATTACAACATTTGCAGACAGTATATTCAGATTGCATCCTTTGTTTCAGTCTACTTTACTACTCCTGTGAAGTGTCAAGTTTTAGTCTACCACGATGAACCGTGTTGACTATATTGCAAAGTTGAAAAGAGAAATGATTTCTCTCACAGAGAAAACATGAAATTGTGCTGCAGATCAGTGACACGGGATCAACACAACTACTGTGAGATCGTGATGGCAGCAAAAGAAAGAACTTTTAGCTTGCTCCGGCATAAGAAAAACATATTTTGCACCAAAATATGACCACTATTATACATTACAAGTTGTGCTGAATATTTTTTTAAGAAGCAGTGACAGACGTGCTTACCCATGTGTGCAGAAATTATCCGAGTTAAATCACACGAAGTTGCTTGACAGCAGTAAATCACGAATTTTAAAGAAGTCGCAACTGGATTGCCCAGTTCGTGAAATGTTGAGCATTTTCTCTTCATGGGCTCACTTCAATTGCACAAAAACTGCCAGAGAACTATGAGGAAAAACTCGTCTAATTTCAGCATTTCATAATCGCACGGCACACTGAAAATAATTATCTTCTTGGTCAGATATGTGATGCGGACCACATTCCACTGTATTTTGACATGCCAACAAATTGCATGATAGAAGAAAAGTGGAACAAAGATGTCAAGATACTGTTCACAGGTGGTGAAAAGCAGCAAACCTGTCACACTTGCCTATACAGCCGATGGCCATAAACTACCGCCATTCATTGTTTTTAAACACAAGATGTTACTAAGTCAGAGTCATTTCCAAAAAGTGTTATTGTATGTGCTAATGAACATGACTGGTTCACGAAGAACTTGGTATTACATTGGAAACATCATCCTGGTGCCTTGTTCGGTTTGCCAAATATGCTTGTACTAGTACTATAGTCGTACAGGGGTGCAGTGCTCATTACAACATTTGGAAACAGTGCATTCAGTTTGCATCCTTTGTTTCAGTCTACTTTACTACTCTGGCACTAACAGAAAATTAGTAGAGGGCAGAATGAACTTGGGGGGGTAATTCCAGGAGGGTTGACATCAATTCTACAGCCATTACATGTTTGTTTAAACAAATCATCTAAGGATAAGCTTAAAAATATGTATATACAATGGCTAATGAAAAAACATATGCAATTAACACCTACAGGGCTTGCTAAACACGTAAGCTCATGTGAGTGGATTGTCCAGTCTTGAAAAGGTATCCTGGATAAAACTGTCTGTTACACGTTTTTTAAAAATGCTGTGTTTCTAATGCATTTGATGGCACAGAGGATGATGCTCTCTATGAAGGGAGTAGTGACAAGGAATTGAGTGACAAGAACTCAGAATCACCCAAGTAATGATCAAAAACAGTATGTACATGTTTACAATAGTGAAATATGATTTCTTTTTGTACTTTTGCTTTTCATTTATAAGTCAGTTTTCTTTATAGATATGTGATGGTATCCAACTAGTCAGTGAGCCTATGCTACTACCAATAAGAGACACATGGTGTTCGTGTTCCTTATGTGTGTGTTTATGTGATAGTTATTTACATCTTTGTGTTCTATTATGTGCTGCAAATTTGTATTCTTGTTTGCCACATTAACGGAGGCTTTTCCAAAGCGACACTCGCCTCTGAATCACCACTGTCAGCCTACCTCCATGAAGTTCCTATTATAGCCACCTGTATTCTTGGCAGCCACATCCATATTTGTTTGTCGAACAACACTGAAAAATGTAGGAGACGCTGCATGAGAATGATTTTCTGCAGTGATGGAAATACTTTCATTTCATGCTCTGTGCAGATCACTTGAGACGTAAATGATTTTGTGTAGACAGATTATATTGTTTAGAATCTTAAATACGTAATCTAATTAAGTACCCTATCTAAATTCACCAGAGATGATACAAATCATTGTCTTGAATATGCAGATTGCTTTTTGCCAAATTTATTTCCTTTAAATCAATTGTGAAACTCTGTCAAGCCAAAATGTTAAATTTCTTGAATGAAAATACCATATTTCATTGAAAGACAAAAATACTTCGGATGAAATTCATGTGACACAGAAAGACTGACATACAACTCAGACACGAGTTGCAATACAATATGGAAAAGTCTTAGTGGCCCCAGCTGCCCTAGTTCTGCTCGGAATATTTCAATAGATATCACGAATTGTCACTGGTGTCACTGTTTGCAATGTAATAGTAACTTTAAGTATCCAAAAGATAAATTTAAGTCCATTCAAATTACTACAAATTAATACTAGTCCCTGCAAATCTCCGAGAGGTGGGGCCAGTTTATACTTTGTCCATCATATGATAAGCGAGTGATTTTTAAGTGTGGCTTGAAATGAGGGTACCATCCCCCTCCCCACCCCAAGTCTCATTTTTGGGATGCAGCTCACATCTGAAGTCAGCTTACATTTGGGCAAATACAATACCCAGACACCTCTTCTTCACTGACAGGCTGTCAACCTGGCCAACAAATGTCTGCCAGGTTCTGGTGACTCTTGCTGAATGCTTTTACCCACCTTAGCACTGATCCGTAAGGCAATTCATGTTCTCTGGAAGCTTCCTGAATACCTTGATGAGTCTATCGCATTGTGTGTTTTCTGACACAATTAATTTTTATCTGACTCCCATCATTCTAATTTGAAATGCATTGTGACAGCACTATATTAGAACATCTGCTACACAAGACCCTGTTCTTCTCATAGCTGCACAAGCACTTAGTGTATGAAGGGAGAGTACAGTGATACAGAGATAATGAAGGTGGTATATGGATATTATCTGATTCTGTTGTGTTGCATCTTTATGGCAGTGTTGGCACTGTTTTTAAGTTCCAACTCTTGTAGCTCAACACTTGCTCACATTTGTCGTAGAGAGCAATAGATTCTTACCGACTGGCCACGTCCTGTTAAGTGCATCTTCCCAGCCTTGGCTGTCTTGCTTGTACTGAACGGCATAGTTCTTCGTCGGAAGGCCACCGTCATTTCCAGGGCCGAAGAATTTAAATGTCACAGTCGTGGCTGGAACATAAAACTGATTATGATGTACATTTCTAAATTGTCTATTTCTGTTTTTAGTCTTTATGCTTCTAAAAACTGCGTCCTAATTTTGATGCCTGCACTTTAGTATGTTTTGCAATTTTTCTGAGGTAGAGGAGTGTATTTCACTGGGTACATAATTTTATAATGCAGAACATTACTGGGCATTTCATTCTGTCACTTTTGTATGTAAATTGAGACAAATCATTACAGACTTACTTTTTACAGTAATGTTGGCATAAATAACACTTATGCATGTGATCCTGTCACATCCAGAACTGGCTATTAACAATTCTCTCTACTTATTTTTTCTGATGAAAACATAAAATTGAAATGTTTCAAACAACTATTTCATTTAATAAAATTAATATCTATAAATTCAAATTACTGTAACAAGTTAAACTCATTCTTTAATGTCCACTCACATATATCTCAGTAATATACAATTTTTGTACCTTAGTTATTATATCTTTGAACTACAGTGTGTTGAAAATTTATCTTGGGAATGGCATCAGTGCAAGCAGAGGCAGTGTGAAAACAAGTTCAAATATGATGTATAAGTACAGATATAAAGAAACACAAGTTGGAGTTTGACTGGATTCAGTGTTACTGACCAAGGGTTCACGAATTGAAAATAAATTAGTATGTCTACCAAAAATGGAAGTTAAAATTATATATTAAAATTGCCAGTTACATTAAATGAACTTTTGTCAAGAGCTATGATTCAAGAAATAAGTAAAATTAAGTTGCCTCTCCTGTCCTCAAATAATTTTTAAAACATTGCAACAAACTCATTAATTTGCAGTTAATTGCAATTACAGCTGAAATCCCAATAAAATTAATAGTTGAGAACAGTGGCAAAAAGTGTTCTGGTTTCAGTACAGCACAATTATATAGACTACACATCTCTGTCTAGGGTTTAGAATGGATTTTTATATTGTGGTGCAAAAGTCTATAAAGTGCTGGTGGACGTCAGTTAGGAAATTGAAAATCCTCAAATATTTAAGCACAAAGAAAAAGAATACCTCACTAACTGCACCTACAAATTATCAGAATATTTGGATGCAGGAATGTAAACTCTGCATACCTTTAACATTTGTATTGCAAAGGTCCTGACTTTGAAAAGTACCAGGTGGTTATAATTAAACTTTATTTTACACATTATAATGCGGAAACAAGTAACCATACGAGTACCAAACTTGGTAGCATTAATGTAGAGAGTATGGAGTGCATGATTTCCATGTGCCACAGTGCCACTGCCCAGTTCGAAACTATGGCCACCAGGTGCTGTGATCAGTCATTGTGATTAAGAGTCTCACACACCTGATCAGTCACAGTGCACTTGTTAACGTGTCAACATGAGCTTCGACAAAAGGACACTATTGGTGAAGCTCTATTATCAAAACAACAATAATGCTGCAGTGGCACTTTGAGAATATTGCCGGCTGAAAGGATTACGGAAGGATCCTCTTTCTCCACATGCTGTGAAGAGCAAGATGAGAAGTTAGAATAACTGGAGAAATAACTGGAGAACTGGGTGCCGCTCCGGGAAGAGGCTGATGACCGGTTGCACCACAGGTGGTTGATGGAATCGCGGTTGCTATGGTAGACAACGCCCGATCATCAGACAGTGCAGTAACGGCAGCTGAACACCCCGTGCTCCACTGTACAGAAGGTGCTCCAAATCATTCTCAAATGGTATCCTTACAAGAACTGTATCATACAGCAGTTTGCACCACAGGATGCACAATGACGTGTTGACCTCATTGTCCACTTTCTCGCAAGGATTGAAGATGATGCGGGGTGGCCTTAGACCGTCCTATGATCTGACGGGCGAGGTGAACAAACAGAACTCCCGAGTGTGGCGATCTTCGCCTCCAATCACTGTGCATGAAGTTCATATGTATGGTGAACGTGTCACCATATGGTGTGGCTTCACAGCTACATTCATCATTGGCCCATTCCTTTTTGAACAGGTTGGCGTTCGAGGATCAAACATGTGCAGTGTGACTGGCCGGCATTACTGCGATTTGCTTCACAGAATGGCATACCAGCCTTACAGACAGAGAGAGAGAGAGAGAGAGAGAGAGAGAGAGAGAGAGAGAGAGACATTGAACTCAACAGTTTTCATGTAAGATGGGGCCCCACTGCACATCGCTCATGAATTTCACCTGCTTCTCCGAAACACATTTGGAAATGATCAAATTATCAGCCGATCGTTTCAAAATGCTTGGCCAGCCCGATCACCTGATCTCACTCCCTGCAATTTCTGGTTGCTTTCCAGGGTTTACCAGGAGAACATTCACATGTGGTGATCTGAAGCGCATCATATAAGGAGAGGTAGCCAGCCAACCTACCGACAAGTTCCATTTTGCTATGCAGAATGTAGTCCTGCACTTTCAGACTCTTCTGGACACTGTTGGGAGCCATATTGAGCCCCTTCTGTAGCAGTAATGGTACTGGTATGTAATAGTATGTTGTACCATAGCAGAACAATCACAGTGTTTGAATTGAATTAATTCTCCATTATTTCTCTTCCTCGTGTTCTTAACATTAATGCTGCCAAGTTTAGTCTTTTTACGGAAATTAGTTTCTGTGTTATAATGTGTTGAATAGGTAAAGTTTATTTATAACCACCTGGCATATAGGGAGTTGATAGTGAAAAGTTATGCAAATGCTTTGATTACTGAATTAGTTGAAAACAGTAGCTGAGTCCTGCAGGAGAAGAAAGAGTAGTTTCTCCAAAGTAGCTGTTTTATCCCTAATATTTGCGGGTAAATTAATCTAGAAGTAATTACTGCAACTGTCAATTTGAACAGAACAGTGTCAGTCAGAATTTGTTGATAACATACTACACAGAAGCTGCTTCTGCCTAAAATCACATAGGATCAACAAACGAACACAACTAACATGACATAAAATACAACACTAACCTAGAAATTTGTCATACACAACAATAACAACAAAAACACGGATAAAAACAATGCACGACAACCATCATTAAAATCTATTACAAAATAGCAGGGCAAAAACATTTTAAAAGGACTTGCAGATAGTGCAGCTGGGTGACCTCTTTTTAATAATGGCTAATCCAGCTGGTTCTCAGTAGACAATAAGCTCCCTCACAACATTCTGAAAATAGTGAGACACAAAAGAAAAGAAACAATACATAAAACCCTGAAACCTGTACCATCTTAATTTCTCATTTGATATTGAGCATTTCAAATAGAAGAAAGAGAGCAGTCCTCAAGTCAGAAAATAAAACACTCTAAATTAAAATATGGTGCATCAATATGCATGATTTGCAAGTTTTACAAACAGGTGGGTCCTCCTATCACATAACAAAGACATTTTCAGGAGACAATTTACCACTCTTACACACATTAAGGGTTATTTCCTCTCCTCATTGAAGCTAGGAGGAGGTGAGCCAAAGGTACTTTGTAGATTTTGCCGGCTGTATGGAGCCTGTTGCTCGTCACTTCAAACCTCTGAGCCTCATGTTAACATGAGGGTACCATGGTCGCACGGTATGTTCCAAACATTTGCAAAATATGTTGACTAAAGTTATCTAGATCTTTTTCTGTACCATCACTTTCAAACCAACGCACTAGGGAGGGAACAAACTGATCCAAACAATTTCACCACTTTTTAAATGCATTCCGGAAGCCTCTCTTCACTAAAGTATTTAGTAACCTCCACCGTGTCAAATCTTCATCCCTTCAACTTGATTTTCATCTTGGGGATGAGGGAAAAGAATTGTGGATGGGGTTCAGCTGTCATTTCATTCTTAGTCAAAAATTGCTGAATGATGGAGGTCTTACACAGTCATAAATTGTCATTGTGGAGTACCCAATCAATCATACACAACTTCTGTGTCAGAGAACTAGATGAAAAGCTATACAATAAACTGGGCTTTAAGTGGAAAATGCGTAGTGCTGTGAATAAAAATATGAACCTGAAAATGTACCAAATGTGGAAATTCGTGCAGATACTACTACAAGGAATGGCCATTAATTACAATCTCCTAACCGCATAACGTAAAATTTTTTATTTTAGTAGATGCATAGACAGAACCAGTATTTATGAAGAAACTAAGGATGCCCTGACCACACAAATGAGGGATGCTATGAAGATGGTCACCTCTAATTATTTACCATTGCATTTGTATTCCAAGAGCTTTCTTGAATTATGTAATTTAGATCTAAAAACCACAAGTAGCATATACTTGTAAGCAAGTAAGACAGGCTTCAATAGTAAGAGCTCACCGGTCATGACGTCCATCTTAACCTGCAGGACGGCAGACGGCACACGAGCCTCCCTCAGCATGATCTCGTGAACAGCAGTCCCATGCTTGTTGGTGGCAGTGCACTTGTAATTGCCGTACATTTTGCGGTTGAATGGGATTACCTGCAAATTGATACAGAAAATGAATGGCATACATCTAAATGAAATCAATCAGTCTTTCCTTCGCAGCCCATACGGGATGTCTCCTCTGACCTGGGCTTCTTAACTATACCTCTTTCCCTTAACCTCTCCAGTCCTCCTCCTTCAGCCCTCTTCCTTCCCCTTCAACTCTTCTGCCAGAAGAAGGAGCCACTGGCTCAAGCTCGTAAGAGTAAACCTTTGTGTGTGTGTGTGTGTGTGTGTGTGTGTGTGTGTGTTCTCCTGCTGCGTACATTTTTTTATCTATCCAATTACATTGTAAAGGGAAATTGAGCGTCTCTATTTGATAACTTTGCCTACTACCTAAAGAGGACACACAGACTGTCCTGTAAACAAAATTTCTTTATTGTATTTTCCATCAACGAGCCATGCTAACGGTAGTTTCGAACTGGACATTCCTCATGCTATGGGCATTGTTAATAGGAAGTGTGACTGTGGGAAAGTCAGTAGGATACTTTTTGGGTTGAAATTAGTAAAAAAGAACTGAAGTGTAAATGTTCAACAATAGTATATAAAACATGTTTTTTCAATATCGATGGTTGGCAATGAAAACCTCGTAACTCTACATATCTGAGAAAACCCACAATTAAAATAACCAGTAACTCCCTAACAGAGAGAGATTGGAAGTGCATGGATTTCTCTAATCTCTACGCTTCTGTTTTACAGTTACACATATCACAACTTTCTGTGTCACTTTAAATTATTTTTTTTTTAAGAAACGATTTTTGCTTTAGCTTTAAAACTGAACAATATGAAGTTACGAAGTGTGTAATACACAAACAACTAGCTTCCAATATCATCTTTTTTTTATCATTATTAATTTCTATTAATGTTTTCTTTTCGTCATTAGTAATAAGAAATTTGTACATTGCCGCAGAAGATGGCAAGGATACGCTTTTACAATTATATCTGTAACTAAAGAGCAATGTCAGGAAAATATTCAATTTTTTTAACAACTGCTGTTTCAATTTCGCTTGAGAGTACTTATGTTTTACATCTCACACAAAAAGGATGTGTAATTTTTACTCATGCCTCAACAATGTGTGTAGTAAATACTACGGTGATAAAAATGCAAGAAAAAATATATATTAAGAGTTATCATAGCTGCAAGAATATTTTTCTTTATTACGCCAATATTCATTCACAAGCATGACTTTTGCCTGCAATCATAAGAAGAGGCAGTAATTTCTGCAAGACTTTTAAAAATATGTATGTGCGAATCATCAAGATTTAGTGGATGGACTGTATGATCGGCAACCACAGAAAATTAGAGGTCAATTAACGATGTCAGCATAACTTGATAGTGACTTCTATTAAATATATTGTCACAGAAGAGGCTGAGTAGTTCATGAGTTCAAAACTCAACTGAAATGTAAAATTTTAATTTCTATATTCAGCTTGAGTACGTTCTAGAAGTATCCACAAATGTCAAGAATCATTGTACTGTAATGTTCTGTAACAGTATATATACTGTATGTGTTCTGGCTGGAGGCAGTTCGCTCCGCACTCTTGTATGTGCAAATGCTGAATAATCCTTCGTTGAGTAACGTTAGTGTTCGTCATTCAGCTAATTACACCTTCTTCTACATGGCATTATTCTGATGGGGACACTGGGTACTGGACCTTGTGATGGCGCACATTATGGACGACACAGTGGCTCCTATCAGGCCACGACAGAGCCACCGTTTATGTGGCAAGAAACCCGAGTTCGAGCCATATTCAACAGATCGCAGTCTATTGGAGACAGAAGAGGAGGTTACAATGACAGCAACTGTATGCCACCACATGATACATCCTTCCAAGTGCTCTGGTGTCGATGCCCGAGATCCAAATAAGGACTGAAGGTATATGAGCATATAGCCAAATTTAACAAATGGGATGACACCGTATGTTTGGCTAATGTATTTTTCTATTTGGAGGGCACCGCCAAGCAATTGTATGACAACAACGAGTAGAAGTTCACAAGCTGGGAAGTACTCCAGGCGGAACTGCACAAGTATTTCGGCGACACACAATGACAGAAGTGCAAGGCTGAAGATAAATTAAAGTGCAAGGCACAGCGTCCAGGAGAAACTACAGCATCTTGGAGCTGTGTAAAATAGTGGATCCTAGAATGAAGGAGGAAGGAGGAAGATAAGGTTGCACATCTCATGAAGGGTGTTGCTGAGGACATGTATCAAGCCCTACTCCTGAAGGAGGTTTCAACAGCAGACGACTTCATAAAATGGTGCCAGTATATCAAGACAATGCATCAAAAAAACAATTACATGCAAGAAGTTTGAACGGCTTCCAAACATCGTATCGATGTCGGTGATGGAGAAAGGAACTGATTTCACAAGTGTTCTTCGGCAGATAGTGAGAGAGGAAGTTCAGAAGGCACTCGGATTGCACGGCGAGCAAAAAACCGAGACGATTCAAGAGGTCATAAGGGAGGAAGTGGAACAGACATTGAACACAATCTCTCGTTCTTCATTTCCCTTTAAAATGGTGAAAAAGTTGAAATCCAGGTGAAGTTACGTTCCTACACTATCACATGAGGAACCTGCTTGGGCACCACGGAAGACTGACGTCTAGACAACCCAGGATAACCAACAAGTATCTTTCCACTGCGGACAACCGGGACATGTGCTGCGCTATTGTCGAGAAAGGTGGCGGATATTTGATGACACCTGCACCAGAAAACAGCAGACCTATCTTAGCTGACGCCAACTCCGGGACGACGAAGATGAACAAGAAGATGCAGAGGCAGGACGATGTAGGTCACCATTGCTGCAAGCTGGCCGCTGGAGAGGACGCTCCCCAAAACTCCGATCAAGGTCTCCATCACCGTTTAGAAGCTCCAGCTGATCACCTAGCTGCTGCAACCTGGAAAAATTAGGGTGCGACCTTCCTTGGAGATGAGGCCGCTGAAGAGAAATATCCTCTGCCGTCGATCACTACAAAAATGATAGGAAACTACGTCGATATCCTCATGGGTGATCGACCAGTCCAAGCTCTTGTGGACTCAGGAGCATCATATTCAATCATTTCAGACAAGTACCATCGTTAGTTGCAGAAAACCGTATTCGTTGACAACAAAGCATCTCTGCTGATGGTGGCTAATGGGAAATATGTAAAACCTACAGGAAGATGTGTCATTCGTGTGGGTATAAGTGGCCATACACAGCCCTTAGAATTCATGGTCTTACAAGAGTATAGTCATGATGCCATTCTCGGATGGGACTTTTTGAAAGCTTCTCAGGCAATTATAGATTGTGGTCGCTCGAAGGTTATGCTAGACGAGATGAGATATCGTGGACAGGAAGATGTGCATCCGAGTGTGTGGAGACTATGTGTGCTGGAT